>NC_062971.1:5351526-6572906 GCF_023078275.1 Leguminivora glycinivorella
TTTTTTTTTTATCATGCAGAAATGTCTGCTACATATTTTTAAATTAAAGGAAAAATGCAGGTTTCAAACTGGCAATCCAGTAGGTATGTCGCAGGTTCAAGTCCTAATCGTGGTGTGAATTTTCCACAATTTTCCTTTTCATTTAAAAAATTTTTAAGAGACAACCTGTACCTAGTTGTACCATTATAGAAATAATCAACTCAAATTAGGAACCTCTGAGAGAAAGGATTAAAATTGGCACTTTTAAAGAAAATAAGGTACCTACCTAGGATTTCTTTATAGCATTATGTTCAATACCTGTCACAGGCCTGTGTGCATCATAATGAGATAACTTGGTTACCATTTTGTTAGAAACCTTCAAAATATAAATTGCGACTTTATCGCCATTACCATAAGGACTATTCACTGAATTATGAAATAAACAGTATTTCTGGCACCACAAAGTATAGTATGACCATTGTCATGTGGTTCAATGATACAAAATTTAGAAATGCGTGTGTAATGAAATGAGTGTAACCGAATGAATACCTTATGCTTCTGTGATAAGGGATGCAAAGCTCCTCTGTATGGTTTTCGAACGTATTCCGGGCTGCATGTGGTCATATTGCAGACTGAATAATGATGTGGCCGCATACCATTTGCTAGGAACCTGACGGCTTTATGAAGTTAGTGGAATTTTGTGTCAGGGCT
Organism: Leguminivora glycinivorella; assembly: GCF_023078275.1. Classification (NCBI taxonomy): domain Eukaryota; kingdom Metazoa; phylum Arthropoda; class Insecta; order Lepidoptera; family Tortricidae; genus Leguminivora; species Leguminivora glycinivorella. Next base: position 5,352,217 of record NC_062971.1, read on the forward strand.
CGGTTACCTAGTTATACCTCTACTATGAGGGTAGCAATTTTGATCATCTGCACATGTTACTTTCTTTGATCAAATGTCTTTAACCCTTAGATGCATAGTGATGTGTATGCATCGTCTATTTTTGACTCTAATGACAGCATGTCAAAATTCAATTTTGAATAAATCTTTGTCAAGGTCATGCATTTAAGGGTCAAATAAAGAAAAAATATAAATATTATCAAAAAACGATCTTAGCACCCTTATTCATTTTTAAATACCTATCCAACAATATGTCCCGTTAGGGTTGGAATGAAATAAAATTTCAGGTAGGGGAGTACCCTAATAAAACATGGATGCGATTAGTGCTAACGGTTACCTGCTTATCCGCGGACGGACGGACAGACAGACATGGCGAAACTATAAGGGTTCCTAGTTGACTACGGAACCCTAAAAAAATTGGTAAGTACCTTTCCCGCATGGCTTGGATGCGATTAAACTACCTGCTAAAGCACCGTACTAGGCCTCATACCTACCCAAAACAGTAAGCGTCGTTTGAAATTTTTAATAGTACATTGTGCAACAAGGGGAGGAAGTTGAATATTACTAACGAGAGTAAGTTAAATCGCGACGGCTTGCCGGAGCGATTTAAAGACTAGAGTTAGTAATATTCATACTCCCCGAGTTACACACAATGTTTTTCATCACATTTGAGAGAAAAATACAGAGGAAATAGTCATAAGGCAAAACCTTATTCATATTAAATCCATTGTTTTTGACAACAAACACTTTTTGAACGAAAAAAAACACGAAAATACTGCATATAAATTAAATGCAACGTCCAAAAAAGCATATAAATCATATAATTGAACTTATTTCTCATTTATTTAAATATTTCGATCTGTTGTACTCTCCGTTGCTAGGCAACGGTGGGTGCCTCGCGTACGCACGCGGTCAAGCGCGAGTAGAGAGCATATTGTCAGATTGTAAATTATAACAATTTATCTGAGTTAAATTTTACGAAATAAATGCAAAACACACTGAAATAATTGTAAAACATAAATAAAATGCATTAATCATACCGTATAATATATTTTTCCCCTCACTAGCTCGGAAACACGTGTTTTGTCCTTTAATAGCAGCGGGTAAAAACGCATTTTATCCACTAGTGGGTAAAGTAATTTGACCTTGAATAAAGTCAAGTTAACTGCTTTAAAATTTATAAAAGTAGGTGAATCTAGTAATAAAGATGATTTACCACCCGTGAAACTACTGGAAGCAGTGATAAACGCATTTTTTGCGTCGTAGTTTCCTCGTTATAGTGAGGGGAAAAGTTTTGTGTTACACTCGGGTGCAAATGTATTTTACTTCTCGTGTGTTAAAAAACTCGCAAGTTCAGGATTCTATTCTCGAACCACTCGCTTCGCTCGTGGTTCAACTATAGAATCCTTTCACTTGCTCGTTTTTCAATTCCACACTCGGCATTAAAATACAACTTTGCCCCCTTGTATAACAAATAACTATTATAGCTTAATAGTAAAATTTTGGTTGTGCAATAAAAATCCTTGGCAGATTGAAACATCCTTTGCCTGAAGTATTGTACGGATTGTATTAATTTTTAAAACTAAATCCATTATTCCCTTGGGAATAAAATAGAACATTATGCTTCAGTACACGTAGACTCAATGATACCTTTAAACAGCAAATGTGATGAAAAGTATTTTTTATGCTTATCTAACATAATTCAGGTCAGAGCATTGCTTACAGTTATAGGTACCTAGCTGGTGTGTTTGAAACCTTACGCACAAGTAGGTAACCGACTACACTACATCACAAGTATCACAAGGGCTTATCCAATCGATACTCAAGGCTTGTCCCTTGCTTTACCAAGATGTTTAGTCAATACGGTCTGCCTCACGACACCTAACACCGCTAACTTCTGAGTAAACAAAACAGTAGTACATTTGCATAGTATGCCGAATGCTCTTGTTTAGTAGGTGCGTTAACCCGACCACTCGATAAATAGCCGAAGACTGCTAAGTAGTCTTAGAGCACTGTGGACGTTCAACTTTGGCAATATAACACGTTACTGCCTTCTGATTTCAAACAAGGCAGTTCTGTAATCTCATACGGCGTTGGCCCGCGTCATCATCAGACGCCTACGACAAAACCTTTGGAATACGATTAAAATAAATTCAATATTTAAAAGTAAACAAACGACGACGCGTTTGAGGAGCCCTATTCGTTAACTAAAATTACGAAAACACTGGCCGTTTGTAAACTTAATTCGCCGTTCCATGTTTGAGTTCAGTTATAAAAAAAAATGTTTAAAGTTTGCGTGAATTGATTTCAGAGTGAAAAACAGTTAATTTAAAATATCATCCACTGCTAATTGGGCATTTGATACGTAAGATAAGTGTAACAACAAACGCGCGAAGTGATTGATATGAATGTAACGTGATACACTGATTGCATGATGAAATTGGATAACTTTGGATTTGAAAAACTACAGGTCCGTATTTTTTACATGTCTGCCCATGCCCATTGTACATATACCTCAATGTGTCTGCCGCTTATTTTTTGTAGCAGGTTAGTTAAGTAAAAAGTAGGTATTTTGCACTAAGTAAAGGTAAGTTTCCTGACTGCCTAGGTCAACTTGCCTCATAATATCTAATAATTAGTTCCTACGTTACTTAATAAGTAGGTAAAGCGGGTTCTTTGACCCCTATTCCTATCACTAAAATTAAATTTTCTTAAATATAATAAATATTGCGTGTTTATCTAGGTACCGTATTATAGTGTGTTATAGGTAATTATTTCAACTTTATTATTAGTGTAAAATCGTTATTAAATATTTCACGATGTTTACCTAAGTTGATTTAGAATTTAATTGTTATCGATTCATTAATTTTTATTGGCGTTATAAACCGTAAACTAATCTTACGTTGTTTTTCTTATAACTGCCGGTTGTATAATGTGCTATAACGTGTAATTCGTAACACTGATGAATTTAATTATAGAAGAATACAGATCAGAGAAAGTGGTCATTAATCGTTGTTAGCCCGCAACATAAGTATTAGATGAGATCATAATTCATTTATCTATAGCAACAATGAGAAAATAATTGTAGGTAGAGTACATACATCGTACATGGTCCAATTCAAAGGCCGAACCCTCTCCTGGCTTCCTCTCTTGAAACCGCCTCTGCAGAGAAAATAACTGGAGATATATCCCTATACCTACTGTGATAACAAAACTACCGTGAGTGACTGACATATTAGTGTATTAAACATATAAATCGTGTAACTCACGTAAAATAGTCAAAGATCGCTCGACATGTTTCGCTCCATAACATTGAGCAGGAGCACCCGCGATGCTGATGCCAATTTTACGTGAGTTACCCGATTTTATATGTTTTCACCACACCAACTGATAAAGGGTTACTTTGCTATTCGAAAACAGATAGTAAAATTGCATTTTATCCACAAGAATGCAAAGTAATTTCATACAAATTTTAACTTGATATCTTGAGCTGGCTGGTCGAAATTACCTATGAATGATGATTTTGAATTGTAAATATTGAATAATTGATAGATTGATAGATTTGATTTAGTTTGATGTTTTATAGTCAGTATTTTGTTCGTGTTGGTGTGGTGAAAAAGTTTGTTTTTCACTCGGCGGCAAAGTTTGTTTAACCTTCGTGCCTTGAAACCCTCGCAACGATCAAGATTCCACTTTTTGAACCACTCGCTACGCTCGCGGTTCAATATTGCAATTTTTCCCTTCTCTGGCTTCAATATTGGCACGTGCGGTCAAACAAAAACTTTGCCCCATTGTAAAACAAATAATGTATGTACTGTTAAAAACTCCTATTTTTTCTAACCTAATTCTGGATCGCGAGTGATCCTATGTGCGTTTTCACAATATCCGATGCGATATCGGGGCTGGAAGGATAGGCATCAAAAGCAAATATAAAAGATGGCCTTAATATAGGTACCTATATAGGATGTCGGTCCTACATCCGATAACAGATCGGATGATGTGAAAAAGCACTTTACCATAATAAACACTCGTGTAGATAACACGATTATGTTATCGTGTTGTAATGCCTCTTATTATGCACACAGTCACATTATACATATTTAATGTATATGCATGCCAAGCATTTGGACTTCTAGGTGAATGGTTAGTCGAGGCTTCATTTTCTACTATTTAGAACTACCTACTTGCATATAAATACGTTTCCTAAGGAGGTTTCTAATGACTGTTTGTCTAGTTGTTTTGCCTCGTGCCTATTACTAAACTTTTTGTTTTGTATTCGGAACAGTTACAAATTTACGGTTTGAGTAGGAAGTACATACCTATCTTACATTTTGCCAAAAATTCTAGCAACAATATTTATATAAATTTTAAGAAATAAGTAGGTACCTATGTCAAATAAAATTAATTTAATAAGTAATTATTAGGTGCCTCTTTTGAATCAAGTTCTGAGAAAAAACATAGGTACCTACTTAATTGGATCAGTAGGCACGTATTGAGATCAGTTACCTATAAAATAGTACGTTACGATACAAGTGCGTAAAAAAGGAACTTCGAAACGAGTGGCTATAAATTAAAACACGACCGAACGGAGTGTTTTAAATCGACACGAGTCAATCTAAAAAACAAATTTTTTTTTGTTCATATGGTGTTTTTTACGCACTAGTGCGAGAAGGGTTCATTACATATACCAGGTCGAAACTTCGGAGGGCCATCTGTATACTAAAAACGTCGTACGATACACGAGCGAAAAGGAAATTCGTCGATTTAAAACACTCCCTTCGGTCGTGTTTTAATTTATCGCCACTCGTTTCGAACCTTCCTTTTTTCGCACTTGTGTCGTAATGTACTATTAAGCTGAGATATATGTAAATTAATTAAAGGGTCAATGGTCGTGCCCTGGTCATCCTCCCACAGTCACTCGGAAAGGATCAAGAACAACCTTTTTAATTAAGAGGCCTTTAAGTTCCTCTTGTACCTCATTTATTTTAATCAAAGTTTTTTGCAAATACGATCCTTTTATTGGCCTAAAAAGAAAAAAGCGCATGCAGGCGGAATCCAAGATGAGTCACACTTACGATGAATGAAACATTATACAGTGTGTTTATCAATGTTGTTAACATGTGGGCGTATAGGTACTATAACTAAACCTAGTACCTATCTGATTCCAAATTATGCTGTTATTGCAAATGCAATCCCACTCATAAGTGGGATGGACATGTTATTCTGCAGCACCTACACATAAGTATAACTAGCAGCTGTAAACAATTCTCATAATCATACCTTAAGTTTTGCCAGATCAATGACCCCAATTATCGGAATGGTCGTCTGGCAACCCTAGTCATACCTACAAAGAATCTGCATGGAAAGAAAGATCCCATCGTACCTAAGTAGGTATTACAAATTAAACGACGTCCACAGCAAAATTAGGATCGAGGTATTCTTATTTACTTCATAATACTAATACCTCTTCATTTTAGTAAACAATGTACGTACCTATGTTGTACCTACCTATAATAGGCTAGTTTCCTACTAGTCAAATCAGCTTCTTTTTATGAACTGTCAAAACGATTTGTTAATATGGAATTATAAAATAATACTATGAAATACTGAGGAGTGACATCACGGTCAATTCATTTACTTTATATCTTTCTCTTTGGCTTATTAAATAGAAATTATGTTTAAAAATAGCTATACTGTCCATATTTTTCTTCTAATTATTTGGTGCTTTATTTCGTGCACTGGATAAAATATTTTTTTACTTGTCGACTGTAATCTGTCAATTAGGACACCACAGATTAAACTATAAGTGCTAACTTTTCAGTGTTGGATACTCTATGGCAGTTCCGACTTAATTATAATAAGCTCATTATAGTTGACTTTAGTTAACTGTAATAATTTCAAAAATAGAACTTCATACAATTTCTATACTAATTTCCGATACCTGGCAAATTTTCCTGCATCTGAAACACATTTTTTGTCGCGTTATCGGCCAATCAGAGACGGTTACAAAACAATTGGTTGCTAGGTAATTCGATGTTGATACAAACGGTGAACGACTCTATTAACATGAATTTTAACTTGCATGAATGATGATATTTCCGTCCATTGATGATGAAGATGATGACTCGTAGAAAAAGTATTGTATACAATAGTGATATAATTATTTTCACTTCACCGTAATATTAGGCCTCAGCAAAGCTTTTAGTACCTAACAATGGTACTCGACTTAAAAGCTTTGTATTATATCACGATTGTATAAAATAGGAAACTAGCCTATTATAGCACCATCCATATTATCGAGACGGCATCGGCAGGTGATTCTGTCAGTGAGGTAGTATAATATAAGTTGCGCGATGTTGAAGACTTATTTGTATTGGGAAATCACCAACACCAAGTAAGATATGATGTGATAGCGATTTCAAATCTTAGTATTTTGCTGAATCGAATCCTTGTCGAAATCCTTAAACGACCTACCTACTAGAGGTCATTCAAAGCTCTTGTCGTTTAAAGAAAGGTAAATAGGTACGTTTTCTTACCTTGACCTTAGCTCTTTTAGTATTTAACTATTTATCATCAATTAATTAGGTTCCAAACATTTCTATCAGGTGATAGGCAGGTTGGAAATGATGGAATGTTCAGCTGCTCTACCGTTCCTGGAATTTAAATTAGCAATTCCAAATTTGTAGGTACAACACGAGACAAGTCGTGACATGTGCGCCGTGCGCCAGACAAGTTGCCTTTATAATGATGTCCATTAAATGATGCGTCACCATCGGTTCTTAGACCCTTTGATAGAGGTCACACATACCTAACATGTGTCTTGCCAAGCAACGTGGACACTGAAAAAGAAAAATATCCGAGCAAGCCTAATAAGCTTACCCTACTGGGGTAAAAACTGGGGAATGGTAGATAGCATTTTTGGCTAAATATTGTTGTCTAATCTTTGCATTGACATTTAAATGAAAACGTGTGTTGAAAAAGTTAGTTTGGCTCTTCTAGGTACCCAGTTTATTACTTTAAGCATGCCAATTATTTTTCAATACCTCAATAATATCCTACTAGTTAAGTAATTTTTTTAAACTTTAACCCAAGTTAGGAGAAGTGGAAGTCAAGGCTGCCCGTGGGCGGTAACCCACATGCCGTGACAACCGGTTACTTAAAGTTACCACAATATCTCTTAAGCCAAATATGGCATAAAATATCACCGAAGTCATCTCGTATTAATTGCGTCAGACTATTTGACTGTAGGTTGAATAGAGTTACACAATTGATGAAATTTCCTCAATGCTGAACCGCGGAAAACTTATGCACTTTAATGCATTGTTTAGCCTATTTAGGATTAGGTACATAAGATTTGATTATGTTCGTCTTTTCTTTGTAAGTAGATATACCTACTTATCTAAATTGAAATAGATATCATACACGAAAGAAAAAACGAAACGACTCGAACCCGGGTCTTCAGCTTACGCGGCTAACGTCATTACTAGACCACCCGCCCGCCGTGCATGGTACCCGACGAAATTTGTCTAGTGTATGTTATCTCTGATAAGGCTAGGCGCCTTTTCCCTAGTATACTTAAAAAGGTACGAGGATTTTGTAGGATCTCGTAACATCAAGTCAAGAGTAAGTTTCTCAATGTAACTAATGAGTGGCTAAAATTATTTACCTGAGAAAATGATCTAAGACCGAGTGCACTCTTAGTGAAGACAATATATCACATTCATTTCATATTCTGCAGACCTTTACAGAACCGGCTACACCACCTTACGCAAAGTGCGTATTGTACGCAAAATTTAACAACCATTTATTTACAACACTGTATGGAGCATTAAAGTTACGTTAAAAGCCTAATAAATTCCCAATCTAGCTGTAGATCTACTATATCTCTCGGTTTAAGCAAGGAGTGTCGAGCCACTCCTGAGTCCTCGTGAGAACTAGCCTTTAAGCTTAATCTGTTTGCAATATTTGTTCAGTATCACATTAAATATTGCTTCGTGTCTTGGCTCTGTCTTGAATTGTTTAACTATATTTTACTATTTATTAAGTACGGGGTGGTCCTTAGTGCGTTTTCACATTATCCGATCCGATATCAGATGTAGGACCGATATCCGATACATTACAGGCGCCATCTTGGATTTTTTCCATAGAAATCCTCCGATATCGGATCTGATAATGTGAAAACGCATATTATTCCTAATGGTAGAGTAGTAGGAGAAACAATGTTTTTAACGTTGGAACTTTGATGGAAGTGTAGATATAATATGTGGAAAGTGTAGAACGAGTTCTCACCCAGACTTAGTTTTAAACTAGGTCATATTGTAGGTACCTACTATGAGTATGTAGAATCTTGGCACATACTTCTTAGATTCCTTACCATCTTTTCATGAACACCTCCATCGCTTTTCATCAATCCAAGATTTTGTCAAGTAAGCGTCACGGAGTATTAAGATTACGGAAATCTGCGTCAATATCATTCTATTCGTCATTTGTTTATAGTTCAATTAATTCTAATGCTTATCCGTAATATATCCAAGCCAGTCGTCTTAAGTTTCAACATCATAATGTACGGCGAATGGCCTGTGGATAATCGAGTTCCAATGTTTTGCATTGTCCAACGGGAAACAAAGCGATTGTGAAACGTGCTCGTCAATTTTATCACGGTCCGTATCGATTTTGCGAGGTCGTTTTGAATGGAGAAGAGCTTGCACGCATATTGCGTGCTCGTCTTATCTAATACTGTCTTAAGTCTTGCTTCTTGGAGTAGCTCGTTTATTATAACTTAGGTATGATAGACCTATACTATATATAGTAAAGGCCGAAAAAGCGCCGAGGAGTCGGAGTCGTATGTCGTATGAGGACTTGCCTGATCTGCTTGAGGACTTGTCTGACTATTCTTAAGTAAAAAAGTTTTGAGTCATCTCTTGATTATGGCATGGCATTCACGAGTATCTATAGTCGAATTACTTAAGTTAGGTAAAAATAAGTTTTGAGGAGGTCTAATTGCCTAATGAGCTATATGTAACTTATTGACTTTTTAATAACAATCGAGCGCGAAACTTAATCGGTTACGCATACGCAACCATAGCTCATCGTTTTCTCTATTTATATTATACAGCTGACATTTACAACATGATATAAAATAGTATACACATAGGTTTTAAGTTAGAATGCCACCCAAAACATGTATGCGCAGCATGAAATAAACACATGTAAGGAACGAAAACTATAACTATTTACAGCTTATACTATAGCTACACTGAATTACACAATAAAACACAATAAATTAATAAATAATAAAAATTAAAAATTTATTTTAAATATTATGTGCTGTATTATTTTCCTGTACAATAAAGTGTTTACTTACTTACTTACTTACTATATTATAGGTTCTCGATTAGATTACAGAGAACACTAGCGAGAACCTGCAACAAATAGTTCACACAATCTGTGCCAAGCTGGGTGTCGAGCTGGATCCTCGTGACGTGGACGACGTGCGGCGTGTGGGCCTGCGCAACAGCGGCGTGGGCGGCGGCGGCAGCGTCGAGCGACCGCGACCCGTGGTGCTGACGCTGACGCGGCGCGCCCCGCGCGATCAGATCCTGCGCGCCGCCAGAGTGCGCCGCGGGCTGACCACCGACATGCTAGAAGTTCCAGGAAACTCTCGTCGCGTATACATAAATGAATATCTTACAAAAGCAAACAGAGTTCTGTTTAGTAAAACGCGGAGCGCAGGGGCTCAACTTAATTTTAAATTCACGCTTCACAACTTTAAAGAACACTCTGTTTACGAGGTAAAAAAACTGTTATCAAAGAACTTAATGCATTTATCATATAATGACACAGAAAATCTAATCAAGATACCATATTAAAAAAGTAAAATCACAATAAACAGAAACACACACAACCTCACGCACACACACACACACACACACACACACACACACAGAAACAGGATATATGCTTAAATAAGTGAAAAAAGCTGTTATGTTATTTTAAATTTATATTCCAAGAAGAAAATTTAAGTTCCTTATTAGTAAGTACTTAATTATAGGAATGTCTATCTCTTACTCATTCATTTTAATCTTGTGTATTTATTTTTAATTGTAAACACTGTTTATCCTACGTCCACCACAGGACAGGCTATGCCTAGTGTGGGGACCAGACTAAAATGTAACTCACTGTGTTATTTAAATAAATAAATGTTTGTTTGTTTGTTTGTTTGTTTGATTAGATCACATACACTGGCCAAGTTCTCTCTAGTAAAATACACTGTATTTCACACTCAATAACCTTTCCTCTCTTTTTCCCAGACGGCAGAACGCAACAGCGGCTGGGAGACGCACAGGGTGCGCCTGAACCGTGTCCCCGGCTACGGCTTCGGCATCGCCGTCTCTGGAGGCAGGGACAACCCCCACTTCGCCAGTGGGGACCCTTCCATAGCCGTGTCTGATGTGCTACGAGGGGGCCCGGCGGAGGAGAAACTACAGTGAGTTATCTTTAGTAAGACATCCATGTAGAACGCAACGAGGCTCTGAGACTCACAAGTGAACCTGTCCTTGGCTATGGCTTCGGTTTCACTGTCTCCGGAGGCAGGGTCAACCCCCACTTTATATATTGAAACGTCGGAGAAAATAAATACCCATACGAATTTTCACCTTCAATGTTACTGACTACCTAATTTAACTTAAATAAGTTAGTAGTACTTAGGTAGAGACGAGACAAATTGATAGCGATACGTACGACGGACGGATCGAACAACAGTTAGGTACCGTATCTAACAAAATAAGAACCGAGGTAATTGATATTTAATGCTCCCAATTCCTGAACCATCAAGAGGAAATACGAATTAGCACTTAAACCTGTGTGTGCAATGCGTGTGTATTTAGCAGCGTACGGTACATGGTACATTGAACTGAGAGTGAGGAATGTCACGCGTCCTGGTTATGTAATCACGGCCAACGTGGCTTATTCCTCGGTAATCGATTAATGTGTGCAAACTTCTTTAAAAATGATAAACAAGTCAAATTCTGGGTGCAACTGTACATTTGTGGTAGCAATAGCATTGCAGACATGCGGTTTTGCGAGAAAAATGAATAATGAACTCATTGACGACCGGTCTGGCCTAGTGCGTAGTGAGCCGCGGTCCCGGGTTCGAATCCCGGTAAGGGCATTCATTTGTGTGATGACTTGATGAGCAAAGATATTTGTTCCTGAGTCATGGGTGTTTTCTATGTAAGTATATAGGTATTTTTATATACTAAGTAGTATTATACATATCGTTGTCTGAGTACCCACAACACAAGCCTTCTTGAGCTTACCGTGAGACTCAGTCAATCTGTGTAAGAATGTCCTATAATATTTAGTTATTTATTTATTTATTATAATTATTATTCCAAATTATAAATCTACCCTGCCATGTTACTTTCTATCACTTTCCCAAGTGGCCTCTTAAACTACAACGTAAAACATAGGTTCGTTCCTCTATCCACTCGAACGGAGCTGTCACTTCAACTGCTGTTAACTGCTCGACAAGTTTCATATGTATGATCCTCGCATGGTTGCACAGACTCTGCTTTCCAATACAATTGAGATTAAGCGTTTTGACTTGATAATCCGGAATTATTTCATCTCACATTGATGTTACGGTTAATAATTCGATTACAATAGGAATGCACGTGTTTGCTTGGGTGTAAAAAGTTAAACGTTACGAAGCACCGCGATGTACTGTATGTACCAGTATACATGGATTTGATAGGACGTAAAAATTACTTGACGCTATATACATAGCACCAAGCTCCATCTAGTTTAAAAATATCTAACGTACAGATAAAATAAGCTAATGAAACATAACTTATAGGAAGTTTCTTCGTTGTTTATGGCAGTTACAATGAGAACTAGATCATGTCATGCGGTTTATGGCTGATAGATAAAGTCTTTGTAACAACATAACACGCAAATGAAATTTTGTAATACGTAATAGGTGGGATAAGTGGGTTTCCTCGTATTTAAGAAATAAATTCTTAAGACGCACATGCTGATCTGTATCATCAACATTTCCAAAATTTTACAGGCGGATTAATTTCATAACTTACCAGTTTCCTTGGATGATCTCTTCTTTTCTGTCGTTTTTCTACTGGCAGAGCGGCAAGGTCAATCAATGGTCATGTTGAAGCGTCCGCACCGGTAGTAGGTGGACACAGCTCCTATGGCGAATTCTAATGTTTCTAGGTACTTGTTTCTACGATGTGTACTAAACACTGTTTGTCACATTCGTTTCCAACTGAGGATATTACTTAGCCACGCGTTGTGAATCTAAGGGTCTCATTTTAAAGTAATATTCCTTATTTGCAGAGTGAACGACAGAATAGTCTCCGTGAACGGAGTCCCTCTAGAAAACGTGGAGTACGGACGCGCGGTGGCTGTTCTAAGGGACTCGGGCGCCGCCGTATCGCTGGTGGTACGGCGCAGGGCGCCTGCGCCTCCACCTACCGCGCCTACTAACATCAAGCTCGCGCTCACTAGAAATGGAAAGAAAGAAGGTGAGTGTCTCTCCACCTAGTCAATGGCCGTATGGACGCTGTGAACGGAGTCCCTCTAGAAAACGTGGAGTACGGACGCGCGGTGGCTGTTCTAAGGGACTCGGGCGCCGCCGTATCGTTGGTGGTACGGCACAGGGCGCCTGTGCCGCCCCCTACTGCGCCTACTAACATCAAGCTCGCGCTCACTAGAAATGGCAAGAAAGAAGGTGAGGGTGTCTCTATCTAGCCAATAACAGCATAGTAAACTATTACATTTGGTGAACAGCAGAAAGAGAAGTGATTTTGTGTGGCTGGCAGTTTTTAGTCACTTTCGTGAGCCAAATGTGGAAAACCCAAACTAAGTACTTTATCCGCTGAATATAGGTTACCTAAGTACAATATACTTTTCCCACAAAAACATAACATAGGGACGTTCTTTGTAATATGCTATTTACTACTTTCATCATGTCGTGACTCGAAATTCTTCCTTATGGGTTTTCCTGGCATTTTTGGCATTTTATTTGTACCTACCTCTCAAATGTTTTTAAACATATGCGAAATTCTTTCTTACAGACTTCGGCATAGTCCTCGGCTGTAAACTCTACGTAAAAGAGCTGACCCTCAGGGCCAGAGAGCAGCTGAATCAAGCCGGCCAGGGTCTCTGCGAGGGGGACGTGGTCACCAGGATCAACAACACTGCCATCACCGACGCCATCACGCTGAAGGAAGCCAGGAAGCTCATAGAGTCCTGCAAGGACAGGCTCAACTTGGTCGTGACGAGGGAACTGATCCGGGAGGAGACCGTCACTAACGGGAACTATCAAAATAATTATAATAGTTTAGGTGAGTGCTTACATCTACTATCTAAGTATTTTAACAGGGAACTAGACTAAACGAAAGCAGCTAAGATCTCTGTGAGGGCGACGTGGTCTCTTTGTGTAAAGTTTATGTGTGCCCATCTCTAGATCTACAACGTGTAGTTGTCCCGACACTCCCATCTGTCAGACAGCCTAATAATAAGTATTAATACGAAATCCAATTTCGCGTGCGTCCATACTTTGAGTAAATAATTACATACAAATAAGAAATTCCATTAGATATCTTTTTAATTAAAAGTATAAAATACCTACTCGTTACACATAGGTATTTCTGTTCGTTTATTTCCGAGTTTAGGTATAATTAATGATAGGAATTTTAGAAACGATATGTGTTTCTAATATTTATTTGTAATTCACGTGAAAAACTGTTGTGAGATGTTTGTCAGGCACGATAAACGTTAATAAATCATATGTTAAATGTATTAAATAACTAAAAGTAATAAGACTTCTTGCTCTGATTCAACGCTAGAATTAAGTAAATCATCTACTTTCATAATAATTATGGACTTCACGTAACAAAAATTAATAGCGAAACAATTTTAATTGCGTCTATCACACAGCTCAGTCAACAAACAAGATTCATTAGGCCAAATACCTTGGAATACCAGCTGGTTAAACTGACGCATCCGATCTTACTAACTTTTTGGTATTCGAGCAGTCAAACATGTAGGCAATTATTGTGATTCTTATAAACATAACATAATACACAACTAAGTGCCGCATACTTTTCGGTAACAATAACAAGTACTTGTAATTTTCGGTGCTGGCTTGATTGCTACCAAGTTTGATGATGAATATGATGCGATGATATGTAATTGATATCTACTACTAATTGGTCAATGGTGACATGACCTGGCATAAGTATCTTAGGTTTTAAAGTGGGATCAGGCCGACTACTTCTTTACTAGACTCGAAAGAAATGTCATTTCGTAAATGTCAACAACTTTTCTCGATCGACAGAAGAATTCTCCATAACTGACTGTGGACTTGTATACATTTTCCAGATGGATCCCACAATGTATATGCGGGCGCGGAGCCGATGCAGTCAGCCTACTCCAGCAGCGGGCAGAACCTGTACGTGGCGGCGCCGGTGCGGGGGGACCTGCCGGAGACAGCCGAAGAGGCCCGATGTCGCACGAGGCTGAGCAGCCGCCGAGACCACCCCCTCCTAGGAACGACGGTATGCTTACCAAACTCAACGATTGTACTTGTATTCCTGAAACCGACCTACGTGACTGAACAGCAGTACTGTGCAGAACCTATGCGTGGAGGCGTTAATGTCGCCATACAGAGACGAAATGTCTACCAAGTGGAGTAACCGCCGAGACAGTCGCTTCCGGGGAAGATGATGTCCTAGGTTTTTGCTGCATAAAACATCATTACTGCACTACAAGATATACTTAGGTGTATCTGAAATCCAAACATTCCGTTTACGTAACAGGCTTTTTCTTTATTTTCAGATTATTATAGCAGCAGACGGCAACTGTACGAAGAAGACGGGATGACCAACCAGCGAAACAAACCACCGTAAGTTAAAATGAATCGTTGCCTAATAATTGGTACATAATTTAATATTAGAGTGCCCTATGTAGTGACTATCTTTTGTGTGCCTACGAGTATATGGTGATTTGGCTAGGTACATTATATTCAATTACTTACTTATTCTTTAGATTTTCAATGATATTAAAGTCGTCAAATTGTTCAATGTCAATCACAATCTCCGTCAAAGTACTAATAAACGACTAAATAGACAAATGTTCAATTCAATTCAATTCAATTCAAAATATCTTTATTCATGTAGGCCTAGTTACAAGCTCTTATGAATAGTTCATTACATATATATTATGATCTTAATCTAACCTAATTATCAGACAATTTATTGTTGTAAATTATTGTTCATAATAATATTGAGTCTATAATATACAATTTCATATAAAAATAATCGTTAAACAAAAAATATATAATTAGGTATATGTATATATAAAAATACATGTCTAGAATATTTCTAGGAAAAATCCAATGTCCAAAAAAATACAATATTAATTTCATCAACAATAATAATAATAAAAAACGTAAAAATAAGAAACCATTTCGAATAACAGTTAATCCCACGTTGTTTTATCATTCATGTAGTCTTGTGTTGTATTCCAGAAGCGAGCCCCGCCTCATAAGCTTCCAAAAAGAAGGCTCAGTAGGACTGCGGTTGTGTGGCGGCAATCGTTCCGGGGTGTTCGTGTCCGGGGTACAACCCACCAGTCCTGCGGCACTGCAGGGGCTGCAGCCGGCTGACAAGATACTGAAGGTAAATATGCTTAATTTTAAAATAATGCTGGTATAAGGAAGGGTTGACAGAGCGGCGACAATGCTGCAACTTGTCTGGCGTGCAACCAGCTAGTCCTGCTGCAGGGTCTGTAGCCAGCAGCAGCGGCGGGTTTATACAAGCCGATTCCCACCGTCTTGCCTAAAATTGATTACTAGTAAAGTACTTAATGTCAAGGTAAATTTGCTTATAATAAAATATATATTTATTTATTTATTTAATCTTTATTGCACAACAAAATAAGGTACAAATGGCGGACTTAATGCCTCAAGGCATTCTCTACCAGTCAACCAATGGGCTAAACCAGGAAGATTAAGTAGGTGCAGTGTCTTAATAAAAAGAAGGAAAAGGAAAAGGAAGGAAAGGGATATGTAGTGCTGGTATAAGGAAGGCTTCACAGACCGTGCTGCAACTTCTCCGGACTGCAACCAATTACAGGCTGCTGGGTCTGTAGCCAGCTGTTTCACTTCCCATCGCGCGGATCGCCGAAGGCGCTTTATTGTTTTTTGTGTGCAGTTATCCTAAATCCAACTCGTGGTATCGCTGCGTTTCATTCTTTTGATTTTGAAAATATTCGAAAGCCTTACCCCATCTCATACATTATGATGACTGTTCCAGGTGAACGACATGGAGATGAAGGGCGTGACGCGAGAGGAAGCGGTCCTCTTCCTGCTCAGTCTGCAGGAGAGGATCGACCTTATCGTGCAGCACTCGCCGAGCGAATACAGCGCTGTGGCTGGTGGACAGATGCGTAAGTTTTTCACATTTACTAAATACCTGGTCTACATAAGTGATGTCTTTCCAAAATTTTATCGATTTTCGAGAATTGTCCTTGATTCCCAATATTCCCATCGACAATGCTTGGTTTATTTGAAATGCCCCTACCGGTATTTGAAACCAGAAATGCTGGTTACCGGGTAGATTCACTATGTGCTACGTGCGTGCGTACCGGCGAAAAAGTAACGTAACTGCCTTGGACCGCGTATAAAAAATTGTTCTTATTGTGTTACGATCGAGCAAGATGAATTTGTGATATGGTTTTTGACAAATTTAGGAGAGATTCAAATGATTACTTTTATAATAACGTGTAAATTTTTATCTCGAAAAATCTACATTTTATAAAGTGGAAACGTTATCCAGCACGGGTAGCATGGTCGCGCGATAGACGATAAAATATCAGGCCGTCCCTATCGTACTATTAGTAAGTGCGATAGGAACGGCCAGATCTTTTATCATTTATCGCGCGACCATAATTGCCTGCCTGGAGTGAAATTATCATTACAGTCTCTGACATAGTCATCATCATCAAGACCATCCCATTTTTGGACCGAAATGTCTTATGGCAATCTATTTTCCCTTGCAGCCGGTGACTCGTTCCACATAAAGACGCATTTCCACTACACGGAGCCAACGGACGGAGAGATGTCGTTTAGATGTGGAGACGTGTTCCATGTAGTGGACACGCTGCACAACGGCACTGTCGGCGCGTGGCAGGTCTACAGGATAGGTAAGTGAACATTCAATCTAATAAAGATGATCTATTTTGGCTAATGCTGGTGAAAAGAGACATACAACATAAAATTCTTAAATTGACCCACTTAATGCACCTGGATTGTACGTATTAGCTCTTATGGTGCTCCCGCACCGGCTGCTATAAATGTTATATGACAGCCAGTGTGGAAGGACCATTAAATTCCCAATATTCCCGCGCGGCTTTTCCCGTGAAATTGCAATTGTTAAAGAAAAAATCTTGAAACTGCTCACAACCCAAATCAAGAAAGACCTCCTTTCGGTGACTAAAAAGCAAATAGCGGTGGAAAAAAGTCGTCACTGTGATTTCCAATGTGATGTATGTGATCTATTATTTCCAAAACGTATTAGACGCTTCCATTAACTACCTGTGATTTTCCCATATAACTAATGATTGATTCATTAACAGGTCGCAACAACCAAGAAGTCCAAAAAGGCACGATCCCCAACAAGGCCCGTGCGGAAGAGCTGGCAACGGCGCAATTCAACGCCACCAAGAAGGAGATGTCTGGCAACGACGGCAAGCACAACTTCTTCAGGCGGCGGCGCTCAACACACAGGAGGAGCAAGAGCTTGGGCAAGGTCAGTTATATCACGTGACGTCACTGGTTTAGAGCAATATGATCCTATAGGTCCCTCTCTAGTCGATCAGATAGGATGAGGATCTGTCAGTATCAGGGTTGCGTCTGAAGCGGATGCTCTGTCTTCACCGGTTTCTGTCCAGTGCGGGTTTGATGACCGTATAGAAAGCCCATGAAGGTAAGTTTATAATTTAATCGATACCTCTTAGCGATGAACGGCCGCGTGATCTTCTCTGGCTCGAAGTCGATTCCATTCTATAGGTATCACACGGCGACACTTTAGGCATAGAAAGAGCAAGAGTCTAGATAAGGTCCGTTTTCGGCATATTGGTCGTTAACACGCTTCTAAATCGCGTAATATATCTTTGGCAGTCGTTTAAATTCACTTGAACGCTAATTTCAGTAAACTACGGAGAAATTCGAACACTTTCCTTAATTTCTATGAAACAGAAGTACATAGGTCGAACAATTTTTTGACATTTTGTAGATTTTGAGTGTTGAAAGGTAATGTAATCGTAAACATTGCTAAATATTTACGCATTATTGTGTATGATCAGAATTAGGATGTGGGTTGACATTATCCCATGGCCGTATTAGAGTTTAACTGTGTGGGAGTGGCCCAGTAAATTGTCTTGTCATGTCATAAAAACTCACGTTAGTAATAAAACTGTTTTTGTGTTCAACCTAGAGTGAATTCATGTACCTATCTATAAAATCTTCTTTTAAAGACTTTCCCTGAAAAATTTCTTCTTGAAGATAGTATCATAAAATTTAATAATTGTGTTGTTTTTAACCAAAAAATAATGAGGTAAGTATTTATCCCATTGCCTGTCTAGGTGTGAGACTGTGTTACATATATATATATATATATATATATATATATATATATATATATATATATATATATATATATATATATCATAGTTACAAAAAATAAATACGTACCGAGAATGCCTTTAAACGAAAACTCGTATTTTTGATAAACCCTGTATACTTAAAAATAAATACCAAAAACCAAAGAGACTCAAAATCTAATCGGGCCATGGGAATAATAGTTCCCACTCAGGCAAATTCCAGCCAGGCAATGGGATAGAGTCATCCCACATCCTAATTCTGGTCATATCACAAGGACGCAGGAGTATTTAGCAAAATATATGATTATATTACCTGACAATCATTAAGATCATGAAAATACCAAAAAATGGTTCGATATATCTCCTTGTGTTATTCTTAAATTCAGTATAGTGTTCGGATTTGTAAACAAACCACTAACATCACTGGTCGAGTGAATTTAAACGACTGCCAAAGATATATTATGCGATTTAGAAGCGTGTTGTGAATATAAGTTCAAGCCGACGAAGAAGGAGATATACACTCAATCCACGACAAGCATAATGACAGGTCGGAATATTTCACATTGAACAACAACAACTGGGGCAAATTGAACATAGGTACTTTATTTACAACTTACATATCGTCACTACTTTTAAAAAAACTTGTATCTTCGTCTGTCAATGAAAAGAAAATTGTAGTAAGTATGTATGGAATGCATATAGACTTACTGCGTTTTAACTTTGAGGAACAGCGTGAGATACGAGATTTTTAAAAGTAGTGACGATATTCGTACAGATCGTAATATTTAAAATCCGCGCTGTTTTATGCTACTTAAACTATGCAAACATGCATTTTTCTGGTGTTAACAACCCCGTCCCTTACTTTTCCACCTATTACAAACATGGACTAAGTACATGCATGTTTGCATAAATTTAGCATAATTTTGCATAAAAGCAGCGTGACTCAGCGGACCGTAACCATGGCTATAACAGACAAGAAAAAGTTGATTCACCCACATATAAATAACTTGTCCATTATTATGCCAACAGGAGCACTGGGACGAAGTAGTCCTGTCAGACAGCATCAGCAAATTCCCCGCATACGAGCGAGTAGCGTTGAAGCAGCCAGGCTTCGTGCGGCCCGTGATCGTTCTTGGCTGCGTCGCGGATTTGGCGCGAGAGCGGTTGCTACAGCAGGAGCCGGATAACTTCGCGTGTCCTAGTAAGTTCTTATATTAATCCGCAAGAATCTTCTTGAACAAATACCTCTTTGCATGAAGCAGCCCGGCTTCGTGCGGCCCGTGATCGTTCTTGGCTGCGTCGCGGATTTGGCGCGAGAGCGGATGCTACAGCAGGAGCCGGATAACTTCGCTTGTCCTAGTAAGTTCTGCTATTAACTAATCCTCAACAATCTTCTTGAACAAGTACTTCTTTGCGTGAAGTAGCCAGGCTTCGTGCGGCTCGTGATCGTTCTTGGCTGCGTCGCGGATTTGGCGCGAGAGCGGTTGCTACAGCAGGAGCCGGATAACTTCGCGTGTCCTAGTAAGTTCTTCTATCAATCCGCATGACTCTTCTTGGGAAAATAACTATTTGAATGAGGTATTCGTTCAAGAAGCTAATACAGTCACCGGCAAATCCGGCAAAGACATAGCACAAAAAGAAGTAAGCACGCTCTAATGATTCTAGAAATAAGATTGTGTCAGACATTATTACCGGTGACTGTACCATTGAGATCCTGAGAAGACGGATCATATTCTCAAAGAACCATAACCTAACTTCGTTTGGAAGTTTTAAGTTTCAGTTTCATTGTCGAGTCGTTTCACTACAATTTTAACTTTTTTCTAATTTTTTGGCGACATGTCATGACAAGCTGTTAATTAACCTCTTTTACAGAAATGGACAGCACCCTAGAGGACAGTAAAACGAAGTCAGCCGGCATTATCCGCCTGTCCAGCATACGGTCCATCATGGAGCGGGGGAAGCACGCCTTACTGGACATCACGCCTAACGCCGTGGACCGACTGAACTACGCGCAGTTCTACCCTATCGTCATCTTCCTCAAGGCTGACAACAAGCATCATCAAGCAGTTGAGAGCAGGCCTGCCAAAGTGAGTTACCTACTCCCTAAATTTGTTACTACACAACTTGTTTGAAAACGTTTAGTCATTGACATGCACGTCTTAAAAAGGACATATCAGGGCGAATCAACTTTTAGACCGACTCAAATCTATCCGCACATTCTTAACCTCGTTGTAAAATTACACCCTAAAATAATGAATTCACTTTATGCTGTACCTATCCACATAACCCTAACTGTTAGATCCAATAAACTGAAACGTTATTCATTAGAAGTTCGATTTCTCGGTAACTCCAGAGACATTGTGACTTGTGAGCCTTGTGAGTAACGACAGAGACATCAAAAATGACGGTCAAAAAGTTGATTCACCCATCACATAATGGTGAACGCCTTGATTTGATGAACTGCGCGTAGTTTTAATCCCTAAATGTCCCAACTTAATAAAAATGTAATTATAGCGCGATGGTTTGAGGTTATATTGTCCAAGTCTTCATCATCCTAAAATTACGTTATCCTAAAATTCGAATGGCATCGTGTACAGCAAGGGTTATAAGAGATTAATGAGCAGACTTACCTACATTATACGTTAGCTGATGTGTCAAAATCATAATCAGTTCGTACCTATCCTATAACCACAATTACACAACTACATTCTCTTTCTTATGTGTATCCAGATCAGCCCACAAATCTTCAAAGAAGCTCCTAGAACAGTCTCAACACATGGAGCGCGTGTGGGGCCACGTGTTCACTCACACCATCACGCTAAGCGAGGCCAACCAGACCACGTGGTTCAACAAGCTCACTGATCTCATACAGCGCACGCAGCAGCAGCAACTCTGGGTGTCTGAGACTAAGGTGAGCATTTATTGTAAAGATTCACACTCGAGTCGTAAAGGATCCTCGAACAGTTCTAATGAAAGAAGGGAGTGAAACTCTATGTCCTCAGCGAATCCAACTAGATAAGATGGTTCAATAAACTTGTCGATTTCATGTAAGGAATGCAGCAACTCTGGGTGTCAGAAACTGAGGAACAACTTGTCTTGGTTGGAAGGGTGAACTAAAAACAAGATTGACACAGGATTCAATATGTTTTCATTACCTAGAAGGCAACTACTGCAATGTTTAAGAAAATATTTTCAGCCATTTCATATTGATATAAAATAAAATATAGGTACTCTTCCAAAAAAGACAAGTAATAACAGTTGAAGTTAAATAAATTTGAAAAGTGAAAAATGTAAATGTACATCTATTTGACTTCAACTGTACCAATATTAGATACCATATTTACAGAAATAACCTAACACTTGGTATCTGACATACCAACATGTATTGCATCTAGATGTTCCTTGGTCATTAAATTGTTTTCGGTTTTAAAGACTTTAATATCAGAAATATTTGTATGTTCAGTATGGTGGCGGTGCCTTAATCGTATATCTGTCTATTTACAACAGTATGTCGCATCATGCTTCAAGATGGTTGCTTGGTAAAGGCAAAGGTGCATTTGGTAAATTATGTGCTTCTTATAGATTTGTCTTATTTAATATCTGATATGATCGAATAATGCAAAACTATTCTATAAATTTTGAAGGTCTCTTAATGTAAAATTAATATAAATGTCATTTATTTGATCATATCAAAAAGTCTTATTTCAAACCAATTTCAGAAATCCCAACAAAATCGGGATAATCCTGGCAGGCAAGTATGGTCCCGCGATAAATGATTAAACATCAGGTCGTCCCTGTCGCACTATTTGTAAGTGCGATAGGGACGGCCAGATGTTTTATTATTTATCGCGCGACCATAACTTGCCTGCCAGATTGCAGACTGGTTTGAAATGGCCTTAAATGTATTAACCACTTTCATTTCTTCTGTCTTTGCGGCGGTGTAGCACGTTGAAATGGTGTCGGACATATACTTCCCGATTCCACCCTCCCCTTACCCCGCCTTCTACCCTATTTCCCGCCCCATCAACAACTACCCCTCCCGCGACCCGCACACCCCCATTCACTCACCACAAAACATGCCTAATCTAAACGCTAAAACCAAACGCCACAACCAACTGTATGACGCTAACAGAAACCACGTAGTGCCTTACTATTACGCAGAAACGTTAACTCCTTGCATGCCTAACAACAACTACAGCGTTCCTAACACTTACTTGACTAACAAAAACAGACACACGTTTGCCAGTTATCCAGAAAGGCAATACTATTCCGGTCGAAATTTAAATTCGAGAAATTTTATCAGTCCCGAAATGTCGAGAAATTTTGGAAAGAACATGTATCCTCAACCGGGATTTCGACCTTACAGCGTCCTCGAGACTTCTGCTAAATCTCCCATTCCAAGTGTCCAGCGGCCGTCCTCGGTTGTTCCCATGACTGAGCAGTTCAGGCCGGCCTCGGTGTTTTTTCAAAAGAACGAAGTGTTAGAAAGTAAAAACGAAATTCCCGAATGGAAAGCTAGGTTGCAAAAGGAACTGCCGAATCCTGTTTTAAAAAGTTTTGACAAGCCTTCAAGGCAAATATGTCGGATTCCGAACTGTAAATGTAACTCAAAACCTGCCGTAGACCCTGGAAGGTTCAGCGAAGCTCGAACGCTTCCTACATTCACAGAGAGATCGCTTCATAAGATCAAAAATTTGTCGCTACCCACTTTAAAACTAGATGAATACGCTGTGGACCAGAAATGTGAGCGGTCCGAGGCAGAAAGGGACGATACGACGCTTAACAAACCTATTTCTGAGTTGCATTTAGGTTATGTGTAGGTTTTAAATAAAAAGCACCAAAGAGTTATTACCAAATTAGGCTTAAACACAAAATGACTCGATATTTTACTCGATACTTTATTTTGCTTTTTAATTTTGTCTGTTGTATGTATATATGCTGCATGTAAATAATTTGCATAGTTTTATATTCTTGTGTTTGTGTTATTGTTATGCTTTTTGTAGATTACCTTGTTTTGCTTTAATCAGTTTTCATCAATATTAATTGTATACCTGCCAAAGTTTTGAAAAATTGTGTTATTATTTTTGTTAAATAGTCATTAGTTACCAGTGTTAAATACCACTTTTGAAACAAATGAACATTCAAATAGGTGGTCCTAAGAAAACAACAAATAGACCAATTTATAGAGAGTCTTTGTATCATGGACAAAAGATCCAAATACGCTTTGGCGTTAATGTAAATGATTTATTCCCAACACCCTGTTAACTTGAATGTTAATTTGTCCAGTGTGCCCAATCATTCACAGACGCTAAACATAGTTGTAACGTATTGCAATCATTCATTTGTCTTGTCACCCCATTCCATACCCACCCGGACCCGAACAAAATGGCCGACTCACAAAATGGCGGACGCGAAACAGAGGCCTGAGCCGTTGTCGGACGACTTCTTGTTCTCAATGTCTTCGAGCACGGAGAACCGGTTGTCTTACGCTTCGAGTCCAGAGAGCGACCTGGAAGTAAGCCCGCCGCCGGCGCCGCGGCTGGTGAAGTCTTCCTCGGACCCGTCCATCGCCACGACGCAGGACAATATGGACCGGGACGACGATATTAATCATATGGCCGATGCTGTGCCGCCGCCTTACACGGTTCGTATATCATTGCTTTTTGTCGACTGTTGTGTTGTCCTTCAGACATGTGTAGTGATAGTGTTAGGTACATAAAATCATCACACAAAAATTCAGTCTATGGTTATTGATCATGCCTGTTAGCACAGCATACATATACATATCTATATTCAATGACTTTGTGATAACAGTTTATGTAAATGTGGGTTTCACTAGATAAGCAGTTGCAATAAGCAAACTTCAACTGGTGTTGCTTGCGTGGCCCCTCACCAATGCCAGTGTGGCACAAGCGTCTCGCGGTTTGGTCTCCATGGCCTATCCTGTTCCAGGAGCGTCGGCCGTCTTTCACGTCACGCGAGCCTGAACGACATTCTCCGCCGAGCTCTCGTTACGGCGGGAGCCCCGGCGGTCCTAGAACCGCCTGGATTGGCTCGCGACGACGGAAAGAGACCGGACGGCATGACCTTGGAAGATGGGACGCCCTTTAGTTTGGGATGCCACATGTGTGGATACCCTTGCGGCGTCCCATCTCCCAGGGACTTCAAACAGAGCTGGTGCTGCCGCCAACTCCGCGGAACACCTCAAACGGCGCAAATATGCAGCAATTGATTCCAGTTTCATGTTTGAGCCGTTTGGGGTGGAAACGCTTGGGCCGTGGGGTTCAGGTGCTCACAGCATCTTTAAGGAGCTTGCCAAGCGCCTCGTCGACGCGACAGGAGACAAGAAGGCTGGCACTTACCTAGCGCAACGCATAGGCATTGCCGTTCAACGTGGCAATGCCGCCAGTCTTCTTGGCACCTTGCCACAGGGAACCGATTTAGAGCCGATTTTTTATTTATAAAGTATTTATTATATTATTTTTATAGTTACTTAGGTTAGTATAGTTTTTAAGTTAGTTTTATGTCATCATGGTATTTTTAGCTTTTATTGAAATTGATAATTTATATTTTTATTTGAAATAAAGACTAGTTACAAGTGTAGTAGACTGATTGTTAACCCAGCAGCAAGGCGGCTACGGCGACAGCAAGTACGGATTCTCCACGAACGGCAACGGGCCCACAAACGGCATGACGCACCACAACGGGCAGCAGAATATGACGCAGGAGGCTCCTCCGTACCAGATGAATCCTATGGCGCATTCACCACCGCACTCACCGCTGTATGGGACCGGTGAGTTATTACCTACATGTGTACGACAACGGAATAAGTATGACCCAGTATAAGTCCGTTTTCATCTTATCCGATTCGATATCGGACGGAAGGATTTCAATGGAAAAATCCAAGATGGCGCCTGTAATGTATGGGGTATCGGTCCTACATCCGATATCGGATCGGATAATGGGAAAACGCACTAACGGGCAGCAGAATATGACTTAAGAAGCTTAGCCTTCCCATATCAATCCCATTATTTCTACATTCACCACCGCATTTGCCACTTTATAACTGCAACATAAGTATATAAGTAAACAAACATTAGCCACAACTGCCTCGCTCTATGTTATGGCCGCTGTACACATGGGCCCAACGGTTGGACCAACCTTTGGTGGAACCTCTTGGCCAAGATAAGAGTCGCTGTTTACACATTGGTGAACCAATCACTTGGCATTGGCCCTTCATAAAAGATGGACGTAGAATGGAAAAGGCTACATAATTCTAGGTCATTCACGTTGTCAGCAAAATTTAATTAATAAATAGTAACCTCGTGATAAAATTAAATTATCTGAAATATTAACAATTTTTTGAATATTCTGATAAGCACATTTATTTTTTTTAGCCCATAAATTAAACATTATTTGCAAGGGTATTGTATTTCCTAAAATCAACACTATTATTGGTATAGATAATCTTATTATTTTCGTAAATCTTTCACTACTGTCTTCTCTGACGGCTGACGACAAACTGAATGAGGCGCCAACGTGTGAACGCAGTTGGCCATTGGCGCCAAGATCCTTTGATGTGTGGACATAAACCGACACCAGTCGGTTGGCCGGCCAGCGCTAGCGCCAACTGCCAACATACGGCCAAGTAGCCCTCAACACGCTCGGCCAAGGGGTTCCACCAAGGGTTGGTGGAACCGTTGGCCACATGTGTACAGCGGCCATTATGTTATGTGTCGTCGGTTCAGTTCCAGAGCTGCCGCCGCGCACGCCCGGGCGGCCCGCGGGCGGCGTGCTGCTGCCGGCGCCGCCGCCCGGCCGCCCGCCCGTCAGCAGGCTCCCGCAGCAGGTAACACTAATAACTAATGATGACTAACGGCCCAGCCACGACATTGGTCTAAGCGCGACAGCAGTGAACGGCAGCCATACGTGCGAATGAAAACTCCTATTGCTGTGTCTCGCTCCAATGTATGACCGCCACTCACCGCTGCGGCGCTTAGACCAGTGTCGTGGCTGAGCCGTAGGGGCCAGTTGCATCGACCACATTTCACAGACACATCACATCATCGTCACGCAGCAGATATCTATGGAACTTCCCATACAATAAAATTTTACGAACGCTTTAATGGTGGCAGACAGTTTGATGCAACCGGCCCTATATATTTAGCAGTGATAATTGTATACAAATGGTAGCTTACTTTCACCCTACGCGACTACATTTTAATCTTCACCATTTAGATGGTGGGCAGTTCTCAACTGTGTTGCTCCAAAAACTTCCTGCCTCGCACTGCTAAACTGTCCAACTTTCGCTTGTGATATTTCCGGACCGATACGGCTCAAAAGAGTATATCGAGTGTCAATGGTTTAAATTATTTAAGTCCTAACATAGTCATATTATTTTTTCGCTAAGCCAGGTCCAGAATTGAGACAATAAGTATATCTAATGACTCCTTACACAGAACACCCGTCCCAGCGCACAAGAGCGTCTCTTCGGCCCACCAAAGGAAGCGAACGGCGATGACACGGCCACGTACACGGCGCGTCCTACCAGCATGATCATACAACCCACGCAGAACTCACTGGACCGCCACAGACATCCTGGGAACCCGGTATGTTCCTACTTATAGACCACATAATAGAATACCTACCCGTCCTCACAAGAGTCACTGCGGGCCACCAAAGGAAGCGAACGGAGATGATACAGCCACGTACACAGCACGTCCTACCAGCATGATCATACAACCCACGCAGAACTCACTGGACCGCCACAGACATCCTGGGAACCCGGTATGTTCCTACTTATAGACCACATAATAGAATACCTACCCGTCCTCACAAGAGTCACTGCGGGCCACCAAAGGAAGCGAACGGAGATAATACGGCCACGTACACAGCACGTCCTACCAGCATGATCATACAATCCACGCAGAACTCGCTGGACCGGCACAGACATCCTGGGAACCCGGTATGTTCCTACTTATAGACCTCATAACAGAATACGTCACAAGAATCCCTTCGGCCACCAAAGGAAACGAACGGCTACATTTGACATTTGCCTTTGACATCCTTCCTTCATCCGTTATCGGATCGGATAATGTGAAAACACACTAAGACCGTGAACATCTGAATTGTAAAAACAACTAGGTAGGTAGTTATTTCCATGTAAAATACCTACTCGTACTACTTTCATTCATCATTCTTAAGGTGGCTCGCTTTCCATACAAAAAACATCTACCATTTATTTAGTCACCGCACACTACAACTAAATAAAAATATGCGGCTAATGTAAATCGAAATGGCGTCTCAGTCAAACGACCGACTATGATGCAGAAGATCGTGGGTTCGAGTCCGAAGTTTTTTTTAATCATTTGAACTTTTATGGATTTATTAAGTATTTTTTATTTTTTTTTATGGAATATTTGACTATTACTATATCGCTTTCCTATTTTTTATTTTCATACAAAAATACAATACAATCCTTTATTATGCCTCTGTTGATAAAATAAAATATTACACGTCTGGTATAATACATTATACATAGGTCATAGTGTGGGCATAGTATTAGTAAAGTATTGCATTTACTGAGCTGGTTGACCTATGTTATTGTTGTGTGAATGTTTTTCTTCAACAACTAAATGGTTATATACAAGAATATGGGTAGCTTTTGCACATTGTAATTTTTCCTCAGTCACCCGTTGACCACGAACGCTGTAAAGTGTTTGAAACATTGGGATGAATTTTAAACTCATTAACTCATTATACGCGATTTAATCCG
This sequence comes from Leguminivora glycinivorella, assembly GCF_023078275.1. Lineage (NCBI taxonomy): Eukaryota > Metazoa > Arthropoda > Insecta > Lepidoptera > Tortricidae > Leguminivora > Leguminivora glycinivorella. The sequence goes on from NC_062971.1 coordinate 5,380,691, forward strand.
TTTTCATAATTTGTATTTCATGAGTAACTATCGCGGTAACTGAAGACAATATTAACTAAATGGTTACAAATAATAATTATCATCAATATAATCTGGTCCAGGCAGGCAATTATGGTCGCGCGATAAATGATAAAACATCTGGCCGTCCCTATAATCGCACTTACTAATAGTGCGACAGGGACGGCCTGATATTTTATCGTCTATCGCGCGACCATGCTACCCGGACTGTACTAGCTTTTGCCCGCGGCTTCGCTTGCGTTAGAAAGAGACAAAAGTAGCATATGTCACTCTCCATCCCTTCAACTATCTCCACTTGAAAAACATGTCAATCCGTCGCTCCGTTTGGCCGTGAAAGACGGACAAACAAACAAACACACATTGTCTTTGGTGAAACAACGAATTCTTCCACTTCAGATTATAGAGTAACCAGCTTTTCCCATTTATAATAAACTAGCTTTTGACCGCGGCTTCGCTCGCGTAAGAAAGAGACAAAAAGTAGCCTATGTCACTCTCCATCCCTTCAACTAAATCCCCTTAAATAATCACGTCAATTCGTCGCTCCGGTTTTGCCGTGAAAGACGGACAAACAAACAGACACACACCCTTTCCCATTTGTAATATTAGTATGGATTTGACATTATTATTTATATTTAAATAATTATATATGTATAGCCCAATTTCGTCGGTAACAGCGTGTTATGTAATGGCGTCGTTGGTGAACAGTCGGCTGTCACGCCGTGAAGGTGCGTTCGATTCCCAGGATTCTATAAACTTTTTGTATTTTTTTGGATATAAATTTCGTATTTTTTATTGACCGAGCAAGAATGGAGAGCCGAAGGTATCAATTTTATCTTAGAGAACATATTGATTTTTTTATTGTCATTTTGATTTTCTATTTATTAAGTTGAGATATAAAACACAACTTTTAATACCCTCGCTAAATATAATATTTTATCGAAATTACTGCTTAGATAAAAAAAGTCCACTTGAGTTTTTAAAGCATTACGTTACTCAGTTAACTATTGCATTTTCATTTACTAATTTAAGATTTCAAAAGCGATTTGAATACCCTTGCTCCATCGAAAATAAACAATTAGAAAAAAAAAATCATTCGAATCGTAGTTTAGAAACTAAAATTTATCTATACTTTTTTGGAATTTTTTAAAATATCAGATTAGGATAATTACGAGTATGTTAGAAATTCTGAGTTCGACGAACCCAAAAATTATTACCATGTAAGAGAATAGGTTTTTAATCTTTTTTGTGGAAAACGCTCAGTAACTACTGTACGAGTACATATACATTTATGTATAATAATAAAACAAAAAATAGTGTCTCATAGTGTTGTGTTCCTGCCGGTGAGTAAGGCTGCCAGAGCTCAACGAGGGTGTGGGCTGCTGACGATGGGAGGACTTACGGAACTAATTTGTTCCGTCTATTGTCCTTTGAGTCGTCGGCAACCCAAACCCTCCTTTGAACTTGTACACTCCTTTTTGCTGTGCACAATTCTTAAATTATTACTACTAAGTACACTCTCAAACCTGTGTAAAAATATTATCATGTGTATTTATTGATTTTGCTTCTTCCACAGCAGAACTCTTACGACGGCACGTCATCGTACGACTATGGGAGCTCGAACAATGGCTCCACTCTCGGCTCCAGTCGCCTGCCGCCCAACGCTCCTGATGATCTCAAAGTCGCTCCGCCCCCTAAGTAAGTTCCTGCAATATTTAAAATTTGAGAGTTCTTGTTTTTCTTACAGGTTATTTTGGGACTGAAGTTTGAATGTGTGCATAGGTAGGGTTGCAAATAGAAAAAAAACTAATTTTTTTTTTCAGAATTATGAAAAAAAACATGAAAAAAAAACCGAGCACCATTGTTTTTTTTTTCAGATGAAAAAAATACGACAATAATGGTTTTTCGTGATTTGTAACGTTTCAATAACAATAACGTACATTTTAATGCGATAAACATTCATTATACAAACGTTTATTGGGGAATCCCCGATGCGGCGTGGAAAGTGGAGAGGCGGTGGTGTTTCCAACAGTAAATATCGATAACTACTAACTAAAGATTTCGTAAATGTTAGTTTTATAAAACCAGAAATTAAAGTTATTAAATTAAATTCGTTTATTAGTTACCATAAAGTCCAAAAAACCGTATAAAAGTATTAACTGCTTTGCAAATTTTGATATTTCGTACTTTTGAAAAAACATACTCTAGAAAAAAAACTGTTTTTTTTTTCATGTTTTTTTTATTCATGCCAGAAAAAAAACGTTTTTTTGCAACCCTATGCATAGGTATGTAGTCGCCAAAGCGAACCCCAGGGTCCCACGAGCTGTGGCTAATGCCGGAATAACGCAAAGAGGATGATGATGAAGAAATGGGCTTACTCATGGCCACAAATTAGCCGAGGCGAAAATGTGGCCTACGATAGTGCGAGCTTGCTCAGAAGGTTCGCTTCAGCGTGCGCCTAATTTATGCGTTCTACTATATCGACGACGGTTCATGCATTAATGGTTGTAAGATCAGTCAAGACACCTATTTGATTTCTTTTCCACGTCCATTGACACAGAAATATCAAGGATAAGGTACAGCGGGGCAAAGCTCGACTGGGGGTAAATGTAACTGGTCCATTTTATTCATGTTTTACAATGTTTGCATTATTAAATAGAGCGTCCACCGGTTATACAATATGGTAGGCGTGTTCAGTGGATACATGTAGAACTCAATATCATAGTGAAATAATGGAAAAAATGGATTAGTTATAATTGCCCCCCAGTCGAGATTTGCCCCGCTGTACCTTACTCATTAGGTATGATTGTCATGAAAGCAGCACAGAAATTAAAGTTCCTTGGCCAAAACTACGGTGTTCTTATTAGGAGTAATTACTTATCTTACTTATTTATGGAGTGTTCAAAGAACGGCTATTAATTTGTGTTTTTGTTCCAGTAAACTTGAACCTCCGCCACCTCCGAACCCGTCTGCCATGTCGTCACAGAGTCCACAGCGAAACTCCAACTCGCACGAACACAACTCACTGGAATACAGGAATTCTGATAACTACAGGTAACATACTGACTTGAATTAAATCTGTATTTTTTGTCAGTACTTTGTGGCAGTTCAAACCCCAGTTCTAATACCTATTCATGTCTTCAATCACTCGATTGACATTAAATTTGTCAGTGGTTTTTCGGTAAAGGAAAGCATCGCAATGAAACCGGAATACCAACAACGCCAAGTTTACTTTCTGGGTTAGAACGCCAATGACAGTCGCTTTCATAAAAACTACCCCTTTACGCTATTTAATTCTTGGGATGATGCGGACTTTCTTATGAGCCGCGCCAATATGCAAGGAAGAAGGAGGAGTTCTAAATGATACACTGAAATATCTAGTGTCTAAACAATACGAAACTTTATTGAACGTTACCTTCCCAGTCGGTCGCAAGAGAACTTCCGCAGCCCACAGCGGCCCGCCATGAACGGGTCTGCGCACACCACCCCCATGCACGCGCGGGGGCCCTCGCTGCCTAATGCGCCGACCAACGACCACGCCAAATACAGGTACATACTCGTATCTGGTACATATCTACTAAACCAGGATCTGCCATTTGGGTTCTGTGACACATCGAATAACGTTTCTTGTAGTTATGCCAAAGTATCGATAATTTTACTTTTTATTCAATCATTGGAATTGTGCTTATAAACAGTCGAGTCAATTAATATGATCGATTATTTCACTGTGGTTAAAATTAAAAAAAGGACCTCTTCTGATACCTACCAACTAATTTTGAAGGCGTAGAGTATCTACCGTCAATTTATCGCTTCAAAAACACATATCATCAGATTCAAAGTATTAAAGTAGTGACCAAATATTTATTTCATGACTTTTTACGCGTAGTCTGATATCGTTTCAAGCTCTGAAGAACTTTCTACACACACTATAATAAGTTCTTCTTACAGCAGCCGCACGAACTCAGCGTCGCAGGCCGACTACACGGCGCGCGGCGCGCCGCCCTACAAGCCCGTGCCGCCGCCCAAGCCCAAGCACTACCGCCCGCCCGCAGAACCCCACCCCGGCCATCCGAGGAACGGGGTAACTATTATGTCTTACTCGTATATCAAAGTGAAATAGATACCATTATACTAAAGAAAAAGAACTGAGCTCCGACGAACTACATTACACTTCTAGACCACCCGACTACCGTAATACCCGATGAAAACTCTCTGGTGTATGTTATCTTTGAAATATAAGGGCCATTTTTTTTTTGTTGTTGTTGCCCACCCCAGTTCTTTTTTTGGATTTGGAAATTTTTATGTGGTTTCCATCATAATCGCGAGCTCTTTCAATCCTAATAAATAGGTAGGAGGAAAAATTTCCCAAAGTTTTTTCCCCATTCCGTTACCATTTTTTCATACATTTTGTATATGGCGGTAACGGAATGGAAGGTTTGAAAAATGTATGGAAATCTTGGGTAATTTTTTCTCTCAAAGATCTCGCGATTCTGAGTATAATTGCGTAAAAAAATAACCATGTTACAAAAAAAGTGGGGTGGACAACTTCTCTATTTTTTTAAATCTTTTACAGTCTAATCGTACTCATGACACAAGTTGCCATTTACTAAACTTTCCCACAGAGCATGGACCCCACAGCGGCGCCGGGGCCAGGCCCGGGCGGCGTGCCGGCGCGCGCGCCCGCGCCCTACCCGCACTACTCGCACCAGCACTCGCTGTCGCAGCCGCACCACCGGCCGCAGCACAACAGCTACCCGCAAGTAAGACAACTCTGCTGGACCTAGGACACTACCCTGAACCACTCCTGCAACTTTACCTACTGAGCAATTTGTGCCCTAAGATACTACCTTGAAGCACTCAGCTTTACCTGCTGTGTAATTTATGTCAATACTGTTGGACCTAGGACACTACCCTGAAGCACACAGCTTTAGCTACTGTGCAAGTTGTGTCAATAGTCTTGAACCTAGAACACCACACTGTAACACTCCTGCAACTTTACCTACTGTGCAATTTGTGTCAATAGTGTTGGACCTCGGACACTACCCTGAAGCACTCAGCTTTACCTACTGTGCAATTTGTGTCAATCGTGCTGACCTAGGATACTACCCTGATGCACTCCTGCAACTATACCTACTGTGCAATTTGTGCCCTAGGATACTACCCTGAAGCACTCAGCTTTACCTGCTGTGCAATTTGTGTCAATAGTGTTGGACCTAGGACACTACCCTGAAACACTCAGCTTTACCTACTGTGCAAGTTGTGTCAATAGTGTTGGACCTAGGACACCACCCTGAAACACTCCTTCAACTTTACCTTCTGTGCAATTTGTGTCAATAGTGTTGGAATTAGGACACCGCCCTGAAGCGCTCAGCTTTACCTAATGTGTAATTTGTGTCAATAGTGTTGGACCTAGGATACTACCCTGAAACACTCCTGCTACTTTACCTATTGTGCAATTATGTAACGCAGGCTAATGAAATATATTTCATTATATGTCTAAATGTCCTTAGAAATATGAATCTACTGCAATAGCTGCTGTACAGTGCTCAGAAATCATAAGAAATAAACATTACTGGACATAGTACAGTACCTTTGTGATAGTCTGTAGTCAATTTATTATTGTAATATCGATTTAGTACATATTATATTTTCTTATACATATAGGGATAGTTTTTATACGGAAATGAAATAGAAATACATTGTCTGCAATTTTTTCCTACATTTTGTGTTGTGTTCCTGCCGGTGAGTAAGGCTGCCAGAGCTCAACGAGGATGCGGTGTGCTGATGACAGGAGGACTTACGGAACTAACTTGTTCCGTCTATTGTCCGTCGACCGTCGGCAACCCGAATCCTCCTTGGAACTTGTACACTCCTTTTTGCTGTGTACTTAACACAGCAAAAGGGAATGTACAAGCTTCTAATGGGGTGGCAACGCGCATGTGACACTGTTTGAGTTGCAGGCGTCCATAGGTTACGGTGACCGCTTTACATCAGGCGGGCCGTATGCTTGTTTGCCACCGACGTAGTTAAAAAAAAATAAGTTTAGTCGTCGTTTATTAGGTTTTAAACCGTGTCAAAAACTTCTGAAAGTGCATCTATTTAAATATCAAAAAAGTGTTAATAATGATATACTTTGTCTACAGCACCAACAAAACATGTCATACGGCGGTCAGATGCCTCCGCAGTCTCCGCCGTACTCCGGGCCTCCGTCCCACCACCGCGCCATCAACCTGCCGCACAACCCCCATCTCATAGGTAACCTATCTCTATTTACTACTACACCAAATGCCGTAAACACTACCCACAACTAAAGTCAATTTACATATCAACGTATGTTGTTCTAATGATCTGTTTCTTTTCTTCACAGATTTAGCAGGTAGTCGAGAACAACGCGGATCCGCCTTCGAACTATATAGGAAGCCTCAACACATGCACAATATAAGGTAAGACCTTATCACACGGTACAACCTTGTCATTGCACTACCAATCAGCCCCTAATTTACAAATACATTCAAACTCAAAAATAAATACATAAAAGTATACCTCAATACATGTCTCTGTGAATTTGCATGTTCCAAAAGTCATACCTTCGAGAACTTCTAGCCGTTTCCAGTCCCGTTTACATCAGCCCTGTACAATTTGCTCTAACATGCAAACACCAATCGCTTCACAAACGACTAACAATGTCTTGTCGGGCCACAGTATTAGTATCGGTCTTGTATGTGGTTATAAATATACATAATACATATTTTGTAACATATACATATCTCTATATTTGGGGTAAGTCTGTAAATTGTAATAACATTGTATATTAGAGTATTTAGAGTTGTTTGTTATGACAACTATTATTGGCAGTGCGTGTCTGCATTTTAGTGCAACTTGAAAATTCTTTTCAAAAGCATATTGAATTAATTTGTCTTTCTTTTTGCTTCGTTTTTTCATTATATTGTAACATTTCGTCTTTGGTTTTAATGTGGCTATCTGTCCCCTGCTGATATTAATTATATTATATCATCGGTTACATTTACTGTGTTATTTTCTTTTTCATTCCTTCAAGGGGCATTTATTTCAATATGCTTTTTAAGGAATCTCTAAATTCACTTCTTGAAAATTGCCATTAAATTTGGACATTTCAGATAATTTTTTTTCTATCTGGTATCATAAGTCCTAATTAATACATACATTTGTATCTGAATTGTCCAGATTATTTATCATAGCGTAACTAAGTGGGTGTTTGGTTGTGGGTTTCCGCAGTTCATCCGATGCCATGAACTCGAGCGTGGAGCGCGACGAATCATTTTCACCTAAAACAAAAAAGAAATTGTCTAAAAAGCCATCGTTTATTAAAAACGCTGTGCTCGACTTATTCCGATCAAAAACGAAAAATTCCCAAAAAGTATCCCGGCAAAAGTCACTATGCGAAACAGACTTACAGCCGAGACACCAGATGCATCAAATGCCTATGCTCAGACGAGAGAAGTCTGACCTTAGCGACTTGAATACACATATGAGAAATACGCAGATCAGAAACCAAATGTTGCAGCGTAGCAACTCGTCATCATGTGAAAAACCGGTTTTAAAACCTATATTAAAACGACAAAGCTCGTTTTGTGATGACAGAAATGGCGTCATATGCACAGTTAGAGATTACGACGCAAAACCCGTCATTAAAAATCTAAGACGGCAAAATTCAATGTGTGAGATCGAAACGGAACCGAAAGTTACCCCACTGTTACGCAGACAGAATTCCCTCATAGAGTATAATAGGCGAGGCATATACGGCCAGTCGCCCAGCTTTAATATGATTACCAAAATAGATCCCATCTACCAAAGACAGCAGCAAACGAAACACGAACCATTCCACCCTTCACAACCACTACCTCCAGAACCAGTTTATCAAGCCAAAGAACATCTCGTTTACGATCCTATTCCTAAACCAAGGAGAACGTATGCTTCTCTGTATGATACCTCAAGCGAAAACCCCTATGCCAGTAGATCTGAAGTTACAAATCAGTGTTTTGAAAGTCCGTATGGAAATCGACAATCTATCGGCATGCCCCTTATGGACCCTTATGCTACAAGAGCTGAATGCATAAGAGAAAATCCCTATGCAACACGATCTGAATGTGTCAGGGAGAGTCCTTATGGAACGGGGACGGATCTTGTGAGAGAAAGCCCTTATGGAACCAGAACAGAGTCTGTTAGAGAAAGTCCTTACGCCACCAGATCCGAGTCCATAAGAGAAAGCCCTTATGCTACCAGGAGTGAAATAATAAACGATAACCCATATGCTACCAAGCAGGACTTTGTTAAGCAGACAGATTCTTTGTACGGTGAATCTCCTTATTCAAGCAAAGAGCACATGCTAAGGCACAGAATGACTTCTGAAAGTCCATATTCTACTAAAGAAGACATGTTGAGACAAAGATTTTCAGAATCACCTTATAATACTAAGGAAGAAATGCTTAAGCAAAGAATGGATGGTTCGTTTACTGCTAAAGAGCCTTTGTACGGTAGAAGGACGTATGATCCTCCACCAAGTACATCATGGTCAGAGAGTCCCTATAGCGTGAGGCCTGACAGAAGATTACAAACTCCAGTAAATTATCCTGGAAGGGTGTCACCTTTGGCCAAGTGTATGAGCGAACCACCATATTCTTCTAGAACGGAAATGTTGTCGAGAACAGGACAAGCAGAATCGCCATATGCAACCCGATCTAAAATCAAATCTAGCTGCTCGGAATCAAATTATTGTACAAGGAGTGACAGTCTCGAATTTAAACCCGATATTCGACCAGCTTCAGCAGAGTGCACATATGTATCACGACAAGAAATTTTATCCCAAAAAGCTGCTATGTTAGCCAGTAAAGAGTCTACTTACGGTGTTCGATTAGAAGAGAAACTGGAAATGATAAAACAAAGAAACCAGGCTAAAAAGGAAATGATTTATCAAACCAGGAAGGAAGCTAATGAAAGTGATGCCGCCAAAATGAGAGAACCTTTGTATGTGTCTAAAAGAGAATTAAAAGATAGTGTAATATATGAATCCCATCAAGAAACTAAAGAAGTATTACAAGCCCAGGAAGGCAGTGCTAGAAGTAGCCCATATGAACTCAGTGATGCTAATCATTTGTCCCGCCGAGAACCTATTTATCAAACTAAAAAAGAAGCACAAATCAATATTGAAAAGGAAACATTCCAAGAAATTGATTTTTCAAAACTCAGATTAACTGAGTCGAAAACTGACGCAGAAAAGGAGAAATCACTGAACATTGAATCTACTGTACTCAAAGGCGAACCTTTATATGCACCTCGTTTGCATGGGAAGACCGAACATATTTCGAACGCATTAAAAACAACTACCTCTCCTGTACCTTATGAATCCACAACGTCTATGGAAACACATTATGCATCCGAGTGCAGTATGAACTTTGAAAACAAGCCTCAAAGTACCCCTTACACCTCCCAGGATTTAGAGGATCAACCTCCAAAACCAAGCAGGACTGTAAAATTCTGCGAAAAGATAGTTGAGAAAAGTCCTGAGAGCAGCCAAGAAAATTCCGAAAATATGTCTGCCAGTCAGAATGAGACGACTGTCATTAACAATCAGAACACAGTGGTTCAGGCTTCCATGTCCGAAAGTGTCTCTGAGAGCAAAGAGGAAGTAGAGCCGGATGGTCCGCATACTACTTGGGGAATATTCGACAGTGAAGGCGGTGTATTAGAAGATAGACAATGGGGAGTTTCCCTGATAATTCCGCCTAAAGCTATAGCTCCTGGAATCAAGCAAAAGATCTACTTTACGGTGTCAGACCCGAGGCTGAGCCAGCGCGTGGGGGGGCCACCAATCGATATGGACAACGGTAAAGCTTATTGTAATGAAGCACGCGCCTGTAGTTTAGAATCTAGAAAGCACTTACTAATTGGGAAATAAGTAACGATTGCGAAAATAGAGGAGCTATAAATTTGAACTGTGACCGTATCAATGTTTAGCTAGTTTTGTACAAAACAATATATGTTTATATTGCATGGATATTTTGAGGCATGTGGGTTGCATAGATTTATGTATATAACACGACACTCTAATTTCTGACATTTATAAATATGGTATTGTTGCTTAGCACATATTCAGTCCACTTTATTCCATGTAGATAATTTTACAACGCATTTTACTGTATGTACAGCAATTACCAAGTATTTGTAGTCTAAAGTATAGCTTGTATAGTTTTATTTGTTTTTTAAATAGTTACATTTATCATATTCATTTTACATATATACATCTATTAACCAGACGAAACATATATCATTATCATTTATTTGTGCAGCTTCTACCACACAATACACTCGTACTTAGAGATTGAGGAGAGACGACGTCGCCTATGCTACATTCAACCTACCATGTGATTGTATGTTTGACTAAAACCCCATATACCAACACATTATTTAATTTTCTCTAAAATAATTTTCTTTATTCTTATTTACCTACTGTTTTATCTACATCTCTTTCATTTATCTTATTAATTCCTAATTTGTTCTTAGTTTTTGACCATTGCCCATTTTAACTGCTTGGCATGTTTAACATAATGCATAAAACGTGTTGCGATTTGTGTTTGTGTGTTACAGTGTACATTTCATTATGACTATTTTTGATATTATCTAATACTATTAAAAAAATACCAAAAAACTTTATTATCTTCATATTAGCACTCAACTAGTTTTGATGATCTTTTGCTCGAATTTCTGGCACATCTAAATTCTAATTCACTTATCCAACTATCATTTAATACACCTGGTACCTTATATTTTAGTGAAAAACTAAAATAAATGTCAGAAGACTGACAAATATTCTTAATAATTATTAATATGACTGATTTTAATTTTCCCTTTAATTTCTTTATTTTCCTATGTGGTTACCACGAGTTTATGTAATACGTTACTTGTTACACACCTGATAGTTTAAAAGCTTGATGTGAATAATGCTCTCAGACGGTTACTTGCTAAAACCTAAAAGTAGATACCTACATTTTCGTGACGTTTACGCTATCGATGAACGTAGGTATTAAATACTCATTGTAGCCACACTATATCAAAGATGTAGTCAAGCCCCACTTTTGTACTAATGTATTTTCCCGAACAGGTGAAGCGATGCTATCCCCACTAGTGATGTGCGGCCCGCAAGGGCTGGTGTTCCTGCGGCCCGTGACGCTGCGGCTGCCGCACTGCGCCAACGCGGTCCCGTCTCTCGGGCTCACCATCAAGGCCACCGACACCGAGGCACACCTCAGCACCGACTGGGACCAAATACACCTCCCTGCGACCACCACGCTCAACACTGTCGCTGTCAAAGTTGATCATTTTTAGCCCACTGTGTAAAATGTTGATAATGTGAAGGATTTCAGCTTCGATTTCAAATGTATGATAATATAATAGAAGATATTGTGAAATTTTGACAGTGAAAAGCATGAATTAAATTAGCTAGATCTTATACCCAGTTGTAGTATAAATGGGGTTGCAAAATTGTTCTTCCAAATTGTATCTAAATTCCCACCTTTAGGCCATAAGACCGCATTTGTAATTCGCATAAATTTCTCAAAAAGCTATTTTTTGTAAAAATATAAGAAAATTTCTTAAGTTATTTTAGGCTTTGAGAGCTTGGTTTGACACGGTATATTGGTGGTGCTCTTGCTATGCAAACATTTTATGTATAAAATAATTGATATACCCTGGAAACACAAATTTAAAAGTGGACATTGCAGAAGTAGTAGGTATTCTTGCAAGACTAGATTGACACACTTCTTAGAATGTTAAGAATAGTAACTCACGTTAGGTAATTTTCAAAAGGGTTTATGAAAGTATTGGTGATAATGTTATGAATGAATTCAATGATTGGAACTGTGAAACATTTTAATAAAATTATGATCAAGAATTTATCATTAAATAAGATGCCTTACCATAACTTAGAGCTATTACTGTAGATGTAATAATGTTGATATTGTAATGTTATTATTTAATGTAATGCATCTGTATTTAGAAGTAGAGATATCGGAATGTTGGATGTTTTATCCGAATTGAATGCTTTTTGGATTTTGACTTTTCAAAATGAATTAACGGTTTCACGGAAAGGAAAATGACATAAATGTTTAATAAAATGTGTCAAATTAATAATACGGGGCTGGTTATAACTTTTATAATCATTTTCCTTTCTATGATGCCTCACTTTTTTTGTTGCAACTTGCTAAAGGAATTACTTTAGTCGTGGATAAGAGCTACTCGTATCTTATTTCCTATTCGCCTTAATACCTGTATTGTATATTTTCTTGTTATTAACGATGAGTTTAACATTGACTCTACAATAAAATTTTATATCTACCGATTTTCTTTTACTTTATCACTACTTAAATGTCCCCTTTAGCATAGTGATATATAAATATATATATATATATATATATATATATATATAGTCCTCCTTTCGGCCGTTGTTGATCAGGCTAAAATCCGCATCAATTGTTGATCTGCCTTTACGGGCCTGTTACTAAGGAAGTTTTGATTTTATCGTGCTAATATTGCTATACATTAATTCTCCTCCTTGCAACGCTGTGCCTAAGTGTGCCACAAAGCCTCTAACTCGTCATGCACTGGCACGGCGGTTGTTGATCTTGTAACCGCCTTTTTTTTTACACACAATAATACTTTGTTGATCAATATAAACATTTCTTGATCAACATTTACTGCGGAATCTAGTATTTTGAAAACGGCGCGGCGCAACGGCAACGTCGCAAAAATGAAACAGAAGTATATTAAAGTGCGATGGGGCTACGTACGCAAGTTTACTGCGTTTTCTGACTCGGTCTGTCATTAGTCTATTTTCGTGCAGTGGACATGTTTTGCAGTTGGATTTGGGTTGGTTAGAAAAATGGAAGACACAACAAGTAGGTAAGTAACTTTAATTTGGTATAAGTATTTGTTATAAGTGTGACGTGTCTGACTGTCTGTCTGTCTGTCTGTTTGTCTGTCTGTCTGTCTGTCTGTGGCATCGTAGCTCCTAAACGGATGAACCGATTTAGATTTCGTTTTTTTTTTGTTTGAAAGCTGAGTTAGTCGGGAGTATTCTCAGCCATGTTTCATGAAAATCGGTCCACTATGTCGCGGACGGGGTTTTTCAAATTTTTAATTTTGTGGTTATAATCGCTGTTGCTTTATAATCCTCTTCACAATCGAGTCTAGGTTAAAGATAGGCTTAAATTTTTGCATCTTTATGTAATTGAATAAGATGAAAAAATGTAAACATTTATCTTTGATCAAAAATATGTAGGTACCATGTACACTGCCTATTCGCAATTTCCGACTTATTAAACAGACTAAAACCATTCACTTTTTCTAGGTGCCTGTTCAAACACCAGGATTATGTCACCAATATTAGACCCTGATTCACTATCTGAAACATCTTCGATAGTGCCAATTGCGAAGGAAATTAAAATAAGTACCTAATACAGATAATACTACGTGATTACGCAATGATTCGGGATTCTGAATCTGAAACTGATGTCGATATGCAGGTGGGTACTACCTATTTATGCTAACTAACCTCTTAAAAGTAGGCACAATGCTATGTTGTACAGTTAGTTTGTCACTTGAATAAGAATATTTTATTCGCATATGTAAATGTGGTAAACAAGTGGGTATAGATATTATGGTGCTACCATAGGTACCATCACATGACAAAAATTTACTTTCCAAGTTTTTACATATGTATTTTTGTTCGATCCATGTATATTATAACCAGACATCAATAAAATAATTATAATAGCATTTTCGGCGGCCGGCGGCATTAGCGGCCGTGTTGTGTTAACAGAATAAAATTGGTATATAGACAATTCCAAAAATGGTTAAATAAGGTAAATTTCAGTGGTGGTACGGCCTTACAAGCCCAAAAGCCTGGCTTGTCTTAGTTAAAATGATTATTAACTACATACGTAAGTAAGACTAACAATTTTAAAGTCAACAAAAATGCACGCGTTACTTATTAGACAACTGGCGATGGCGCTAAAAGTTTTGTATGGTGCCATTTGCCTACTTGGCTTGGACTAACAATTTTAAACCCGACTTAAATACGCGCGCTACTTGGTTCGGGAGAATAGATCACAGGCACTGTAAAGCCTGGCAGGCCTATGAAGTTAGGCATCATGGTCTGTGAAATGCGTAATGTTGGCGCGTGAGCGGCGGCGGTGCTGCGCTGCTTCTGTGATTGACTTCGTTTATGTTTTCAGTTACTTGTTGAGATTATATTATTGTCATTATTGAGTGATTAGATAAATAAGTAGAGCATGAAGGAGGTAGGGCATACTGAAGAAGGTAGGGCATAGCGAATGATATTCCGCTTTGTGTGGTAGGGCACAGCACAGCGCATATCGTCTCGCTCGAATCTAGAGCAGAGCTCAACTGGGGTAGTACCTCCGCCTTACAGAAGACCGCAGCCAAATAGCACTAGACCCTACTCATAGTGTTGTGTTCCTGTCGGTGAGTAAGGCTGCCAGAGCTCAACGAGGGTGCGGTGAGCTGATGACGGGAGGACTTACGGAACTAACTTGTTCCGTCTATTGTCCTTTGAGTCGTCGGCAACCCGAACCCTCCTTAGAACTTGTACACTCCTTTTTGCTGTGTACTTAACACAGCAAAAGGGAATGTACAAGTTTCTAATGGGGTGGCAACGCGTATGTGACACTGTTTGAGTTGCAGGCGTCCATAGGTTACGGTGACCGCTTTACATCAGGCGGGCCGTATGCTTGTTTGCCACCGACGTAGTATAAAAAAAAAGTGAAATAAATGTTACAATTGATGAAGTTCAGCGTGATGAGCTTAAAATGTGTGCACGTTTTTAGGGTTCCGTAGTCAACTAGGAACCCTTATAGTTTCGCCATGTCTGCCTGTCCGTCCGTCCGTCCGTCCGTCCGTCCGCGGATAATCTCAGTAACCGTTAGCACTAGAAAGCTGAAATTTGGTACCAATATGTACATCAATCACGCCAACAAAGTGCAAAAATAAAAAATGGAAAAAAATGTTTTATTAGGGTACCCCCCCTACATGTAAAGTGGGGGCTGATATTTTTTTAAATTCCAACCCCAACGTGTGATATATTGTTGGATAGGTATTGAAAAATGAATAAGGGTTTACTAAGATCGTTTTTTGATGATATTAATATTTTCGGAAATAATCGCTCCTAAAGGAAAAAAAAGTGCGTCCCCCCCCCTCTAACTTTTGAACCATATGTTTAAAAAATATGAAAAAAATCACAAAAGTAGAACTTTATAAAGACTTTCTAGGAAAATTGTTTTGAACTTGATGGGTTTAGTAGTTTTTGAGAAAAATACGAAAAACTACGGAACCCTACACTGAGCGTGGCCCGACACGCTCTTGGCCGGTTTTTTATTAACGGCGAAAGGGTACGTCAAAGTTGGTATTTTTACCAAAACCAACGCCTGACTTGACTTCCTGGATATTTCTTACAGTCTCAAAATCCAATGCATAAAACACATTCGTTGTACTTACAGTCTTCATCAGATATATCAGGCCCCGTAGCCGAATTGCATTTCTCCGACGCCAAACGAAAACGAAACGTAGTCCGGCTCTGTCTCGCCAATATGCAAGAGCGATAGGGATAGATATCTACTAGCGTTTCGTTTCGTGAGCGTTTCGTAAGCGTTTGTGCCATTAGCTAATACGCAACCAGAGATGCAAAGGCCCTCACAAGACTCTAAGGCAGCGTCCACACTCATGAGACGCATGTCTTGCGGCGCGGAACGGACGTCTCCGCTACGCCGCCCGAATGTAATTCAAAAAACGTCTCCTCAGTACATTTTGTATAGGAAGGACGTAAGACGCGCCCCAGGCGGCGTGGCGGCGGCCTGGCGTGCGCCGCACCGCCGCAAGACTTGCGTCTCATGAGTGTGAATGGTCCCTAACGCCTTGGTAATAGAGGCGTGTTCAGATATTTGTGAGCGCCTTCACAGCTCTGATATATCTGATGGCGACTGTAGGTTATTCTCATACAATAAATTATATTGTTAGTGCTAGGCTTGTATTGTAGGTACATACATATTGTACTTGTAGCATGCCTACTGTGTACTCGCCAGTTCACACTCCACACACCGGTTGGTGCACATTACACATTATGAGGAGAAAAAATTAAGTAATTAAAATGAATAACAAAACGATTTTTAGGGTTCTATACCTACCAAAGGGTAAAACGGGAACCTATTTCTAACACTTCGCAGTCCGTCCGTCTGTCACTGCTGTTGTATCTCATGATCCATGATAATTAGTCAGTTGAAATGTTCACAGATGATGTACTTCTGTTGCTGCTAAAACAACAAGTACTAAACACATAATAAAATCAATATTTAAGGGGGTTCCATACAAAAAAAACATTAGTTTTTTTCGCTGTTTTTTTATAGATAATCGTATGGAACCCTTTGCGCGATTTCGACTCACACTTAGCGAATTTTTATTAGGGTTCCGTACCAAAAGGGTACGACCGTCTGTCACCAGGTGTAGGTATCTCATGAACCGTGATAGCTCGACAGTTGAAATTTTTACAGATGATGTACCTATTTCTGTTGCTGCTATAACAACAAGTACTGAAAACATAAGAAAATTTATAATTAAAGGGTCTTTCATACAACAAACATAATTTTATTGCCGTTTTTGTAGATAATGACACGCAACTCTTCGTGCGCGAGTCCGACTCGCACTTGGCCGGTTTTATATTTAATAGTGTGGCTCAGAAATACGAAGCTATATCTTTAGGCTAGCCTTTTTAGGCAACCCTAGGCACGCCACGTAAATATAAACATAATGTTCGATTTCGGTTCGATTCGGATTCGAACTGAGGAGCTTCAGCTTCATAGGCAGCGTCACTACCCACTAAGCTAACCGGTCGTCTAAACCCAATTGTTCTTTACTCGTTCATATACCGGACGCTCTCTCTGTCGGTTCCAGCGGGAGAACAACAATTTTAATGTACGAGTAGTTTCTTTTTTCGAGAGCAACGTAAATATAATCTCTAATATAGAGATTTCAGGATTATCAATATTTCTAAATTTAGGCGAAGTTTCTGACAATGAAGTAGTCTCCATATCAGATTTAAATTCAATCGACCCTATGCGCCTTGACCAGGTAAAAAATATTTTATTATTAGGTATTACCTATCCTAGACATAACATGGCATAGCAATAAAAAGTCTAGTAATTTAAAAGTGTATTAATACCTACATAGTAATAAATGGTAATTTTTATTTTCAGGGGACAGAGGATTATCCGGAATTATTAAACAAAGAGAAGAAACCAAGAAAAAAGCGAAGAAGGGCATGTCGCACCTTAACTTCAACCCAAAAACTCGATTCCGAAACTGATACACAGGATTTTTCTCCCAGTGATGGCTCAGATTTTGTCCCGGATTCAGCCAGTCGATTTAGTGATGACTCAATGCATTTTATTATTACTTAGCAATATGCATTTGTAAGAGAAAAACTCCTCGAACTGCTGCATGACACTTGCAGTCGAGGGTACCTTGCAAATGCATACTGTTGAGTGACACCGTCTGCCGTTCCCGCCTGCCGCTGCCATCGCTGTCTTATGTGTTTAAACGTGTTATGCTTAAGTCCATGTAATTACCACTATCCACCGCCCTACTCGGCTGTCAATGTTGGTATAATAAGACCTCAGATTACGACAAAGTTTTTTCTTGCATGTCACTCGGAATGCGTTAGCAGTGGACTGTAGCAAAACACTTAAACATCTACAATGGTAACGTTATGGCGGGTAAAAACACTATTTTTACAGTTTTGTTACATTTTTCTGTGAAAAGGGTGTCTTATTCATCTACATAGTGAAATAATAAAAAAGCACTTTTAAAATTGTGTCGCTAACTTCAAACTCGGGTAAATCCATTCTGCTTTAAGGTTGATTATGTATAATAGTTATTTGTTTTACAAGGGGGCAATGTAGTTGTTTAACCGCACGTGCCAATATTGATACCTGAGCAAGCGAAAGATTCCAATATTGAACCGCGAGCGTAGCGAGTGGCTCAAAAAGTGGAATCTTGAGCGTTACGAGGGTATTGTAACGTAGTACATTTTCTTGGTCGTAATTAATATTTTTTTTATAAATCTAAAATCGAAATTTCTTTAATTTTATTTGGTTTCAAATCCTGTCTAAGTGCAAAAATACTTGCATCCACGCATGTATGCACTTTTCTGCATAATCTGTGCACGGGTTGCCAGATAGCTAAAAATAACGCGTTGTATGAGGTTTTTTAATTGTTACTCCAGTACATTTTTATAAATTAAATTAATATAATTATATAGAAACAATGCAGAAATTTATCTTAAATACATAACAAAATACTGTAATATTAATACTCTAAATAAGAGGCCTGTCTGGAGTGACAATCTTGCTATGTACATCATAGTAAATCTTTCATGACTCTGATGGAGTCTCAAATAAATATAATATATTAATTCGATATATTATGTCTTCCTGGGTTTGTCACCCTATGTCCTTGATTGCTCCATATGCAAATAGGTTAATGATCTTGGGTGGTCCATTTCCTTTTTTGACCCTTTTGGGTGCACACGCACTTTCTCCACAAGACCATACCGCATGGTGGTCAAAACGGTGGAAGCAGAAGGCCTGCAATAATCCTCGGATTGAGTAAGTATCTGAATTGTTCTGATCAACTCCATAATGGCGTGAAACGTTGTGGGTTTGTTCCTAACCATGTGCTTGGTTATTCACAGGGATGATCTGTCTTCTGCTGTGGGATTGGGAGCGCTCCGCTAGGAAATTTCTTTGACCTTCAGCGGTGAGCTAATAAATCAGATTGTCTTCTATTTTGTCATGCTGGTCTTGAGAGCATTAGACTAATGTATTTTTATGTCGCTTTCAGGAGCCGGGATATTAAAAAGATTATTTTCATAATATATATCTTGAACATCAAATTGATTCAAATCTTATGCAACTCTGGAAATCCTTGTGAATAACCAAGCACATGGTTAGGAACAAACCCACAACGTTTCACGCCATTATGGAGTTGATCAGAACAATTCAGATACTTACTCAATCCGAGGATTATTGCAGGCCTTCTGCTTCCACCGTTTTGACCACCATGCGGTATGGTCTTGTGGAGAAAGTGCGTGTGCACCCAAAAGGGTCAAAAAAGGAAATGGACCACCCAAGATCATTAACCTATTTGCATATGGAGCAATCAAGGACATAGGGTGACAAACCCAGGAAGACATAATATATCGAATTAATATATTATATTTATTTGAGACTCCATCAGAGTCATGAAAGATTTACTATGATGTACATAGCAAGATTGTCACTCCAGACAGGCCTCTTATTTAGAGTATTAATATTACAGTATTTTGTTATGTATTTAAGATAAATTTCTGCATTGTTTCTATATAATTATATTAATTTAATTTATAAAAATGTACTGGAGTAACAATTAAAAAATCTCATATAACGCGTTATTTTTAGCTATCTGGCAACCCGTGCACAGATTATGCAGAAAAGTGCATACATGCGTGGATGCAAGTATTTTTGCACTAAGACAGGATTTGAAACAAAATAAAATTAAAAAAATTTCGATTTTAGATTTATAAAAAAAATATTAATTACGACCAAGAAAATGTACTACGTTACAGTATCAAGGCACGAAGGTTAAACAAACTTTGCCACCGAGTGAAACACAAAATTTTTCACTACACCAAGACTATGAAAATGTGCACTGTAAAACATCAAAATAAATAAAAAATATCAATTTATTTAACGTTTATGATTCAAATTCATCATTTATACGTGAATTCTAACACCCAGCTTTAGACATCAAGTTAAAATTTGTATGAAATTACTTTGCACTCTTGTGGATAAAATGCAATTTTGCTATCTGTTTTCGAATAGCAAAGAAAGCCTTTATCAGTTGGTGTGGTGAAAAAATATTTATATAGGTACCTAATCTGAAAAAGAATCAACCTTATAGCAGAATGGATTTACCAAAGTTTGAAGTTAAGCGACACAATTTTCATCCATTCCCTACTAGTAATAAATAAATACATCTCTGAATATTGGGTTAAAATTGTTTCGGTTGAATTGAAATTCTAATAAATTAATAAACAATGAGTAACAAAATTTGTTTTATTAACCAAGGGCCCATTTCTCGAAGCTACAAGTTGCACACAAAGTTACAAACGGTTGTCAATGTCTAATATGACAAGTTGGAAAGAGATCCGACTTCCGCTTGTAACGTGTAACTTTCTGTTTTGAGAAATGGGCCAAAGTGGTCTTCATGTCTAGGTATCTTAACTGTAGACTAAGGGCCAGCCACTGATTAATGTTAAATATGGCGGGCTAGCTCTCACTCCTAAGAGAACAGTTAAAACCATCTATACGATGAATTTAACCACAAAATAAAGTTTTAATAAAACATAAAATTATCTTACAATAAAACTAAACTATTAAATCTAAATTACAATTACAGACGGTTTGGTGCAACGTACCCTTAGGGTGAGTAGCACCAAACTGTGAAAACTTCTCATACACGAATGAAAAGTTTTGACAGTTATATACGGGACGACAGCTGCCGCGCCATATTTGACATTGATCAGTGTGTTAAAGTGTGTTGGTACAACTCGCCCTTATTGACCCATCGTCCGTCATTCCGCCGCCGATTTCGTTGCTCGTTGTTGGGCTATCCGTCGTTATAGCAGGCTCGTTGCTCGGCGAAGAGATCGGCCTTTTGCTGGGCTAGCTTGGAATGAGAATGCGCATAGTCGGTCGCCCTGTTGCCCGGGCGGGCTCGACGCAGGGCGGCGGTTGCTCAGTTTCATGGGTGGGCTCGTTGAACAATTCAATGATTTTAGGGTTTCGTTCCTAACCTTATAGTTTTGTCATGTCCGTCCGTCTGTCCGTGTTTCATAGCCACTTTAATCCGTAACCATAAAGCCTACGTTGATGAATTTTTACACGAAGGTGTGTTTTGAGTGCCGCTACTAGGATTTGTATATAAATAATGAAAAAAAATTAGGGGAGAGGGGGCACTTCATACATGTAACTAAGTATTTATTTTTTTTGGCAAATATCCTAGTGTGGTAGGTACATTATTAAATAATCGCTCTTTTTTATGCCAAAACTCAAATTACGATGACAATAATTTAGTTTATTTTTTAGTAATGATCACTCATTCAACCTATAAAGGTTCAATAACCTCGCCGAGAAATATTAATCCTGTCAACAAATGTTGATCAGATGGGTTGTGACATCAGGTAATGGTTGATCCGTTGGCAATAGTTAATATTAACAGTTTTTGTTGATCTGATGTATGACTGACTCTGCATACAGATGATGCTCGATCAGATCTGATATCTGATCAACAATAGGTTGTCCCTTCTGGTTAGGTTACGTTAAGTCCAAATAAATAAGATTCACCTTTTTGACACGTATCACGTGTCTTTTTATTTTAAATAGTATTTTTTACAGTTTAAAATCCTAGCTAAAAAGTTTTATACTGTAGGGCGATTCTCAGGGATGACGTTTGGTGCCTGATTTCGGTGCTGATTTTTATTTACTACTTTATTGATATGTCAGTTAATTTAATAAAATCTAGCCTAAATTTAAAAAATATTGGTAGTGGAGGCCTGCATTAGAACCTTATGGTTTGTAAGAAATCTGACATTTTTATTTCACCGAAATTATGTATGGGCACTGTAATCAATTTTTTTTTTTTTTTTTTTTTTTTTTATGGGATAGGAGGCAAACGAGCAGACAGGTCGCCTGATGGTAAGCGAATTTGCCCCACTGAATTCAATTTTTTAAACATTATTCCACATTTCAACTTAATATATAACGTATTATTCAATTTATATTTTGTCATTTTAATTCGATGAAGGGTCATGTAAAAAGGCTCATAATCGCGCAATTTTACTAAATTTAACATGGTAGCTAGTCATTATTGAGTAGAGAATTTTGTACCCATAGTATGGCTTAATTTGCTTAGAAACCTAGTTATATGTTTTAACAAAGTATATCGTAGTATTTAAGTATGAAATGTTACAAAATAATGAACATTTAATCAGTTTACAACGTGGCAATTGAAGTCGGTGGTCACTTTTTTTGATATCGATGGTCAAAAAATCCACCAAAACCACGGAAATCAACTCCACTGATATCAAATTTTATAGCTTTTTTGGAGATAACTGCAATAGCTTGCACGATACAGAGATGTCATAATGACGTAATTACATACTTTCAAGAATTTATTAGTACCGTACATAACGACAAATGCACCTAAACTATGGGAGGAAATTGATCCACTGAATGTTAAAAAACATGGGACCAAACCCTGCGAACGATTGAGAAACCTTCAAAAAGTCCCCTTTTTAAAACGGTACTTCATTTCCTCTACACTGAATGGTTAAAACATAGCTAAAACATACTTTATGTCCCTGATCTACTAATTTGTAAGAGTACTGTCATGTTTAAAAAATTACACCGAAATCAGTCATTAGCCCGGGACACATGGTAAATTTGTCTTTGCTCGATGAGTTTAGCTAACATATTATTTTTATGCAGAAAATATGATAGGTTAACTAATACCTTATACGTGAATATCTGTAACAACTGCGATTAACAACTCCATCTTGAGTTATGATTTTTTGTTTTGCAAATTCTGGACACGCCCACCGACGGTCATTTTTCGCATTCAATATTTTATTACTTATATTATAAAAATAATAAATAAACAATGTTATAGTGCACCAAATAGAATAGAGGCTAAAGATTATGCCTGATTTTATTCAGATTTTTAGAACAGTCCGTTCTGACGTTTTTTGCCCCGGACACGTAAACACGCGCCTCCTGAGAAATGCCCTGTAAATATGACAAATAACATTTAATCACAAAGTAGAAGCCTACTTCCCTTAGCCGTCAGGCGGAAACGAAAACAATTAGCCACAGACTTCCTTAAACCAAAGATTTAGGGCCAGTTGCATCAACCACATTTGACAGTCACATCATCGCATCGCAAAAGGCTTCGTCATTGCTTATCTTTAATTAAAAGTAGGCAAAGGGACGGATGCACCGAATTTTAGCTGGCTCAAACGCCCCCTTCACTAAGTGCTAGTTCAGACACAGCGGAAAGCGCTTCGCTTTTTAGTCACTTTTATTGTTGTTTTGCGTGGGAGCACTGCTGTCCGGAACTCGGCCTGCGGCCTCGCGTGCTTGGGAGCCTCTCAGAGACGCTCCAGGCCTTCGGCCCTATGCGGAGCTCGGCTTTCGGCCCTCGCTGGGTTTCGAAGCTCAGCGTTGGGCCTGCGGCCCGCCGCTTCGCTTTTTAGACACTTTTATTGTTATTCTGCATGGGAGCACTGTCTGACCGGAGCTCGGTCTGCGGCCTCACGTGCTTGGGAGCCTCTCAGAGACGCTCCGGGCCTTCGGCCCTACGCGGAGCTCGACCTTCGGCCTTCACTGGATTTCGAAACTCAGCGTTTGGCCTCCGGCCCGCCGCTTCGCTTTTCAGACACTTTTATTATTGTTCTGCGTGGGAGCACTTGTAGTTGTCCGTCCGGAGCTCGGCCTGCGGCTTCGCGTGCTTGGGAGGCTTGATATATTGTTGGATAGGTATTTAAAAAGGAATAGGGGTTTACCGAAATCATTTTTTGATATTGTTAATATTTTCGGAAATAATTGCTCCAAAAGTAAAAAAAAAAAAAAATGGTGTCTCCCCTCCCCGCTAAGACTAATATGTATTCTGTAGTTCCATTTATAATTTACGGTTGTGTAGAATCTCTGCTACAACTATTGCTTTTTAGGGTTCAGTAGCCAAGATGGCAAAAACGGAACCTTTATAGTTTCGCCATGTCTGTCTGTCTCTCTATCTGTTTGTCTGTCCGAGGGTAATTTCAGAGACCGTTTGTACTAGAAAGCTGTTATTTGGCATGAATATACAAATGTAAGTATATTTTATTAAAACGTCCCACTTTGTCGTTTACCATTAAGGCGAGATTTACTTGTATTTTTATATGAATAAACTCACCAAGCGGCTTTATAGCAATCGACAAAGAGGGACGTTTTGCTGTGCACACTCACAAATAGTTATTAGTTATTAGGTATGTGACTTACTCCTCCATTTATTTGTTTACGGTCTCTCAAAACAAATGACTGGCGCGCCTGTGCTGAGGCACGCACGCGGCCTCGGGGTGATTATTAGGGTTCCGTACTTAAGGGTAAAACGGGACCCTATCACTAAGTCTTCGCTGTCCGTCTGTCTGTCACCAGGCTGTATCTCATGAACCTATTTAGACAATTGAATTCTTTACAGATAATGTATTTATGTTGTTATAACAACAAATACCTACTAAAAACATAATAAAGTGAATATCATATATATGCGGATAATGGTACGGAACCCTGCGTGCGCGAGTCCGACTCGCACTTGGCCGGTTTTATTACTGTACGATATCGGCACAGAATAAGTAATAATACTACATAATATGGGCATCGGTTGCTGACAGCGTGATAGTAGAGATTACATACCTAGGCCGTTTAAGTGGGAAATGTCTCGGATACCATGTAATCGTCGGCTGAGGCGAAGCCGAGGTGGACTAGCATGTGATTCGAAGCTTTCCCATTTACCGGCCGAGGTTTGTATAGGTACTATTTTTCCGTAAATCCGCCGAACGATGTGAGCTGTAGAGGATACCTACTCGACTTTGGCACCTTCATTGAGTCTAAAGCACAAACTGCGGCCAGAAAGCTGGGCATCCTAAATAAGGTGAAGTGATACTTCACACCTGGACAGCTTCTAACACTCTATAAAGCTCAAGTCCGATCCTGTATGGAGTATTGCAGCCACCTGTGGGACGGCTCAGCCAAATACCAACTCGCTGCTTTGGACTCAGTGGAGCGCAGAGCCAGGAGGATGATTGGCGACAAGAAGCTAACGGCCAAGCTACAGTCTTTGGCCCATCGGCGGAAAGTCGCTAGTCTGTCGATGTTTTACAGGTTGCACTTCGGGGAGTGTGGTCAAGAGCTACACGAGCTTATTCCACCGTCCCCATTCTACCATCGGACTCTTAGACGCACGGCCGGTCTCCATCCTTACTTGGTTGATATTCCACGAATCCGCACGAAGCGCTTTGTTTCTTCTTTTCTTATGCGCACTGCCAAGGAGTGGAATTCCTTGCCGGCGGCTATATTTCCGGGCTCATATAACCCGGCAACCTTCAAATCAAGAGTGAACAGGCATCTTCTGGGCGAGCTCACTCCATTGTAGGCCACGTCTTTGCCTTGGGCTAGTCTGTGGTCAAGAGTAAGCCCATTTATAATTTAAAAAAAAAGAAGATAAAAGTGGGTTAATCTAGTTATATGTTTTACCACCTGTAGAACTACTGGAAGCAGTGATAAACGCGTTTTTTGCGTTGTACTTTCCTCGCTATAGTGAGGGAAAAAGTTTTCCTCTCATTAGCTTGGAAACACGTGTTTTGTCCTTTAATACCAGCGGGTAAAAACGCATTTTATCCATTAGTGGGTAAAGTAATTTGGCATTGAATAAAGTCAAATTAACTGCTTTAAAATTAATAAAAGTAGGTGAATCTAGTAATAAAGATGATTTACCACCTGTGGAACTAGTAGGAAGCAGTGATAAACGCACTTTTTGCGTTGTAGTTTCCTCGCTATAGTGAGGGGAAAAGTTTTGTGTTACACTCGGGTGCAAATGTATTTTACTTCTCGAATGTTAAAAAACTCGCAAGTTCAGGATTCTATTCTCGAACCACTCCCTTCGCTCGTGGTTCAACTATTGAATCCTTTCACTTGCTCGTTTTTCAATTCCAATTTGCCCCCTTGTATAACAAATAACTATTGTGTTACACACGAGTGCAAATGTATTTTACTTCTCGTGTAAAATGTATTTTAATTCCACACTCGGCGTTACAATACAACTTTGCACTCTTGTATAATAGATAACTATTTCACCACCCCAACTGGTAAAGGCTTTCTTTGCTATTCGAAAACAGATAGCAAAATTGCATTTTATCCACAAGAGTGCAAACTTGCAAAGTAATTTCATACAAATTTTAACTTCATGCCTTAAGCGGGCTGGTATAATTTACTTATAATGATGATTTTGAATCATAAATATTGAATTATTCAATGGATTTGATTTAGTTTCATGTTTTATAGTCAGTATTTTGTTCGTGTTGGTGTGGTGAAAAAGTTTGTGTTTCACTCGGTGGCAAAGTTTGTTTAACCTTCGTACCTTGAAATCCTCGCAACGCTCAAGATTCCACTTTTTGAACCACTCGCTACGCTCGCGGTTCAATATTGGAATCTTTCGCTTGCTAATATTGGCACGTGCGGTTAAACAACTACTTTGCCCCCTTGTAAAAATTAAAATTAAATTAAAATTTTTAAAAATTAAAATTATTTATTGTTACACATTACACAGTTGTTACACACACATTACACATTGTTACACGTTACACAAAACAAATAACTATTATACGTAAATTCTATCAGCAACATAGATAGTAAGTTAAAATGACTTTGCACTCTTGTGGATAAAATGCAATTTTGCTATATGTTTTCGAACAGCAATGTGAGCCTTTACCAGTTGGTGTGGTGAAAATAACTATTTTGGTTGTTACCACTGTCGACTACATTGAACACTGCGTAAGAATTTAAAAGATTTTTTTATGGCTACGATTCTAACTACATATTAGAAGGTTACTTAGTATGTACAATAGAAGGATATTGATTGCAGAGAATAGTGGCAACAGCGCACAATAGCAAACAACCAATCATGGAGAAGGTGTTCCCTGATTGGTCCATTTGAATCAGATCAACAATTGACGGAGTGGATTTGTATAAAAAATGCTATGAATAGTTCGTAATTTTGCCGGCAGATGGACAGCAGTTGTTGATCCGATCGGAGCCACATTTGTATGCCGAGTCATACATTAGATCAACAAAAACTGTTGTGATCAACAATTGCCAACGGATCAACAATTAACTGATGCCAAAACCCGTCTGATCAACATTGACCGAGTGGAGATATCTATATATATATATATAGTCCTCCTTTCGGCCGTTGTTGATCAGGCTAAAATCCGCATCAATTGTTGATCTGCCTTTACGGGCCTGTTACTAAGGAAGTTTTGATTTTATCGTGCTAATATTGCTATACATTAATTCTCCTCCTTGCAACGCTGTGCCTAAGTGTGCCACAAAGCCTCTAACTCGTCATGCACTGGCACGGCGGTTGTTGATCTTGTAACCGCCTTTTTTTTTACACACAATAATACTTTGTTGATCAATATAAACATTTCTTGATCAACATTTACTGCGGAATCTAGTATTTTGAAAACGGCGCGGCGCAACGGCAACGTCGCAAAAATGAAACAGAAGTATATTAAAGTGCGATGGGGCTACGTACGCAAGTTTACTGCGTTTTCTGACTCGGTCTGTCATTAGTCTATTTTCGTGCAGTGGACATGTTTTGCAGTTGGATTTGGGTTGGTTAGAAAAATGGAAGACACAACAAGTAGGTAAGTAACTTTAATTTGGTATAAGTATTTGTTATAAGTGTGACGTGTCTGACTGTCTGTCTGTCTGTCTGTTTGTCTGTCTGTCTGTCTGTCTGTGGCATCGTAGCTCCTAAACGGATGAACCGATTTAGATTTCGTTTTTTTTTTGTTTGAAAGCTGAGTTAGTCGGGAGTATTCTCAGCCATGTTTCATGAAAATCGGTCCACTATGTCGCGGACGGGGGTTTTTCAAATTTTTAATTTTGTGGTTATAATCGCTGTTGCTTTATAATCCTCTTCACAATCGAGTCTAGGTTAAAGATAGGCTTAAATTTTTGCATCTTTATGTAATTGAATAAGATGAAAAAATGTAAACATTTATCTTTGATCAAAAATATGTAGGTACCATGTACACTGCCTATTCGCAATTTCCGACTTATTAAACAGACTAAAACCATTCACTTTTTCTAGGTGCCTGTTCAAACACCAGGATTATGTCACCAATATTAGACCCTGATTCACTATCTGAAACATCTTCGATAGTGCCAATTGCGAAGGAAATTAAAATAAGTACCTAATACAGATAATACTACGTGATTACGCAATGATTCGGGATTCTGAATCTGAAACTGATGTCGATATGCAGGTGGGTACTACCTATTTATGCTAACTAACCTCTTAAAAGTAGGCACAATGCTATGTTGTACAGTTAGTTTGTCACTTGAATAAGAATATTTTATTCGCATATGTAAATGTGGTAAACAAGTGGGTATAGATATTATGGTGCTACCATAGGTACCATCACATGACAAAAATTTACTTTCCAAGTTTTTACATATGTATTTTTGTTCGATCCATGTATATTATAACCAGACATCAATAAAATAATTATAATAGCATTTTCGGCGGCCGGCGGCATTAGGCGGCCGTGTTGTGTTAACAGAATAAAATTGGTATATAGACAATTCCAAAAATGGTTAAATAAGGTAAATTTCAGTGGTGGTACGGCCTTACAAGCCCAAAAGCCTGGCTTGTCTTAGTTAAAATGATTATTAACTACATACGTAAGTAAGACTAACAATTTTAAAGTCAACAAAAATGCACGCGTTACTTATTAGACAACTGGCGATGGCGCTAAAAGTTTTGTATGGTGCCATTTGCCTACTTGGCTTGGACTAACAATTTTAAACCCGACTTAAATACGCGCGCTACTTGGTTCGGGAGAATAGATCACAGGCACTGTAAAGCCTGGCAGGCCTATGAAGTTAGGCATCATGGTCTGTGAAATGCGTAATGTTGGCGCGTGAGCGGCGGCGGTGCTGCGCTGCTTCTGTGATTGACTTCGTTTATGTTTTCAGTTACTTGTTGAGATTATATTATTGTCATTATTGAGTGATTAGATAAATAAGTAGAGCATGAAGGAGGTAGGGCATACTGAAGAAGGTAGGGCATAGCGAATGATATTCCGCTTTGTGTGGTAGGGCACAGCACAGCGCATATCGTCTCGCTCGAATCTAGAGCAGAGCTCAACTGGGGTAGTACCTCCGCCTTACAGAAGACCGCAGCCAAATAGCACTAGACCCTACTCATAGTGTTGTGTTCCTGTCGGTGAGTAAGGCTGCCAGAGCTCAACGAGGGTGCGGTGAGCTGATGACGGGAGGACTTACGGAACTAACTTGTTCCGTCTATTGTCCTTTGAGTCGTCGGCAACCCGAACCCTCCTTAGAACTTGTACACTCCTTTTTGCTGTGTACTTAACACAGCAAAAGGGAATGTACAAGTTTCTAATGGGGTGGCAACGCGTATGTGACACTGTTTGAGTTGCAGGCGTCCATAGGTTACGGTGACCGCTTTACATCAGGCGGGCCGTATGCTTGTTTGCCACCGACGTAGTATAAAAAAAAAGTGAAATAAATGTTACAATTGATGAAGTTCAGCGTGATGAGCTTAAAATGTGTGCACGTTTTTAGGGTTCCGTAGTCAACTAGGAACCCTTATAGTTTCGCCATGTCTGCCTGTCCGTCCGTCCGTCCGTCCGTCCGTCCGCGGATAATCTCAGTAACCGTTAGCACTAGAAAGCTGAAATTTGGTACCAATATGTACATCAATCACGCCAACAAAGTGCAAAAATAAAAAATGGAAAAAAATGTTTTATTAGGGTACCCCCCCTACATGTAAAGTGGGGGCTGATATTTTTTTAAATTCCAACCCCAACGTGTGATATATTGTTGGATAGGTATTGAAAAATGAATAAGGGTTTACTAAGATCGTTTTTTGATGATATTAATATTTTCGGAAATAATCGCTCCTAAAGGAAAAAAAAGTGCGTCCCCCCCCCTCTAACTTTTGAACCATATGTTTAAAAAATATGAAAAAAATCACAAAAGTAGAACTTTATAAAGACTTTCTAGGAAAATTGTTTTGAACTTGATGGGTTTAGTAGTTTTTGAGAAAAATACGAAAAACTACGGAACCCTACACTGAGCGTGGCCCGACACGCTCTTGGCCGGTTTTTTATTAACGGCGAAAGGGTACGTCAAAGTTGGTATTTTTACCAAAACCAACGCCTGACTTGACTTCCTGGATATTTCTTACAGTCTCAAAATCCAATGCATAAAACACATTCGTTGTACTTACAGTCTTCATCAGATATATCAGGCCCCGTAGCCGAATTGCATTTCTCCGACGCCAAACGAAAACGAAACGTAGTCCGGCTCTGTCTCGCCAATATGCAAGAGCGATAGGGATAGATATCTACTAGCGTTTCGTTTCGTGAGCGTTTCGTAAGCGTTTGTGCCATTAGCTAATACGCAACCAGAGATGCAAAGGCCCTCACAAGACTCTAAGGCAGCGTCCACACTCATGAGACGCATGTCTTGCGGCGCGGAACGGACGTCTCCGCTACGCCGCCCGAATGTAATTCAAAAACGTCTCCTCAGTACATTTTGTATGGAAGGACGTAAGACGCGCCCCAGGCGGCGTGGCGGCGGCCTGGCGTGCGCCGCACCGCCGCAAGACTTGCGTCTCATGAGTGTGAATGGTCCCTAACGCCTTGGTAATAGAGGCGTGTTCAGATATTTGTGAGCGCCTTCACAGCTCTGATATATCTGATGGCGACTGTAGGTTATTCTCATACAATAAATTATATTGTTAGTGCTAGGCTTGTATTGTAGGTACATACATATTGTACTTGTAGCATGCCTACTGTGTACTCGCCAGTTCACACTCCACACACCGGTTGGTGCACATTACACATTATGAGGAGAAAAAATTAAGTAATTAAAATGAATAACAAAACGATTTTTAGGGTTCTATACCTACCAAAGGGTAAAACGGGAACCTATTTCTAACACTTCGCAGTCCGTCCGTCTGTCACTGCTGTTGTATCTCATGATCCATGATAATTAGTCAGTTGAAATGTTCACAGATGATGTACTTCTGTTGCTGCTAAAACAACAAGTACTAAACACATAATAAAATCAATATTTAAGGGGGTTCCATACAAAAAAAACATTAGTTTTTTTCGCTGTTTTTTTATAGATAATCGTATGGAACCCTTTGCGCGATTTCGACTCACACTTAGCGAATTTTTATTAGGGTTCCGTACCAAAAGGGTACGACCGTCTGTCACCAGGTGTAGGTATCTCATGAACCGTGATAGCTCGACAGTTGAAATTTTTACAGATGATGTACCTATTTCTGTTGCTGCTATAACAACAAGTACTGAAAACATAAGAAAATTTATAATTAAAGGGTCTTTCATACAACAAACATAATTTTATTGCCGTTTTTGTAGATAATGACACGCAACTCTTCGTGCGCGAGTCCGACTCGCACTTGGCCGGTTTTATATTTAATAGTGTGGCTCAGAAATACGAAGCTATATCTTTAGGCTAGCCTTTTTAGGCAACCCTAGGCACGCCACGTAAATATAAACATAATGTTCGATTTCGGTTCGATTCGGATTCGAACTGAGGAGCTTCAGCTTCATAGGCAGCGTCACTACCCACTAAGCTAACCGGTCGTCTAAACCCAATTGTTCTTTACTCGTTCATATACCGGACGCTCTCTCTGTCGGTTCCAGCGGGAGAACAACAATTTTAATGTACGAGTAGTTTCTTTTTTTCGAGAGCAACGTAAATATAATCTCTAATATAGAGATTTCAGGATTATCAATATTTCTAAATTTAGGCGAAGTTTCTGACAATGAAGTAGTCTCCATATCAGATTTAAATTCAATCGACCCTATGCGCCTTGACCAGGTAAAAAATATTTTATTATTAGGTATTACCTATCCTAGACATAACATGGCATAGCAATAAAAAGTCTAGTAATTTAAAAGTGTATTAATACCTACATAGTAATAAATGGTAATTTTTATTTTCAGGGGACAGAGGATTATCCGGAATTATTAAACAAAGAGAAGAAACCAAGAAAAAAGCGAAGAAGGGCATGTCGCACCTTAACTTCAACCCAAAAACTCGATTCCGAAACTGATACACAGGATTTTTCTCCCAGTGATGGCTCAGATTTTGTCCCGGATTCAGCCAGTCGATTTAGTGATGACTCAATGCATTTTATTATTACTTAGCAATATGCATTTGTAAGAGAAAAACTCCTCGAACTGCTGCATGACACTTGCAGTCGAGGGTACCTTGCAAATGCATACTGTTGAGTGACACCGTCTGCCGTTCCCGCCTGCCGCTGCCATCGCTGTCTTATGTGTTTAAACGTGTTATGCTTAAGTCCATGTAATTACCACTATCCACCGCCCTACTCGGCTGTCAATGTTGGTATAATAAGACCTCAGATTACGACAAAGTTTTTTTCTTGCATGTCACTCGGAATGCGTTAGCAGTGGACTGTAGCAAAACACTTAAACATCTACAATGGTAACGTTATGGCGGGTAAAAACACTATTTTTACAGTTTTGTTACATTTTTCTGTGAAAAGGGTGTCTTATTCATCTACATAGTGAAATAATAAAAAAGCACTTTTAAAATTGTGTCGCTAACTTCAAACTCGGGTAAATCCATTCTGCTTTAAGGTTGATTATGTATAATAGTTATTTGTTTTACAAGGGGGCAATGTAGTTGTTTAACCGCACGTGCCAATATTGATACCTGAGCAAGCGAAAGATTCCAATATTGAACCGCGAGCGTAGCGAGTGGCTCAAAAAGTGGAATCTTGAGCGTTACGAGGGTATTGTAACGTAGTACATTTTCTTGGTCGTAATTAATATTTTTTTTATAAATCTAAAATCGAAATTTCTTTAATTTTATTTGGTTTCAAATCCTGTCTAAGTGCAAAAATACTTGCATCCACGCATGTATGCACTTTTCTGCATAATCTGTGCACGGGTTGCCAGATAGCTAAAAATAACGCGTTGTATGAGGTTTTTTAATTGTTACTCCAGTACATTTTTATAAATTAAATTAATATAATTATATAGAAACAATGCAGAAATTTATCTTAAATACATAACAAAATACTGTAATATTAATACTCTAAATAAGAGGCCTGTCTGGAGTGACAATCTTGCTATGTACATCATAGTAAATCTTTCATGACTCTGATGGAGTCTCAAATAAATATAATATATTAATTCGATATATTATGTCTTCCTGGGTTTGTCACCCTATGTCCTTGATTGCTCCATATGCAAATAGGTTAATGATCTTGGGTGGTCCATTTCCTTTTTTGACCCTTTTGGGTGCACACGCACTTTCTCCACAAGACCATACCGCATGGTGGTCAAAACGGTGGAAGCAGAAGGCCTGCAATAATCCTCGGATTGAGTAAGTATCTGAATTGTTCTGATCAACTCCATAATGGCGTGAAACGTTGTGGGTTTGTTCCTAACCATGTGCTTGGTTATTCACAGGGATGATCTGTCTTCTGCTGTGGGATTGGGAGCGCTCCGCTAGGAAATTTCTTTGACCTTCAGCGGTGAGCTAATAAATCAGATTGTCTTCTATTTTGTCATGCTGGTCTTGAGAGCATTAGACTAATGTATTTTTATGTCGCTTTCAGGAGCCGGGATATTAAAAAGATTATTTTCATAATATATATCTTGAACATCAAATTGATTCAAATCTTATGCAACTCTGGAAATCCTTGTGAATAACCAAGCACATGGTTAGGAACAAACCCACAACGTTTCACGCCATTATGGAGTTGATCAGAACAATTCAGATACTTACTCAATCCGAGGATTATTGCAGGCCTTCTGCTTCCACCGTTTTGACCACCATGCGGTATGGTCTTGTGGAGAAAGTGCGTGTGCACCCAAAAGGGTCAAAAAGGAAATGGACCACCCAAGATCATTAACCTATTTGCATATGGAGCAATCAAGGACATAGGGTGACAAACCCAGGAAGACATAATATATCGAATTAATATATTATATTTATTTGAGACTCCATCAGAGTCATGAAAGATTTACTATGATGTACATAGCAAGATTGTCACTCCAGACAGGCCTCTTATTTAGAGTATTAATATTACAGTATTTTGTTATGTATTTAAGATAAATTTCTGCATTGTTTCTATATAATTATATTAATTTAATTTATAAAAATGTACTGGAGTAACAATTAAAAAATCTCATATAACGCGTTATTTTTAGCTATCTGGCAACCCGTGCACAGATTATGCAGAAAAGTGC
This sequence comes from Leguminivora glycinivorella, assembly GCF_023078275.1. Lineage (NCBI taxonomy): Eukaryota > Metazoa > Arthropoda > Insecta > Lepidoptera > Tortricidae > Leguminivora > Leguminivora glycinivorella. The sequence continues at coordinate 5,414,952 of NC_062971.1, forward strand.
ATACATGCGTGGATGCAAGTATTTTTGCACTAAGACAGGATTTGAAACAAAATAAAATTAAAAAAATTTCGATTTTAGATTTATAAAAAATATTAATTACGACCAAGAAAATGTACTACGTTACAGTATCAAGGCACGAAGGTTAAACAAACTTTGCCACCGAGTGAAACACAAAATTTTTCACTACACCAAGACTATGAAAATGTGCACTGTAAAACATCAAAATAAATAAAAAATATCAATTTATTTAACGTTTATGATTCAAATTCATCATTTATACGTGAATTCTAACACCCAGCTTTAGACATCAAGTTAAAATTTGTATGAAATTACTTTGCACTCTTGTGGATAAAATGCAATTTTGCTATCTGTTTTCGAATAGCAAAGAAAGCCTTTATCAGTTGGTGTGGTGAAAAAATATTTATATAGGTACCTAATCTGAAAAAGAATCAACCTTATAGCAGAATGGATTTACCAAAGTTTGAAGTTAAGCGACACAATTTTCATCCATTCCCTACTAGTAATAAATAAATACATCTCTGAATATTGGGTTAAAATTGTTTCGGTTGAATTGAAATTCTAATAAATTAATAAACAATGAGTAACAAAATTTGTTTTATTAACCAAGGGCCCATTTCTCGAAGCTACAAGTTGCACACAAAGTTACAAACGGTTGTCAATGTCTAATATGACAAGTTGGAAAGAGATCCGACTTCCGCTTGTAACGTGTAACTTTCTGTTTTGAGAAATGGGCCAAAGTGGTCTTCATGTCTAGGTATCTTAACTGTAGACTAAGGGCCAGCCACTGATTAATGTTAAATATGGCGGGCTAGCTCTCACTCCTAAGAGAACAGTTAAAACCATCTATACGATGAATTTAACCACAAAATAAAGTTTTAATAAAACATAAAATTATCTTACAATAAAACTAAACTATTAAATCTAAATTACAATTACAGACGGTTTGGTGCAACGTACCCTTAGGGTGAGTAGCACCAAACTGTGAAAACTTCTCATACACGAATGAAAAGTTTTGACAGTTATATACGGGACGACAGCTGCCGCGCCATATTTGACATTGATCAGTGTGTTAAAGTGTGTTGGTACAACTCGCCCTTATTGACCCATCGTCCGTCATTCCGCCGCCGATTTCGTTGCTCGTTGTTGGGCTATCCGTCGTTATAGCAGGCTCGTTGCTCGGCGAAGAGATCGGCCTTTTGCTGGGCTAGCTTGGAATGAGAATGCGCATAGTCGGTCGCCCTGTTGCCCGGGCGGGCTCGACGCAGGGCGGCGGTTGCTCAGTTTCATGGGTGGGCTCGTTGAACAATTCAATGATTTTAGGGTTTCGTTCCTAACCTTATAGTTTTGTCATGTCCGTCCGTCTGTCCGTGTTTCATAGCCACTTTAATCCGTAACCATAAAGCCTACGTTGATGAATTTTTACACGAAGGTGTGTTTTGAGTGCCGCTACTAGGATTTGTATATAAATAATGAAAAAAAATTAGGGGAGAGGGGGCACTTCATACATGTAACTAAGTATTTATTTTTTTTGGCAAATATCCTAGTGTGGTAGGTACATTATTAAATAATCGCTCTTTTTTATGCCAAAACTCAAATTACGATGACAATAATTTAGTTTATTTTTTAGTAATGATCACTCATTCAACCTATAAAGGTTCAATAACCTCGCCGAGAAATATTAATCCTGTCAACAAATGTTGATCAGATGGGTTGTGACATCAGGTAATGGTTGATCCGTTGGCAATAGTTAATATTAACAGTTTTTGTTGATCTGATGTATGACTGACTCTGCATACAGATGATGCTCGATCAGATCTGATATCTGATCAACAATAGGTTGTCCCTTCTGGTTAGGTTACGTTAAGTCCAAATAAATAAGATTCACCTTTTTGACACGTATCACGTGTCTTTTTATTTTAAATAGTATTTTTTACAGTTTAAAATCCTAGCTAAAAAGTTTTATACTGTAGGGCGATTCTCAGGGATGACGTTTGGTGCCTGATTTCGGTGCTGATTTTTATTTACTACTTTATTGATATGTCAGTTAATTTAATAAAATCTAGCCTAAATTTAAAAAATATTGGTAGTGGAGGCCTGCATTAGAACCTTATGGTTTGTAAGAAATCTGACATTTTTATTTCACCGAAATTATGTATGGGCACTGTAATCAATTTTTTTTTTTTTTATGGGATAGGAGGCAAACGAGCAGACAGGTCGCCTGATGGTAAGCGAATTTGCCCCACTGAATTCAATTTTTTAAACATTATTCCACATTTCAACTTAATATATAACGTATTATTCAATTTATATTTTGTCATTTTAATTCGATGAAGGGTCATGTAAAAAGGCTCATAATCGCGCAATTTTACTAAATTTAACATGGTAGCTAGTCATTATTGAGTAGAGAATTTTGTACCCATAGTATGGCTTAATTTGCTTAGAAACCTAGTTATATGTTTTAACAAAGTATATCGTAGTATTTAAGTATGAAATGTTACAAAATAATGAACATTTAATCAGTTTACAACGTGGCAATTGAAGTCGGTGGTCACTTTTTTTGATATCAATGGTCAAAAAATCCACCAAAACCACGGAAATCAACTCCACTGATATCAAATTTTATAGCTTTTTTGGAGATAACTGCAATAGCTTGCACGATACAGAGATGTCATAATGACGTAATTACATACTTTCAAGAATTTATTAGTACCGTACATAACGACAAATGCACCTAAACTATGGGAGGAAATTGATCCACTGAATGTTAAAAAACATGGGACCAAACCCTGCGAACGATTGAGAAACCTTCAAAAAGTCCCCTTTTTAAAACGGTACTTCATTTCCTCTACACTGAATGGTTAAAACATAGCTAAAACATACTTTATGTCCCTGATCTACTAATTTGTAAGAGTACTGTCATGTTTAAAAAATTACACCGAAATCAGTCATTAGCCCGGGACACATGGTAAATTTGTCTTTGCTCGATGAGTTTAGCTAACATATTATTTTTATGCAGAAAATATGATAGGTTAACTAATACCTTATACGTGAATATCTGTAACAACTGCGATTAACAACTCCATCTTGAGTTATGATTTTTTGTTTTGCAAATTCTGGACACGCCCACCGACGGTCATTTTTCGCATTCAATATTTTATTACTTATATTATAAAAATAATAAATAAACAATGTTATAGTGCACCAAATAGAATAGAGGCTAAAGATTATGCCTGATTTTATTCAGATTTTTAGAACAGTCCGTTCTGACGTTTTTTGCCCCGGACACGTAAACACGCGCCTCCTGAGAAATGCCCTGTAAATATGACAAATAACATTTAATCACAAAGTAGAAGCCTACTTCCCTTAGCCGTCAGGCGGAAACGAAAACAATTAGCCACAGACTTCCTTAAACCAAAGATTTAGGGCCAGTTGCATCAACCACATTTGACAGTCACATCATCGCATCGCAAAAGGCTTCGTCATTGCTTATCTTTAATTAAAAGTAGGCAAAGGGACGGATGCACCGAATTTTAGCTGGCTCAAACGCCCCCTTCACTAAGTGCTAGTTCAGACACAGCGGAAAGCGCTTCGCTTTTTAGTCACTTTTATTGTTGTTTTGCGTGGGAGCACTGCTGTCCGGAACTCGGCCTGCGGCCTCGCGTGCTTGGGAGCCTCTCAGAGACGCTCCAGGCCTTCGGCCCTATGCGGAGCTCGGCTTTCGGCCCTCGCTGGGTTTCGAAGCTCAGCGTTGGGCCTGCGGCCCGCCGCTTCGCTTTTTAGACACTTTTATTGTTATTCTGCATGGGAGCACTGTCTGACCGGAGCTCGGTCTGCGGCCTCACGTGCTTGGGAGCCTCTCAGAGACGCTCCGGGCCTTCGGCCCTACGCGGAGCTCGACCTTCGGCCTTCACTGGATTTCGAAACTCAGCGTTTGGCCTCCGGCCCGCCGCTTCGCTTTTCAGACACTTTTATTATTGTTCTGCGTGGGAGCACTTGTAGTTGTCCGTCCGGAGCTCGGCCTGCGGCTTCGCGTGCTTGGGAGGCTTGATATATTGTTGGATAGGTATTTAAAAAGGAATAGGGGTTTACCGAAATCATTTTTTGATATTGTTAATATTTTCGGAAATAATTGCTCCAAAAGTAAAAAAAAAATGGTGTCTCCCCTCCCCGCTAAGACTAATATGTATTCTGTAGTTCCATTTATAATTTACGGTTGTGTAGAATCTCTGCTACAACTATTGCTTTTTAGGGTTCAGTAGCCAAGATGGCAAAAACGGAACCTTTATAGTTTCGCCATGTCTGTCTGTCTCTCTATCTGTTTGTCTGTCCGAGGGTAATTTCAGAGACCGTTTGTACTAGAAAGCTGTTATTTGGCATGAATATACAAATGTAAGTATATTTTATTAAAACGTCCCACTTTGTCGTTTACCATTAAGGCGAGATTTACTTGTATTTTTATATGAATAAACTCACCAAGCGGCTTTATAGCAATCGACAAAGAGGGACGTTTTGCTGTGCACACTCACAAATAGTTATTAGTTATTAGGTATGTGACTTACTCCTCCATTTATTTGTTTACGGTCTCTCAAAACAAATGACTGGCGCGCCTGTGCTGAGGCACGCACGCGGCCTCGGGGTGATTATTAGGGTTCCGTACTTAAGGGTAAAACGGGACCCTATCACTAAGTCTTCGCTGTCCGTCTGTCTGTCACCAGGCTGTATCTCATGAACCTATTTAGACAATTGAATTCTTTACAGATAATGTATTTATGTTGTTATAACAACAAATACCTACTAAAAACATAATAAAGTGAATATCATATATATGCGGATAATGGTACGGAACCCTGCGTGCGCGAGTCCGACTCGCACTTGGCCGGTTTTATTACTGTACGATATCGGCACAGAATAAGTAATAATACTACATAATATGGGCATCGGTTGCTGACAGCGTGATAGTAGAGATTACATACCTAGGCCGTTTAAGTGGGAAATGTCTCGGATACCATGTAATCGTCGGCTGAGGCGAAGCCGAGGTGGACTAGCATGTGATTCGAAGCTTTCCCATTTACCGGCCGAGGTTTGTATAGGTACTATTTTTCCGTAAATCCGCCGAACGATGTGAGCTGTAGAGGATACCTACTCGACTTTGGCACCTTCATTGAGTCTAAAGCACAAACTGCGGCCAGAAAGCTGGGCATCCTAAATAAGGTGAAGTGATACTTCACACCTGGACAGCTTCTAACACTCTATAAAGCTCAAGTCCGATCCTGTATGGAGTATTGCAGCCACCTGTGGGACGGCTCAGCCAAATACCAACTCGCTGCTTTGGACTCAGTGGAGCGCAGAGCCAGGAGGATGATTGGCGACAAGAAGCTAACGGCCAAGCTACAGTCTTTGGCCCATCGGCGGAAAGTCGCTAGTCTGTCGATGTTTTACAGGTTGCACTTCGGGGAGTGTGGTCAAGAGCTACACGAGCTTATTCCACCGTCCCCATTCTACCATCGGACTCTTAGACGCACGGCCGGTCTCCATCCTTACTTGGTTGATATTCCACGAATCCGCACGAAGCGCTTTGTTTCTTCTTTTCTTATGCGCACTGCCAAGGAGTGGAATTCCTTGCCGGCGGCTATATTTCCGGGCTCATATAACCCGGCAACCTTCAAATCAAGAGTGAACAGGCATCTTCTGGGCGAGCTCACTCCATTGTAGGCCACGTCTTTGCCTTGGGCTAGTCTGTGGTCAAGAGTAAGCCCATTTATAATTTAAAAAAAAGAAGATAAAAGTGGGTTAATCTAGTTATATGTTTTACCACCTGTAGAACTACTGGAAGCAGTGATAAACGCGTTTTTTGCGTTGTACTTTCCTCGCTATAGTGAGGGAAAAAGTTTTTCCTCTCATTAGCTTGGAAACACGTGTTTTGTCCTTTAATACCAGCGGGTAAAAACGCATTTTATCCATTAGTGGGTAAAGTAATTTGGCATTGAATAAAGTCAAATTAACTGCTTTAAAATTAATAAAAGTAGGTGAATCTAGTAATAAAGATGATTTACCACCTGTGGAACTAGTAGGAAGCAGTGATAAACGCACTTTTTGCGTTGTAGTTTCCTCGCTATAGTGAGGGGAAAAGTTTTGTGTTACACTCGGGTGCAAATGTATTTTACTTCTCGAATGTTAAAAAACTCGCAAGTTCAGGATTCTATTCTCGAACCACTCCCTTCGCTCGTGGTTCAACTATTGAATCCTTTCACTTGCTCGTTTTTCAATTCCAATTTGCCCCTTGTATAACAAATAACTATTGTGTTACACACGAGTGCAAATGTATTTTACTTCTCGTGTAAAATGTATTTTAATTCCACACTCGGCGTTACAATACAACTTTGCACTCTTGTATAATAGATAACTATTTCACCACCCCAACTGGTAAAGGCTTTCTTTGCTATTCGAAAACAGATAGCAAAATTGCATTTTATCCACAAGAGTGCAAACTTGCAAAGTAATTTCATACAAATTTTAACTTCATGCCTTAAGCGGGCTGGTATAATTTACTTATAATGATGATTTTGAATCATAAATATTGAATTATTCAATGGATTTGATTTAGTTTCATGTTTTATAGTCAGTATTTTGTTCGTGTTGGTGTGGTGAAAAAGTTTGTGTTTCACTCGGTGGCAAAGTTTGTTTAACCTTCGTACCTTGAAATCCTCGCAACGCTCAAGATTCCACTTTTTGAACCACTCGCTACGCTCGCGGTTCAATATTGGAATCTTTCGCTTGCTAATATTGGCACGTGCGGTTAAACAACTACTTTGCCCCCTTGTAAAAATTAAAATTAAATTAAAATTTTTAAAAATTAAAATTATTTATTGTTACACATTACACAGTTGTTACACACACATTACACATTGTTACACGTTACACAAAACAAATAACTATTATACGTAAATTCTATCAGCAACATAGATAGTAAGTTAAAATGACTTTGCACTCTTGTGGATAAAATGCAATTTTGCTATATGTTTTCGAACAGCAATGTGAGCCTTTACCAGTTGGTGTGGTGAAAATAACTATTTTGGTTGTTACCACTGTCGACTACATTGAACACTGCGTAAGAATTTAAAAGATTTTTTTATGGCTACGATTCTAACTACATATTAGAAGGTTACTTAGTATGTACAATAGAAGGATATTGATTGCAGAGAATAGTGGCAACAGCGCACAATAGCAAACAACCAATCATGGAGAAGGTGTTCCCTGATTGGTCCATTTGAATCAGATCAACAATTGACGGAGTGGATTTGTATAAAAAATGCTATGAATAGTTCGTAATTTTGCCGGCAGATGGACAGCAGTTGTTGATCCGATCGGAGCCACATTTGTATGCCGAGTCATACATTAGATCAACAAAAACTGTTGTGATCAACAATTGCCAACGGATCAACAATTAACTGATGCCAAAACCCGTCTGATCAACATTGACCGAGTGGAGATATCTATATATATATATATATATATGCATCATCTATTTTGACTCTATTGACAGCATTCCAAAATATAAATTTGAATAAATCTTTGTCAAGGTCATGCATTTAAGGGTTAAATAATAATCACTACGACAACATGGCCAATACAATATAGAAGTATAGGTAAACACTTCTGTATACTTCGAACACTTATACCTAGGTCTAATTTATGAAAACATTCGAGAGGAGTACATTTCTCACATGAGTCACATGCAAACACTTAAAACTCTCAGTTCACCAAGAGAATTAGGCTATGACGGTATAAATTGAATAAAGATTCCCCACATGTTACAGATGTAGTGCAAAAAGATTTTCCTTCGTAAGTATTGTTAAATTTCAGTCAGTCTTAGTATAAGGCGTACTGACACTGTCTGATGAACTAGCATGACAAATACGAAAGTTTCCGGAAAAATACGAAGGAAAAGCTTTTCGCACAACCTACATACTCTATATCGCAGCCCTAGTTGTAGTCTCTAAAAATTTGAAAATAACAGTTCTACTATAGTAATCTAATATACGCTTTGTTCCTGTATAAAGTAAATACCTAGGTAGGTTAAGCGGAGTCAGGTCCCGTAGCCGAATGGCATTTCTGCGACGCGAAACGCCACCGAAGCGCCGCAGAAATGTAGTCTGGCTCTGTCGCGCCACTAGCCACTACGCAAAAGCGCATTATCGTGAGCGTGTCGCGTTTGTCCATTCGGCTACGCACACAGGAGCGAATGATGTCAAACACGGTCGTAATCTACATCCCAAAACTTGAAAAATGACACCGAGATAGGTTGTATGCAATAAAGCACCAAGTGTGAATATCTCGATGTTCGCACGGCGATTATGCGAATGCAATGATTCTCATGTGTGCTAATGGTTATCTCGCACTGTGTGCAAATCGGACGTGTTTATACCATTATACAGTTTATTCGCTGCACTTGTTGAGCTAATACTGCAGGAGCAGAAAATGTCGCTTTTCACAAATATAATAATATCAGTTTCACATAGTTGTCACTGCAATGTCAAAATTTCGTTTTCTTTCAACCCCTTTTTGCCAAGAGTGGCACTGAAACTTGAGTAGTTCATGTGCTCTGCCTACCCCTTTATGGCATACAGACCTGATTGTATGTATGTATGTACCTATATTAGTTTTCCGAATGTATATACAAAGTATGAATGAATATACAATAGATTAGTATCTAAATCAGTTCTCGAAAAATCACATTATGTCGCAAAAATTATGCACAAATTTGTACCTATATTTTTTTTTAAAGTTAGAGGCGTAGTTAAACATGGATAGGGATAGCTCATTTATAACATTCATTAAAATAATAATGTACAATAAAACCAGAAACCGGGATTCTCAGAAGTATTGTTAGTTTGTCTGTGTCAATTACCGTAAAATTGAAGAGGCACACACCAATTGAAAAAAAAAAGCCTTAAAAAAGCGCTCATTCAAAAACCAAATCACAGTACATATTAATGACTTCTACAGATTTTGGTTGTTAAACATGGAATATACAGCAAGTATAAGTTTCGTTTATTTATAAAATGCAGTACGAAGTGGAATCTTAAGGGCCCCAGCTCGAGCAAAATGTCGCAAACAGTGTCAGGCGATGAGTGACGCGCAGTATCAATCGCAGTCACCCCGTAATGTGCGCAATGCGCATCTCCCGTGCCGGGCACTCGCGCACAACAGTGTACACAATCTTATGTCGGGCATAATGTCCCCAACAGAGTCAAGCGATGAGTGTCGCGCAGTATCAATCGCAGTCACCCCGTAATGTGTGCATCTCCCGTGTCGGACACTCGCGCACTACAGTCTTACGTCGGGCACAATGTCGCCAACAGTGTCAGGCCACACCTCGGACAATGGCGATGAAATATATGACGAGGCGCTTTCCTACGCATACGCACACAGTCTAAGCTCGTTAAGTGAACGCGTACCATGCTTGTATGAGTGAGATATTATGACAGGTCGACTGGTCTCGTTTTTGACAGGCGGTAACTGTGAGGTAGCCGAGAGCGGGTGAATGTTCATTAAAATTAAAACAGATACGAGAATCTTTCAACTATTTTTGTAGCTACCAGAGTATAGCACTGTCGTCTTCGACTGTACCGTGGCATGATATAGGCATTACGCGCCATTATTATTGAGGTAAAAGTATATGAGTCCTACGTGTTGCAAACTTTAGTTCTGAACTCTAATATGCCTACCTAAATACAATACTTATGCCCATGTAACATATTGGAATGCAAATAAAGATCTATCTATCTATCTATCAAGTATATTTACCATGCAACTTGGGGTAACACCTTCGTTGAGTCAATCCAATTTTAAACGCTTTTGTAAAAAAATCTTTCGGCTTATTTTGCAGATGGAAGTAATTCGGCCTGTGTAAAAAAGTCCGGCTAGAATAACCACAAATCGAGAAAAACTTATCCCATCCAATTATATATAAACTGACATAGATAAAACATACACAAAAAAAACACAAAAAAGCCCACTGGTGACCGAATCGGACAAATAATTTGTATGAAAGTTTATTCTAATTTCCGGAGACAAAATTAACTTTTATTCAACTTCCCGTAATGGAACCTAAAATTAATTATCCGTGAGTAAATGTCATCGAAGACTAACCGGATACATTACTTAAGTACCTACTTACTTCAAATAATTTCATGTCACAGTTCCAGTTTTTTAGGGTTCCAAAATAGCTTAAACGGAACCCTTAGTCGTCTCCTTCCTTCGTCTTTCCGCAACGGAACCCACTTGTCAGTCGCCAAGAGTGGCACTGAAGCTCTTCCTTCTGTCTTTCCGTACATATGTCACAGGCATTTTACTCGATAAATTATAAGGTATATTTTGGATAATAAGATTTGGAACATATAATATATGTATATACTTACCTACATTACATTTGGATTTGTATGTAGGTAGAATTTGTAAACCGCAACTTAATTGAAAGCAAAATTTTACTAAAATTTATTATTAAGTGTCCATACATGCAAAGAACTAATAGTGAAAAACAATTTTTTCTCAAACATGCAATGAAATATTGTCTTTACGTTCGTTATGTTACCATAATATCATTTGGGCGCAACAACTTTGAGATGTAGGTAGAATTTTTTTTAAGGCCTGCAAAGTAACTTAATTGAAAGCAAATATTGTCTAAAATTTATTTATTTCATTGTATGTTTGATAAAAGCATATACATGCAAAAACGGATTCCCGAACTAATCCGTCGCTATATACCCACTTGAAAAACAATTTTTGTAGGTTAATAGACATATTGCACAGCAATCGACAGATTTTTAAAAATAATAAGCTAAGGTTGCAAGATCTTTAAAAATAATGTGAAGGTTGATAAAAAATATGTTTTAAAGACGATCGGCAAAGCCGTTAATGATTAAATATTAATATTGGTATATTATTAACTACTAACTATAATGATATACCTACTTAATAATGATCTACAGCTCCGGAATCCTCCTATATTCGTAGCACACGCACTTCGCCGATTTTTTGTGATATAATCAAAACGGAGCTTTACACCTTTTATCTGAAAGTCTACTTAGAGAATAGAAAGCTAAATGTGAGATAGATAAAGCTCTATAGGCCTAGCGGTAGGCCTATTAAGGCTTGACAGCTTTTGATTAAGGTAAGCTTTTAAATTAAGCTTTGAAATTAAGTTAGGAGCTTCAGATATCCTTCGCTATTTATGTAATTAGAGGTAAAAGTCAGTAGGTGATCTTTGCAGTTATTACAAAATGTTCATAGCCACATTTGTCGAGGTATTTACGAACAGCCACTGAATTCATATTCGTGGTAGATGTTTTCATATCGGTCCAAAATAGTAGTCATATTGCCATACATAGACCTTAAGTTTATCGTAGTTTACTAACAAAGATTTTGATCATTTGATCTGAATTAAACAATATGTTGTTTTATAAAAAAAGGTGAGCATTTTTGTGCGTCGATAGTCCCCTATGCAAACATTTCTTTTTTATTTCCGCATTTTCTACGGACAGTTTTTCTGTTATATTTTTTTCCTGAAGTATGCAACACCTATTACGCGATTTTAGCTAAAAGTCATTGCAACTGAACATTTCGTAGTTACAATCACGAATAAATGGCAACGCCACAGCAGAATGAATTTCATGTCACGCTGCTCTGTCACGAGGCAGTGTGTGGGTTACTAAATGAAATAGGTAAATAATTAATGACTAATATATAATAAAAGGATACTGCTTTCCAACGGGCGGACACTTGCTTGTTTGGTATCGATGTAGTATAAAAATAAATATTTTTCGATGATTGACCTGTGGAACTACTGGAAGCAGTGATAAACGCATTTTTTGCGTTGTAGTTTTCTCGCTATATTGAGGGGAAAAATTTAGTGTTACACTCGGGTGCAAATGTACTTATTTTACTTCTCGTGTGTTAAAAAACTCGTAAGTTCAGGATTCTATTCTCGAACCACTCGCTTCGCTCGTGGTTCAACTGTAGAATCCTTTCACTTGCTACAACTTTGCCCCCTTGTATAACAAATAACTATATCAGTAAACCAACGCAATTTACATTACCTACTCAAAACATTCCCAACTAAGACGAAAGGGGGCGACCGCAAAACAACCGGGTTTAAAACCAATCTATCCTCTCTTCATATACAGTAGGTATGTATCTATCTGCACGAAGAGCAAATATTCAAACCCGTTTATGTTTAGGTCACAGTGAGTAAATTTAGCTATGAGACCAAGACTGAAATCGCGAAAAAAGATTAAAGCTCCCATAGAAAAAACACGACCAAAATGTAAGAAACAGGCAATTTTTTTGCGTTTTCTGGGTTGGTCCCATAGTAAAAGTCGCTCAAAATATGAGCTTAACGTTTGCTTTTCGTTCAGATACGTACCTACTGTAGGTATATGACAGCGGATGTATTTTTATATCATTAAAAATAAGGCCAGTGGAACAATGATTTTCGCCAATAATCGTAAGTTTATTCACATTTTTTTCTTAAATAGATGTCTAATTAAGCCATCGTATTATATACTCGGCTGTCCAAGCGTGAAATTGAATTAGTCTCGCATTTTATGGAAACATTAGAAACGAATGTGACTACAATGATCAATGATGAGCTCGGTACGATAGGAATGTTTAAGTGCCTCTTAACTTCAAACTGCAGGTCAACAAGGGTTACATTTTAGTAAATTTTATAGGTACCAATTAAAGAGTAAAAAAATCACAGGAATTAATGACCAGTAAGTAGTCGGTAACAAGATGGTTTTATTTTAAGGAGATTTTAATATGGTTTATAATTTTTTTAAGATCTTCAATTGATTGTCTGATTCCACATTATGTTTCATTTACTCTATCCCTGATTTAGTGATTACCAACCAAAGAGCACAAAAAACAGCACAGTCAGATAGTTTTATATTATGATATACATATATTATATGTGTTATCTTTATTATGGAAATAAGTACAGGTGCAATATAAAAGTTATTCGTTAAATAATAATTTCGTAATTTCAAACACCCGATTTCGAGTAATATCATGACGCATTGTTCACGTCACCTAGACTCCGTTACGCCTAGATTCGCGCACGACTGACCTATGAGCGCAGCTCACAGGACTATGACGCCCGTGACTCATCGTAGTCATTGGACAGATATTAATTTCTATGCATAATTATATGTAATTAAAGCACGTGTCAACATTGCGGTGCTCTCGAAACCATTATATCACCCACAATTTAATTACGTAATGAAAAAACTATCTCGCATAGGTAATGTTTAAATAACGTAGGTACGGAATGCAGTATTCAACTAGGTAGCATACTCAAACCTGAATTATTTAAGTCACAAAAATTAGACAAGGATTAGACATAGGTTCTTTTTGTTAGCGACGCGACGTAAGCGTATGTAGGTAGGTATAAGCGCGTGTTACAGACCAACCGTAACCGCTTCTGTGTCGTATACGGATCAAATCATTTGATTCAAATCTATAGCGATTATGTACCTAACGCGGTAACGACCGTACACGGTCAGAAGAAAACGCTAGTCTGTAACTCTTTTCTTTCAGGTGGTTTGTTGGTCTATGAATTATTTTTAATCAATTACAACAGGATCTAGAGGTAATTCTTGTTTACCTACACAAACGTACAATTCTTGAAATGCTCGTATACTTGTGCGAAACATTTAGACAGACATATTTTAATAATTTTTCATTATGTGTTTAAATGATATGCACAAAAAATATTCAAACAATCATTTATTTGTCACTCAATATTTACTACAATCCTCTGATCTTATCCTTCAGCAATTTCCCCCACAATTAAACAATAGGTGCATATCGAGTGTAGCATCGGTTTTTTGTCGCCATACAATTCACTCAATAGTCAATGCTAGTGTGCCACAATGAGAATGGGCAATGAACTTAAGTAATGTGGGATTAACGTTGCGTGTCTATATTCATACGTAACTTGGATGTGTGCTGAAGTCAAGATCGCGACGGATAAGAAATGGGAAGAGGTTGGCAAGCAGAATTGTTACGAATTTCACAGTAACGGTAGGTCAAGCCTGGGTAGCTAGCCGAATGGCACAAACGCTCACGAAACGCTCACGAAACGAAGCGCTAGTAGATATCTATCTCTATCGCGCTTGCGTATTGGCGCGACAGAGCCAGCGGCTTACTCGCTTTCGTTTGGCGTCGGAGAAATGCCATTCGGCTTTCGAGATTTTCACACTTTTTAATTTTAATACTACCTAAAATTTAAAAAAGAAAATGGCACAAACGCTCACGAAACGCTCACGAAACGAAGCGCTAGTAGGTGTCTTATCCCATTCGCTTTTGCGTAAATTGGCGCGAAAACAGAGGCGGACTACGTTTCGTTTTCGTTTGGCGTCGGAGAAATGCCATTCGGCTACGGGGCCTGGCCAGAAATAAATATAATATATGACTACGCGCTATTTTGCGGATTGCGGCCCTTATATCTAAAGGTTTGTATTAGGTTATTATATAGGCTTTATTAAATTACATTTTATTTTAGCGCTAATGCATTTTACTTATTGTTTTTTCGGAAATTAAAATTTCCAAGTCGGTATTGGAAAACTGAGAGCCCTCTACTAGGCATATACACAGAAGGTAGTTCCTCAATTCATATGTCGTCTACATTTTAAAGTATTATTAAAATTTAAATATGTAGATAAATACGTATCTATACATGCGTGCAGTGAGTATTGAAGTAGAAGATGGATTGCAATAAAAGCTTTTCATCACATTACCGTTGCTACAATCCAACAAAAAACGAAGCATATTAAACGCTAATTATCTCAGTTACAGCACATTTCTAAATGATATGCGCAGTGTCAGATCGAAATTACATCACCCACAAATTTGAGCTCACCTATGACATGGACGGACAGACGTAGGAAATCTCACATTAAAGTATCATTTGCGTTTGCGCATCACAATTATACATTGCCAATGGTAGGCGCGGAAAAATCATGTGTGGTTTGGCGATTATGCTTTATAGGGTTCCGTTGACAGTCCAAAAGGTATAATTTGTAACTTGTGGTTGTATAATTTACAAAATGCTGTTTCGGCCGACTTGGTTTGTGTTGAGGATGGAGTTGTGAGATTTAGTAAACCAAATTTATCGAACAATAATAAGTCGAGAGTCGCTTGTGACTTGACATTAATTAATGAAGAGTTCTTATATTGGTATCTGAAGAAACTTAGCACGCACTTACTTGACTTAAGTAATTCTTATAAAATAAACGATTTACTAGATGGTAAAATCGTAATAAATTACTGCTTAGCTCTCTGGAAATTTGATGCTCGAAAATATTTTAAACTCACAGTGACAATTATGTTCGAAGTCTCTTATTCCGACGGAACCATAAAAATTACAGAATAAATGATACAGTGAATTCTTCACCTTAATCCATTATCTTTAGAACCAAAATCATTAAGCTTCATCATATTATTAACTTCATGATTCGCGCATGGGTCAGTTACGTTCGTGAAATATGGGTTTTTCGGCGACTTCTAATAAAGATGGTTAGATACCTAGTTATTTGCGATGCCGTGAGAGGGTATTTCAATTATCCATTTCATTTGTTAGTGTTACATTGGCTCCCGAATAGAATGTGCACGCAAAGTTCAAAATAGTTTGGGCAACCGTCATTACATTAAGTGAATCTAAAGTGTGATAAGTATTTAATTTAAAATAACTAATTTAATTTAGCATTATGTACCTAAGTAGGATTGTGATAAATAATGTATATCAATAAATGGTTTTTAATAATATTTTCATTTTATTCACAATGCTCTAAATGCTGTAAATGTGGTCACAACAATTGACTTAGATATATCAGAGATTCAGAGCTGGTTTATATTGTAGATCGACCTGGCAGGCAATTATGGTCACGCGATAAATGATAAAACATCTGGCCGTCCCTATCGTACTTACTAATAGTGCGATATGGACGGCCTGATATTTTATCGTCTATCGCGCGACCATGCTACCCGTGCTGATCGATATAATAAGAAGTATAATTAACTTAGCTGAGCTAAGCCAAGTCGTAGCTAAGAGGGGAAGGGATAGAACCAGGGGCATACATTAAGAGGATACGGTAGCGAAAATGCTAAAATGGAAAGGAGCCCCCCTTTCAACTTGGTAATTTTAGTTAAATATACAAGTGTTATTAACTAGATTTATCGAAAAAAAATTGATCATTAAGAACAACTCAGTCAAAAGATATTTCAAAAAAATCTTTAAAATCGAGGTTCCGCTCTCGACTCTTTCCTCCTTCATAACTTAATCAATCGGAACGAAATTTTTAAATCTGAATAACAATGAAATAATCTATGTCGGACCGTTTAGTTTTTTTTTGTTAATTGTTACCAATCTTGAGTATCACACCTTTTTTTGCGCCACAATGAAAAAGGCCGTTTTTGGAAATTTTTGATTGGCTCTAGAGTCTTTAAAAAGCAGAATATCAAAAAAATCAAAACGGTCCGACACAGATAAAAATAATAACAATCTGTGTTGAAAAAATCATTGCTCTATCTTCAAAAACCAGGGAGGAAATAGTCGAGAGCGTTTGTATGGAGAATTGACCCCTACCGTATCGTCTTAAGAAATTCTAAATAAAATTTCTAAATGTATGCCCTCCCTTTGCCATAGGCCATATACACGTTTCGTAGCCTCATAACTATCGAGTTAATATTTTTTATTACATATCCATATAATTATATGTTTAACCAAAGCTTTTTCACACATGAACACAGTTATAGTTCGCCTGAAGGCGTAATTGTTACCGAGTCCTCATAAAGCACCTAATGCAATCACTCTGTCATGACAGGTGTACCGTGACAGGCCGATCGGACCGTTTTAAAAAGGTTGTAAATAACGGCCGATCTCCGACCCGCAGTATCACTTACGGCCATATTGCTCAAGGGGGTAATTAGGCGAGATAGTTCTATTCGAAAGTAAAATTTTGGCAATCTTCTGCAAAGTGATTGGATATTTCGGATAGGCTACTTGACCTTGAAAAAATATACCCGTATAGGTAAATAGTGGCAATGACCCAGAATAGGTACACCATGTAACACGCATCGTGGTATAGCGGGTTGGGAGTAGCAAGCCATTTTATTCTTTTAATTTTGTTAAATATATTTCAGTGGATATAAAAACCGCATCTACGCCTTTATACCTTCGGTATATAATTTTAGTTAGGAATAGACACAGAAAAAAGGATGCGAATTAAGTTTCATATTTTGGTACTTACATGTAAAAGTGCCCCTGTGGCCTACTTGCTGAATAAATGTTTTTGATTTTTAATTTGTAACATTACAGATGGACGAAGAAGACCCGGTGCCGGAGATCTCGCGCGCGCACTTCGAGGAGGCGATGAAGTTCGCGCGGCGCTCCGTGTCCGACAATACACGTATTACTTATTATATCGGTCGGTGCACTTAAAAATTGGTCATCTACACTAAATTGATATACCTAATACCGATCTTTCAATTTTCGTTATTTTTTAATTCATAATTCATAACATATCTTAAGCAAAGTCAGAGCTTATAATATCACTCGAACATTATCTCACCTTACATCATTAGAAATAGAAGTTTATACGAAGGATGTTTCATCACTGTAACATGAGACCAGTTAGTCAAGGATCTGGATCAGCAAATATGCGTCCTCATTACATATTGTCCTTATTAAATTACAATCTCGGTAACGAGGGTCACGAGATCATCGCGTGAGGGCGAGACGAACCATACCGAGTTGTGTCGGCTGCCATACAAGTTATAACCGCTAATATAAAGGCACATACGAAATACTTCATCACCTGCAACAATTTACGGATGAATACGGTTCCTATTGGGCATACTTTCAACGTAGGATCATACTCGAAATTGCAAAAAAAAATGCTTGCATGTAGGCCATCTCACCTTAAATTTTCTATAGGTATGGGAGAGTAACATTTTCTATTCAAAAACGAATCAACTTTAACGGGATTAACGAGCTTTACTTGACTAAATAAGTCAGTCAACAGTTACAGTAATTTAAGATTTAGATTAAGTATATAGGTATTAAGTTTAGATATAGATTTTACCTATCTCATATCTTTGTATTCACTGTGTTGTGGCAATAAACGAATCTTCTTCTTCTTCTTCTTCTTCTTCATATCCATGCGCGGATCCAGGGGGCCAGGGGGTCCCCCTATACCCGTCATACAAATTGACCACGTCCCCCCCTCTGGGTACGAAGCTAGATCCGCTCTTGGTCATACCCTAAGTCTGAATACATACCTGTAGATATTTTATAATTTCTACTCAAAAAGGTACTAATTTAATATTAATTCCAAATTACATTTTGTATAAGCAGCCGGATAACATTCTTACACTTTTATTTCAGTTACCATATAAAAACGACTGCATTGTTGTTACGTTTAAACAATAATGATATAATTGCGAAGTTGTTACTTTATATAATATTTATATTGATATACAGAGCAATATGGCAGTGTTCAGATTGTTAATGTTATTTTCTAGACATTTTACCTTTTTAACGTACACTGATAATTAGATGAGATTATTTTCGTGCGAAACTGTTGCGGCAAGTATTTTAACGATTCCTTGATGTCCGACCGTGAGATCCAATTCAATGATTTTTGGAAACTATATCATGTATTCTGCACTTGAATTCGTTTATCCATTTCGAAGGTAAGATACTACACACAGACATCCACAAGTAAAATTTCTTCTTTAGCGTTTTTAAAACCATCTTAACGGTTTAGGTAATGCATTTTTACGCAAGTTACTAAACATTTTTGACGTAACATTTCTGTTTATTTCAGTCGGCTAGATTACTTATCAAGCTTCCTAGGTTTTGTGAATAAGATTGGGTCTGGTAATATTTAGATTAATATTTATGTTTACGCATGGTTAAAAAAACAAAACAATATCATACACATTAATTAACATTGATTTATAAATAATTTTAAAAAACCTAACCAAAACCTTACCAAAGTAACTAAACTGACGACCGGTCTAATCTAGCGCGTAGTGACCCTGCCTGCTACGCCGCGGTCCCGGGTTCGAATCCCTGTAAGGGCATTTATTTGTGTGATATTTGATGAACACAGATATTTGTTCCTGAGTCATGGATGTTTTCTACATAAGTATTTGTATAATATATATATCGTTGTCTGGGTACCCACAACTCCCACAACACAAACCTTCTTGAGCTTATCGTGGGGCTCAGTCAATCTGTGTAAGAATGTCCTATAATATTTATTTATTATTCCTCTTTATTCATTTTAATTCTTAGGCTAGGTTTTATAATATGATTATAAAAGTAAAATACAAAACCACATACAAAACAATACAAAATATATAAACACATTATAAAAAACCTAACCTAGGGTGCCGCCAGCAGCGAGGCAGGGCCCAAGCTGCCGGTGGTTAGGGCTGCAGAGAGAGGAACCGTCGGACTATCCGCGCTGTGTCCAAGATCACCGCCTTCTGCATCTGGCCCTTGATCCAGCCACCTAGCGAGAGTCTCTTAAGATGTTGGTCGAGACTCTTCGCTATGAGACCGTTCGCTGAAACGACTATCGGAACAATGATCGTTGATTCAACATCCCACATGGCGGTTATCTCGTGAGCCAAGTCTTAGGTACTTACTGGACTTGTCCTTCTCGGCTTTCACGAGATTCTCATCATGGGGGATGGTGATGTCAACGAGCACTGCCCGGCGTTGCAGTCGATCTATTATCACAATGTCAGGCTTATTGGCTACAATAGTCCTGTCAGTGATAATAGATCGATCCCAATAGAGCGTGGCACGACCATTTTCGAGAACCGGCGCAGGTAAGTACTTGTAGTACGGTACTTCGCGGTCCACAAGGCCATATTGAAGAGCAAGTTGCTGGTGAATAATCCTGGCTATTATCCTTACCTATCTACCTAAGAAAGGCCGCCCCCTGCGGAAGAGTGCCCATGAGGCTAGCTATACATTTCCTCGCGGAATGGAAATTCCGATTCTTTGGCCTAGGAATGAGCCTGCCCTAGTCACCGGAATGGTTAGATTAGAATAGAATAGAATATTTGTTTATTTCATTCACCACAAAAAATGTAATTTACATTAATTTTACCTTAGCTAAAACTAATCAAATACATAATATATCTTTATGTTAGAGCGTATACAAAACAAGTTTATTAGGTATATGTATATGAGGCAATACGGCGTGTACCCGTTTTACCCGTTGATGTATCCGACACTGTTTATTTTAGGCATGGTCGGATACAATCAGCTGATAGTCAGAAGGGAGCTAACACTCATAACATATATATACACCGTGTTTCACTTAACACTAAAAACCTGAAAACAGTTTGTTCAGAATCGAGAGTAGAATCGATTGAGCTATATCTTGATGGGGGTAATATTTTTATTTAAATTAGTATTATTAGTTATTTTTTACGTGCCCATTCTACTGTACTCGTAATACAACATTGTGTATATCGCATTGCTAGAGGTTGTTTACCTTTTTTCAGTATTTAGGGGTATTAATACTGGCCGGTTACTTGGACGATTATTTTTTCCGCTACTAGTTTGACGTTGTTTGTCAGTTAAATCTTAATGTTTATCATAAGTCATAACAAATTGAACTCGTACCTAATTACAACCTTGTCATTTTGAATATTGAGTTTATTTGTGCTTACTGCGATTACCTGTCCAATTTGAAGTTTACTGTGACAAAGCTTTAAAGTGTTTTACAGTGACATCTTAGCTGTCTATTGGTAAACCTTATGTCGTTGCAGTAACGTACACAAATAAAATTTATTTACTTATATTATACTATTTAATAGTCTTATGGTTTATGATGGTAGTTAGCAATTATTTTATTGAGTGTAGAGCTAAAAGTCAAGTAGAGCTGTACAGAAAATTAAAAATTGAATTAAAAAAAAAGTAACGATCAGATTAAAAGATGAATACTCTAGATGAGTTTAAAAAAATAAAAATCAGTTGGGGTGTCTGAGGTTTTGAGTGATACCGGAAACACCGTGTATAAGCTGCTGAGAGGGAAGATATACAATGCAGATATATTGGGGGCACTGGGTATTTGTGTTCCGCGGTCTTGTGCGGAGCGCCGCCTGCCCGGGCTGCTAGCCGTGCCGCACGGGCGCACCAAGCTGCTGCGGGAGGCGCCGCTGACGCGCTCCGTACGCACTCTCAACCTCATAGCCACTCAAATAGACCTGTTTTCCTGTACGATGAGTGAATTCACAAAGGTAGCGTTATGTACTCTTTGTTACAATAAAGAAATCCAGAATAGGTAAAATTAACATTGTATACGTTCGTATGTATAAGTTCTTTGTTTTTATAATTTAATTTGTTACTACAATATCGCATTGGGTTCATCCTGTAATGATATTTGTATGTGTGAAATAAATAATTAAATTTGATTTGTGGTGAAGTCTGGTGCCCGAACTAGGATAAACCTGTGTGTCAGGTCACCAGGGTGCGTAGCCGAATGGCATAATCGCTCACGAAACGTTCACGAAACGAAACGCTAGTAGATATCTATCTCTATCGCGCTTGCGTATTGGCGCGACAGAGCCAGCGGCGTTTCGCTTTCGTTTCGCGTCGGAGAAATGCCATTCGGCTACGGGGCCAGGCCTCACACAGGTTATACCTCTATTGTATGTATTAGGAAGAAAAATGTGTTAATACCGATCTGCGATAATCACCTCAAAACCTATAGGTATATATCTACTGGTCATATCACACGTGTAATTATCAAGTACCTTAATAGCATCTAAATTAGTAACTTCGTGTCAAGAATGGAGGTCAATTGTCCAACGTGTACCAGTGTGATGCGCATGATCGTGACCTTCCGTGCACCGTTGCGGAACTTCTGAAGCCCGTATTACGAAAATAATCAACTTTTTTTGAAGTCATTATGGTTTGATAGATGTGCACATCTGCAGGACAACTTGGACTTGGAGACTAGATGAGTGGTAGCATGCGAACGACGACGAGCATTCAAAATTGTATGCAATACTAAATAAAGCCATCCTTAGTCCGTTTTCACATTATCCGATCCGATATTAGGAAGGATTTCAAAAGAAAAAAATCAAAGATGGCGCCTGTAATGTATGGGATATCGGTCCTACATCCGATATCGGATTGGATAATGTGAAAACGCACTTACACAGATTGACAGATCCCTTAGGCCGTTTTCACATTATCCGATCCGATATCGGATGTCGGAAGGATTTCAATACAAAAAATCCAAGATGGCGCCTGTAATGTATGGGATATCGGTCCGATATCCGATATCGGATCGGATAATGTGAAAACGCACTTACGGTAAGCGCTCATGAAGGCTTATGTTGTAGGTACCTACTGAGACAACGATACAACCGGAGTAACACGAGGGAACGGAATAATTTTAACGGTGTATTCCTGATTATATTTCAGGACTAATATATCATGTAAGCTTTTCTGAATTTTCCTTCTTTTGGGCTCAAAAACGCGTGGTATACTTAATATACAAATACTTTTATACGGACACCCATAATAACTCAGGAGCATATAATTATGTATGTTGATATGTTCTCAAAACAAAAATAAATACCTCTAAAGAGGACTCAGGACGGCCAGGACCATCGATTTAGCAGACAAGGTCACTAACGCACTAATTAGACCAGACTGGTCGAAGAGGAAAACAGTCGTTTTTATGTAGTATGAGGATTTAAGAGGATACGGTAGCGAAAATGCTAAAATGGAAAGGAGCCCCCTTTCAACTTGGGAATTTTAGTTGAATATACAAGTGTCATTAACTAGATTTATCGAAAAAAAAATGTCCATTAAGAACAACTCAGTCAAAAGATATTTCGAAACAATCTTTAAAATCGAGGTTCCGCTCTCGACTCTTTCCTCCTTCAAAACTTAATCAATCGAAACGAAATTTGAGAATCTGAATAACAATGAAATAATCTATGTCGGACCGTTTAGCTTTTTTGGTTAATTGTTACCAATCTTGAGTATCACACCTTTTTTTGCGCCACAATGAAAAAGGCCGTTTTTGGAATTTTTTGATTGGCTCTAGAATCTTTAAAAAGCAGAATATCAAAAAAATCAAAACGGTCCGACACAGATAAAAATAATAACAATCTGTGTTGAAAAAATCATTGCTCTATCTTTAAAAACCAGGGAGGAAATAGTCGAGAGCGTTTGTATGGAGAATTGACCCCTACCGTATCGTCTTAAGTAGCTTCGTCAGATGTCGATAATTAATCCATTACAGCATTCTCGATTCCAGTTGGGAAAACTCCTATGTCATCACATCTTTATTTTCCGCCGTTCTAGACGTCTTTATACCACGAACAAGACACAAGCTCCGTCTTCCAAGGGCAGAATAATAAAAGTCATTTTTAGGGTTCCGTACCTCAAAGAGGAAAAACGGAACCCTTATAGGATCACTCGCGTGTCTGTCTGTCCCTCTGTCACAGCCGATTTCTCCGAAACTACTGGACCGATTTACTTGAAATTTGGCACACGTATGTAAACCTGTGGCCCAAAGACGGACATGTAATTTAATTAAATGAAATTTAATCACAGGGGTCACTTTTGGGGGGTAAAATTGAAAATTAAAAATCAAAGTTATTAAAACTATATTGTGTTACATATCAAATGAAAGAGCATTTTATCAGCATCTGAAATATATTTTTTTTATATTTTTTGTTTTGGTAATTTAGAAGTAATTTAAGAAAATAAGCAAAAAATGACCATTCCCCCCCCTTATCTCCGAAACTACTTAGCGTAAAATTTTCAAAAAAATACACGAGATAGCCCTCTCCATGTAGATTACAGGAAAACCTATTAGAAATCTACAGTCAAGCGTAAGTCGGACTTAAGAGAAAAAAACTCAGATTACGAATTTCACTCACTGCCGCTGCAAGTAGTTACTAAACGTCTTAAAATTGTGTAATCGAGTTGGACAGGTATAAAGAAATTCATTTCTGTCTTTTTCTTTTTAGAACTTGTTCAATTTTTTTTCATTTGTACAAAATGACTTAAGTTCCTACTAAAAAGGAGGCGCTTAAGACCGTTTATAAATTGACTGAGCAAAATTTTATTCAAATCGGTCCAAAAAAAGGTGTCTGTTGACGAAAACATAGAATTTGTGCCACCGAAAGCCCAAATCTGAAGTCCATTTTGCTCTATCTCTTATCGTTTCCGAGATATATACGTAAAGTCTTGAAAGTTCGAAACGTTAACTTTGCCATCATAGTCGTTCAGGCGCTCATGAGTTCTTTGTATGGAAAAGTCGAAAACCGACTCGCACTTGACCAATGTTCATAGAACGTTGTGGTTTTTTTTTATTAGCAAAAATGACTTAAGCGCTTTCAGAAGTGTAGGTGCTTAAGACCGTTTGTAAGTTAAAGTTAGCTGTGATGGCTCAACGAAGAAAGAAGATTTCAGTATCCTACTTATCAGGGCGAGCGGTAGCGAAGCCCTCCTATAGTCGACAAAGTTCCGAACCTTGTGGTACATTTTTTGAAAAAACTATCACGCCTATGAAGTTGTGCTTAAACATAGTAATTTATATTCATATCTAGATTTCATATCTGTAAAAAAATATTATTTTATTGTCATTTAAAAAAAAATCAAATCTCAGTTTTGTGTTCAATATTGTACTACTAACGCCATCTGTTAGGACTCTAAGGAGTAAGAAAACATCGTTTACTATTTTGTATAACTAACGCCATCTGTTAGAAAACTAAAGAGGTAACGTTGTATTTTTGACGTCTGTCAACTATGACGATCAATCGAAACTTGGCACTGGAAATGGCGCGTAATTCAATTTTTCTATGGGAATCAAAACTTAGCCCCTACATTTTTAATATTATGTTATGGCTCGTCAAAGTTTAGGAAGCCAGCCAGAAGCCAAGGGAAGAAAGGGAGGGAGAGAGAGGTTATCAACACGGTGTTTTCAGTCAAAAGAAAAAGTAAATTTTATTTATTTATTTATTGTTGAGAAACCCAATGTACTTAGGATATTTTTTTTTTTTTTTTTACTTCTGATTAGCAGAAACGTCTGCAATCGATGCCGTTAGGCTTAGAATAAATTTAAAAGTGGAAAATGTCTGCCTTGGGTGAGACTTGAACTCTTGACCAGAAAGCTTGACTTGATCCAGAGGCCGTGAGTTCAAGTCTCACCCAAGGCAGACATTTTCCACTTTTAAATTTACTTAGGATATGTTTAGGAAACTCAACGATAGAGTTGTTCGCTGTCGTTCGCTAGATGTCACTGTTACCCCCGCAAACTGGGCAATGACTTGTTTTCGTAAAATGTATAAGTATTTTTTGATGTCCACATTTTTCGTTAGATGTCGCTGTACCACCTGCAAACTAGCGAACGGCATTCTATGGTTCAATAACATATATTTAAATTGTATTAATTTCATCTTTTTTAGGGTTCTGTAGTCAACTAGGAACCCTTATAGTTTCGCCATGTCTGTCTGTCCGTCTGTCCGTCCGTCCGTCCGTCCGTCCGTCCGTCCGTCCGTCCGTCCGTCCGTCCGTCCGCGGATAATCTCAGTAACCGTTAGCACTAGAATGCTGAAATTTGGTACCAATATGTATATCAATCACGCCAACAAAGTGCAAAAATAAAAAATGAAAAAAATGTTTTATTAGGGTACCCCCCCTACATGTAAAGTGGGGGCTGATATTTTTTTTTTCATTCCAACCCCAACATGTGATATATTGTTGGATAGGTATTTAAAAATGAATAAGGGTTTACTAAGATCGTTTTTTGATAATATTAATATTTTCGGAAATAATCGCTCCTAAAGGTAAAAAAAGTGCGTCCCCCCCCTCTAACTTTTGAACCATATGTTTAAAAAATATGAAAAAAATCACAAAAGTAGAACTTTATAAAGACTTTCTAGGAAAATTGTTTTGAACTTGATAGGTTCAGTAGTTTATGAGAAATATACGAAAAACTACGGAACCCTACACTGAGCGTGGCCCGACACGCTCTTGGCCGGTTTTCAAAGAAGTCTCCGGATTAAAACAAATTGTACATAATTGTGTATATTTCCCATAAACGTTAGGTACTCTTAATAATGTAAGTTGAATTGCCTAAGGCAGTATCTTCATCACTCGTGTACCTACTTATGTGGCCTATTAAAGTGCCGGCAAATATTTTCCTTATTGCTGTTATTTTAATAACATCGTGACGTTTTTAATTATTATTTTTCAGATAGGTCGAAAATGATGCTCTATAACGTGTAACCTTATGGTGTTTTAATTTAATGTTTGATTAAACAAAGTAAGTTTAATAAACGTTTATTTATTTAATCAATATCGATAGCGTACTAGCTAACACAGAAATAAGACTAGCGATTTTAAGTATTTGGATAAAACTAAACACGTGGAAATCAAAATTCAGGAACAGCTTCATAAGTAAGTGCAAGCTTTGCGAAAAATCTGCCGTTCCATTCATTCCAGTGAGCCATAATATGATTGTATATCAGATTTTTTTTCGCAATTACAGAGTTTGCCTCATACTAGTATAGTTATTTAATATGACCTATACAAGTATTTACCCCAAAGCCAAAGTGATATCAACCTCATTTGAGTGTGGATGTTTCCATAAACACTTCTGATTGACGTACAATATTATGACCAAATTAACTTAATCCAAATAATTCGTAAACGTTCCTAGCGCATATCGAAGTGCTTAATTTGAAGCGTCGCAGGTCGGCGGTCTGATTGTAGTGGTTAAGAAATGCGGTTAGGTAACCTAACCGACGTGATGCGCCCGCCGTGATCGAGTTTATGCGCCCCAACTTTCTCACAATACCTACTTATGAATACATTCCTTGATTCGTCTTGATAGAGGGTTGAGAATGTTGTGATTCATTAATTTTAAGTCAGTTTCGACTTTTACTGGTGCGCTAAATAAGTACAGTCAGCATTCGCATATACTGTGACTGTGACAGCTAAAATACCAAATACTACCAGAGGACATCTTCATTTTATGGTGGCATGTGTTACGAAAAACTTGGCGCTTGGGATATCCTTTCCAAATCTAGGTATATTTTAGAGAGGTTGGTATAACTCATTATCGGTACCTTGAAGTCTGGTGACGTTTATTTTTTTGGGTTGGGTGATATGCCGTCGGAAAATAAATAAATTTTTAATATTTTCTGTATTTTTTCAATAATTGATGATTTAGTTTTTGTTTTGCAAGATACATAATTTAAACCCTCTTTTTTGCTCGTTGAAATCACTATATTTCTATTTAAATTTGCTACAAAAAGAGCATTATTTATTTTCTTCTCCATTATTAAAGTTATTAGGGTCTTATTGAAACATATTTTTAAAGCTCTACTTCATTTGTTACCATAGTTCGTTAATGTATCACGTATGTACCCTAATATAGTTAAACCATTAACCTATGTTTTTAATTACCAATACTTTAATTCGACTAAACCGCCCAAGGTACTCGAAGGAGTGATTGAAACCATGACCCAAGTAACCCTTTATTGAGTCTTTGAGAAACGGCGGCGTGAGTACTCATCAGCCTATGGTTTCATCTTAATAGTGTGTCAGAATTTTAAAACAATCTTGCGTTCGATGCTTATATGATTGGCAGAATGACAGACAAAGCCATAAGTATCAATGGACGATACACAAAAGCCATATTAGGCGCTAATTTGTGAGTTCAAGATAAATTGCCATATTGCAACATAATGATTTCAAATAGATATTATATAAAGTATCAAGAAAAACATCAGTTCAACTCTTTATATCGGTCGTCGGTTTCATAAAAAACCAACCTGTAACATCAATAAAAATTTATAAATCATTTGAGAATTTTCTGTGCATTTGGGTAAATCTTGGAATAATTTCCTGAGCATTTGTGTAAGTACTGGAAAATACATATTAATTCTTATAAAAAAAATATTAAGCTATTTCAGAAAGTTTAACATGATGCGCAATTTTGAAAACTTAGCACATCTAATCAGATACAACAGACCCACAGCGAACTCCAAACGGCTAGTAGATAGCTAAATACTTAAGACGCTACAGGAGCGAAAATACTGAAATGGAAAGAAGCCGCCCTTTCAATTTGGGAATTTTAGTTAAATATACTAGTGTTATTAACTATATTTATCGAAAAATAAAATGTTCATTCAGAACTCAGTTAAAAAATATAGCGAGAAAAAATCACTTTTTAAAATCGAGGTTCCGCTCTCGACTGTTTCCACCTTCAAAACTTAACCAATCGTAACTAAATTTGAGAATCTGAATAGCAATAAAATAATCTGTGTCGGACCGTTTAGTTTTTTTGGCTAACTGTTACCACTGTTAATTTTGAACACCACAACTTTTCTTTCGCCATAATCAATAAGGCCGTTTTTGGAAATTTTTGATGAGCTCTAGCGTCTTTAAAAATGAAAATATCAAATCAAAACGGTCCGACATAGATAAAAATAATAATAATCTGTGTTCAAAAAATCATTGCTCTATCTTTAAAAACCAGGGAGGAAATAGTCGAGAGCGTTTGTATGGAGAATTGACCCCTCCTGTATCGTCTTAACCCTACCGATAATCATCGATAGACGATCCCAGATGTCATTCATTCACTGATTGTAGACGTCCACAGTCCGATAATTCCACAGTCTGCGGTATGCGAGCTGGAAGTGAAATTATCAATTATAAAACTGGGAGAGAGGCATTGTGTCAGCGGTGAACTAGATCTGAGCCTCCGCCTCTTATGAGTTGTGACGTTTTAGAATACGTAGGATAAACGTCACGGAATATTATATTTAAGAATAAGAAGAATAAGAATAGTTTATTATTCATAATAAATTATTACACTGGTACATTATTTGTCTTGTGGCCCCACACTAGGCAAAGCCTGTCACGTGGCAGCCAAAACATAAATTGGTATTCCGGATACATTTTAATTATGCGTTAATAATAAAATAGTTGTGTGTGTGTGTGTGTGTGTGTGTGTGTGTGTGTGTGTGTGTGTGTGTGTGTGTGTGTGTGTGTGTGTGTGTGTGTGTGTGTGTGTGTGTGTGTGTGAGTTTGTGTGTGTGTGTTTGTGTGTGTGTGTGTGTGTGTGTGTGTGTGTGTGTGTGTGTGTGTGTGTGTGTGTGTGTGTGTGTGTGTGTGTGTGTGTGTGTGTGTGTGTGTGTGTGTGTGTGTGTGTGTGTGTGTGTGTGTGTGTGTGTGTTTGTGTGTGTACATTTGTGAGCGATCAGGTGATGACTTTCAGCAGCATTTCAATATGCCTATAGTTAAGATCTTTTAACCAGTTCTTAATTACATGTTTAGCTTCTAAAGGGGACTTTTTAGATATGTTATTTATTTATAGCAACGAAGATATTTTAATACGGGACTGACAAAGCCCATACAAAAAAGCATTGGTCTTGTTAGGGTTCCGTACCAAAAAGGTAGAACAGGTCAACAGGAACCCTTATGGTGCAACTCTGTCCGTCTGTCACGTTACTAAATATCTCGAGAACTGCTAATGCTATCAACTTGAAATTTGGAATAGTTGTGAACATTGTAAACCTTTACAAATTGAAAGTATATTTCTTTTTTACTTTATTAATTTTAATTGCAGAATATAGCCAAAATTAAAGGGGGGCAAACTGTAAATTTCAAGTTACTAGGTCAAGTTATGCCAGACAAAGAATGAGGAACTTTGGAGCAGGCTACCTAGCACCAAAGGACTTCAGAGAGCTACCCATGAGCCTCATCATCCGATACGTGGAGATGGTCGAGAAGCTCATGAATAGCTATAGGATCTTAGGATCGAAGGGGGTAATTGCACAAAAGATCCCGATGGGTCGAAGTGTATCCGGAAGGGCCCCCGCAGATTTAAGATAAGATAAGATAAGATACTAGGTCAAGTGGGGTATAGTTAAAAAGAGCTCAAATTGAACGTTAATGAACTATTCTTTATATTTTTTTTGTTGTGGAAAAAAAAAAAGAATTTTGAAAAATGTGAAAATAAAATACCACCCCCAGCACCCCTTATCTTAGAAGTTTACCAACGAAAAATTTTAGGAAACATTGGTTTTATGTTAAATATTACAGGAAAAATAAAATCGTGTAATTCTGGAACCTTTTAATTCACAAAAAAACTTTTCAGATTTTTACTGTCAATTTAACCACCCTTACGGATGTATATTGTACTTCAAATTAGTACGAGATATTACATAATTCATCTTCTTTCAAATAAAGTAAAAATTGTGAAGATCGTTAACCGATTTTGACAGGTTTTTTTACAAAGAATTTATTTATAAAGAATTATCCCTGAAAAACCAACATACTATACAGTAGAATTTCAGGTCGCGCGAATTCACCGAGAGATGGCGCTATACACAATAATGTTTATTAGTACCTAGCTTCTAGTCACATCATAAGAGTTATATGAGAAACATGAGATTATTTTAACTAGGTAGTTTAAAAGAAAGTTTGTACGGAACCCTCGGTGGGCGAGTCCGACTCGCACTTGGCCGATTTTTTGTTTTAAATTATCACCACTCGTTTCAAACTTCCTCTTTTCGGCACTCGTATCGTAATGTGTTATACCTGATATTTGCCTATTAAAACAAAATATTGCTCGTTAATTAATTAATCTACGGTTGTACTCACGTTATTATATCGCTATGCTGCGACATGTTTCGGGTCAATTTGGAGGCCCCTCTTCAGGCATATAGGAGTTCACGTGGCGGCTAAACTCCGTGGAGTCCGTGAGAACAACCGTAGATCCATTAATTGGACAGTGTTATGGAATAAGCGATCAAGCGACAGTTAGTTGAAATCGAGAAAATGAGCTAGAAAGATTTGAAATTTGAATCAGTTGTTGTAAGTTCATTTATAAAGCAAAAAAGTTAATTTTGACACTGAACCTATAAAAGTGTTCATAATTTAAATTGATAAAAAAAATAACACCATACCTATTCAAGTTTCGAAGTTATTAACGTTTTTCCGCTTGATTCTTTATTGAACTAATACTGCGATGAGGTTAATTTATTTCGCCGTAGCGTACTATGAGACATATTTTGTCGCTTGATTCTTTAATGCAAATTGTTAGAGGTAAAGTGAATACTGGAATAAAATAAAATTGCATATATTTGAGTAAATAGTGCTATTGTAAATAAATTAACAACAATGTTTTCCTCCACAATGATTAGGACTAATCCGTCTAACAATTTAGTTTTGTTCTGCAATCAACTTTTTTTAATAAATGTCAAAAAAATCTGCATATATGGCAAAATTGGCATTGTAACTAATAATAATTCATTAGTACTAGCCAGGATTACACACATAAGATATTATGATATAACAAAATCTCTTGATACTTAGTGCTCATTAAGCGAAATATCCTGCAATTTCAAATATGTAACAACGAATTAAACGACACCAACAGGGCGGTTAAATCGATATTGCGTTTATAAATCATCAAAACTTTAAACCAAAACGAATTAATAACATCTTTATGGCGTTTAACTCGATTTTGCGATTTAGAATATACGCTTATTATAATTTGTAAAAGTAAATTTGGCGTTCAATTCGTTTTTACGTAACGACTTAGTACACAGGGCCATACAAATTTTAACGTGTCGCTTGATTCTACCCCTTAAAATAAGGCTGTAAGCATGATTTTTCAACAAAGAAATAATCAATACTATAGATTATCACATTTATATCCGAACTGCATTCATAACTTTTTTTTCGGATTTTGGCGCTTAGTTCGCTATTCCATAACACCGTCCAATTATTTGAATATGTCTCACGAAAGTTTGTATACTGCTCGTTCTTATAAAAGACATCAACGAGTGATCAATTTGGAATGACTAAGCTTTACCGCAATCGGAATAGGCTAGTTTCCTACTAGTCCAATCAGCTTCTTTTTAAAAACTGTCAAAACGACTTGCTATTATGGAATTACTATAAAATACTGAGGAGTGACGTCACGGTGAATTCATTTACTTTATATATATCTTTCTCTTCGACTTACATACAACATACAATCACGCCTGTATCCCATGAAGGGGTAG
The DNA here is from genome assembly GCF_023078275.1 of Leguminivora glycinivorella. Taxonomy (NCBI): domain Eukaryota; kingdom Metazoa; phylum Arthropoda; class Insecta; order Lepidoptera; family Tortricidae; genus Leguminivora; species Leguminivora glycinivorella. The sequence continues at coordinate 5,447,109 of NC_062971.1, forward strand.
GCAAAGCACATGAAACTACTCAAGTTTCAGTGCCACTCTTGGCAAATAAGGGGTTGACAGAAAACGAAACTATGACATTGCAGTGACAGGTTGCCAGCCTCTCGCTTACGCCACAATTTAACCCATATCCCACAGTCGCCTTCTACGACACCCACGGGAAGAAAGGGGGTGGTGAAATTCTTAACCCGTCACCACACGGGAAACTCGACTCATTAACTCTTCGACTCTTCGACTTATTAAATATAAATTATGTTTAAACATAACTTCTGTCCATATATTTCTTCTAATTATGTGGTGCTTTATTTCGTGCACTACATAAAATATTTTATTTAAAGTATAGGAAACTAGCATATTATGGGATTTGCCTCTTTCTCTTAAACCTTTGTATATTTTAACAGCCGGTACTACTAATATTATAAATGGGAAAGTGTGTGTCTGTTTGTTTGTCCGTCTTTCACTGTAAAACGGAACGACGAATTGACGTGATTTTTAAGTGGAGATAGTTGAAGGGATGGAGAGTGACATAGGCTACTTTTTGTCTCTTTCTAACGCGAGCGAAGCCGCGGGCAAAAGGTAGTATAGATGTGTTAACCACTTTTTATGCCTCATAAATACAAATGCTTTTAAATTAAGACGTCTATCAATATTTTCAGTCATAATTAAGAGTTTCCTAAGAAAATGTACTTAATAATCATTTATGAAATTAATGGTTTGCTCATTGTGCCTACATATAACACGAACGCAAAAAAATGTGTTCGGTATTCATACCAACCTTTTCGGTGACAAAAAATTGCTTTCGCCTAATAACTACCACCTAAGGTCCAGTTGCATCAACCACATTTGACAGACACATCATCGTCACGCAGCAGACGTCTATGGAACTTCCCATACAATAAAATTTATCGAACGCTTTAACGATGACAGACGGTTTGATGCAACCGGCCCTAAATCTACTAGTCACGCTATAATAAGGCTATGACAAGATTGTCACTCGGTTTAAAACCTGAATCTTTAAAACACCCGTTAAAATATCTATTTGTTAATCCCTCCCTAAAGTGCCCCAAAACATAAGTAAAGCTTACAAAATGATTACTTATTTCATGAAAACCCTTATTCATTCATGGCCTGACGCATCAGGTAAGGGAACCTCTCTCTCCTGAAACCCTTCCTCTCGTAAAGCCTCCTTTCCTAGCCACCCTGCGCACCCTGCGTTGCCATGGCGACTCGCATATAAGCGTGCGCCGGCGCCGATCCGCACAGTACGCGACGCTAGCCCGTACGCACACGGTGAGTTTACCGAATTTTTACAAGTGGTTTTTTGGGTACGGATTTTGGAGAGTGGATTATGTGGATTTATAGTGTTATTTTCATTTTGGTTATATTATTTTGGTTAAAAAGTTAAAGCTTATGAGTTGAAACTTAAATATGTGACGTTTTCAGAGGATATGTTAGTGGTTTTTTGTTTCTTTTCAGTGAATTAGGCAAAACTCATTAGATAAAACTTTTTACAGTTAGAAGTAGTGAGTTTAAGTGTTGCCAATGCGGTTTAAAAAATACTGAAAAGCTTCAGACGGTAGCCCAACTATAAGCTCATAAGAAGCTGAATTGAAAATATCTCATGTTCAATTTTTTACTTCAATAAAGTATGAAGCTTTTCCAAATGGATTGATAATCAATAATCTAACAAAATAAAAAAAAGTTTGTATCTGAAAAATTATTTCACACTTTACGGAAAATTACAATTTAAATCTAAAAAACCCCGGCAAGGCCAAAGGTCGCAGGTTCGAGTCCTGCCGGAGGTGTGAATTTTTCCATTTTTCCTTTAATTTAAAAATATCTAAAAAAATTACTTTATTCAATTCTATGTACTCAACTTTAAAACTAAGCGCATTTGAATTATTCATTTCTATTTGTTTTCCATGACACTTAAACAAATTATTACCTATAAGTACATTTTCTCTCATGAACATCATAATATGTTAAGTGAAAAGTACCTAAGCTAAATTATCTCAACAAACGTACAGATAGTGCCATTCATAATGAATGACATATTTGCAGCAACGCACGTGTAGGAACCGATCAAAAAGCAAAAATTAATATCGCCTTACTGAAGTTGCAAATCACATCATCATACCGTGCGGACATTGGATCATATTGTCAGGATATTAAAGTTTAAATTTCACATGCATGTCACCGGCATCGTTAATATCAGTCTACGTACAATCTTGGTAATAAATATAGATGCGGGCAAAGGGATAAATACACGACTTTATTGCTTACACGTTATGGTTTTGGACACATATTTTAGGCACTCTGTCCGCATCGATAGTTATACATACGACGCACATATGTGACGTTATCTGGGTAATGGGACCTGACCTTATTGTCGATGGCGCTTACGTCCCGCGGCGTCGTATTTGTACACGCACATCGCTCATAACGGCCCAGCCACGACATTGGCCTAAGCGCGACAGCGGTGAGCGGCAGGCATACGTGCGAATGAAAAGTCCCATCGCTGTGTCTCGCTCCAATGTATGACCGCCGCTCACCGCTGTCGCGCTTAGACCAATGTCGTGGCTGAGCCGTAAGGCCTTAAGCGCCATCGACAATAAGGTCCCTTTACATAGATAATGGCACATATCGCCAATCTCGGCCCAATTAGAACGGTCGTACGCTCGTCACACGGTGGATGGTGGATGTAATATATTCTCCTCATTATATCACTTCCCTGGGAACGTCACGGGTTGCCCAAACTTTGTACTGAGTCTTTTTGTAAATGTTGGTAATAATAGTTTGCACTAATTGAATTGGTATACCACACGACACATACCTATGCGCAAAGAGGATCGAGTATTATAGAGAGTTACTGTCGAAGTAAAATGTGTAATCAATCACAGTGCGTAGACTGCCATCTCTTGACTCAGGCTTAAAACTTTTGAACCTCAGTTTCGACAATTTGGCCCATATTCTTTGTTTGATATGTGTTAAAATGTCAAATATTAATATTAGCGCCATTTAGCTGAGCGTACCCCAAAGGTGTAATGCCATCTAGGCCACCGTACCTTTTTCTGTATGGTACTGAGACTGAGGTACGTTTTTTTCTTAGACTTTATCTGTCTGTACGGAGTTATATATGTCTTTGCTATGTGTTAATGATAACCTTATGAGAAGCACCTCAAAAAGAGGACTAATCAATAAATGTAATTTCTTCCACTAACTAATCAATTACCTAAGTGCATATTTAAAAGTTATTAAGTATCTATATATGTATCATAGGAATATTTTTTTATCTCGTTGAGATATATTATGTTTTGCATTTTTTTTTGGAAAGACTGCCATAACACCGGCGATATTTTCAGATTTGTTTAAATATTCGAATATAATTTATACAATTAGGTTCTATGAATCTCATCATAACCAAGGTATGACATTATTTTACGGATCCGTAAAAAAAAGTCCAAAGTAAATATTTAGTAGGTGAATGAATGTAGGTTTGAGTTCTTAAGCAATAAAAACATACCACAGAAACAACAAAGCATGCAAGTAGGTAAACCTACAATCTACAAAGTATGCACCAGAATTCGCGTTACTTTATAAACAAAAGAAAATTTAGTTGAACTAACCAACGAATTGTGTGGCTTGTATTTCATGAAACGCAAATACCGTATGTACAGTATCCTCTAAAGATATTTACTGTACTCGTACATACGCCTTTTATACCTACGTACCTACTACGCTCGCTTTTCATATTACTTTAAGACCTAAATATTCTGCCATAGAGCCTATTTCACTTTATCCGACCCTAATATCGGCACCTTTTACCCATGGTACCACAGCTTTTGTACCACAGGGGGACTACGGGTAATTTTTTTTCCCGTAGACCCACTGCTCTAGTTTTAAGTTATCTTTTTGAATACCCGCGGATAAGTTATTTCCCCGTAGATCCACCACCACCATCAACCAATGCACATGACATGCCTCCTTCACAACTAAGCAAAACTTTTTGGTTACTTATAGAATTTATTATCCTTTTGTCCGGGTCTGCCTAAAACGCAGTCTAATTCGCGTTATGCCTAGACCAATTGAGAAATAGTCGTACTAAGACTTAGGCTTGTTGCGTTTTTGTCCAAATGCGAATCTGGCAAACCGAGATTTAGGCCTGTTGCGTTTTTGTCCAAAAGCGAATTCGGCACATTAAGATAGGTAGGTTAGGTTCGTTAGGTATCTTTAGATGCCCGAAGGGCAAACAGATTGGAAATAGGAGCCCCGCAAAGCGGGGCTCCGTCGAGTTTAAGGCAAAATAAAGAAACTTGAGGCTAGAAATGCCTACTTTGAATGCGTTTTATGCTAACTGCCAATTAGGCGTAACGCGAAATGGGCAAACATCTTCTTAGGCTTAATTCGTTTTAGCCACGATGCGAAAAATATGACAGCGGTGGTCTACGGGTAAAAGGCAGTTCTTTTCAATTACCCGTAGTCCCATTTTGGTACAGTGGGTCTACGGGGAAAAAAATTACCCGTAGTCCCCCTGTGGTACAAAAGCCGTGGTACCACGGATAAAAGGTGTATATCGGATGTAGGAAGGATGTCAAAGGCAGACAAAAGATGTTATTGATGGATCAGGCCCTTTAGCCGAATGGCATTTCTGTGACGCGAAACCACACCTCGGACACTGACGATCAAATATGAAAGAGGCGCCTTCCTAGCACACAGTCTAAGCTCGTGTAGGTGAACGCGTACTATGCTTGTATGGGTGAGATATGACAGGCCGACTGGTCGCGTTGTTGACAGGTGGTAACTGTGAGGTAACCGAGAGGGGGTGGACGACACTTTCAGCGGGGAGCGGGAGTGGCCATACTGTACGATTGTACTCTTTATTATACTGTGGCGAAACGTCCAGAAATGCCACCGAAACGCCGCATAAATGTACATAGTCTGGCTCTGTCGAATCAATACGCAAGAGCAATAGAAATAAATAGCTACGAAAGTTTCGTGAGCGTTTGTGCATTCGGTTCGTGTGCGTAGCAGATTATGAAAATGTACTTACAAAGTGTAACTTAAAACGATCAATCTATAATAGTTTATCAATAAATCTGAAAAACTGGACCACTAACTCTGGAAGTAGATATTTAATGTTACAAGCCTCATCATCAAAATGTCACCTTCATGTCACATCCTTTCAAACAGTCCGATAGGTCCCCTTATTATCCGCCGATCTAGCCGAATGACAATCGTTGACGCTATCTAGACGCCAATCAAAACGCAGTCTAGCTCGGTCGCGCGAAGGGCGATAGAGATTTTTTTATTTTATTTGCCTCTTTTAGTGTCCAGCTGGGCAAAGGCCTCCCCTCGTTTTTTTCCACTCGACCCTGTTATCAGCATTTTCCCACCAGTTTGGGTGGAATGCGTCTAGGTCGTCCCGCCATCTCCTTTTTGGTCTGCCCGAACCCCGGCCTGCATCAGGCGATAGAGATGGCTACGAAAACGATATTGCCGTAATCGTTTGTACATTTTGCTACGTACCCTGATACCCCAGTCACGCATCCATTACAGGGGTTTACCATGACGTGCTAAAGCCGTTCAGTTTGGGTTGAGAGAGAGGGACGGAGCTATGTAACTGCCATAGCTGTGTCCTTCTCCCCCAGATCCCAGTTGATATGGAAATGCCCTCGGCACCGTCTGCTTAAACGCATCGTTTACAAGAATATGTGGCCTAGATCAGCCTGTAAGGTGATTAGTGTTCAATACAACTTAATGTTGGTACATCACTGCAAATTACATGTAGGTACCTAACTTACCTAAGCATTTAACTTTTGTGCTACTAATGTCGCTCAGATGGCGGTGAAGCTAAGATTCATTTAGTTTATAAATAACTAGCTTTTGCCTGCGGCTTCGCTCGCGTTAAATTCGAAAGTTGCGGAATGCTCCATACAAACCCCCCATTCTAGGGAAGTGGGCGGATAGAAAGAAACAAAAAATAGCCTATGTCACTCTCCATCCCTTCAACTATCTCCACTTAAATCACGTCAATACGTCGCTCCGTTTTGCCGTGAAAGACGGACAAACAAACAGACACACACACACACTTTCCCATTTATAATATTATTAGTATGGAAGTATGGATGTCATAAATGAACAGCCTTTATTCTATTAAGTATACTTAGGTATGCAGTTCAGGGAATAGTTATATTTTGTGACATTATGAAATACCTGAATGGCATGCATAATATGCATATAGTTGTGGGTACAAGTAAATTATTTTCCCCTAAAATTGTTTTTGTATAAAACGCTAGAGTTTATTTAAAAAAATAACTCCAAGATTTTCTATACACATTTCCGTAGGCTCTTAGGGTCCCCCCACATCTAGCGTCTCGCGAGAATAGTGTCGGGCCAACTGTATGGCAAAGCCTGACGCCGCGTCGGCGCGACGTCGGACGCGGCGTCTTTTTCCATACATTTGGCATGACGCTACACTCACGAGACGCTAGATGTGGGGACCCTTAAGTTACATTTATTTTCCAAGAATCTACCAATATGATTTACCTCTATAAACTCAAAGGTACAGCAATAATATCCACATTAGGTACCCACGTTACGAAAATGGCAGTCGTGTTTCATTACCCGTGCCACACACTGAGTGACTGCTCGCGATTAGCCCCGCACGCTCACCGTGTCAAAGATCAGCTACCATCATACCATCCCATTTTCCAGTACTCTTGCTAGGTTGATAGTGTGTAAGCCATATACTGACAAATTGAACGAGACATACGAATTCAATCATACCATCCCGTCTTCCCGTACTCTTGCTCGGAAAATACAGTGTATATGCTTATCCGGGCTATAAATTGAACTAGACCTTAGAATTCATTAGTGTTATCATTAATTAAGAGGTGTTTTTAAGTTATCCTTAACGTTCACCCCATAATTCATTTTTGAAAATTAAAAATGGTTGCGATGACAGTTAACGACATTACATACATACATACCCATACGAAGCATTTTTTTTTTTCACAACTAAAAAATATGAAAAATAGTTTCGATAAGTACGGTTTATTTCTAACGATACCCCACTTGATCTAGTAAGTTGACATTTACAGTTGCCCCCCTTTCATTTTCCCCATATTCATAACCATTTCATTAATATTAATAAATTAAAAATATAATATATTTCAATCTGTAGAGGTTAACGAATAATATAAAAGTACGATGTCCATAAGTATTCAAAATTTCAAAGCGATACCATAAGTAGTTCTCGACATATTTAGTAATGTGACAAACAGACAGACGGACAGAGTCGCACCATAATCTTTGTAACTTTGTAATTCGGCGCATGTTCGGCGCTTGGGGACGTTAACGAAAACGACGTGTAAGGTCCCTCTTCCTGAGAGTGGAACATAGGGGTCCCTTTTCCTGAGAATGGAACATAGGGGATAAGCTTCAAAGAAGAATATGCTAATAGTACTGCTAGGAGTATCATGTGGCTATTAACTTTTTGATTTATACAGTGAGGTTACTTTTAATTGAATTAAATTAAAGACGAATTGATGCTAAGGATATATTTGATTTGAAGTAATAATTAAGTACGTACTTCGATAAAAAATATAACGTGCCGTCCTATCGTAAAAGTAATAATCAATTAAAATAATTATCCAGGTACTTACATATTTCTTATATTCAACATTTGCAGATTTTTTGTCTTATTTGAAGTCATATAAGTTTAAGTTATTACATATCTAAGGTATTCTAAGGTGACCTATGAATCATGCGCGGATCCAGGGGGGGTTATGGGGGTCACGACCCTTCCCTGGAGCCTAGGTTGGTCATACAAATAGACCACGTTCAAGAACTTACGACAGGCATATTCGAAACTGAAATATATACCCATAACTAGTAGTGTGACTAGTGACTACTTGAAAAACAACAGATCAAAAAATATTTAATAAAAATAATTTGATTTGTTCCCTAGTTGTATAGGAGTATTCAATACAAATCGACCGGCATGTCCGATTTCCTTTCTTCCTATATCCATATCCTAATTCCATATTAATAGCTCACCGCTGGGCGAGTAGCTACAAACATCGCCGTGTCTCTTTTGTTTACCCGGGAGTGATTATCTTTTGTTCGTTTTTATAGCCGATAGCTCATAGTTTACTAGCTCGCGGTGGGACCAGTGCCATACACGGTGAAAAAAAGGACCGTTCAAACTTTGCATAGCCACTTTTGAGGTCATAATGAACAACTTTTATTACAGAACCAATGCTGAAACAGCGAAAAAAAATTTGGCTGTTCCATAGAAATGAGCGGTATCATAACGGTCGAAATATATGAAACAGCAAATTTTTTTTTTGCGTTTTCAGCATTGGACGCATAATAAAAGTTGTTCATTATTACCGCAAAAGTCACTATCTTCAAACTTTGCATAGCCACTTTTGAGGTCATAATGAACAACTTTTATTTTAAGACCAATGTTGAAATCGCGCAAAAAAAAATTGGCCGTTCCATAGAAATGAGCGGTAACATGACAGTCTAAATGTATGAAACAGCGCATTTTGAACGGTCATTTTTATATCACCCTGTATATCTATAACCATAATTATAATTAATTATACCTACCCTAAACTCCTCGCATGACCGCCCCGAGCGGCCGTCCATCTGCCCAGACTTTCTCTAATCTAGTTCACATAGTTACATAAAGTGTATGAGACGTCCCCAACGGACTGATTCTCAGAGCCTAATGTATGCAATTATAACCTAGGGCTATACCGAAATCAAATTAATTGGCTCATAGTACACAGTCGCAATTTTTTAAATGTTTCTTGGTGGTAATATTATTATGTTAATAGTTAGGTAAGTACAGTCAACCAATTTGAATCCTAGGCCACTGTAGAACCTTTTCACAGTAAACGTCAATGTGACTTCTTATGGCAAATAGAACATGCTTTAAATAAGACAGGGTTCTAGAGTGGCCTAGGATTCAAATTGGTTGACCGTACTTTACGAACTTTAACATATCATAAGCCTGAAAGAACCAAACATCCATACTTCCATACTAATATTATAAATGGGAAAGTTTTGTGTCTGTTTGTTTGTCCGTCTTTCACGGCAAAATAGACCGACGAATTGACGTGATTTTTAAGGCTGCTTTCAAAAAAAACGTCAAAAGAATGTAAAATTGATAGTTTTAGTCGGTGAAATACTACACTTTCCGTTATCCAATAGATTTATTTAATTCATGTTCCAGTTAGAGCATCTTATTATCTTGATTTTTTTAAGACTGGATTTTTGAAAACTAACTCACTAAATTAATTATGAATTTTTCTCTAATGCACGTTTAGAAAAACGCACGTATAGAGCTGAATCAGTCGATCTTATTTGTAAAATTTGGACAATTTTGAATATTAAAACGGGTAAATTTATAATTCGTATATCCTGTACCACAATCATTTCAGACTAGATTTTTATTTTAAGTTTTTGAAAAAGAGTAAACTAGCCTAAGGCGAATTCAATTTTTTCAGAAATTACCTAAAATTAAGTGACAATTTCTTTGAAAATCTACATCACATCGAAGTAAGTTTTATACTAAATTAATCTGCAACGTTTACTTAAATTGCTGTTATGCCTTAGTGATTATAAATTGCTATTATTGATTTTTGCCAATTTTTTGAAAACGAGCCTTCACCGGTACAATTATTACCACTTTTGGACATTTTCTCATATTTTGTTAGACCAAGTAGAAAAAGTCCTATAATGTGATATATATTTATAAACTACTCGCAAAGCCCTTTAATTTGATACCACACACAGTATGATCGAGCGCTCGGTTGCGATTTCACTATTTTTAACACGAAAGCCCTCTTAAGTGGAGATAGTTGAAGGGATGGAGAGTGACATAGGCTACTTTTTGTCTCTTTCTGACCCGCCTTCCCTAAAAGTAGTGGTGGAAATTTGCATGGAGCATTCCGCAATTTTCGAATTTAAGCGAAGCCTTAGAAGCGAAGATTTAGAACATATAGGTATCCAAGGATGAATCTTTTTATGATGATTCATCGTCACCAAATCGGCCTTCATAAAACATCGGCCAAATCAAAATAATCACAAGGAAAGAACCTATAAGTTACCTACTTATAGCCAAGTATAGGTCAATGACTTACATGAGCTATAGTAGGTATAGATGAGCTTTTAAACTTAAAAAGGTGGAGTAAAAGTTTAATAAAAGCTCGATTTACTTAGGTAGGATTTATTTGTGTCTTATGTTAACGTAGCACATACTGGTTAAACCTACACTATAACGTAGCAAATAAAACAACTATCAGGCCATATTTTTGAATTAAAGGAAAAATTGAAAAATTTACACCTCCGGCAGGACTCGAACCTGCGACCTTTGGCCTTGCTGGGGCCATGGCCAGTCCTGCCGCAGGTGTGAATTTTTCCATTTTTCCTTTAATTCAAAAATATGTAATATCGCTCACAGACGTTTCTGCATGATAAAAAACAAACTATCAGGCCATTATTATCGTAGGTACTGGTACATTCTGGTACATTACTTAGCAATAGAATGATAGGATGTAATTCTTACCGTCTGAATTTTGGTTTCAGGTATAGCTTAAGCTTTGTGAAGCAGCACCAACATGATGCTACGTTTGTCAACTTTTATTGGTAAGTACCTACTTATAAACTGAAATAGATACCATACACTAAAGAAAAAGCGATCAAGCCCACTTCTGGCGAAGCCGGGAATCGAACCCGGGTCTCCAGCTAACGCGGCTGACGTGATAAACCGCTACACCACCCCGACCGCCCCGCGCGCGCGGGTCTATCTATTTCAGTTTATAATTTATAAATAGTAGTGTTACTACTTAAAACAAAAACAAATCAAAAAATATTTAATAAAATAATTTGATTTATTCCCTACATCGGAAGTACCTACTTATTTACCCTTACTTAACAAACAGTCTATATATGAAATAAAACTATGTAAAAGAATTATATCGCGTATAATGAATTTACAATCATTAGTAACTATCGCGGTAACCGAAGACAATATTAAACAATCTATATAATCAGTCAATTAAAACCTTGTTGCGAGAGTTCACCAGAATACCATCTCTAACAAATCTAACAATCGACATTGACAAATTCCTTAAAAACCAAGCTACTTAAGAATCTTAAGATGAAAGTGCTCTGACTGTAATTCCATTGTTTAAACGCCATCATTAATAAAACTATATTGCAGTAAAGTAACTCCAAATAAAATGGCAAAATATCGAGTTAATATCTGTGATGAGAAGTCATAACTATGACTATATTTTTTGAAAATATTATGCTTTGTTTGAGCTCAATTAGGCTTTTTGTTATATGTTTAGACATATTATAATGATACGTATCACAGTTAGGGCCACTTGCACAAACGAAAATGGAGGGTTAACCCGAGGATTAACCCACCATTTTATATGGAATTTGAGAGATGACAGCCCACTAACCACGAGTTAAGTGGTTGTTGCAAGTGGGCCTTATCTGTTTTCTAGTTAAGAATTATTATTCGTCGTAAATCAAGATATTCAAGATAATGGACAAAATAGCTGAGTGAGTCAATATAAAATGATGTCTCACTAAAAATTCGTCGCTCTATTCAATGTATGTAATCAATGTCGATCAACATACTGCTCATATCTTTATTGTTGGAATAGCGGTATTAATTACAGGATCAGTTTCAATCACGTCAATCAAGCTTCACGCTTGACCAGATTAATCGCGGCCTACAATTATGATATTTATGATACTTATAGATAAAGCAAAAAATACTAAATACTAAAAAAACTAAATTTGGTTATGAATAAATGAAAGCGACTAGAAAATAAAATACTATGACATTCTCAAGTTTTTGCGGCAAGTGATTAAACGGTCGGATCCAATAGTATAGCGAGACTATTGTTTTGGTGTGTTTAATATGACAAACCTTCGCACGCTCTTGATTTTGATTTTTGTGACAGGTTACGTGTATTGGTAAGGTGCGTGGTGGAGTCACACTGATTGTCTTAAATACATGTTGCAGTATTGTTAATTTTACTCCATAATGTTAAGTGTACATAGAAAATCCGAGTGCACGTAGCGAATAATATACAGCATGTATCTGAACGAAAAGCCAACACTTAAACCCGTTAACGTTTAGATCATACTTAGCGACTTTTACTAAGAGATCCAACCCCAAATACCCAAAAAAAATTGGTTGTTTCTTATGTTTTGGTCGTGTGAGGCTGAGTTTTTCTATGGGAGCTTCAATATTTTTTTCGCAATTTCAGTCTTGGTCCCATAGCAGAAATTACGCAGTATGATCCAAACGTTAACGGGTTAAGTGTTGGCTTTTCTTTCAGATACATGTATGTACAACAATGTACATTATGGTACCTCGAAACCTCTGCTTTCAATAATGTGATCCATAGAAAGTCAATGTCAAAAGTATATGTATTTATTAAATATCTATATACTAAGAAGAAAAAAACCTTATCGTTCCCGTCCCGATCAGAAGAAAGGAGTTTTTCTACGAAAAGGTTATACGAGAACAGTACCAAAGTTAGTTACTTCTGGTAGTGCTAATTAACGTCAAAAATAATAGCTCTACCCGAAAACTTACACATATATTGCACACTTGCACTGGTATTCAGAATTATCTAACAAACTCAGACAAACAGCTTTTATTGCCACCATCAACATAATAATACTTTTTATCTACTTTTTTGCATTGTATAATTGCGTGCTAGATGCGCATATCCTGGCTAAAATATTAACGGAGAGATTTGAATATAATTAACATAATTAATCGTGTTACTTAACCAAGACTAATTAGTGTCGACGCAGATCGTTGGTCAAAATAACCGTAACCCCAGACACGCCTGTTACTTTCGCACTGTATGTAATTAATAGTACATAATATTATAAAAAATAAATACGAGTACACAGACACACCTATCTTATAAAAGGTGTCACAAAAATAATGTGTATCCGCTGAACAGCCCAAATCGAACTTTGAAATGCGTCAAATATTAGCTATAGACATGATATGGATCGAATTTGTCACTGACAAACGTGACGATCTTCTTTAACCCCTGGAACGCCGTTTTCAAAAATTTAATAACCTTCAATCTGTTAATTACAGTTTAAATGGTCTGGGACAGATCTGGAACAAGGCGTTCGAGGGGTTAAAGCAACGATAGGTACATCCAATTCTCATCGTATCTAGATAGAACATTTGATTTATTTTAATTTTCGAATCGAGCCTATTCGGTATTGTGTTCTGTTCTGATTAGGAACAGCAGATAAAAAAAAATTGGACTCGGTACGAGTACAGATACAGAATATTGGCCAACTTGAATGACTGCCCCGATAAAAAATCTTCATGTTTCTAATCGGTATTTTATCTCGACTTTATTTTATAAAGCAAAGTGTCTACCACTTTGCAACCTCTTTACCTCTATTTTTTATAGCTAAGTATTACATTTTGTCAAACGTTATCGCTACATTACTACAATACAGTGTTACAATACATTACAATATCATTTTATTACTCGTGTGACATTTGCTATCGCCAACATTTGTACCTAATTATTTTATGACTGTCTTAATGACATGTTTTTTCTTGCTTTGTAGTAATAAAGCAGTGTTATTAGGAAACCGTAGCCTATTGTACTCGTTTTATAATAATATGTATATCAATCACGCCAACAAAGTGCAAAAATAAAAAATGGAAAAAAATGTTTTATTAGGGTATCAGCCCCAACTTTACATGTAGGGGGGGGGGGCTACATGTAAAGTTAGGGCTGATATTTTTTTTCATTCCAACCCCAACTTATGATATATTGTTGGATAGGTATTTAAAAATGAATACGGGTTTACTAAGATCGTTTTTTGATAATATTTATATTTTCGGAAATAATCGCTCCTAAAAGAAAAAAAAGTGCGTCCCCCCCCCTCTAACTTTTGAACCATAAGTTTAAAAAATATGAAAAAATCACAAAAGTAGAACTTTATAAAGACTTTCTAGGAAAATTGTTTTGAACTTGATAAGTTCAGTAGTTTTTGAGAAAAATACGGAAAACTACGGAACCCTAAACTGAGCGTGGTCCGACACGCTCTTGGCCGGTTTTATTTAGCTATGTATTATATGTCAAAAAGCAAGCAATACAAAATAAAGTGCATTCTTCAATTAATTACTTTGACTGGTAACCATCAAATGCAAATTGTGTTACCTAGTTAAGAAATGCATTTTTAGGGTTCCGTAGTCAACTAGGAACCCTTATAGTTTCGCCATGTCTGTCTGTCCGTCCGTCCGTCCGTCCGTCCGTCCGTCCGTCCGTCCGTCCGCGGATAATCTCAGTAACCGTTAGCACTAGAAAGCTGAAATTTGGTACCAATATGTATATCAATCACGCCAACAAAGTGCAAAAATAAAAAATGGAAAAAAATGTTTTATTAGGGTACCCCCCCTACATGTAAAGTGGGGGCTGATATTTTTTTTAATTCCAACCCCAACGTGTGATATATTGTTGGATAGGTATTTAAAAATGAATAAGGGTTTACTAAAATCGTTTTTTGATAATATTGATATTTTCGGAAATAATCGCTCCTAAAGGAAAAAAAGTGCGTCCCCCCCCTCTAACTTTTGAACCATATGTTTAAAAAATATGAAAAAAATCACAAAAAAATTGTTTTTTAATTACACTAAGCTCTCCTGAAACGCAAGTTGGTGGACAATGCATGAGTTTGTCAGTATTTGAGATAAAAAATAATGTAATATAGCCGGATCGCTAACATTTATTGCATTGTTTTCAAATGTAACCTTTGTCTGAAAGATGTTTTACCCAATTTTAGGGTCATGGGTTACGTCGGAATTGACTAGAAATAGATCAGTAAAATTTATTTCCTTATGGATTGAGGATGCCAGTATGGGAAAGCAATATCAATTATATCAACACACGAATCATGTCAATAATCTAAGATTACCCGTAATGACAGGTCAAAGAGCGAACACAGTGACTTACGCACGACGACTGTTGTATTTTACCGATTTTACCAATAGCTTCGTTTTAGCTTTTTAGCCGAGCGACAGAGGGTCTACGTTTTCAGCTTTGGGAAAAATGCCTTCGTATGTCCGGATGGTCTCTTCTGCGGGTCGTATTTCTCAACCGATTCTTGTAAAATTTTTTGAGCAAGTTTGATAGTTATTCGTTTTATAAGCTAATAATCGTAGAAATTGGCTTAATTCAAGTGTCAGTATGGTTTGGGGCGTGAAAGGCCATTAAGAGCGAGTTTTAAATTTTTACATTTTTAAGATTACGACACTTACAAAGCATATCTATAGCAGGGTCTATAAGTAGATAACAGAGCCAAATTAAATGATTTTGATCAAACTTGCTAAGTTTTATTAAAAGTAGGGCAATGCCGAATAGTACAACTGTATTAATACTTCATACACATTACACACAGAGCTAGATCGCCTAGATCCGCATTTAACTCCATACTTATACCTTACATGATTTACCTCACTTCGTAGATACGTCCCAGTTAGTGTTCAAATATATAGTTGATCGTGCGGTAAAAATGTGAAGTGACACAAGAGAACATTTTGGCCAAATTAAATTATTTAGGCCGATTTATATGAATGAAAATCGGTCAATATGTCAGAGGTATTCATTATTACATGTGATATAAGTTGTGTAAGAAATGTCGTCTAAGCAACAACATATATCCGTAATGCATAACGTATAATCCCCGAACCAAGTAATTTGACAGTTTAATGCCGTGGGTGTTTATATTCTTAGAACTGTCACTTTCTAGAACCAATTAAGAGACACGTCGATAAAGTGCTAAGCAATACTTTTTAATTAAACGATTTTTTTTAGAGGTCGAGTTACAGAAACAATTTATCTTGGTTACTTTGCGAACATTGTGCGCTAAATTGAATTTATATGTAAGTAGGTATATCCATACTAATATTACTTATATAAATGGGAAAGTGTGTATGTTTGTTTGACCGTCTTTCACGACAAAACGGAGCGATGAATTGACTTGATTTTTTAAGTGGAGATAGTTGAAGGGATGGATAGTGACATAGGCTACTTTTTGTCTTAACGCGAGCGAAGCCGCAGGCAAAAGCTAGTTATATATATAAATGAAATAGAAATGTTAGAGTAACACAGAAGACAATTAGAAGTTAGAGCCCGACTGAGCCTTACTGAATTTACTAATGTAAATAAATGAGTTCATTTTCCTGACATAAGTTCTGAATATCTTGTTCAAATTAAACTAATAAGGACCACAAACCACAACAACGTGAAGTGTATTTGTAATGTATATTTTTCGATGGTTATCTATTTGAGGTGAAGTTTTTAAGTTAACAAATTGACATGATCACTGTTTTTTCGAACATATTAGATGATTAGGTATATCCAAGACGGTTTTCAGTTTCAGTTTTCATTGCGATACAACGAGGAAATGTCGCCAGTATCCTTGGTACAATGCCTCAAGGGCCTACTTTAGACATTAGCTAGTTTTTAAGTTTAGTCTTAGTTTCATAAATAATTAAGTAAATATGTTCATGTAAATAAAGATTTTTTGTCAAACGAAAAATCTAAGACGGTTTTCCAATAAAAAAAAAATTGTTTATTTCGGACCAATTAAAAATCCATAGAACTTGTTAGTATAGACTTAATATATATCCAATGTATGTTGTATGGCTGTATTGTATGTAATGGTTTATCTCGTAAAATCTGTAATATGAAATACCAATTCTTTTTTTTTTTTTTTATACTACGTCGGTGGCAAACAAGTATACGGTTGGTACGGTTGGTTTAAACTTCTTAAACATGTTATTCTGTTGCTTTTTTATATGTATATATAATATTATGTTTATGTATGTGTATGTATGTATATCTATATAACTTATATTAGTATGTATATTTCTACGTAGTTACTTGTGCTGTTTTTCTTTTCTCTCACACCACTTATTTTTTGCTACCCTTATATTTCTCCGTTACATATTGATCTCTACTACCCGAAGGTTGTCTGGTAGAGATCGCTTTTTAGCGATAAGACCGCCTGTTGTTGCTTAATTTCTTGTTTGATCTTATTTGTTGTATGTAATTACTTAATGTGCACAATAAAGAATATTATTATTATTATTATACGGTCCGCCTGATGTAAAGCGGTCACCGTAACCTATGGACGCCTGCAACTCAAACAGTGTCACATGCGCGTTGCCACCCCATTAGAAACTTGTACACTCCCTTTTGCTGTATTAAGTACACAGCAAAAAGGAGTGTACAAGTTCCAAGGAGGGTTCGGGTTGCCGACGACTCAAAGGACAATAGACGGAACAAGTTAGTTCCGTAAGTCCTCCCGTCATCAGCACACCGCACCCTTGTTGAGCTCTACTATTCTAGGATTCTACTCAGATTACATATGGATAGCAGTAGTTTTATATTACACATGTAGCCAGGTAGCCACCGTGTGGAATCTGGCCTACAGCCCGCGGACCGCACATCACCCATCGTTACGATTACCAACCAACTCTCCTGTATCTAGCAATACCGTTGCCTGAATACAAAAAGGCTTATATCACTGGACGAGGACGTTATGTGATTGCAATAAATTACAAGAAAAAGTTTGGAGTTGGAAATGCAATTGTGAAAAATGTTTACATATTTAAGTCCTTTAGAGTTTAGACGTTATATCTGATCTACGCTAGCTCCGTCGCCCTATTTATAAACCTGACACATAATCCTTAATACATACTATAAATTTGTCCAAGATAACTTGGCAACGATTTTGACAGCCTCGGTGCAAATATTATTTGAAACATCAAATTTCGATGGAATTATAACGTTTACTTATCAATTAATCAAAAATATTTATTTGTATAAATAAGGGTACTTTGATTGATTGATTTTACTTAAAACTCTATACCAATTTATCTTGGCTTCACTCTATTACTTCTACGGTAAACATCATATGCATTTGCGTGACGGAGGGAAAGCGCGTGCGGATCGTATTGATATACTTAAGTATTATCAAAGTTCATGTTTGACAAATCTGCACGGTGGCGTAAATTGCAAACACACTAGAAAACAACGCGAAACATCTAGAGTCTTTAAATGCTTGCTAGAACTTTTAGCCTAGAAGTGAAAAGCAAATATGTAGACCTTCATTGTTGTCAACGGCTCATTGCTTCAACGATGCTGAAGGCAGCCTTTTAGGTTAAGTATTACCTACTAGAATACGGTATTGGAATTATGTACAGTGCATGCATGCACCGTCAGTTATGTTCAACATCAATACATCTCAACTCAATTGATCAGTAATTATTTCTGCAAAAAAATTAAACACATAGAATCGAAAATAAGTACCTAATAGACGATTAGCAGTAGACCTCGCAAACCTAAGTACCTTTTTTAAACGGAAAAATAGAAAAAGTTCAGTCAACAAAAAACTTGTAATTTCACGATAATAATAGGTTGTAAAACGCGATCTGAAGATGAAAACATACGAACCTGACATTTTAACGAAAATATTTTAGCAAATCAGTCACCTTCGTTTTTGCTCAGTCAATAATTATGTTAATTACTTATGTAAAATATGTCGCGAGTCTATGATATTTAGTACCTACATTGAGAAACAATAAGGTACTTAACTAAAATCAATTAACCATACCAATCTGACTAGAGACGAACAATACGTGCGTGTCATTTATCTTATAAGGTATCGTTTTAATGTTCTATTGTAGATAAGCGATATGATTAACAGAGTTGCTTTACTCCCATAATAAATAAATGTAGGCTAAAAGGGATAGATAACTTGTAGACAGAAGACTCTTTCCCACATAGAAGAAAGTCCATAAGATACAGTCCATAAAACGTTTCTCATGTTCAAAAACGATTTAATTATCCAAATTCCCTTTTCAAATTAAAACCGGCTTCAATTTATTCGTCATTTACAGGGTCGTGCATAGATCTTTAAAACCCTACATAAAAGTCGATTCCCCAAAGCCAACGTCAGCCGGCTTTCTGCGAATGCGCGCAGTATCGAAAAACCTGAAAACGCATTGTTTGGCTCTGTAACCAAGGCAAGGCTTTGGGCAGCTGAGCTGACAGTGCAAATTTACTAAACCAATATGAATTCGAGATGTTTACTACTCATGAGCTGGTTTTAATTAATCGCATTGTCCAAATATTGCATGTCCTATGAAGAAAAACAGCTGCTGGAAATTACTCCATGGCGTCAAGCCCTTCTCTTTATGCATTGAGGCTACAGGAGCGAAAATGCTAAAATGGAAAGGAGCCCCCCTTTCAATTTGGGAATTTTAGTTAATAACTAGATTTATCAAAAAAAAAATTGTCCCTACAGAACAACTCAGTTAAAAGATATTGCGAAAAAATCTTTAAAAACGAGGTTCCGCTCGCGACTGTTTCCTCCTTCAAAACTTAATCAATCGTAACGAAATTTGAGAATATGAATAACAATGAAATAATCTGTGTTTGTTAACTTTTTTTGTCTAATTGTTACCAATTTTGAATACCGCACCTTTTTTCTTTTTTGCGCCGTAATCAATAAAGCCGTTTTTGGAAATTTTTGATGGGCTCTAGCGTCTTTAAAAATAATAACATCAAAAAAATCAAAACGGTCCGACACAGATAAAAATTGTGATAATCTGTGTTGAAAAAATCATTGCTCTATCTTCAAAAACCACGGAGGGAATAGTGTGGAATATTCGAGAGCGTTTGTATGGAGAATTGACCCCTCCTTTATCGTCTTAAATGTGTAGAATATATCTTATGTACGTCGAATATCGCATCGGATAATGCGCAAAAGCTCTCATTCTCCGCACGACGGGAATTACAGAGAAACGCAACGTCAATATTATTAACCCGCGGTGCAACGGTTGCGACCGCTCGTCTCATAAGTCTCTGCTGATTATACGAGCGCCGTGCGATGGGTAATCCGAACCTGATTAATGGATAATAGGTACCTAATATATTATATTCCTAAAGACTTAAAAGCAATCTACCTATAGCGTAATTAGGTGACGTTGATTTAAAACAGACAATTAAATCTAGATAAAAGATTATACTTTTACATGTATCGCCAGATGGAACTGTTAACACGCAAACTAAACACTAAGTTTGAACACACCAGTTGCATCAACCACAATCAACCAGACACGTCAACGTCACACACCCGACATCTATGAAGGCGGAATTAAATTCCCATACAAAAAATATTTCCAACTTTAAATTCGGAGACAGCCGGGTTGGTGCAATGTGCTGTATTATTAACCCGTAATGCAATATTATTAACCCGTAATGCTACTATTATGCGACCACTCAGGGTAGATTTACAGGGCATCGCATTTCATGTGAGGTTCATTACAATGCTGCATTTAGTAGGCCGGTAAAACTGTATGTAACCTCAATAGTCCGCAATGTATCTAAAATTGTATGGCCGCAGTTTTAATGAGCCTTCAGTCTCATAAGTCTGCCGCAAGAGTTCCGTGCGATGGGTAACCCTGATTAATGAATATAGTTCCACGGACCTCGATAAGTCAGTATCTAAGCGTGCAATGCGTCTTGAGAACACTTCCTGAAAATTACGAAAGATTTCTGAGAAATTATTTCACGGAGAAGGGAAAATGTTGAATTTAATCAGAGCTCTCTGAAAATCGATAAATAAACTTTCAAATAATAAATAAATCGTTGATTTAGGTTCTCGATTCTTCTTTAAGTATAAGTAACCTAAATTAAAAGTATTGTACTTATTGGATCCTTTATCATCAACAATTAACGATTGTATTTTTGATTCTTGTTGCTATATATCCCAAATCCCATCTATGTATAAAAAAAAATTAAAATATCTAAGACTTCTATTGATGATATATTAATATTATATGTATTTTCTCTAAAGGAATGTAATCAAAGAGTGATGTTAAACTTTAACCCGGTGACTTCGGTTCGGTTACATATCTATGGGTGTTGCATGACACGGTTTCCAATTTCCATTAAGATTCTGACATATCTGGCATCCAAAGTTTTCCTCTTATCTCTCGAAGATTAATTGAAGCCCATATAGATTTTTGGAAGAGCATAGCTCGTGACCTGTGTGTAAATGAAGACCTACCAAACTTTTAGATGTCATAACTATGTTTTTGTGCATATGTAAAATAGAGGTACATCTATGGTTTCATAGTCTTCAAGTAAGACGTATTCTACATTTGTAAATATATCTATGGTTTTATCAGGTTCGTTTGCTTTGGCTGTAACCATATTAAAAGTAGAATTAATTGCCTTTATAAATGCAAAATAACATATTTAATGTTGCCAAAACAATTTAAATAGTAACGCATCGAGTGTGATGTACCTTATGAAATAAAATAAAAATAAAAATAAAATAGGTTCGTAACCAAATTAAAAGTAGAATTAATTGCGTTTATAAATGCAAAATAACATATTTAATGTTGCCAAAACCATTTAAATAGTAACGCATCGAGTGTGATGGACACCTTTGCATCTAGAAGGGTCCGAGACGAGTTTTGAGTACAGTTTTGATCTAAGTATTTATTTAAATAATGAAATAATTTATTTTTTATAATACATCAAAAATTATAAACTAATAAGTTATTTATAAACCATGTAAATTAACCTAAATCTAAATAAAACTTAAATTGAAACGAAAATAAAAATTCCCCCTTCGGTAATGTTCCATAGATGCTGGCAGCATTACCTCGCTGAATCGCAACGCTTATGCGCTGAGCGAGGAAGCTGCCAGCTCTACGCACAGTTTTTAGTTGTTTATCTTGTAAAATGTTAAATGTTACTTATAACCTTTTTGTACCTAGTAGTAGTTAAGTATTGATCAGTATTTATTCGGTTAGGTTAGTGAATGTGAATTTAAATACAGCTTCTTAAAGTTAGTGTTACCTTTCTAAAATAACATTTTAATGTATTTAAACATGTAATATTTCAGAAATAAAAGCATTTCTTAAAGTGCATAAAAGTATCTATGAATTTTAAAAATCCAACTTTTATCACAAATATCACAAAGACAGTTATATCCAAATGTCAGAACAGTCCCAATAATTCGTTTTCATTTGATTGTCTTAAAGGTCACCGCACATTGTCCAGTTCGTCATTAGGGCTCATTTGGAGTTTAGAACGGATAAACCATTAGGAGATACATTAGACTTTTGGCTCGTGAATCGATTATTATCAACAATGAGAAATAGGTATTTCGATTAGTTTTCATTGCTTAAATTATGTTATCCTTGTAATTTTACTTAGAACAAGGTAATTTTCGGTCTAACGAGATTCACATCCCTCAAATTCGATTCAATAGTCTATACGCAACTGGTTAATTCGGGTAATGTACAATGTACAATGTACATGACTAATGTACTCTAGCCTACAGTTGTAGCGATTATGCGTGTTAATTTTGTATGCTTAATTAAAAAAAAAAAAAGTAAAATCTCCTTATTTCAGACCAAAGTCCATACAGTGAGGAATACACTTTAAATTAATCAGAACGATAAAGTTTTAGGACTATGAAAATCATTCTAGAACTTTGGAAAAATATTTTTTATGATGCAAAGTCAAGAGTATAATAGTATTAATACTTAGTCAAAGGAAGTAAGCCCTTCATTAAAATTTGTAACGCCTCGCCTAATTATAAACTTTTATTAATAGATAATGGCGGGATATTATTCTCTAAAATAATAAACATCATTTCCGTCGTCGTAGCCTTCAGAGACACTAAATACAATCGAGTGTTTGTCACTATTAACAACTACATACTCGTATCATCATTAAATGTAAATTATTTATATATAACTAGGTGAAAAACTAGGTTCAGGTATTACATATTGCATTAAATCACGGTTTCTTTCATCCGAATTGTATGCCAAAAACATACTGTGTCTTGTAAATTAATTATTTAACACCTACTTAGAGCCGAATTGGGATGACGACTACATAAAAAAAATGGGATTCTATTTAGTCCGTCAGTTTGATCGTCTAAAAATACTGAACACATATTTTACGCTTTATCTAATTAATGAAAAAATACAAAGATACAGGGCATCAAAGTTCCGTAGTGGGGGCTTGACGTCACGCGAAACTTCAAGGCACTGTACCGTCGTCATTTTTCGTTTACCAGAAAAAAGAAAAAATACGTGTCCAAAATTTTTTGATTATTTAACTGACGGACTAAATAGTTTTTTTAGTCGTGTTCCCAATTGAAATTTCCTTCTTTCACCATTTTGAAGTCATTTGTAAAAATGTCACTTTTGTGTATAGGTAGGTTCCTTTACACTAAATCATAAAGCTAAACATTTAATCACACAATTATGTACAATTCCGCACAATTTACAAGCAGGCTTATCCTCGTGACCAATTTGAGCACCAACAAATAACATGACGCTCTGCACTTCTGAACTGCCGAGTTTCATAATCATTTGTACTGCAAATGATCAGTCCCTATGCATATACTCATACTTAACTTGATGATTGGACGTTAAAAAGGAATGTTAGATGCAGTTTTACTTCTTGATTTGATATTGATTCATCTCCCCTTATAAGGTGTAGGTACCTATTCGTTTATTAAGAGTAAATACATAATATTAATCATACGGTGTAACACACTTGTTGATTGAAAGCAAATCATACATCTCTGACATAGTAGATAATCAAGGAGATAGAAGCCTGTTATGTCTAATTAAAGCGCATATATTACGTGAAACCTACACCTATTCCCAGCCCTATCTCACTTCCCATTGCACACCATTTACAAAATCAGACTTACACAACAATGACATAAATGTAGCGGCAGAACATCTTCGCACGTTATCAAAGTACTTCCAACCCTTTTCAGCTACCAACCGCAGTCACCAATTAAAACTGATCTTTATATCCTAATGACTAGAGACATAGGAAATCAGATCTGGTTTGATGGCAACTGCAGAATTAAGGTTGCAGTGTTTGAAACCTGGCTTCCTAGTTTTGTTGGAGTAATTCGTGACGATTCAGCACGAGACGCCTTCAGCGAGATAATTTGAAATGCTGTATGTTTAATTAATTTTAAATATACTTAAGCCTTTTTTAAATAATGCGTGGTTTTCGTGTAGTGGCGGTTTGGATTGTTCTAAGGTGGAACGTTTCCCCATAATGTCTGAAATAGGTAAACAGGCTTTTCCTATAATAAAGCTAGCTTATATGCGCGTAGACATGAAATATATTTTCCTCCTCATTAGGACAATTTCATTACTCTGTACTTGGTATCTAAAATAAAATTTAAATCGAAAGGATAACTGATGTACTTAATCCTAGTGATAAATTTGAGATCCCGATAGGTTCGGGATCTCAAATTTACCTAGTTTTAATATGCATTTAAGTACCTAAGTAAGAAAATATAAAATTAATCGATAAACTTAACTCCACAAATCTTGCGAAATTCTCTAAAACCTGCTCAATAATTATTAGGCTATGGAATGGGTAACCTACCTGTGCAAATTTTAGTCCATTTGCAATGCTAGTTACTATTACAGGTATCATCCTTCACAAGATCGACTCCAATGATTCAAGTCACCTTATTAATTTTAATGATTTTCCGAACCGGCATTCTAGGCGTTAAGAAACTAAATAACATATCTCCCTTGCCCTGAGCTAGAATCATTATAGTTTGCCAAACCAAAACCGCCTTTAGATCTCTCAGAT
The DNA here is from genome assembly GCF_023078275.1 of Leguminivora glycinivorella. Classification (NCBI taxonomy): domain Eukaryota; kingdom Metazoa; phylum Arthropoda; class Insecta; order Lepidoptera; family Tortricidae; genus Leguminivora; species Leguminivora glycinivorella. The sequence goes on from NC_062971.1 coordinate 5,471,858, forward strand.
AGAAACTATAAAAGTTATTAAAGATTCACACTTAAGTTGTATTTCGTCACCAACAAGAAATCGGTGAAAATCACTACCTTAGTACGTTCTTCGAATGATCTTAATGTTGCAGTGCCTTTAGATAATTGAGTATCTTGATATCGATCATTATACATATTTCTCAACTCGTCCCAGTGTTGTATGGATGTAAATTGTAAACTGTTATCGTCCATTTAAATGATGGCGTTAGTTTGCCTTTGACCCTGACCCGATGTGCGAAGTATTTGGAGTATAACAGTGGAAACAATGCCAAAACGACCAATGATGACCCTTTCACAATAGTGAGATACAAGAACAATTAATGATCTTACGCAAAAATATATAGGTGGTTTAATTGTTCAAAATGATATAAACAATGGAGGCGTGCATTGAAAACATTACTTAAACAACATTTTTATAGCTTATTGAATATTGAAGAACATTGGATTACTTAATCACCACCACTTGATATCTATAGTGTGTCTAATGATTTTTTGACGGATTCAGATTAGACATTCTTAATTTATCTTGCTCTCATAATTTTCTTCAAAATGGTAAACCAATTTGAAACCATAAAGTCAGCCCAAGATAAGTTTGCAACGATTTTGATAGCCCTGCCTCTGTAAGTGAAGTGTTACCTTGGGTTGATTTTATACCTATCCTATAACTTTTAAATATTTTAAAATCAGCGTTGGATTCTTATATTCTTAGAATGAAGGAAGAGGCCCTTAGAGTATTGTAATAACGCACTTAGTAGCTTGCGGTAATGAAGATCTGTGTAAGACACGCGAGGAGGTCAATTTGACAAATTGTTCCTCGCCAAGGGCATGTCAAAACCGTTCAGACACATCCGTCTAAATTTTATAATTATCAAAGTGTATGTGTATCATAAAAAAATGTAAGAAAGTCAAGATAATAATGATGTTACATTTACATGGAAAAATGAGCTTGCCAAATTGCGTCAATTCATTTGGCGTTATGAATGAATTCTCGAAGTGATTTGTCATTATCGTTATTAGGTAGGTACACAACTGCCATAGAAGACGGCGCCATCAATAGATCGTCCGTAGTTCGCATTCAAGTGTGTTGTTAATAACCAATAGAACCACACCTGACGAAAATATATAAATAAAACATGCAATTTTATTGGCATTAACGCCACAGCCTTCGCTACATCCCTTCCCTGGTGAAGTCTAGTCTTGCAAAGGTTCCTTCTAAATAAATTTATAACAAGTGTAAGGGCCACTTGCACCAACGTAAATGGAGGGTTGGTGCAAGTGGCCCTAATAGGGCTAACTTAATGGGTAGACAGAACACATTAAAGGGGTAAACAGAACACGTGAAAGTATTCAGGTTTCAGTGCCACTCTTGGCAAACAAGGGGTTCAGAAAACAACAATTGTGAAATTGTGACATTGCAGTGACAGGTTGCCGCCTTTCGACTACGTCACAAATTAAATTAAACGGGTCATTTACTGCCTTGGGTGAGTTCAAGTTCCTCTTTTCAATAAAATTCCAGTGTAGTATAAATGGTCATAGTAGGTAATTCATCATTACCACGACATTGCACAACAGCCAATGTCAAGTTTCCCAAGCTGGGAGAACCATCTAATCGCTCCCAGCTTTGCTGTCACGTGAGGCCGGACCGAATTGCAGGCTAAACACTGTTTATCTGGCTGCATCTATGTTGCATGCTATTTTATAATGATCTTAAATTTTTGTAACCCCAGCGTACGGACAAATCTAAGTAGGTATTATGTAAATGCCTCGTCTCCCCGCTTTTAAGTAGTACCTACCTGCAAGAGTACAGTTTGGGTCGATCAGCTTTGGTTTTTCCAAGTATTTCTCGACCTATCGTATAATAATTTCCTAAATGGCTAATCAATTTGCATTTTACATAATTTTAGAAATTGCTAGATACTTTTCACGCACATCAGACAGACACATCAAATAGAAGAGAAGACGAACGCAAGCCCGCTGAATAAAGTGCTTTACACAGTCCGTAATGAGTCTTGCTTCACTGACAACTATTCTATTTGCCCACGCGAAACTACCATCACCATCCCGTCTGATCCTATCAGTTAATAGAATCATTTGCAAGATAAAGAACTTACCCAATTTTTTTAGCCAAATTAGGCGATCTGTTCTACAATATAAAGCATTTCCGTGCGATGTGTAAATTACATAAAAGAATGACCCTATATCTACCTAAATCTAGATCTAGTTTAAGATACAAAGGGGTATCACTATAAACGATACTATACTTATTTGGTAATGTAATTCGCCATCGGCATTTCTTAATTTGGATAGCTCGATCTAGGTAAATGCAAATTATCATAAACGCCTCTTTACGAAATCTGGGTCAGAGGATTGGTGGGAATCAAAACTGTGGCGCCTTAAAATATTGTACGTGTCTAAGTTATTGTTTTTTAATTTGCATAAAGTATTCAAGGGCAGAAACGTAAAGACAAAAGTCGCACACCTGCAGTTTTAATTAATATTGTGTAGTTTTTAATAAAAACTTTATTTTACTGTAATTATTGTCAATTAGGTAGGTTTCAAAACCAAGTCACGAAAATACCAATTCATGAAAAGTCCTTAGGCAATATTGCATTGAACTGATGATTGAATGCAGCAAATTGGGGCGTATCAACCGGCCTAGTCTAGCCGAAGTAAAATTCGTTGACGCTTCATGGTGACCGAAACGCAGTCTGGCTCTATCACGCCACTACAGAAGAGGGAGAGCCAGCTACAATACGCTTAACGAAGCGTGACGTTGGCTCTGTACCCAGGCTATATCATTAGTACAATTAATGATGAGCTGGTTCCCCGCAGCTTCGCTGATTCCCGGCGTTTGCGAAACACTCTCACGCGATGCCATCTCATTCATTCTATTGTCCAGAGAACACTTTTCAAAAATCTACATTCAACTTTACTACCCTTTCGTTACGGTTGATTATTCTAAAGACTTTACAGTCAAATACACTGTGGTGCTATTGTCCAAGATTAAGTGGCAAAGGAATTTGAATTTTACATTAAAGTAGTTTTGATTTAATGTTGTTTGTCCGCTGATGCAGTACACGTGGTTGCGAGCATGTTGCGAGGTCGGTGTGTAAAAATCATGCGTCTGAGTCTGAGAAACAATCTCCTTTGCTTTAGAGTCTCGAGGTACGGAAACGTACTTATTTGACTGTACATGTTCTTAAAATGAATTCATATGGTATGATAATATTAAGAAAATTATAAGTATGTAGTAAATATGACACGAATCAAATCTATAAATCCATCCAATCCATCCATGCAGCACGATGACTGACAGAAATATCCCAACATACGGAAATGGCATTAAATAATTTTTAAGAAAAAAACCGCCGCCTTTGGGGTTCTGGTGAAAGCTAAAGTTACTTGCGAATGTTGGATTATGAAGAAATGTGTAGGTATTTTTTAAAACGGCTTTTAATACTTTAATTATTTGATGGCAACACAAATGAATATACGTATACCGTTAAGGTTTGAGGAGTTTCCTCAATTCCTCATGAATCCGATTATAAGAAATCGAAGCTTGACAAACTTTGAGTCAATATTCTTAACAAACATAACTAAATAAATGTCACTGTTCTGAACTTAAATGCATGCTATTCTTATAAAATACCAAAGTTACTATAAATGTGCCGTTTAGATTGAAGGAGTTCCATTCTGATCTTCATCAGCAGTTCCACTGCACCAAATGTCACTGTTCTGGACGTAAGTGCATGCTGTTCTTATAAAAATACCAAAGTCACTATAAGCGTGCCGTTCAGATTTGAGGAGTTCCGTTCTGACCATCATCAGCAGTTCCACTCCACCAAATGTCACTGTTCCGTACGTAAATGCATGCTGTTCCTTAAAAAACAGAAAAATCACCATATGTGTGCCTTTCAGATTTGAGGAGTTCCCTCGATTTCTCCAGGATCCCATCATCAGAACTGGGTTCTGAGAAAAAGGGGACCAATCTGTATGCATATACATTCGATCAAAAAAAATTTTTCAAAATCGGTCCAGTAACGACGGGGATATCGAGGAACAAACATTAAAAAAAAATACAGACGAATTGAGAACCACCTTCCTTTGAGATATTTGAGGCGGCGGTTAAAAACAGAAACGTCCTAATCATTGGCACATATTAATACGATTATCTTATGATAGAAAATAACCAAGGAAACGCATTATTATGTTCTTACTGATTTAAACTTTCACGATTATTACACATCATTATTTTTAAAATCGGGACTTAATCGCGTATAACTACATATTAAACTGACCTCCAACGTTTCAAGGACGGCGTTGTCCCCGTGGTCTCGGAGAAGACTGGCTTGAAATGACATCAACACCTTCTGACAGCCGCGCGAGTTTTTCGAACTACCCGCACTTGGTTTTGATTATCAACTTGAACTGTTTGCGCACTAGGGATGTTACTCTGTCGACATACAACACTGACGATATTTGATTTAACGACTGTCGATATTATTTTCGGCTTACACTTATTAATGACAGGATTCCATGTGGATGAGATCCTAAAACCTTCGTCCCGATTGAAATTGCGATGTTTTTTGATTTCAATGGCTTCACGCACTTTTCTACTGTAGAAATGGCGTTCCGTGGAAAGGACTTTAGGGTCATGTAGTTCGATCCAGTGGTTTGGCCCTGACTCTAACAAATGTTCAGCCACGGCAGACTTGTTGACCTGACGATTTTTCACAGCCGCGATGTGCTCCTTTACCCTTTCTTCTATGGTGCGCTTAGTTTCTCCAATGTAGGAGCTACCACAACTGCAATCAATTTTATAAACGCCAGGTGATTGAAACGGTATAACGTCCTTAGGTGATCTTAGGCTTCCTGCAACTTTGGATAATGGCGTGTACACCGTCTTTATAGAGTACTTTCCAAGTACTGTACCAACCTTATCCGTCACACCTTTAACATACGGCAGAAATGCCGGTTGTCTGGACACCTCAGGACGTTTCCCCCTTGCCTTCCGTCTAGGTTGCCACTTTTTATTCTTGTACCCGTTCCTTCTAAGCACCTCCTGAATATGTGACAACTCATCCTTCATATATTCAGGGTCACATAGATCATACGCTCTATTCACCAGCGATGAGACAACTGACTGCAGGTGGCGCGGGTGGTGGTGAGAAAGGGCATTCAAATACCTGTCAGTGTGCGTAGGCTTTCTGTAAACAGTGTGAGTTAGGGTTCCGTCCATTCGACCAATCACTTTCACGTCTAAGAATGGCAAACTGCGCTGTGATTCTAATTCGTACGTAAACTTAGTCCTTGGATGAATAGAATTAAGATATTGGAGAAGTTGCTCCACCTCCTGCTTACCACCCTTCATAATACAGAAAACATCATCCACATATCGCTTCCACAACTTCACTGCCCAAGGCTGCAGATCTACACTGGCCTCGATATGCTCCATCCAGATGTTTGCCAGAACCGGTGCCACAGGACTACCCATGGCAACCCCATCAATCTGGAGGTAATGTTTTCCGCGATACAAAAAGTAGCTCCCTTCCAAGCAGTTCCTCAGCAGCACCATTATTGTCTCCGACATGCCACTATCGCTCAGTTTCCTTCTGACAACTTCTAGACATTCTTTAACGGGAACATTGGTGAAAAGTGACTCCACATCAAAACTCACCATTATCTCATCTGGTTCCAGCGTTACTTCTTTGAGGATGTCTATAAAGTGACGAGAGTCCTTCACGAAAGACGACGTACCACCCACAAGCGGCTGCAACACCGATCCAACATGCTTTGCAAGATCGTAAGTGGGAGAAGAAATCTGACTCACGATAGGCCGCAACGGCACGTTTGTCTTATGTACTTTTGGCAAACCATACAACTTAGGCGGTAGCACAATCTTCGGTTTGTACAAACGATTGAAAACGTCTTCCTCGAAAATCTCTCTGCAGTCTCTGATGACAGCCCTAATGCGACGAGTAACCCTAGCAGTAGGGTTGTACGAAACAGGTTTGTACACAAGATCGTCATCCAGCAAGTGTCAAGTGTCAGTGTTGTATGTCGACAGAGTAACATCCCTAGTGCGCAAACAGTTCAAGTTGATAATCAAAACCAAGTGCGGGTAGTTCGAAAAACTCGCGCGGCTGTCAGAAGGTGTTGATGTCATTTCAAGCCAGTCTTCTCCGAGACCACGGGGACAACGCCGTCCTTGAAACGTTGGAGGTCAGTTTAATATGTAGTATGTTTTTTTACTGTTATCCAACAGAGATGGGAAGGTGAAATTTTATTTATCATATAAATTAATTTACCTACTTACGCTCTCTAGCCTAGAATCTAGCGTAATGGCAATAGATACAGGCCATTTAAATACTAACTCAGAAATTACGACTAATATACGAGCGGAAACAATTAAACAACTATATTAGACAAATATGCAGACGATCTTATTGTTACATTAAGCACAATGGCCATATTAAAGTTCAGGTGTCGGCAAAAACGTGCGATTCAGAAACGCATTGTAGGCGAGGACTAATTCGTGGGAGATTATGACAATGTTTTAATTGTGCGGGTACTGGGTACTGTTTAACTTTAATATTTTTAGATCAAGGCTTTGGTCAAAAATGTTAATGATGTGCATGTTTAGAGTTGAGATAATTATTCGGTGTTCTTAATGCACACAAGTACACTTGTCCAGCGCAAGGACTTTATTTAAAAATGAATTTGTAATTCTACGCATAGATGTAAATAAGAAAAGTTCAGACGAACACTGTTTAGTGCTTTTTTTGGTGTTTGATTGAATCCCTGATATTGTTAACTGAATTAATGGAAACGTCACTAAGATTTGGTTGTAATAATACCTAACTAAATTGTCACAACAGTATATGACAAAAGTATAGGCAAATTAATTAATAAAATTATTCATCATGACTGACTTTAAAATCTCTACAATACGATATACGATACATACTTTAACAGTAACACCTACTCGTAATTCACTCTTTCATATGTATAAATGTCTCGCGCGTATAATTTACTAAGATTGCCATCTTATGACTTTGCACATGACCCTATACATTCTTAAATAATATTACATTGTTCCCTGCTAGATGAAGAGATTTTGCTTTATGTCCTGACAAAACGTGTCTTTTTACCGGCCCATTGAACCTAGACTGTGAATTGAATGAACCTATTGTGCTTAAATCTATTTTTTCTTGTTACAGCCTTACTGGCAGTTACATTGGCTCAGAGCGGCTACGAATACAACAAACCAAACCAACCATTCGGACAGGGAACTACACCTAACCGCCCCGGCTTCCCTGGAGCCGGCGGGACATCCGGTGGCTCTGGCTACCCCAGCTCCCCGACTGCACCATCATCCCCCAGTGGACCTCAACAGGACGGATACCCCAGCACTGCAGGCTTCACCAGGCTTCTTCTGGATCTCCTAGCTACCCTACTGGTCCTAGTCAAGGCTTTCCAGGCTCAAGCCAACGACCGGGACAACCTGGGCAGTCCAGACCGCAAGGAGGTTCCGGATTTCAACCCACTTTCCCATCTGGGCCACAGAACGTTCCGGGACAGCCCGGCGCGGGACCCTCTGGATCCGGTTTCGGCTCTGATACTGGCGCCTACGAGGGTGGAGACTACTCTGCTATCCCCGGTGAACCAGACAGGGACTACCCCATCCTTACCGAGATCCCTCAGACGTCCTTCAGATGCGATGCTCAAGCTTATCCGGGGTACTACGCCGATGTCGAGGCCCGCTGTCAAGTGTTCCACGTGTGCGCCAACAACAGAACTTATGATTTCCTCTGCCCCAACGGAACCATCTTCTCCCAGCAAGTCTTCGTCTGCGTCTGGTGGAATCAGTTCGACTGCAACTCCGCTCCTGGTCTATACGAGCTGAACGCCAATCTCTACCAAGAATCTCCAAGACCTGGTTCTGCTCAACAAGACTACGCTCCCCAAGGTCCTTCAGCTTCGTACCCTGGTAGCACTGGTCCTCAAGGTCCATCCTCATCTTACCCTGGCAGCAACACCCCTCAAGGTCCCTCAGCATCTTACCCTGGTAGCACTGGTCCTCAAGGTCCTTCATCTTATCCAGCGGGCAACGCTCCGCAAGGCACACCATCCTACCCCGGCAGCACTCCTCAAAGGCCTTCCTCGTCATTTCCCGGTACCCCGCAAGGGCCTTCGCCGATATACCCTGGTAGTTCTGGACCACAAGGCCCTTCGTCCTCTTATCCCGGGAGCACGGGTCCATCTTCTGGTTTCCCAGGCTCTAGCAGTCCGCAGGGATCCACGTCATCCTACCCAGGATCGCAAACTCCGTCGGGTTACCCTGGCTCTTCTACTGGAACCTTCCAAGGGTATCCCTCGGGGGCACCTACTGGTCCTAGCTTCCCTACCGGTGGTAAACACCGGGAGACCACAGGGTCCCTCGAATGACAACTACCCACAACCACCCAACAGAGAGTACCTGCCACCAAGAAATTGAGCTATCCCGATCTATTTAGTAATAACAGAGTACATATCTAGATAGAAAGACTTGGAGATGTTTAGTTACTTTATGTAGTCGCGTTGTGAAAACTACGTAAGTAGTAGTTGCCATAATGTTGTATTTGTAGCCAGCCAGTATTCTGAAGATTAACGTCTTTTGACACGTATCTACATAGATATTTGTACGAATAATATGTATTGAGTAAATGTGTCAGGGCATTAAAGTTAGACAAACGATAAAGTTGGTGCTGCCTAATGTGTTAGTTTAAGTTTAGTATTATAAGAACCTTTATATGATAAGTAATAATATAAGTTTCCTTTTCACCAAAATCTTATATACCTATTTAGTTTCTTTGTATCCTAAACTAACAATTTTCTTCTCTTTTAACTCTCGTTTGTTAAATAAATTGTACCTTAGTAACCAAACGGCGCAACTTTTGCTGTGCCTTAACAAAAGTTACCAAATCTAGTGTTCGTAGATATAAGATAATCATTAGGTATTCGTTAGTAGACAATAACCGGCATTAAAGTAATATGAACACTACTTTATGTGGGTATATCCTGTTCAGAAACTTGTAATTCTTTGTGTCTTTTCACAGCGTTTATTGATTCTTTATCACACTTTTAACCCGTTTTTTTCACCCGTATAATTATAAGTTTTATGAAAAAATAATAGTATTAATAATCTGTCTAAATATATATCCATCCAACCGACTTTGAACAGACCTAGCGTAGGTACCTACTTAAGGTCCCGCCGAGGCTAGTAAAACTACATAGGTAGGTATTATCTAATTACTAGATTTATTATGAAATAATGTATTTGTACCGATACAATAGTACCTACTTCAGAAATACAATAAAATATATTGTGAGCATTTAGTGTTTTTTTTTCAAGTCTTTGGTTAATAAGTATTTCATAATAGTCTCTATGTTAGTGATTAGGTACTAAACTGCATACACCCGAGAAGAAATTCAAAGGTGTTGAGAGATGGCATGCGTAGTTCGTATCGTACTGGGCTGCATACAGCTTGACCCAATCTAAGATTGCCAATGATAATGGTAATTTTAGTTCTACGTGTAAAACTATATAAACTCAAAAACATACGGATCGTACCCTCCGTATACTGTAAGCATTCAGTATACACCTACGGGAGTACTGTTACCTAGTACCAAAGAGGATCGAGTATTATAGAGAGATACTATCAAAGTAAAATCGGTTATCATAGTGCATGGACTGCCATCTCTCGACACAAACTTAAAACTTTTGAACGTCAGTTTTGACAATTTGGCCCATATTGTTAGCTTGATATTTTTTTCATTCCAACCCCAACGTGTGATATATTGTTGGATATATGTCAAATATTAATATTAGCGCCATCTAGCCGAGCGTACCCAAAGGTGTAACGCCATCTAGGCCACCGTACCTTTTTCTCTAGGGCTTTGAGGTAAGTTTCTTTCTTAGACTTTATCCGTCTATATGGAGTTATATATGTCTTTGCTAGTACCTACTAAATGTCTACAGTTGTCTCTGTAGAAATCCTATCAACAGCTCAAGCTAAAAGCTCGCACAAAGCCGGGATGCGGTTACCAACGAAATTTAAACACCGCAAACAGCGCAAACTTCTATTAGTTATCAAGACTAAGACTGAATATTCACTGCTGCGTCTATTATGTGGTTGGAAGATAGATTTAGAAGCACCAAGGATGTTATTACCATTGTTTGAACACCGTGCATCAGTTGGCTTTCTATGTCGATTTTGTGGTACATAATATGTACCTATATGTAGCTCCCAACTCGTATATATAGGTAGGTACAGTCTAGTTCATAAATAAGTGTACATTTTTTTCACCTTGTTGCAATTAATTGAGGTGAAGAAATGTACACATATTTATGAACTCGACTGTACTAATTCAAGCACGTATATATAGAAAGTCTAAGGGGGGGGTCCGGGTCATGAACTCAACCGGATAAAAAGAGGTCTCGAACATTTAATTAATAATGATGCAAAATAAAAGACACTACTTCGTTATAAAACTTTTCTTATTATTTTTCTTCTTAAAATTAGTTGATTGACAATATCATTAGCGTTTATTATTACGGCAGCTATTTCCCTATGGATAGACATAAGGGCTAGCCCCGTGAGGCGCTCTTGTCCCGTCCTATTACGCAAAAATGTTTTTAACCTTTTTAAGGTTGAAAAATAGATGAGCGGAGAAACATTTTAGGCGATATGTTAGATAGTGCCTTATCCCTAAATATCTGGCTTTCACAGCCTTTGTCAAAAGAGGCTGAGAAAATATTTACGTATTTTAAAAAATATCTCGCACTAAGATCTGAGCGTTAGGTAGGTACACATGTGAAATCTCCTATGAGGCTGGCATCGTCACCACGAGTGTACGGAAGCCTCTATAAAATAAAAGATTAAAAAAAAAAGGTTGAAAAAGTTCTTTCAGCAGTTGCTGTTGATACTGGCAAAGTGGCCAGTTTCAATAGCAACTTTCTGATCGAAGGAAAGAAATTTGGATCACACTGGTCGATGGCCCCAATAGGGCATCATCCATATATTACGTCACAGTGTAAGGGGGGGGGAGGGGTCATACTAAATGTGACAATCCCTGTTAAAGGGATACAAAAAAGCGTGACATAGGGGAGGGGTCCAAAAACCTGAAATTTGGTGTGACGTAATATGTGGATGATCCCTAGCAGGTCTAGGTTTTTTTTCAGGCTCCAGGGTTGACCAATGACTCGGATCTAACTCGGATATCAAATGTTCCAAGAAAGGATAATATACGTTTCGCCGGTAGTATATCTCCGCAGTTTCCCCTGGAACATTATTGCGATGGGTTTGGCGACCAGTTGTACGAGGTGCCACTAGTTCACCGGCAGGGCTTAAATTGTCGGCGCCCTTGGGAAGAAGAATCACTACGCAGGAAAATAAATCGCGAGCGTAGCGAGCGCGAAATTTTTTCATAGTAATGCCGTAATCTGAAGATTAACGCAATACAAAATTTATGGATTTCATCAGACAGAGTGCGAAAGGGACAAATGGTTAAACTTTCGTAGTCGCACCCTAGTATAGTTACGTGTGGCTGAACGTGAATATCATCTACATAAAATAACAAACAAATTGGGGCACTAAAGTGGCCAAGTCAGGAAAGCAGATTCGGAATTTGTCCTAACTAAAAGAGCAGATAATTATAAATAGTAAGCGCGATTTTTTTTCCTATTGACTCGATTAATTAAGACAACCCGCCAGCGGCGAATCCGCGAACTTTCAAGCTTTTATCGTCTGCATCTGCACTCTGCAGAGCTGCGGTCTTTGACATATTTTGGAGTATTTTGACTTCACAGGGCGCCTATGTTCCCGACTTTTAGGCCTTATATTTCGCCATCTCTATTATTTTTATATTAATGCTTAAGAGTTAATTAAGAGATTAACTGCGGACTCGATCGTCACCGTCGGGACGCCCATTTCGGTATTTTGCCACTAAGTGATCTGAGTGCTTTGAAATTCGCTCACCATCTGCTGCGACTCACAAAATTGCGCCTCCCTGAGACGTTTTGCGTCTTTGGCTTTATGAGGAACTCCGCTTTGGACTATCGGGTAGACTCATATTTTTGCATTTGGATAGCGACGTAACTTTGCCATTCCTTTTACGGCGCCCTAGCAACAGCGCCCTTATGAATGGCAATATGGTGCAACTTTCCACTTAATCTGAATTACAAATCTAGATTTTCAATAGGTGGATTAATTTCCGAATCGTCTCGCCATTTTGTGATATGTGCGCGCCCACGCAACGTATAATTATTGGTATGGATTTTTCCATATTCTCGATTTTGGCGCCCCCTTACCATGTGGCGCCTAGAGCGGCCGCTCCACTCGCTCTACCCTTAATCCGGCCCTGCCTAAGGGGGGGGTTTGAACCCCCTGAACCCCCCCCTTATATACGTCCTTGTGTACTATACGTAATGTACCGTACCGTGGACTATTTTGTCATTGAGAGATTATTTGAAGGGGTGTCCTAGAATCAATCTAGCATAATTTAGAGAAGTATGCCACAAGGGCACTATATCTACCATAGGTATATTATTTTCGGCGATTTGCGAGCGAGTTCAAAGTGAGACCAGCGCGCAGCGATTAGGTATTTATATTATTAAAGATACAATAAAAATTGAAACGTGAGGATAAAAGGATAGACGAAAAGCGACAGACAATGATAGCTTATCACATTATAGATTTATAAACAAAGTTAGCTAAGTACATATTAAATAAAAACCAATACTCGTAACATTTACTTACTTACTTGCCCAATGGGGGCCGATGCCGCTTAAATATATTTTAGTTTTCTTTAATGTAAATAATCTATAATATAGGGTATATATGTCAGGTATGTCACCATATCAAAACTCAGGAGAAAGAATAATGACAGTTTATTATTTTCATCGATGTTTTGACTTATTTTTGACTGAAGAATGTACCTAATACTCATTGGGCCTGATTTAAGGTCGGGTATATATCAACGTATACATATTTTTACATCTCAGGCAACGAGCAAGACAAAATTTCTAAACGAACAAATATTTTAAATAAACTGTAAGTTGGTAAAGAAGTTGTTACAATACTTGAGGGGTATTGAAATATTTAAGCTAGGATAGTAAACACTACAATAAATCCTATTAAGTTTACATTCAGAACTATATCAAGTAATATTTAAAGTACGTATAAGTACGTATTAGGGCAGAACTACACTAGAGGTCGTAGCATTTCTAAAACTTGACTCTCGTCGTGATTTTGATGAGGATTTTCGTTTCTTTTTGAAAGCCAAAGCCTCATTATTAAGCATAGCCAGATACATCTCAATCTTGCTATATTCCTCGCAGCTAACAGGCAAATTGTTTCCTTCTAGAACAATCCTCAGCAAACCCGTGCGTGTCAGAGCTCTTGCTTGATCCTTTTGATATATTAAGACATCGATAATTTTTGACAAAACTGTGTAATCCAAACAATTGTATCCAAGATTCAGCGAGCACAAGATCAAGTTCCCAATAGAATAGGAACAGCCGTTTTTAAATATTGTATTCGAAGGATCAGAAAAATCATCTACCACCACTTTTTCATCAATTAAATTCACATTTATCTTTGAATTAATTGAAGAATTTTTCAGAAAAGGTTTGGCTTTGTTATCCTTTCCATTATCAGTGCTCAAATTAGTATTAGTACTTGTTGGGGATTTTGGTATATCTGCTTTCCTATTGTAAAAATCTCTCCTCCTGCGAATTCTTTCCTTAATTTCATCTGCAGTAAAAGGGAATTCTGATAAAGGTTCCAAAAGATATCCAGCACCCACATTTGTAATACCATTGCCACATAAATTCAAATGCATAATGTGACGATTGGTCCTCAGTGAATTTCCTAACGCCTGAGCGCCTACATCGGTTATTAAATTGCAAGACAAGTTGAGCATACGGAGATTTCTAGATGCGGGACCATTGCACTGCAGGCGTTCAGCCATTATCTTGCACACGGTATCATTGATTTTACACTTACTTAGAGAAAGACATTTTAGCGACGATGCTTGGTCTAATAGGACATAGTAAGTCCCTTGCGGCACAAAAGTATTATCAAGGCATATGTCGGTTAAATTTGAAAATTGCAACATTTTCACTATTTCAGCAATGTCGCTGGAGTGTACACCTTTTCCTTGGCAGGTAAATTTATTGAGCCGGGTATGATAGGGAAGTAAGAGTGAGATGACATTAGTAAGCTGTCGGTTTATCGGAAATGTACTGGCGTTAATAGCAATTTCTATGGCATGGCCGGCTCGGCTGTAAACTATCGTCAATGGTATGGCGTTTTCTACGGTAACGAGGGATGTGTTTGTAGGTACCGTTTTTAGCAGCGTGGGATAGGATTCGGTCCGGCGAACAGACACGGTGGACACTCGTGAAACGCGCGAACTAGTACTCAATAATCTGTTCCGACCGCGAGGATGTTCCTCTGAAAAATTAAATACATATTACGCAAGAGAAGTCCGAAGTGGTAGCTTTTTGTTTATCTTTACCGTTACATATACTTACATGGGTAGAAGGCATGGGGATGGGTACCACCACCACTTCGGACTTCTCTTCGGACTAGGACTGATTTAAACAAAAAGCTACCACTTCGGACTTCTCTTCGGACTAGGACTGATACGTAAAAAATGACTAGTATGTACTAGTCATTTTTTACGTATCATTCCTAGTCCTAGAGTGGGCAATGTCACTTCCCAGTTTCTCCGAAGAAAAGTTTCAAAAACATGTTCACTAACCTTGCTGCACTCTTCTAACCACCACGGTTAGTTCCGACTGCAATTTGGCAAACATCCACGGTATGTAACGGTCCAGCTCCAATGGTGTGGGTTCAGTAGTCTTCTTGTGAGGACTAGGGCTTCTTGCAGCTGGCGACCTTGATTTTGCTTTACGAGGACGTCTTTCCATTATCTGAAAAATACATAATATACCTAATAATGATTTCATTAATACGATTAATCTAGTGACATCTTGCGGACTTGAAGCATACCTAAAGCTACTTCTAAATTGCCATAAAAATAGGTACGGCAATACCAAGGTATAACCAAGGACGATATCCATAAGTAGGTACTAATATTATAAATGGGAAAGTGTGTGTGTCTGTTTGTTTGTCCATCTTTGACGGCAAATCGGATCTACGAATTGACGTGATTTTTTAAGTAGCGATGCGATAGGTGAAGGGATGGAGAGTGACTTAGGCTACTTTTTGTACCTATCCGCAATTGTCGAATTTAACGCGAGCGAAGCCGCTGGCAAAAGCTAGTAATATATATAAATTATCCTGAGTATAACCAAGTATGTATAACTATGTTTCAAAGTGGTATTCATTAATCGTTTTCAGTAGCTAAATACAAAGAGGATAGAGTGTTTATACATAATTATAATTAAGTCTTTGGTAAATGCAAAGTACCTACGCGTACGTGGGTAGTACAGTTATGTAGCTAATTAAACAAACAACTTACGAAGCTTAATTGCGACTTAAGTCTTAAATAATAGAAATTTAGAAACACTATAGGATAATATTATAAACCTTGCTATAAACTTTGCAATAATTACAGACATTTTCAGTCCATACCACATAGTTTTTAGTTTTATTTGAATTTTTTAAATAACCTCAAGTGATACAGGTGGCGCCATCTAGAAAATGATGTACGAACTGTCAGGCTGCCAGTCCTACTACAAACCCTAGTGAGTATTATATTCTTTGCTACAAACCTTCAAACACTTTATGTTGTAAATAACATACATTCACCATTGTTATACAAATTTAATAAAATTCATGTGTAATAATGTAAATAATATTATACCTATTTCAGAAATTTCTCTTCTCTATTGGCAAGTCTCGTTTTACATGGCAACATGTGTAATCAAAATATCTAATCTGTGAAGTGCTGTCATGGGCTGATGTGTATTTTGTTGCATTCCTTTTTTCTACGAATTGTAGATATTTATCGTTTTGCATATTTTTAAATGAAACTCCACATTAAACAATTGGATAGTGTTTGCTATTGCGTCAGTGTTGTTAAACAGTGGTGGGAACGAGCCACCTTGTAGTGGCGGGTGACATAATTTTCGTATTGCGTATCATGTAGTTATTGTGGTTTATTTTGTGGCTTGCTGCATCTATTTTCGACTCGAGAATCGTCCCTAAGGTTTGTATATTTATGTCATTTACGCTGTGTCCGCTCAGCGGGTACGTAATATTTTTTAAATGTATCTAAAAACAGTGTTTAAAGTTTTAGGTAAAGACAACTCTGTAATGTCAAGGTTCACAAGTAATGCTTACCCTTGATGTATATTTAATCTCATACATATAACATGAAATTCTGTTATAAATTCTTGTTTTCTGTCGGGAAAAATATGAATGTTTTTATGAATCTTCGTACATAGCTCCAAAAGACATCTAAAACTTTCTTTGAATGTTCTTAATATAATTGTCATAGAATTTAAACTTTATTTGCTTCATTTTTGTGTAAACTTTATTTTTTTTAATACTTAACACTAAGGTAAGGTTTGGAATGTGCATATGAATTTCCCCATGGTTTTGCGGCAGCATTGTTATTGTGTTCACACAGATCTGATTTCCCCTCTATTGTACAGATAGTGAAAGTGGACTGTGTAATTATGATTTATTTCGCAATTCATTAGCCTGTTGGTGATATGGTTTTCCTGTCCAGTGTGTACAGTCAACAACACAGCTGTGAATACAAAGTGCCAAAAATATGTAACACCTTTAATGTACAAGCAATAAAGTTCTGTATACATATTTTTGGCACTTTGTCTGTGTTCACAGCTGTGTTGTTGACTGTACTGTGCAAATTACACTGATAAACACATTTGTAATGTTGTTATAACAAAAATAGCTAATTGAGTAATGATAACACTTAAGCAAATTTCTTTCATGCACTGTATTGTCTATGATCTTGACCATCAGTCATTTTAGTTATTATTAAGAGGTGTCAAAAGCTAAAAGTTTGCCTTAGGTAATAGGCAGTGCTACAATATTTTAAAAATAATTCTGAAGTACTTATTGGAAATGTGATCCCTTCATGGGGCATAATTTATATTAACAGTCTCTTCAATCATTTTCTGTTTATACTATGTTGCAGTTGCTAATTATTTTATAATAAATATTAATTTATTTCCACATTTCACTATTTTATTTATAGGATGTAAAATTATCAAAAATTTTGTATTTAATAGTGACTAGATCAGGTGTAGGTAATTCAATTTTCCAGTTATTTTTTTATCAAAAATGTCAAAGCCATCCACAGTTCATCCTGTAAGTGAGACAGAAAAAGTTATCTCTTTAATCTTATTTTGTAATGTGACTTTGACTATGTAGAGATCTTTTCTATTAACATATTTAGACTTAAATAGATTTTTGTCAATAGGTATGAATATAATAAACAATGATTCAACAACAATTCTAAAAATTACTTAATGTCAAGAAAATGCTTACTCATGATTTCATTTATGATTGCATCTCGATCATAAATGTAGATTGTTAAGGATTAATAAAGAAAAGTAGAAATACTGATAATCATACATCGGGGTTTTCGGAGCGGGAATGTTTGACCTTATCCAAAGAGTAGCTATTTACTTAAAAACAGATTGTACTTTAGCTTTGGCCGCAAGTATCCGCAAAAGTCAAGCAGCTTCACAGCTGCTTGACTTTTTAGTATGTGTGTTGTGTCTGTGTATTTTTATATTTTATTGTAAATTATGAGTTGTGTTACTTGAAATAAATAAATTTTAATTTAATTTAGCAGGTTTCTACCGAATGAATAATTGATTGAAAAATAAATAAAGATTAATCATACATATTATAGGTACATATTTTATAATGGCCATTCATTATCAACCTCTTCAGTTAAGTCTATTCATTTATAAGAAAATGCTTCATAGTTTATTCTGAAAATCGTGTCAACTATTAAATTTACAGCAGGTAATTAATTAAAGTTATTTTTATTGTTACCTTATAAGCAGATAAAACAGAGATCGGATTTTTGTGCGTCATCTCATACTAAAAGTCATTAAAATGACGTAAGTCACTAAGAATGTCGCAAATCCGTTCGATCTCTGCTTATAAGTTGTAAGACTTTTACGGAAATTAAAATAAAACTTTGTCAGAGATTGTATACAACACGCAGAGAGGTAGTTATTCATTAGGCAGAATATGATATTTTCTTAGACTAACATATGTGTTTATCTCTACTCTTTCTCAAATCATTCCCGCTCCGAAAACCCCGATGTATGCTGATAATATACATCAATAAGGCAGTAAACATGTAGGTGTGTGAAATCAGTAACAGAACTGATCACCACTGCAATTTATGGCAACCCAAGAAGTGCTAAGACAGAATACAGTGATTCCTTTGAAATCCTACCTATTATCGTTTTCACTTTGAGGATTCTACATAATATCTGTGAAAAGACTTATTAAATCCTCAACCAACTTCATTCTCAGTATAAGAGTCACACTCATGTTGAATGTGACTTTACACATAGATTGTAACTAAAAGGTTAACTCGTAACAGCAGGAGCCCAAATGACGTGATCCAAAATGAGCTGGCTGCGGACCCCGGTGTTCGCGCGGCAGCTCTCGCGGAGCCTCGACCCGAGGCACGACTACGAGCCGCAAGCCTGCTACAGTTCCTTCTGCAAGCACTGGCAGCAGGCTCATGAGATCATCCTCAAGTCGCAGGTGACTACGGTTCATATTGTATTGACACTCTCGCGAAGCCTGGACCCGAGGCATGACTACGAGCCACAAGCCTGCTACAGTTCCTTCTGCAAGCACTGGCAGCAGGCTCATGAGATCATCCTCAAGTCGCAGGTGACTACGGTTCATATTGTATTGACACTCGCGGAGCCTCGACCCGAGGCACAACTACAAGCCGCAAGCCTGCTACAGTTCCTTCTGCAAGCACTGGCAGCAGGCTCATGAGATCATACTCAAGTCGCAGGTGACTACGGTTCATATTGTATTGACACTCTCGCGAAGCCTCGACCCGAGGCATGACTACGAGCCACAAGCCTGCTACAGTTCCTTCTGCAAGCACTGGCAGCAGGCTCATGAGATCATCCTCAAGTCGCAGGTGACTACGGTTCATATTGTATTGACACTCGCGGAGCCTCGACCCGAGGCACGACTACGAGCCGCAAGCCTGTTACAGTTCCTTCTGCAAGCACTGGCAGCAGGCTCATGAGATCATACTCAAGTCGCAGGTGAATATGGTATTACTTTAATAAAAGGAACTTTTTTGTAAGGACTTTTGTGTTGGAAATGCTTGGTCTGGTACTGAGTTTGTATGGTTAGAACCAATCCTGATCCCAATATTGTAGGGATTTGTATAAAAGCCACTCCCTACTGGCGCTCCATCTACCGCACGACAACGGTAACTAACTCAAGGACAGGCAATAACAAAACTACTATAGGTACAGTCAACCAAGCTGAATCCTAGGCCACTGTAGAACCCTTTCACAGTAAAAGTCAAACTGACTTTTATCCATACTAATATTATAAATGGGAAAGTGTGTGTGTCTGTTTGTTTGGCCGTCTTTCACGGCAAAATGGAGCGACGAATTGAATTGAGATAGTTGAAGGGATGGAGAGTGACATAGGCTACTTTTTGTCTCGTTCTAACGCGAGCGAAGCCGCGGGCAAAAGCTAGTAGCAAATAAAGCACGGTGTCAATACGACAGGGTTCTAGAGTGGCCTAGTATTCCAATTGGTTGACTGTACTTGGGTTAGATCAATCAAATCTATAGTTCGGACCTTTCTAAAATCGGGCGGGCAATATTCGTGCATCTTAAATTTGTAGCACTTTAAGCTATTCTTATTCGATTTTGTAGATTTCTAACCCGAATCTTTGTTACAGCCACGCCAACTTCACGATGACGTGCTGGCCGTCGCCAATCACTTAGAACAACTAGCAACCCTGCTGGAACTAGAAGCGAGAGCACGAGAGACCAACACAGTGGCCACATCAGGGGCGTGTCTTGAGCATTTACTGTCGGAGAACCTTCTGGACAAACTGTATGAATGGGGAAACTCTACTGGCATGTAAGTACTTATTTCTTAGCGGTCTAGCTGAACTAAGTGTAAGCTGTCGGGTAAACATCTAAACGCATAAACAAAAGACGCGCGCTGGCAGCGGCATCCCTACCGGCCAGATTGCCAGCACGCGCGCAGCATTGAGTTTAATAGTTCTGTCCCCTGCACTAAGAGTCGATTGCACCTTATCAAATCATGCATCTGCCATCGTTAACGAGTTCGCAAGAATTGTACACAAGATTTTATTTAGTTGGCTGCTACTCAGTGTTATGGTGAGTACGACTGGCCCTATCTGTGCGACTGTTCGTTACAACTGTAGGTATAGTCATGCAAAAATATGAGTCTATTCGATAGTCCAAAGCGGAGCTCCTCATAAAGCCAAAGGCGCAAAAACGACTCACAGAGGCGCAATTTTGTGAGTCACAGCCGTTACAGGAGATGATGAGCGAACTTCAAAGGACTATAAGATTCCGAAGGGCACTTAGTGGCAAACTACCGAAATGGGCATCCCGACGGTGACGATCGAGTTCGCGGTTAAAGTCTTAATTATAACTCTGTATTATAGAAGTAATAGTGATGGCGAAATATAAGGCCTAAAAGTCGGGAACACAGGCGCCCTGTGAAGTCAAAATACCCCAAAATATGCCAAAGACCGCAGCTCTGCAGTTGATAAAAGCTTGGAAGCTCGCTGCTTCCCGGCTAGCGAGTTGAGTCTTAATAAATTGTGTCAATAGGAAAAAAATCGCGCTCGCTCCGCTCGCGCTTACTATTTATGTCGTTGTCTTTTAGTTACTTAGGAAAAATTCCGCTCTCGCGTTTTGATTTCAGGTATATTCTATACAAACACTGAGTCATCGCAACTACACATACATAATTTGCATGTCGTCGTTCAAACCTTTGTTATCAAGGAAGTTTATAAAATTAGGGTGTGAAAACCGGTATGCTTAAGTGGGTTTCTGAAGTCCTAAAAGATACCAAACCCTTAACGCCAACCGCAAATGAGTCACTGAGTTCAAGCTCTGATCAATCCGATTACCTGTCATATAGGAATGTTCGTATTCGTATTAATAGTTTAGAGTAGATATTATATCCTTAAGATCCTAGTGCAAATGCATGCAAACTAGGACAAGTTTGAAATTAAACTACTCGACTCGATACTTTTATTTCTAATAAGTGACGATTCCTGGAAATGTAATCAACAACGTTCCAGTCTGCTATGTTAATAAGAGTCATAGTTCATATCATCGTTACATATACATATATATCCGCTATATCATGAGTCAGTCGCTGTAATATTTATCGCGAATATTCGTAATTTGTTCGAAGTTGCATTGCAGTTTAAACTTTAGGCATACTTAACCTCTTAATGTTCGATAACATATTATGTTATCGGGACAAGTGAATACCCAGTGACGGCAGTGACCCAGTAGGCCTTAGCACATGATTGTCGCGAGAGTATGTCGCCGCCAGATATACATGCTGGCGACTGTATAAAAATGCGATTCTTTTATTTTATTTCATCATCATTCTGGTAAAATACATTTTCGATATTTGACCTTCCTTCTTCGGTTGTGACAAATATAATATGGTCTGCCTAAGGCAGCGTTCCCACTTAAGCGTCGCGTGTCTCGGGGCGCGCAAAGGACGTCCGCGCCACGCCGCCTGAATGTAATTCAAAAAACGTCTCCTCAGTACATTTTGTATAGGAAGGACGTAAGACGCGCCGCCAAGCGGCGCGGCGCGCGCCACGCCGCCGCCACGCCACCTGGGGCATGTCTTACGTCCTTCCTATACAAAATGGTCACTTTAGTAAAAACTGGTGCCTACGCCAAATCTTGGGATTACTTGTCAAGGCGGATCCAAGGCTCCCATGAGCCGTGGCGAATGCCGGGATAACGCAAGGAGGATGATGACTTATGCTCCATTTAGACGGATCGAACTGTCCCTTCTTAAATAGAATTAAAGGCCTTCTTCCAAGCAAAGACATATGTAACTCCGTATAGACGGATAAAGTCTAAGAAAAAAACGTACCTCAAAGCCATAGAGAAAAAGGTACGGTGGCCTAGATGGCGTTACACCTTTGGGGATCGCTCGGCTAGATGGCTCTAATATTAATATTTGACATTTTAACACATATTATCAAGAGCTAGGAATATGGACCAAATTGTCAAAACTGAGGTTCAAAAGTTTGTGTCGAGAGATGGCTGTCTATGTGATTTTACTATGACAGTAACTCTCTATAATACTCGATCCTCTTTGATAGAAGTAAAGGCCTTCTTCCAAGTATAGAAGTTATCATATGTTTCTAGTTATGGTTATATGATGTAATATAGTGTATGTTACACGTAGTTATTGGCGACCCTGAACATAATTTGCACTATTCTATCTACTTCGTACTGACGTTATTAGCTTAAACGTTGTTTAATTATAGAATAGAATACGTCGGAAATATCCGAGTACTAGTAACTACAGCTTCATGGGCGTTACCGAAACGTTTAGATAGGTGAGCATAAACTAACAACGATATTTCCAAAAGGGGTAGGCAGAACACATGAAAATATTCAGTGCCTCTTAGCAATTAGTGACAGGTTTCTAGCCCATCCCCATCGTTCACACCACAAAATGAACCCATATCCCACAATCGATTTCTACGACACCCACTGGGAGGAAAGGTGGTGGAATTTGTAACCCGTCACCACACTGGGTATCATCATTATTGTGGTACTCAATATAAAGTAACAGATATCCAGGTTAACATGTGTCGTGCTACCGTGTTCCTGTTTGCAACTAAGTTACGGAAAGACAATATTAACATACACGTTTTCCTCATTGTGCGTATGTTAGAATTTTAAATAAGATTGCTTGTTATGAAGTTGAACACGCAAATGCCAATGTCCAAATGTTTTTAAGTATCCGATTGTTATTGTTATATTCTTACATTTTTAATATATTTATGCCACTGTGTCGTCGTCCTCCTTGCGTTATCCCGGCATTTGCCACGGCTCATGGGAGCCTTGGGTCCGCCTTGACAACTAACCCCAAGATTTGGCGTAGGCACTAGTTTTACGAAAGCGACTGCCATCTGACCTTCCAATCCGAAGGGTAACTAGGCCTTATTGGAATTATTCCGATTTCCTCACGATGTTTTCCTTCACCGTTTTTATGCCACTGTGTGATACCTACAAGAAAAGTTGTATAAGGATAAGAAATATTAGTAGCACAAAAAGTACACTTTTTGTATTGCTATTTATATGCATTCGGATCGCATCCGAAACACTACACTGCGCTCCAAAACACGAATAGCTGATGTGGGGGAGAAGACCGCCAGACTAAAGTGGGACTGGGCAGGCCACGTTTGTAGCATGCACCCGGATAGGTGGGCCAGCATAGCCACCAAGTGGATGCCTCAAATTAAGCGCGGACGTGGAAGGCCCAGACGGAGATGGCGGGACGACTTTGACACCTTCATGACTAATTGGCCAGAAATAGCACACCAACGGGAGCTGTGGAAATCACGGGGAGAGGCCTTTGCCCAGCAGTGGGATACATAAACGGGCTATCTAAAAAAAAAAAAAATTATATGCATGCGTAACTTGCGCTTCATACATCTGGCTCAAATAGTACGAAATTAATAAGTAATACGGAAGGATTACTTATTTTACAATATTCCTGCTTAATTATAGTAGTGATACAACCTACGAAACAAGAAGTTCAAGGTGCTATCCTTTAAAATATTACAAAAAATCTTAGCAGACAATACTGCGTTGCGATCCACATAAATAATATTCCTATTCATGCATTGAAATACAACTAATTTTATACGGTTTTATTTTCCTGTTAACGTCCATAAATTGTAGCTAAGGCATATCAATCACGAATGCAAAACCGCAAAGCGATGTTTTATTGTTTACAAACAGTCCGTAGTATTCCTTACGATGTAATTGATATGCACCTAGCTGATAATCACACGCCACCGTAGGCTGTAAACATGCATAATAACATCTGGGTACGTAGCCGAATGGCACAAACGCTCACGAAACGCTCGTAGATATATTATCTATCTCTATCGCTCTTGCGTATTGGCGCGACAGAGCCAGACTACTGTAACTAAAACCTCCGCTCACCTTACTTATTTACTTACTTACTCGACTAATCAACAGTATAGCTAACCCCCCTTTAAATATACCCCGTAAATTTGGCCTTGTGATCGTCTAGCGTGAATAAGTAGAACCCTTCGATGTGAACCGCGATAACCTAGATCCTTTAATGAGTATCAGCTGTATTTTTGACTAATATTTAAAATTTTATTTATTTATATTTTAAAGAAGAATAAAGGTTATTGTAGCATAATAATATAGTGTTATAGAAGAGTATTTTATCAGATTTAGGCCTAGAAAGTTATGAGTGAGAAAATTAATGACGTAATGAAGAAATTTTAGAAAAAAAGTTAGTGAGTGAAACTTACATGAAATAAATATTAAAAAATATTTTAGAAAACATCGGCTACGCTCTATTTTCGATTCCGGTTTGGGGTGAGAACTTGCGATACCGTCTGGAATCCTTAGGCCCAATCAAACCACATTATCGGGCATCCTAAGCAAGTAAGCCTGAAGGGCTATCTATCTACAAACTAACCCCTTTTTTATTTTGTTTCTTTTTCCTAGCTAAACCCCCTTTTCCCCAATACTGCTAATAGACCATAACTTCTCGATCTTTCTAATGTTTTATCGAAACACCGAGCAGTTGCTAACTTTTATAAGAACTAAGTCTACTAACTTTTCTAAGCTTTTGACTTTCCATCAGTGGACGGCGCTCGCATGCCACTGGGCCCTATAACAAACCTATGCTTTTTATTCCAAAGAATAGTTTGTTTCCCTAACCATCTTGATAGAATTTACCTTTAAAACCAGTTAGCAACACTAAGTGTCCCGCAGCCACACCGAAAGATCAGAAATTGCTACCACAATTATTAATTTCACTCAGATAAATTAAGTAATAAGAGATTTTATAAATTACCAGTTCTACCACTTATTTTAAGATAGTAAACACCACATTTAAAGTCCATTTAAACCATATAAATAGTAGTAGTTAAATTATTTCTCCACAATACACGTTGACCAATTATATTCCAAGACCAATCATAAAAGAACTCTACTTTCATAGAAATAGTGTGTGACTTTACCCTAGTCCTATCGTTTTCCCTACTCTAGCATATCTGAAACACAGACCATCACTTACCATAGATCTTGTGTTCAAAATATGCACAAGTGTATCCCTACCATAAGCTGTACAGTTCAGCCAGCGAAGCTGAGATAGGCAACCTATAGGCTTGAGTTATGATCCCCCCCTCTGCTTTTGCCCGCAGGCTAGGGTAGCAGAGAGTAGATCGCCCTATCCGTGTATATATCCAGTATTCTAGGACACACCAGTACCAGCCACATGGGAGACCCAGCTGCGATCAAACTTTACTTAGATATGGATCAATCACAACCGAAATCCCCAGCGACCAACGCCAGCATGGACCAGAGCACCGAGTAAATAAATATATATATATATAGGACCCCAGCCTCAAATACTGCCGACTTCTGTGAGCAAGGATTACTCCTAATGTCTTTCGTCAATCGTGAAAGTCCTCACTTCCATCTAACAGTTGGACTCTTTGAGACCGGTGAGAAAATACGCTTTTGTAAGTATAGAAAAGCGTCCAAGCCCTCCACTTGGAACAAAAAGACCCCTAAACGCCTCTTATTTGACACCGTAAGGGAAGAAGCGCCTAGCCGGACAACAGTCTGTCACAAACAATGATCTGGCTTATAACTTTCACAAAATAACCCCATAGAAAATTACTAAATTCAATTTTACTGACCAACTAAACAAACGAGTGAAGTTTCCTTTACGTGCTATAATCTAAGCTTAGTTTTGCAAGAATTACTCCCTACAAAACCAAACACAGACTTATCTCCAAGCACCAGCCATACATCGACCCAGTCTTTGTATTGCTTGACGGCACTCAAGAAACAAAGCACAGAAAACTTCACTATACACATTAATTTGAATGTAACACTACACTATAAATAGAACACTAAAATAACCCCACAACTGACGGTAAAGCAATTCCACCATAGGTCTAAGTCTAACTGTACGACGATATTGTCCCCGCACAATCAAACAGAGACACAATTTCAAAGTTTACAATCACTTAGAATAATTTCCAAGTAAAAACAAACAGAGAAATAATAGCAGAACAACTTCACTCACCAGTAACACACGAAAGCCAGAGACACTGTTAGTCTTGTAGATATTTTAAGAATGACGCGCGTCGGCTCCCTCCGACCCTTTTATAGATTCAAATGGCGACAGAATTTGGCGACAAAAAAGCGACAATTGAGCGACAATTGAGCGACAATTGAGCGACAAAAGAGCGACAAAACGGCTACAAAAGAGCGACAAAACGGCTACAAAAGAGCGACAAGTAACAATGGATAGCCGCTAAATTACATGCATAAGAAAAAGGTCATAACTGTTTTGTTTACTAAGTCGTACGCCTTAGGCATTAATGTCCAAGACAGCTCAGCACGTACGTTTTTGCTTCTCAATAGTAACATCTGCATGACTGCACGTGTTCCAAAGTGATATAGGAATAATTTTATTGATACCTAGTTAGCGACGAAGAGTTATGTATTGCGGTTAGTATAGGTATGCAGATATTTTTTTGTTAAAGGGTTTTAGTTAGTTTTGTAGATCAAATACGCAGTAAAATATCATTTTTGTTTCTAAATGCTACATTAAACACATCCAGAAAGTATACTACTAATCATTATCAACTTTCATGACCTGTGATTGAAATCAAGACATAATATCGGAACGCTACGCAGCTGACAACTGTCAGTGTCAGTATTCCGTCCATGTGAACGTAGTTTGTTGATAAATACGTTTTTTCCAACCTGTTTTGCATCAAATAACATTGAATTTTATGAGTGAAGACGTGACTATACATGTGATAAAGCTTCACAGATATTATTTGTTAAAATATCCAATGAAATCCCAAAGAAAATATGCACCAAGAAAGTTGGTCAAGGAAAAGTTGATTCGCCGTAAGTTTTATATGTAATAACGAGTCCATTTCCTCGTCATAGACGCTTGTTCTGTTACAACTCGCCCCCAAGATTGACTATTTTTTACAAATTACAAAGTAGTTTTGTAAAAAATTGCA
This sequence comes from Leguminivora glycinivorella, assembly GCF_023078275.1. Taxonomy (NCBI): domain Eukaryota; kingdom Metazoa; phylum Arthropoda; class Insecta; order Lepidoptera; family Tortricidae; genus Leguminivora; species Leguminivora glycinivorella. The sequence goes on from NC_062971.1 coordinate 5,499,220, forward strand.
ATCTGATCTAGCAAAAGAAGCAATAAAACTGAATAAAAGAATAAAAGAAAAATATTTCTAGATCAGTCGGAAATATCCCCCCATTTCTAATCGTGTGGTGTGTATTCCAATACTATGCAACTGCTAGCGACTCAGTTTTGAAATCAGCTCATTAGAATCTCGACAATGAACCATGATAACCCCTTTCTCAGAGTCCACGCATCGCCAGGGATACCAGGTTGTGAATCTGATAGGTCCTATTAACCCGTTCTTGCTAGCTCGTTCCCCGGTCGCGGCGAATATTCATTCCATCCACACTGTTGGACCGGAATAATTATCGTAATAATTTCAACGAGTTCACAATAACTTCCCACGCAATTACGAAGAAACCTTTAGAGCTCTCATTATAAGTCCAGAGCCTTCAATCTCCATTGTCGGAACTCAAACCAATTTCTCTACCTATTCACTCCAGCCACATGTTTTGGCGCATGTCTCATACTTGAATAAAATATACTGACTTAAGATCTGTTTGGATGTGTTTTTTTTTTTTATAAAACAAACCTTAAATGACATAAGCATGTACCTCAACTCGGTACCATATCATGATCAAATGAAAAAATGATTTGATGATACTAAACTTCACATATTTGAACACATAACAAGGAAACAAATATTGAAAAGAGCCTCGTTCTCACTAGACGATATCGGCCCTAAAATATGTCGATTGTCAAATACATCCCATTCAAGATGAGGTGTGTGGATTCAGTGTGGGTCTTATTACCTTGTGTAGTTAGTAGTCACAAAAAACTACCCTTGAAATGGGTCGAATCCATTGGATTTTAACCTAACCAATAAGAATTTTATGACTAATGTGTTCCCAAAATTCCCCCCTTGTTTGTTCCCGCAAATTCCGACCAAACTAGTTTTGACTACTTTCCAGCGCTGTCTGTCCATATCAATCCACTCTTTCCATAAAAAAAATCATTCGAGACACACTTCATTCAGTCATTCATCCCATTCAAAACATTCTTACATCTATAAACATTCATCATCTCTAAATTATTCAAACACACACACACAATGTAACCATTCTTACTTCCTCATTCGCTCTTTCACTCGATCTCAACAGAAAGCCAACGCTTTTAAAAGTAATCAAAATAAATAATAAAATGAAAATAAAATTTCTATAATAACTTCAAAAATTCACGTATCCCATTTTACTCCACTCTACCCTGACTCGAAGGCAAAGAAAATTTCAATTTATTTATGATAGGTTTCATTTTATACGTCTATATTTCATTTTTACAAAGTATTTATTAACCGCAAACAATTTGACAATGTGTGAAAATTGTTTGCTGCACATACTAAAAATAAAATGTTCGTACGGACAAAATGTTATATTTTATGGTCACATTTTAACTAGAGTCAATTACTGTAAGGACACTACCCTACTTTCACTTTCCTTGTCTTTGTTTTTTTTTTTCTACAGTTCATAGCGCAAGATTGATAGCATAAAATGCAAAAAATTTATAAAAGTAAGTATCTATATCGATCTTTGTAGAACAAAATACTGACCGAGTTATGCTTAGAAACGAGGATCTGCACTGGTGATTACCGATATTGTACAGTATACCACCCTATATAATGTAAAAAAAATGATAACGCATAAATAATAAATATCACTGCTAACTGTAATAACTAAAATGAAAAATAGCTTATCCACCGCTCTGAATTTTCTAATGTCTACCCCAGGTAGACTAGATACTATATGTCCAATTATGATTATATTAAAAGAATCCAACCATACAATGAATGTTCAATACATTCTCTATACAAAAAAAATTTAAAAAAAAATTGTTGTCCACATAATGAACCGACTTCTTTATCTAGATAATAAAAAAAATCCGTATTATAGATTTACATCCACCATACACCACTTTATAATCCTAGGAATGAAACTACTAAATGACAGTGAAACTTTACGATGGGCTAGCCAATAAGGCCCTTTATCACACAGATCACTATAGAAATAAAATTAATTTCAGACAAAATTTTGACTTCTACCACCCCTATAATAATAACAGTGAATCTCAATAAAATTTTGAAGAACTCACGACGCATTTAAAATAATGATAATGATGATGATGATAGGAAAGAAAAATAATAATGTACCACATAAGTATGCCACACTGAAAGAAAACTTTTACTAAAAGGTCATTGACTTGTAACCAATGTACACATAAAATTTACATTACACATCATGTAATGTTCATAATAAACGCATAATACAATTTTGCAAAAAAAAGTAATTGCAGTTTTGAAGTGGTTTTCATATTTTCAATTTTTTCCCGCAAAATATGATGTATCCTTAATTTTGATATGGTTTTGATATTTTTTTTTGTAAAATATAATGTAACATCAAATTTGATGTGGTTTTGATAAAATATATTCCTTTTTTTTTTTTTTTTTTTCAAACTATCTGCAAAATTTTATTTTGGTTTTAATTGCCTTATGATAAAATACAAAATGATGCCATAAGTAGGTTCAAAATACTTTTATTTGATTGAATAATAATGTAACAAAATAATAAATTTCTTAAAGCGAGCTTAAACTTGCATTGTCCTCTTCTATGTTCGTGTCCTCAATATTGTAAAACATGCCCCGACAGTCCTTTGCAATTTCAGACAATCCATTCCTTCTTCATGGCATTCGCAGCTGCAACAAACTTAGAAAATTGTTAACAAACACGACAATGGGCTGAGGAACTTGATCATGGTGTCTCTCTTCCTTTTTTTTCTTTTCATACTTGGCTAGTTCTATGATGAGTTCTTGAGTAGCTAATGATGATGATTAGATCCTGCTGGCCTCCTGGTAATATTTCAAAATTTTCCAAACTATTCTCTTCTCAGTCGGTGTCATAACCCAGGACACCATGAAACCTCTTCCGAAAACACGCTGCAGACTTGATCACAATCAGCATAACCACAAGATCCAGTCATTCATTCCTGAATACAGCAAAACTAATCAATATTTTCTTCATCTCCAAAGTCGACTCCTTATTTGTAAAATCAATGGCAAGTTTTTGAGGATTACAACCTACTTCCAGTTTTCCTCTTTTTTTTTTCCTAGTTTGTCATAAATAAAATATTACTTAAGTTGAATATCACAAACACTTGTTATTTCACTAGCGTTACTAAACATTTCACCCAATCACTCACTGAAGTTTTCACCGCATGTCTCCACTGTCCTTGCTGATCCACTATGTTCAATGACAGAAACACTGCTGTGGTAAGAATCTATCTTAGGTTGAAACTAAAGCTAAGTTATAGACGTTCCAATAAACAGAGGGAAAGATAAAATAAAAATCACAAGGTCAAAATATTTTCCAAAAATATTTGCCAACTAAGGTTGCAGGACCATCTAGGTACTTTAACCATATGAGACATACGTCTCATTTACGTTCACCTACAATTATTATTATTATTATTATTATTTTTTTTCCTCAAGTATGATGTCTGATCGCTAAGTGACTTTAATTTTTCTAACTCAAAAATTACTGCAGACTATAAAACTCCGTCTTGTTTGCTCAATAAAACTAGAATAGGGTAAATTAACTGGGGTTTTGAACACTTACATATATGTATTTTTCTTGATCGGCATTTTCTGTTCCATTCTTCTGTTTAGTGTGGCATAATATGGCACCACTAACAACATAATCATATTGAAAATCTTCAGTAACACATTGGTCCTATGAGCAGGTATGAGACCAGGCTCAAAAACTCTTACTCCTCCGTTAGTTGACATCAAAAGCCGGGTACTTCAACTCGAACGTCCCACGAAATATCTCAATGTTCACTTCATGTTTTTCGCGTCCAAACTGTTGCTAACTCTGTCTCCATGTACTCAAGTCTTGCACTATTGCACTAACACCTTTTTTAACTAACTAATTATGGCCTAAAACTAATTGAAATTACTATGTTTTCACTAACAGAGCTCTTCGTTTCAAACCGTAGTTCACATTTCTCTTCGTCTGATAATAAGACGTCACTAAAAATCACACGTGCTTCTACACAATCAACTATACTAATTATTGGAAGCTACACAACACTGTAATTTCTGTGAAATCGTTTTCTTAAATAAAATTTAATAACTTCGCGCTCAATTTTTTTCGTAAGGAACTGTCACTGTCAATATTGTCATCCTTAACCGTTTTTTTTTCTTTTACAATTGTCCTCATGGGCGTATAAGGCGTATTTTCATTGTAAACACACTAAAGTGTTTTGTGTAGTCACAAACATTAAATCAACAAAACAATTATTTGATATCATAAATTTAGCCTATCATAATGTTCAAATATTTGACTAGTTATTAGAAATATATAATTGATTTTTTTTTTTACATAATTTATTGAAATCGAACGAAAACTATCGTGTAGGTTTGCCTTTATGCGTAGGAAATTGCGTGTGCGCATCGGTTTACAAAAGTGTGATCAGATTAAAAATATATTGTGAGATTCTTTAAGGATCTAACAGACGGTCGGACCGCACTTGTAAGGGGACATGTGTTAGGCCCTATTTACAAAATACCGTTCAAAATCTACACAACTTGAATAGTTTGATGTGATTTAAGCAATAGAAAATTAAATTAACAAAATCTTTTGTATTTAAATACATCTATTGTATTAATTTTACTATAATGAAGTAGAGAAAAATGAAGTAAAGTTTTGTAAATGACAACACCAGACAATAAATTACTGAATTACTGAATATTTTTTTTTTTTTTGTCGAAAATTGTATGACCGATCAAGCGTACCAACTTAAAAACAATGATAGTTTGTGTAATGTCACCGATAGAACACCTTTTGGCGAAGATATATGTTATCTGTGGTTAAATTATTTTCTCTAATCTATGTCATGCTTACCGCTAATCCGCTTGTTCGCGAAAAAATGGCAGATCCGTTTTTGTTTTCTTTAGCTCATTATTAATTACGTGATCTACAACTAGAATTATTTAAATATTCGCTTTATTTTACTCGGCTTAAACAAACGACAAGCAATTCTGCGCCGACGCCGGTCATGCATGAGCCGTCCATATTCGCCATTTTGTCATTTGTCCTTTAAGTAAGAAAATGCAAACAAAACATTATTTGCCCTAAACACGCGTTACTCTCAGATAATATTGCCGAATGCCGACAAAGTGATCTTGTTTTATCAAACTGAACTCCGAACTGCAATTGCAATGTAATTTTCCGATAGCGAAAGTGAGGTTATGAAATTGACATGACATTTAGTGAATGCAATGCAATGGACATGTGTTTTGTTGTGTTTCTCATCAAGATAATAGAAGAATCTAGTGCTCATACTCATGATCTAATGAGCAAACAGCCCATGCAAAGGATGTCTTATCGGGCTATGCCTCAATTGATAAAGTGAACTAATTGCCTACTTCAAAAGCAGTTTTGCATGAAAGGTAAGCTTTTGTTTTATTATTTGATGTGTTTTCAAACTAGTCGTCGTTTTCGAAACCCAGCAGAACATACTTGCGAACTACAACGACTAGACCGAATATATTGGTGAAATGTTGCTTATTTCATTGTTCTGTCGTCAGATAAGTTAATGATAATAAATTTCCCCACGTTACTCGTACTTTCTGACTTTCACATTGCCTAAGAGGATCTTAAATATTCTAAATGTACGTGAAATAGTCCTAACTGTCAAAATATATTTGCTACTTTCAAAGAGGTTTATATGGTTGTTTGATTTTTCAGTCAACATCTAATTGGAATTTACAATGCCCGATATTTCTACACATCTGCCACAAATTTTATGGAAAACAATATTTATAGAAACTGAACATACCTTGGTTAAACGGTAAGCATTAAAATTATATCTTTGACTAATTTACTTGACCTAGGTCTCCTAACTGTACTTGGAACTTGTAATGTTGTTTCCGTTCCAACCAATAAAATTTCTCAAGCTTATGGATTATGGAAAGCAATATTTGTAGGACCTCAAATGAATGTCATGACATTTAAAAATAGGCATTGAAACTTGTCCAAACTTTAATTTTGTATTTTTGGATACTTAAATAAAATTATGTAGACTAAAAATCCAGACTTAGCATAAATTTTGTTTGTGTTACAATGAGTTTAAATAGTTTATGTATTAATTTTCAGTATATGAAATGGGTAACCATCCTCGAAGAATATCAACCAGCTGTCGGCAATGTGCAGATGGACTGAGGAATTTTCCAGTGTATCCTTTATGGACTGTACTCCGTTCTAGCACTATCCTCAAGTAAGTACAAAAAATCATTGCCACTAAACAGCTGCTTTTTAACTTAATTAACTCTACTTAGTGAGTAAAACGACTCGGCAGGAAATTTTACATAGAAACATGGATATGGTTGTTCTTCTTCTTTTTTTTTTCTTAATCATGAATGGCCTAGATAAATATAAACAATCTTAATGATACGTATTTATAAATAAGATTCCTTAAACATACATACACCCTTTTTTTTTTTAACTAATTTTTTTTCATATATACAATTTCAGGTTTTACCCGAGAGGCCATGCTTCAGGTTGGACCGTCTTCCATATATCTACTGACTTCATATAAATGAAAGGTACTTATGTTTTATTATAATAACACGTTCTAATTATTAAATTTAAAAGTGAACAGCTCATGGCATCATTATCTAGAAAATTGAAGTGAAGCGTAAAGCAAAACGGCGAGGCATGAGCGACCGGATAAAAATCAAACTTAACTGACTCATCATCATTTTATTGGCTAAGCAAACTTATTACTAATTTATGTCCTAGCTCATGTAGATATGAACTGCTAGGCAGGGGTTCTCAAACTTTTTAATATATTTTTTTTTCTTTTGTAAATTTTGTTGTATGCATTGTTTTTTCTGACACAATATTTCTCACGGGCGTGCCTTAGTTCCAAAATTAAGCGACGCGCCCCCGTGAATAGATAAACGAAATAATATTGAACCCAATTTGGCAGGACCTAACTCTAAAACTAAACCCTTTTATTTCTTATAATATATGAACATTTCTAATGTCTGACTATTTCTTTTCAGTCTCGCTGATCTGCACAACCAGCTCATGTTCAACGTTACTGAACTACAAAGTAATCCGACAATCAGACTGGACCCGGTCATATCAGGTAAGTTTACATACCTACTGCGTACCACATTCATACTATTTCTGAACCTCAGTAAAATATGGTTTTATAGTAGTAATGGTGCTTATTATCTATGCCTACTTAACAGGAATATTACAAGTTTCAATCAATTTTCATAAAATTATTTGAGCAATTGTGACAATGAGCAAGCAGTGATGGAGTTAAGGTATGGCGAGGTACGACCTCCCAGATGCTGGTAATGCTAATATTTCGTAGGATATGTTTGACATGGTTGTAATGAAGTACAGTATGTTGGCATACTCCTGACTTGTGAAATATTGTATAAAAGCTGTGTACACAATCTACCGAACATAATGATTGTATGGTTTTACACTTACTATTTTAGACTAGCCTACAGCTTATCATGTGAGGTATCGAACTCATGTCATATGAAGCTATTGAAAATCTTGTTTATACATACATACTTATTTGTATTACTACAGTAAAAATGTATACCTATAGAAGGTTGAAATTCGTACAGTGCATTTAATTTATTGAAATAATTGGCAGATATAGGCTACGGTGACCTCTCACCATCAAGAGGGACGTATGCCTGTTTACCAATGATGTAGTATGAAAATGTATGACAACTTATAAGCTAATGAACTTAAATTAGTCCTAATATTATTAATACCTATATCTTAACAGACAGAAACCTGTTCTTCTCATGGCTGCACTACAGTGACAATATTTGGTACAATCCGTACAAACAATATGCCAAATTATTGTATGATGTATGAAATCCTGTGAGCTAATTTGTAGATTATAGAGTTACAACTGAAATGCAAATAAACCATCCATCGAAGGATGTACTTGTCATAGTACCACATGCGTGTAGCTATTCAGCATTCATAGAAAAATGGCGGGACGCCCCATATAATATTGTACTTCAGCGCGACAATGAATAATCGCGCCCCCATAGCCATTAGACTAGAGCCTATCTTCTTGTATTACTAGGTCTTAAATCTAGGGCTTAGGTATCCTAGGTTATTTTAGGAAAATAACCTTACATCTAGACTGTAGTTATCCTGCCTATGAATGAAATTCTGTATAACAAGCCTGCTAGGAATATGTATATCATCAGAGTGTTCATAGACTATATAAGACAGCATCGAAGCTATCCGATCTCCGGTGTGAAGTGCAAACGTGATGTAAAGCTTTCAAAATAGCCCTGAAGATGGCAGAGCCTGCTATGAAAATGTACTAGGCCGATAGAGCACAATTTGTTTTGACATGAAATTCTATTGCTATTATACATAGTGTACACACTTATGTTTCCAATTCCGATTACTAGGTGGGAAACTCTTCTAAACTACTACAGCTCCGCGCCTTCTTTTATTTTAGGTACATGAATATTTTTTCTATAAGTACCTAGTATTTTACGTACTAGCCCCGCCTATACAACAGCTATAAAAACGTACATTAAGACACAGAGTAAATAATAGTACTACGCACAGGCGCAAGGGAACGTCAAGATGCGCCAATGCCAACAATTGCTACGTAGCAATGCAACCCGAATGGTGCTAAAATTGCCTAATCGGGACAATATTTAGTTCAACCACTGCGATTATGAGCTAATTTCCTAGAAATAGATTTTGTCTAAGTTTACTACGCTACTTTAATTTTATTATTTTATTTTTACAGATACCAGAGGAAGACGAAAATATAATTGATTCTGTACTGATGCATAACTTCGCTCGGAACGCGGCAAGAATTAACAATGGAAGAAAATACTACAGACTTGTTTATTAACGATAAAGTTATTTTAGTTTTTATGAAATAGCGATTGAATAAAAATATTAGGTATATGAGTTTTATTTAGAGATGAAATAAGTCAAGAAATACAGCACACCCACTCGTTTTCACAACAACAAATGTAGCCTGGTAAGGCTAATTCCTATTATTTATTTATAAACCTTGGTATCCAAGATGTGTTCTACAGAGCACATCTTAGATCCCTTGGGCACGGAACCAAATGTAACTAAAACCTCCGCTCACCTTACTTATTTACTTACTTACTCGACTAATCAACAGTATAGCTAACCCCCCTTTAAATATACCCCGTAAATTTGGCCTTGTGATCGTCTAGCGTGAATAAGTAGAACCCTTCGATGTGAACCGCGATAACCTAGATCCTTTAATGAGTATCAGCTGTATTTTTGACTAATATTTAAAATTTTATTTATTTATATTTTAAAGAAGAATAAAGGTTATTGTAGCATAATAATATAGTGTTATAGAAGAGTATTTTATCAGATTTAGGCCTAGAAAGTTATGAGTGAGAAAATTAATGACGTAATGAAGAAATTTTTAGAAAAGAAGTTAGTGAGTGAAACTTACATGAAATAAATATTAAAAAATATTTTAGAAAACATCGGCTACGCTCTATTTTCGATTCCGGTTTGGGGTGAGAACTTGCGATACCGTCTGGAATCCTTAGGCCCAATCAAACCACATTATCGGGCATCCTAAGCAAGTAAGCCTGAAGGGCTATCTATCTACAAACTAACCCCCTTTTTGTTTTGTTTCTTTTTCCCTAGCTAAACCCCCCTTTTCCCCAATACTGCTAATAGACCATAACTTCTCGATCTTTCTAATGTTTTATCGAAACACCGAGCAGTTGCTAACTTTTATAAGAACTAAGTCTACTAACTTTTCTAAGCTTTTGACTTTCCATCAGTGGACGGCGCTCGCATGCCACTGGGCCCTATAACAAACCTATGCTTTTTATTCCAAAGAATAGTTTGTTTCCCTAACCATCTTGATAGAATTTACCTTTAAAACCAGTTAGCAACACTAAGTGTCCCGCAGCCACACCGAAAGATCAGAAATTGCTACCACAATTATTAATTTCACTCAGATAAATTAAGTAATAAGAGATTTTATAAATTACCAGTTCTACCACTTATTTTAAGATAGTAAACACCACATTTAAAGTCCATTTAAACCATATAAATAGTAGTAGTTAAATTATTTCTCCACAATACACGTTGACCAATTATATTCCAAGACCAATCATAAAAGAACTCTACTTTCATAGAAATAGTGTGTGACTTTACCCTAGTCCTATCGTTTTCCCTACTCTAGCATATCTGAAACACAGACCATCACTTACCATAGATCTTGTGTTCAAAATATGCACAAGTGTATCCCTACCATAAGCTGTACAGTTCAGCCAGCGAAGCTGAGATAGGCAACCTATAGGCTTGAGTTATGATCCCCCCCTCTGCTTTTGCCCGCAGGCTAGGGTAGCAGAGAGTAGATCGCCCTATCCGTGTATATATCCAGTATTCTAGGACACACCAGTACCAGCCACATGGGAGACCCAGCTGCGATCAAACTTTACTTAGATATGGATCAATCACAACCGAAATCCCCAGCGACCAACGCCAGCATGGACCAGAGCACCGAGTAAATAAATATATATATATATAGGACCCCAGCCTCAAATACTGACGACTTCTGTGAGCAAGGATTACTCCTAATGTCTTTCGTCAATCGTGAAAGTCCTCACTTCCATCTAACAGTTGGACTCTTTGAGACCGGTGAGAAAATACGCTTTTGTAAGTATAGAAAAGCGTCCAAGCCCTCCACTTGGAACAAAAAGACCCCTAAACGCCTCTTATTTGACACCGTAAGGGAAGAAGCGCCTAGCCGGACAACAGTCTGTCACAAACAATGATCTGGCTTATAACTTTCACAAAATAACCCCATAGAAAATTACTAAGTTCAATTTTACTGACCAAGTAAACAAACGAGTGAAGTTTCCTTTACGCGCTATAATCTAAGCTTAGTTTTGCAAGAATTACTCCCTACAAAACCAAACACAGACTTATCTCCAAGCACCAGCCATACATCGACCCAGTCTTTGTATTGCTTGACGGCACTCAAGAAACAAAGCACAGAAAACTTCACTATACACATTAATTTGAATGTAACACTACACTATAAATAGAACACTAAAATAACCCCACAACTGACGGTAAAGCAATTCCACCATAGGTCTAAGTCTAACTGTACGACGATATTGTCCCCGCACAATCACACAGAGACACAATTTCAAAGTTTACAATCACTTAGAATAATTTCCAAGTAAAAACAAACAGAGAAATAATAGCAGAACAACTTCACTCACCAGTAACACACGAAAGCCAGAGACACTGTTAGTCTTGTAGATATTTTAAGAATGACGCGCGTCGGCTCCCTCCGACCCTTTTATAGATTCAAATGGCGACAGAATTTGGCGACAAAAAAGCGACAATTGAGCGACAATTGAGCGACAATTGAGCGACAATTGAGCGACAAAAGAGCGACAAAAGAGCGACAAAACGGCTACAAAAGAGCGACAAAACGGCTACAAAAGAGCGACAAGTAACAATGGATAGCCGCTAAATTACATGCATAAGAAAAAGGTCATAACTGTTTTGTTTACTAAGTCGTACGCCTTAGGCATTAATGTCCAAGACAGCTCAGCACGTACGTTTTTGCTTCTCAATAGTAACATCTGCATGACTGCACGTGTTCCAAAGTGATATAGGAATAATTTTATTGATACCTAGTTAGCGACGAAGAGTTATGTATTGCGGTTAGTATAGGTATGCAGATATTTTTTTGTTAAAGGGTTTTAGTTAGTTTTGTAGATCAAATACGCAGTAAAATATCATTTTTGTTTCTAAATGCTACATTAAACACATCCAGAAAGTATACTACTAATCATTATCAACTTTCATGACCTGTGATTGAAATCAAGACATAATATCGGAACGCTACGCAGCTGACAACTGTCAGTGTCAGTATTCCGTCCATGTGAACGTAGTTTGTTGATAAATACGTTTTTTCCAACCTGTTTTGCATCAAATAACATTGAATTTTATGAGTGAAGACGTGACTATACATGTGATAAAGCTTCACAGATATTATTTGTTAAAATATCCAATGAAATCCCAAAGAAAATATGCACCAAGAAAGTTGGTCAAGGAAAAGTTGATTCGCCGTAAGTTTTATATGTAATAACGAGTCCATTTCCTCGTCATAGACGCTTGTTCTGTTACACTACCTTTCGCGACGTTTCGTTTTCGTTTCGCGTCGTAGAAATGCCATTGGGCTACGGCACCAGGCGATAGAGATAGATATCTACGATCGTTTCGTTTCGTGATCGTTTGTGCCATTCGGCTACGTACTCTGATGAGACTTGTGTCTGACTTGTACATGCAAATATGAACTGTAGGTGTAGACATCAGCAGCGGCTGGTCCATACAAGCCGATTCCCACCGGCTTGCCTAAAATTGATTACTAGTAAAGTACCTTAATGTTAAGGTAGGTTTCTTTTTGCTCAGTGTTGCCTAGGAGAAATTTTCACCAGCCGCCACTTTTAGACATGTACGTTTATTTGAAGCTTGGTGTGAAGTAATTTATTTTAAATGCAGTATTAAACTCATATACCTAACATTGTAGAAAATAATCCGCTGAAATATTAAAAATTCACTCACTTCAAAATTCAAACAAAAAACTGGTGTTACCAAAATTTGAATTCAAGTAAATTCCATGGTTCAACATGGGTGTTGGTTGTTAATCGTCTCGTCTCGTGTCTGATCAGCCTCACGTATTTGCAATCAGGCATTTCAATCAATCAATTGGTTCATTATCATTTATTGCAAACCATGGTATTACATTACAGATGTCATAAGCTGTACTTATTACTCGTTAAATGTGTATACTACTAGTATTTATTGTGAATAAGATAAATATTCATAATATTTACCATAACCTTTTAAAATATTATGCACTAGCTTTTGCCCGCGGCTTCGCTCGCGTTAGAAAGAGACAAAAAGTAGCCTATGTCTCTCTCCGTCCCTTCAAGTATCTCCACTTAAAAAATCACGACAATTCGTCGCTCCGTTTTGCCGTGAAAGACGGACAAACAAACAAGACACACTTTCCCATTTATAATATTAGTAGAGGACTATATATGTATAAAGGATAAAAATATTAAAATAGCTCCTAAATACTATGTTTGGGAAATTTATCGATTATTTAATTTATTTCAACGTAAAGAAAATCAGAAGACTTACTTTTTTCCCTCTCGCTTATTTAAGGAAAAAAACACGAACTTTCCTCACCTTAATCTTATTTTTATTTGCAATTTTCTTACAAATCTACTCATTAAACCGAAACATAACTACACGTACAGTCAGGCCGACAATAGACTAAAAGATGATATTAAATGCTTAAAGCAACCATTTCAAAATCAACATATTACAGAGCATCGCCATCTGAACTTGCAACCGTAACTTCATTGTGTTAAATTTCATTATTGTTCATGTATAAATGCCCTGATATGATGCGCTTAAGCATGGATATGAATACTGTGTATTATGTTATCAAACAGGCTAACCGCCTACGCTGTAATAACCCTTTATTTCTTACAATTGGATAATCTAAATATATGAAATATGTAGTTCCGTTACTTAAGAGAGACAAAGATCTTAAATCTGGAAATACATATATGATATTAAAATGTATATTTAATCGTAAATTATTAATATTAATTCGCCCAACTACACTGAGAGAAATTTGCATTGTGAATTTAACAAGTTCGACTTGTTGCGGTTTATCCGTTTGAATCATCCAAACGTATGTTTAAAACAATATGTGTCAGGTTGTTTTTATATAATCGACTGGTTGATTCAAATATATTGCCGATTCAAATGACAAGTAGCTTGTTGTTTGAACCAAAGAGCACGTACGCTATTTTAACCAAAAAACTAACCAAACAACGAACATGAAAACTGGTTGTATTTTCTCTCAGTGTATGAAGTTTAGGTTTTGTAACGGGTAATGTGTCCTAGTGGAAAAACCGGCCAAGTGCGAGTTGTACACGCGTTGCAAGGGTTCCTTACACCACAAGAAGGGCTTAAGCGCCTTCTTTTTTGAAGGCACTTAAGTAATTTTTGCGAATAATCGATATTTTGAACAATATCTAAAAAAAACGAAACAAAAATGAATTTATATGTAATATTCAAACGCGCTCACACAATTTCAAGAGATTTGGTAACTCCTTGCAGCGGCAGTGAGTGAAATCAGTAATTTTAGTTTTTTTTTTTCTTTTACGCTTGACTGTAGATTTATAATAGGTTTTCCTGTACGAGGGTCATGCCAAAAGAAGTTAGATACTCCATGGTCATTTGATTGATACTGGCCAGTTATACACCAATGTAAAGGTAGGTTATCTGCTTATAAATTTAAAAACGGAACACTTGGAAATTCTTAGGATTCCTTTTTTAATTATTTTTTTTCTAAATAATTTTGGCGGGAATTTTCCGCAACAATGGAGCTTACTCGACGTTATATTCGTGTTATGATATATTATGACTTTAAAAAAGGTTTAACACCTCAAGAGTGTTTTGAACTTTTAGTCTCGACTTTTGGAGAGTCTGCGTGTTCACGTGCAACTGTTTTCAATTGGTTTGCTGAATTTAAAAGAGGACGGGAGAGCTTTGAAGATGAGGCGAAGACCGGACGGCCGCCAACCGCAGTCACTGAAGAAAATGTAAAGACTGTGGAAAAAAATATTCGTGCGAACCGACGAATTACATATGTAGAGCTCGAGCGTGAACTGGGCATTGGATCAGCAGCATTGCAAACTATAATTCATAGTAAACTGTCTCTTCATAAGCGTTGTTCAAGATGGGTGCCGCACAAGCTCACCGATTTACAGAAAGACCGTCGCGTGGATTGGTGCAAATTTATGATAGATAAATTCGACGCAGGCGAGAACAAAAACGTATATGATATACTTACAGGTGACGAAACATGGCTATATAACTACGATCCCGAAACAAAGCGACAGTCCACAGTATGGTGTTTTGAAGATGAGCCGACGCCAACAAAATGTCGCCGAACCCGAAGCACACAAAAACAAATGGTTGCCTCATTTTTCTGCAAGACGGGACATATTGCTACAATAGTGCTAGAAGATCAAAAGACAGTTAATTCAGAATGGTATGTGACAGTTTGTGCCCCAAGAGTACTGTCAGCTTGGTGTGACAAGCGGCCGAAGTCAGGAACCCGGCACCTGCTCTGGCACCACGACAACGCTGCCCCGCACACTTCCGCTAGAACACTTGACTATTTCAGCTCAAAAAACGTGACTATTCTGCCCCACCCCCATATTCCCCTGACCTAGCCCCCTGTGATTTTTATCTTTTTCCTAAAATTAAAGAAAAATTAAAAGGAAGGCGATTTGAGAACAAAGAAGATGCGTTGGCTGCGTATAATTACGAAATTTCTGAGGTGTCTAAAGAAGAGTGGTCATCGGTATTTTCTAAGTGGTTTAGACGAATGAAAACGTGTATACGTGTTCACGGTGAATACTTCGAAAAAATAGATAGCTGTAATAAAGAATGTATGTAAATTTTGAGTATCTAATTTCTTTTGGCATGACCCTCGTAATTTACAGATTGCAGGCTACCTCGTGTATTATTTTGAAAATTTTACGATTAGTAGTTTCGAAGATAAGGGACCCGGAAATGGTAATTTTTTGCCTACTTCCTTAAATTATTTAAAAAAATGTTTTTGAAATACTTATAAAAAGCTCTTTCATTTGATATGTAACACAATATAGTTCAAAAACTTTGATTTTTAATTTTGACTTTTACCTCCCAAAAGTGGCCCCTATAATTAAATTTCCTTAAGGCTGCTTTAAAAAAAAATGTCAAAATAATGTAAAATTGATAGTTTTAGTCGGTGAAATACTACACTTTCCGTTATCTAATAGATATTTAATTCAAATTTCAATTAGAGCATCTTATTATCTTGATACTTATCAGATTGGATTTTAGAAAAGTAACTCATTAAATTAATTATGAATTTTTCTCTGATGCACGTTTAGGAAAACCCGCGTATAGTGCTGGATTAGTCGATCTTATTTGTAAAATTTGGACAATTTGGAATACTGAAACTGGTAAATTTATAATACGTATATCCTGTACTATAAACTTCTCATACTACATTTTTATTATAAGGTTTTTAAAAAGAGTAGACAAGGCTAAGACGAATTCAATTTTTTTCAGAAATTACCTAAAATGATGTGACAATTTCTTTGAAAATCTACATCACATTGGAGTTATTTTCGTACAAAATTAATCTACAACGTTTACTAAAATTGCTCTTATGCCTTAGTGATTATAAATTTCTATTATATATTTTTGGCAATTTTTTGAAAACGAGCCTTCTCTGTCACAATTATTGCCACTTCTGGACATTTTCTCATATTTTGTTAGACCAAGTAGAAAAAGTCCTATAATATGTTATATATTTGTAAACTACTCGGAAAGCTCTTTAATATGATACCACACACGGTATGATTAAGCGCTCGGTTGCGATTTCACTATTTTTCACATGAAAGCCCTCTCAATTTAAATTACATGTCCGTCTTTGGGTCACAGGTTAACATGTGTGCCAAATTCCAAGTTAATCGGTTCAGTAGTTTTGGACAAAATTGGCTGTGACAGACGTACGACTGATCCTATAAGGGTTCCGTTTTTTCTTTTTGAGGTACGGAACCCTAAAAATAGGAAATTATGAAGTTTTTATAAAATAAAACATATTCATATGTATACCTATTTAAAACATATTTATCCATGGAATGTGTGTCAATAAGAGACCTTGCTATGATATAACAATGGAGGGCACCTGTCCATTTTCCTTTGTTTACTTGTCAGTGCGCATGAATAGGAAATGCAATTGTCTCTAGATAATTTAAATGAGGTGTTATGAGAATACCGTATTTCCTGAAAAAGTCTGCTTATAATATAACCAAAGATATAACCAGTGCTCGGACAAGTCATCGCAGAAACAGATATGGACATGGGACAAGACTATTATAGAGTCGCGACGTAAGATTATTATTATGTATAGCTGATATTATCGTAATTTATAATTTAACATAAATTGTCTTCGGTTACCGCGATAGCTACTCAGCGTTGACCACGAATGCTGTAAAGTGTTCGAAACGTCGGGATGAATTGTAAATTCATTATACGCGATATAATCCGTTTCCATAGTTTTATTTTATAATTTAACATTTGACCTTTTTAGTCGCATATCTGTCACGGATTTGTCAAATTGGCATGCTTAAAGTACCTAGTTTTGTGGTGACAAATTAAATTAATACAATTATTTGCTTAATTATGGTTATTTCAATTTATGAATATTATTTCAAATTAATAAATTATATCAAAAATATAATTAAATAATATTGTACATAATGCCACTCTATTGATCTTGTTATATTGCAGTCTTGCGATTGTTTTGTATTAAGATATAAAATGAAGTCTGAGAAATAACGTACCTATGAAACATCTACCTTTGTTTGATGCTAGCTTATCGCGACACTTATTATATTTAACAGTTTTAATTCATATCAGTTAATACGAGTAAAGGACCAAATTGTCATAACTGTGGTCCTAAGTTTTTAATCCTGTGTCGAAATGTGGAAGTAAATGCACTGTGACTACACATTTTGCTTTGACAATAATTTGTATGGTAATTTACTCACTAGAACAGAACCGAACAATTACGGAAAGAAATCGGATGACGGAGCTCGAATACCTACAAAATGTTCTACGGCTATCACGGATCGAAATCGGACGGAGTGCGAAACCGCTCTTACAGTCGGGCCTTGGTACTTAAAAAAATATCCTTCATTTAAGGGACTTAATAATATGTATATCTACCTATTGTGCCTGAGCTGTAAATTCACATTTTTGACACATTTTTTTTGAAGTATGTTGCGTTGTGGCTAAGACGTGTCGTTTGCCAAATCTAGCGATTATTCACGAATTGGTTGAATCGATTAGGCCCTATGTACATGGACGCGCTTAAACAAATATACGATTTCTATCAACTTACTGAAATGTCATTTAAATCGAAATGTTTAAAAATAAAAATAATGTTTAAAGTAAGCGATATATTGTTTTTAAGTCCTTGATTACAGGGTTTTATTTAAAATTTCATTAGGTCGCGCCAGTTTACGTTTTGTGGAAGCTGTCATGTGTCAAAAATTAGGACTTACAGCTCCGGGACAATAGTTTAATAATAATGTATTAGGATCTTTATCAGTCCATATGACTAAACGCTATCGTTTATTGATACCAATTAAATATTGCAATTATCTTATCGTATCAATGGACCTCTTTGTCGTTTGTTATTAAAATTTATCGACCATTTCGACGGAATGTACCAAGAATCCAATTAGTACATTTGCATACTTTTATCGAGCTATAAAAATTGTTTACTTCGCAATAAAAAACTGTATGCAATTTTCCATAGTTGGGATTTTATCTCCTTCTGATTTATTTCTGATAGGAACGTATTAACGGAGAATTTTTATTTAAAATTGTAATTGAGATAACTCTGCTATTTTACCTACTGCAGTAAATCAGTTAATCACGTCGCTCCAGTGCATGAACGTGACAGCTATAGGCGTCTATAGCGATGACACACTCGCACACCGGAGCGGCGAACGAACACGCATGCAAAGTAAAGACCGCCATAAGAGGTGTGCATATCATTCTGTAAACCTTATTTGCACTTAGCCTGCTGACTATTAACAATAAATAATTTAATTTTGGTATGGTAAATGAACTAGCGAATGTATTATGAAACTGTGTCTTTTGCTAGTTTGCTACTTTAGAGTAGACATTAGGTACTTGCGAAAGTACTAGTCGAATATTTACGAAACACCAAAAAAACGTCAATGATCTTGCTCAATTAAAGCCTTAGTCTGATTCGATATTTCAGCACAGAATATATAATAGTACAAGTACAGAAGGCTCACTGCTTTGATGATCACAAAATGTCGCCTTTCACAATTCTTACCTACATTAACAAACGGACCGCACGCGAGCGACATTGAAATCCATTGCGTCGCGCGAAGGTAGTCACCACTGAATGTGCCGCCGGTATGTTATGTACTTGTAGCTCGGCAAAATAATCGCGGAGAGAGTACTGAAACAGATGAATTGTAGGCAAACATGTGGATATTTTTGTCTAGGACCAATGTCCGATTATAGATCCACTACGCGAGCTTAATAAATACAACTTATATTCGTAGTATGGAAACGCCATCAGTTTGGTTATGGATCCTGAATTCCTGATCACAGAATTTTAGTCACAACAGGTACCACCCTATCCCCCTTGCGTTATCCTGGGGTCTTCTTTGAAAACTAATCCTAAGATTTATACACATATGATAAAATAAATGTATTGTTTGTTACAGGTACAAAAACGCTGTGCGTTCAGAGGAACTGAAATTGTTTGGGAGTCTCATTATTCATTACAGCTCACAGGTACAGTATATCGTCATTATGTATAACTATAACTGACAGTAACACTGAAATGTTTACGAGTAGGTAATTCATTTAGGGAAGCTCATAGTGGTTATGGAAAGTCAGGGAAAGTCAGGGAAATGATTTGCAGGTCAGGGAAAAACTTGGCACCAAGAAAAAAAATCAAAAAGTATTGAAAAAATAATATGATTTCTTGGGTTGGCCACATCCATGACAGCAAAGATGGATTCCCGGTAGTGATTTTAAGGCCACTGTAACAGTCAAAAGGTGACCTACCTACTCTAGCCTATAGTCTACCATAAGCACCCATATATTTAACAACCCAAAACCCATTAAGCTCAATAACTACCCCTGAATTTAATCCCAATTTATTTTGTTTGTTTTTGTTCTGCATTTAAAACGTTTGGCCATAAGAAAAATAATAAAATGTGATCGTTTAGTAAAGGTAGGATGCCTAAGCTGTACGAAGTAACCACAAATCCTTTTCTCAAGTGTAGAAAGTTTCAACACACTAGATATTCCCCTAACATTTAGAAATTCTACCTCCTAGGTAATAATAGTTTCCGCTATTCTGATATTCCCTATAGATGAGTACCGATACATAATTTATTTTATAGAGCAATTACAACCAACATGTTCATTCAATTCTCATAGTCAAATATACACTTTGTGAAGTAGAAAGAAATAAAATACAATAATTAAGGTGAAAAATTCAATTTATTTGTCAAATTTTTAGGAATTTTATTTTTAAAGGTGTTTTATCCCCAACGCGTCTTAGTATGAATTACAATACATAGTCGGTAATACATACTAAGCTCTGACCATCAACGTAGAGCTATTTGCCAGTTCAATTCTTCTTTGAATCGAATATAAAATTGGAACTCTATTTCTATTGTTTCTATTTTAAATTATCAGTGAGAATCAGCGAAAATGAGAATACAACTTCACTATTAATACTATTCAAAGATAATTAAAGAAAAACTCTCAGCAATTCAAGAATTCCAAGAACCCCTTGTTTTATTTTGTATTTAGGGCTTTATTTAGGCAAATACCCCCTGGTTTGCGCATGAGGTAAGGTCGCCTATTCTGTCATCTAAAATGCCAGGCCTTGGATCCTTTCTTAGAATCATCTTTTCTGGAATGTGAACCTATCAACCGGTTCTCTCAAAAATTTTGAACTTTATAAACCATAGAACCCCAGACTCTCCTCCAACATATTGACAAATGAAGACTACAATTACTATATTTAAACAAGACAATTCCATTTAATGGCTATCATCGTATGTGGTAAGCTCGTACGCATTGCTATACAAGACTTGCCTCAACTGTCACGTTACGCTTAGCTGATATACTCAAACCTGGACCTCCTGCCCAAACAAGCATCATAACTCCAATGCCAAGTAGCAAGAGAAAAGACCTGAGTCTCTTTAATTTATCAAAAACAAATCCGAAATAAAAATACTTAATTCAAACTGGCATTCCCGACAGAACCTAGTCCCTAAGCTTCTCAAAACCCAGCTATCCCATATACTTCAGCAATTAAACCTCCAAAGATATAGTCCCCATTAGCAGCTCATTCTACAGATATAATAAATAATAAAAATATAATATCACGTATAAAGAAATAAAAATAATCTTTTATTTCTGAAGAATAAATAAAATATAATTGGCTTCAGCATTTTCTGAAGTTGATTAAGAATCTTAGTTCATTTAAAAGCAAAAGCTTGTACAGAATAACCATATAATTAACACATAAAATATCATTTAGTTTGCTTCAGAACTCCTTGAAATTAATGTAAGACCCTTGGATCTCAAACACAAAAGCATGCAGTTAAGCATTGTTTTTCTGAAGTTAATTAGAACCTTAGTCCATTTAAAGCAAAAGCTTGTACAGATAACCATATAATTAACATAAGTTCTCATATAAAATAATTTAGTTTGCTTCAGCATACATTGGAATTAATGGAAGACCCTTGGATCTTATACACAGAAAATATGCAGATAAGCATTGTAATAAAATTATAATATAATATGCTCCAGAATTTCAGAGAATTATTTAAAATCCATAGATTATTCTAAGTGTATAATAAAATCCCTTAATAAATCAGTTATGTTTCAAAGTACCACAAAATAGTCATATAACAAAGCACAATAGAACATCATAATGAAATCACAAAGAAAAACAGTGATAAATATTAAAGAACTCACATGACTCCTTCTTATCTTTGGAGAGATCTCCCCGTGGCTGACTCGACCCGCGACTCGTTCCTGAATGTCCCCCCTGCGCCCCATGTACTGGCTTATATAGCCCGCTCGGGTGACGGCCCCGCCCGAACCTGCCACGCTAGCGTCCCCCCGGAGCCCCGACGGCATTGCTCGCTTGTATTACCATATATGGGCATCCGAAGCGCACCCTCCAGCGCCGACGCGCTCATCTCGATCGTGATTGGCTGCGTACCATCGCCTGACGCCAAGTCGAGTTTCGACCTGTTTCCTAGAACTTTTGCTACCGATGTTTTGAATGATGTTTCTATTTGGAATGAAAATAATATTATATTTATGCATGCATAGATTTGTACGAAACGAGATGATCGGATCGTCACAATTGCCCCCAACATTTGTCAGAGAGGAAAGGTTTCGTAAACCTTGACTCGGAGCACAAATGTTCCCACTCTAAATCAGATATTGTTATTTAACCCTTTGATGTAAATGTGGTGTGTAAAGTGACCAATACTAGAAAGGAAGCAAATTATCCGGCATGAAATTATAAACCCACAGAATTATGACCCATGAGTCCAATTGCTTTCAGACAGAATTTCCACCCTCCATGCGACACTTGGTTGTGAGGCAAGTGAGCCCTATGTAGCAAAGTCCTCGCGTTTCATCCGGAATCTACGACCGTAGCCATTGAGATTCCACCACCTACATTGCCCAGATGTCCAGAAACAACGAAAACCTCCTCATAAAGAATGGAAAAACCTTTGCGGTAACCTCCAACACTTTTTCCCAGTGGCAATAACTCCAGTCAATAACCCACACAGGACAATCGGTTCCTTTCTTTCTTGGCGTGATGTAGTACTCTATTTCCAAGCAAGAAAGCTAGAAGTATTTTGAATTCATATATATTACGTTATGGCTCAAATGATTTCCACTCGATTTTTTTTTTTTTTATTCGTGTGGAACCCAAACGAACTCTAAAGTCCTTATCTGAGGTTAGCGTCAGGATAGATGGACACGAAGTAATTCAAACATGTGTTTTAAGTCACATGCTTGACCACCCCACATCACGTAAGCTCAGGAGTCAGCCAAATGGTCAGTTAAGAATGTAGAAGACATCCTTAAAAGTATTTGAAAGTCTCGACCGAGTTACTGGTAATACAAATGGACAGGAAGGAACTCCTGGACAGCCTCAGCCTTGCTATTACATTAATAATAACTTTATTTTATTTTGTGGAAGTTATTATTATCATAATCCTACTTATGATGAAAAATTACTATAAAAATTATACATATCTGGATGTATATCGGCTGCAAAATGCCATACTAATCTACAATGCAATTGATTTCAAAAAAATCATTTCTAAAGAAAGCTTTTCAGTTAAATAGCAATAACCAAACCTGTCCATCAGAGGCACACATTTCTCTCCAAAGGTAGGACCGCCACGTCACTGCAGTTCAAACACATGGTTCTTTTTTTTTTTTTTCCACGTGCTTGCTGTGCAGCCCGGTACCCCGGATCCCCTAAGATAGGTTAAGCAAACTAAATCAAAACACTCCTTCTGCAAACCCACTCGTTCATAGAGAGTGTGACGGACGAATAGTGATAGCTTCTTGTAGAGTATTGTGTTATCAAAAAGAATTTACCTATAAAAGGTATGACCTTAACCTAACACCAATATTCTCTTGATAACACATCTTTGTTCCCCTTTTCCCCGTTTGCAAATAACAATAACTGCTGTCAATATTTGATGATAAACAACTCTTAATAAACTCTCTCATACAAAATCATACATCAATTCTTTCATCCATCCTCTCTTACATCTACACATAACATACATCATCTTAGTCGTACACACATATCATACATGTTCCATTTAATCATCTTTCATCCTTCCTCACTCGCTCTTTCATACAGTTTAATACAAAGTTGCAAACAATCAAAATATTGACAGTAAAAAAGTTAATCCCATTTCCTTTTGAATAAAATATATATTGCATTGTGCTTTATATTGAAAAAATCTACATAGTATACTATACTACAAAACATAACTTATAATTAAAGTTTACGCTTACGCTTAATGTTTAACGTAATTGGTTGAGACAAATTACGCTAAAAATAAATATAGTCAGAGCAACGTTAGAATTAATTCCTGATAGTCATGAATAAACCCTTACACATACGAAACCATGACTTGCTGTTCAACAAAAAGCCATAGCCCCGCACATGCACTGGCCACCCACAACCACCAAAAACCAATCCCACATCACTTCAACCATAAAAGTTACGCCTTATATGCTCTAAAAATTACGCTAGGTTACGCCTTATATGCTCTAAAAATTACGCTTAATTATTTACGCTAAATCGCAATTAAATTTACGCAAATTGTATTTTAATTTACGCTAAATTAGTTACGCCAATTGCTTTAATCAAAATTACTACACGCTATGCCACTTAACTTAGGTATTCTAACTACAAAATGGTAACATGTTCATCTTACATTTGACCAGCCACAAATATCCTGAACCAAACGATTACCACGTCTCATTCTTCACTATCCAGATCCTCTTCAGATGTTTTTGAACTTGTTTATTCTGCTGAAGTAGTAGATGCTGACTGCACAAATATGTTCTTGGAGGGGCTTCAGGCGAAGACAGCCACTTCAAATCGTAAATTTCCTACTGCAACTGCTGGCCCGTACTAATACTGCTGTCCCGTACAACTGCTGCTGGCTCTGTAACTCAAAAGCTCGAAGCACGAAACGCGTCGAGTTAGCGTAATTACAAACAAAATATGAACTTTTGGATTATCCTTTATTTTTAGTTTCCCCAACACAAAATTGCAAAATTAATACTGTTACAGTTAAACGATATTTTTAGCCTTGTGGAGGATAAAATGACGGCTTATAGACGGATGACCCTTATTTACAATCAGTTTTACTTGGGAATAAAAAACATGACAAAATCTATGCCTGATAAACAAAATAATAAATTTTAGTGTAAGTAGCTAATTGGTTCATCAAGCTTAGGTCTAATTAATAGGTTCTCGTACAACTTTCCAAATAGCGAGACTCGCACATAGTCATTACATTGTAGTTCATTGTTGCTAGGTCCTTGAATAAAATATTTCTATTCATTTCCCATCCACACGATAAGAAACATACTTTAAAGAACAATATTGTCATGTAGCGATGCGTAAATAGATACTACTATGCCACCATAACTAGATGTCCTAACACTAAATTTAACGCATGTTACTTATGAAACTTGCCCCCATGTCATTGCAAGTTTTATGCTATTGACTAACTCTGTAAATGTAAAACTATTGCAAAACTATTAGATACCGGTTGCTAACCTTTGCTGAATTATGATGATGATGAGCACCCTCAGTTATTAATTAAGTTAATCGGAAACAAAAGTAACATACACATACACTTACAATGTGATTCATCTGTTGCTTACTCAAACTTATTACAATTTTACATGCTGGCACACGTGCCCCCCTGCAAACTAAACTCTTACTTGATAACCAGACACGGGGATAACTTACAACTAAAGTCATCTCTCTCTCTCTCGCTGGCATACATGCCCCCGTGACAGCTAAACTTTGGGATATGGTAAAGGGTTCAATTCGTGAGAAGCTGATTGATGGAAACAATTGACCAAAGTTTAATCACAAATAGATAAACAATAGTAAGATAAAATTAAAATTAAATACAAAACTAAAGAGGAAAAACAATAAAATTAAACTAAAATGAAATAAAAGGAAAACTCAAACAATAAATACACAAAACTATTGTCAATGCCGGGGTTCGAACCCGCAACGTGCCGCTTCGTAGCCCAATCCACTGAACTAAGTGTGCTACGGTGACTGTGGTGAAATAGGCAATGTATATCGACGAAGACAGATTGCCTTGATGTTTAATTTTCTTTCATTTATCTTTTCTGATTATTTTACCACCGTAGGAACAATTGCGTTTCGGACAAAATGTCGCACGAAAAATATGAATGAACACTAAGCACATTTAGAACTAGTCCTGTAAATACACGAACAGTCGTATAACACTTACCCCGCGACAATAACACACTCGCACGTACCGCTTGTACATATGATTACGGTATACACCGTCCTTTTCTCGTACGTAAAACAATTAAACTTTCCAGTTTACATTTCTAAAATGACGACATTGACGGAATTTCTCATTGATCTCTCATCTTTCTTGACGGTCCCCTTCATTCTTCTCGCGACACCCTACATTTTAAAATAAAAAATGTATACCTACCAATCTACCCATTACCCTCTAAAGACAACAAATTGAAACTAGATGGCGTTATTAGGATCATGTAATGCGATGTTATGCTAAAACATCATGTTTCAACCACAAGCATTACCGTATCACTTGAAACAAGCGACTACTAAAATAACATACATACACATACCTACCATTACATTTAAAATACAAAAGTGTTCCTTTACATACTTGTTGGCCTACTTCAGGTCCTCTTTGCGATACTAACTCTTCTTCATCTATCACAAATTACATTGTACATTACTGACTCTGTAACTGTGTCTCTTTTGTTTCCTTTATGTACAATAAAGCTTATACATACATACATACATACATACATTACACACAAAAATTCTATGATTTAGGTTTTGGTGATGAAAATGAATAGTGATTAATACGCTGAGTTTATTTCTCTTACTTTAAGCTTTATTTAATTACGTCAACGATTTCAAAAGAAATGAATAGATGAATAGCCCTTAATAGAAAATAAATGACTTCTAAATAGTCTCGTAACATACATACATTACATACCTACATTCAAAAACAAAACTATACATACTTACATTCATACACAACTATACATACATTCAGAAAACACACAACTACGTAAATTGAAATTTGTCTTTAAGTGTGTTCACACACTATCCGATCCGACCGATATCGAATGCGAAAACTCCCTGAGTAAGTGTACCTTTAACCTCTTAATGTAAGTTTATCTATGTATAATGATGGTAATGACAAACTACGTCTTATTTCGTTAATCTGCGTATAATTAGAATACCTATTGATAATAGTTAGCTTATACATCACGCAAAATACGCGCAAGAAATTGGTTGTGGACAATCGCTCGTACTACAATACAATATCATACAATAGTTAGTACATACTCTTACCCTCTGCTGACAGTTACATTGAGTTGAAATTTGACAAACAAAAATTTTCCTATTTCTAAGTAAGTCACATTTAGGTATATTTTCAAAATCAAAATCAAATAGCTAGAAAGTATAAATACCTACGTTTATAAAAAACGTAATGAACTATCCCTTATTTACTGAATCGATGCTAAAGAATTGGAATGTAAAATTGGATTTAAACAATTGAGTATAGTAGACGCAGATTTTACTGAGTAGGTATGAAAAATAATTTTCCTTTGACATGCAATATTATGAATACCTACTTACATACCTACTTCCACAGAATATATAATAGAACAAATACTTACTACTTACTTGGTACTTACTTATACCTATTACTTACTACTTACTTGGCTGGCACGATAACCCAAAATGAGTTTCGTCCTTCAACACAAGAACACACCGTTTCGTTCGGTTTTGAGCGGTATCGTTACCTCACATTCGCCTTGAGAGCATGGGAGAACGCCGTCCTGCTAGTCTCCCTAAATATCGTTGAGCGGATAGAGTGAACGTAGACCTCCGTGAGCTCGGCGTCGACGAAAGCAATACTATGAATACCCGACGATAATGGTAATCTACTAATATATCTAGTAAAACAAGTACTTACCAGTTACCTTGGTTTAAGAAACTAATTAAAGTTAAGAGTGAAACATTTCATAATACTACTTGACTCTATTTGACCTTACTTGACTCTAATGTTAATCTGAAAGTTTACTGATATGAGTGCTTATCAAAAATTTAAAAGACTGGTTAATTTAAGGACTAAAACGTTTAATATACTACGTCTCTAGTTTTGTTCAAGGAAATATAAAAGAATAAAATGGAATTACGTCTAATTTTTAAATAAACGTGACAATGTTAAATAAAACCGACAACTATACAGCAATATAAACTACAAGAAGACTCAATGAAACTACGGTTGCACTCACGTTGTTATATCGTTAATGTTGCAACATGTCTAGGCCAATAAAAATAATCTCAAGAAGATTCCAATTCAATTAAAAACATTATAGGTTTATCTCGCCGAATCTATAAAGTTACATAAGTAAAACACGAAGATTATAATATTTCAGACATGCTCACTTACCTCGACATAATATGAAACTGCTAACTGACTCTAACTAGTCTGACTTCATTTACCATTTTACCAATTTCTTCTACCACGTCGGTGACAAACAGGTAATTATACGGCCCGCCTGATAGAAAGCGGTCCCCGCAATAATTTTTGAAACCTTTTATTATCTTCTGACTGATATTTACTCCACTGTGCCTTGAGTCAATTCACATAACCTTCTAAGTTTCCTAAGCTAAAAATGGGGAAACAAAACAATGGAAAAACATAACAGTACACAACAAAAATAAATAGGGTTAGTAAAAACAACAAAAAGGTAAATAAACATTTCAAATATGTCCCGTTAAATTGTAAATCTTCATTCCTTCAATCTTGCTGCTTTCTTAAGTTTCCTAATCTACAAATGGAAAAACAAACAATAGAAAAACATAACAGTACGCAAAAAAGTAAATAGGGTTGGTAAAAACAACAAAAGAGTAAATAAACATTTTAAATATGTCCCGCTAACTTGTAAATCTTGGTTTCTTCCAACTTCGAACTTCCTGCATCTTCACGTGCCCCCCCTTATAGTAAAGTCTTGACCCACCATTATAGAACAAGATAAGTAGTGTAGACCTAAAAATATAAAAACACAATGTTAAAAGAGAAATAAAAATTATGCAACTCTCATCTACTTTTATTGTGATTTCGAACTTTACTGAAAGGCTTAAACAAAAATCCGCCTTCAACAGAAGTTTCACCCTAAACGTACTTACATAATATCTACACATTATGACTATGTTTGGTAAAACATATAACTTTTTATGGGGTAGAAGGCAAACAAGCAGACAAGTCGCCTACTGGCAAGCGATCACTGCCACCCATGGACACTGGAAACACCAGAAGTGTTGGAGGTGCGTTGCCGGCCTTTAAGATAAGTGTACACTTTTTTTTTTTGAAGATTTCAAAGTAGTATCGGTCCGGTCCGAAAATAACGCCGATGACGATTCATTCTATAGTTTAGCTGTATGGGCAGACATAACAATCAAAGACATTTAAAACAAAGTTCGGCTTTGCGAGCCACACTTATACATATTCATAAAAGAAAGTTGTAAAAGTCGCTGACATAGACTATATTTTATTCGCTTTTTAGTGATAAGACTGCCTATTGCTACCGATTTATACTCCCACTCAACATTATGTATACGTAAATGTAATGTGTAAAAAGGTGCAATAAAGTATGTTTACATACTTACTTACTTACAATATTAAGTGATGATGATTAATGATATGTACTTAAAGTGTTAGTTCCTTAAAACAATCCCTACAAAAACGTTCCTTCAGTGTTGTTCTTGAAACCCTTTCATATTCCTACTCATACATACATATAATCACGGCTATATCCCATAAAGAGGTAGGCAGAGCACATGAACTACCAAGTTTCAGTGCCACTATTCATACGAAGAAAGCTGAAGTAATCTTTGCTTGAGTTGCTAACACTAAAACCCTGACGACATATGAACGTCTTATAAACTATATGGAAGCTCATCACAAAAACTGAAGGATTAAAACAAGCTTAGAGACTAAAATAAGAACTAATATTTGTTAAATATTAAAATAAAGACTACATGAAACTTTACACTAGCCGTGTATATAAACAATGATATCCTAAATGTTGAGGACGACAATCGTTCACTACGTAGAATTGCTATTACAAAATGACAGGCGTTAAGTTTGTGCCATACTAACTAACAAAATCCAACTCACTAGACTATCCTGTTTGCCGTTGGTAAACACAAATCTATTCTATTTTGACCATCTATCAAATTATAGAACTTCCTACTCTAATGTTGATAACCATACAATAGACCTATACATATCAACACTAAGATTAAGTACCTAAAAATAAAAGTAAATTAAGTAAAGGTAAGTTAAGAACATGTTAAGTTTTAAGTGAGAACCCTTATTCTATAGGATAAAGTCCTGCTCCTAGGTTTTCCAGAGCTCTCTGAAGTAGTCGTCAACCAGTTGGGACTAGTCGGCGACGGCGGGCGGCGGCGGCGAGGTGGCGGCGGCGAGGCGGCGGCGGCGAGGCGGCGACGGTAGGCAAGGCGGTGACGGCAGGCAAGGCGGCGACGGCAGGCAAGATGGCGTCGGCAGGCAAGATGGCGACGGTAAGCGGTCTGACTAGCCCATGGAGCATGACTAGGCGAGGCGGTACATGAGGCGGCGGCGGCGAAGGCTGACAAACGCGTGGCGCGTGACGACACGGTGAGGTGAGGCTGCGGCGGTAGGCGACGAGGCGGCGGCGCGGGTGCGAGCCCGGCCGTCCCTCTTCTCGTTTGAATCTCAAGATTTGGCGTAGGCACTAGTTTTACGAAAGCGACTATCGACTGATCTTACTACACGTAAAATACTAAATAAATGCTAAACAAGTAGGTATGTTGAAGTCATTGAAACTAACCTATTGCGGCTATGTACTTACAAAGTAAAACTTACAGAAATAAACTAAAACTACCTAAAAATAATACTTAAACTAAAAATAAAACTTAAAACAAGAACTTAAGGTACCTAAAAATATGTGAATACAAATTGTGATGTTTACTTTTTGGAATCTCCCATTTTATTCTACTTAAGTAGATTTTTTTTCTCGCTGATCCAACAAAATCTATAATGGTCGTTAGAATTTTAAACTGAATCATTCATTACGTATCGAAACGTAGGTGTAACAATAAATCGGCGACAACTTTACAAACAATAGCATAACAGTATATTCATAAATTCTATAGATAATCAAAATCAAAAAATCAAAAATATAACTGTATATAAATATAAATTACCCAAATATCCTAGAAAAACAGGAAAAGTAAAAAAAACAGAAAAATTTGATTATCCCATCGGAGGTTCGAACTCTGGACCCTCGAATCACATGTCCGACGTACTGCCGCTGAGCCACTTACGCAGTTAGTATAAGTACGAATTTGTTGACCAATATCCTCCCGTGTGACATAGTTTGAAAACCCCACAATCCCTACATCTTTGGTCAATTTTACCTATAAAAGATTTTAGCTTAATTTTAGCTCGCTAACATTACTAAACACTAAAACTAACTTTCCTACGCTTTCTTATGAACCATGACTAAGAACACTCCCGACTAATTCAGTTTTCAAACAAAAAATAATCTAAGTTGGTTCCTGCGCTCGGGAGCTACGATAGCACAGACAAACACACATACAGACAGACAGACAGTCGAACAGACAGACAGACATACTTACATACAGACAGACAGACATACGTACAGACAGACAGACAGACACACGGACAGTCGAACAGACAGACAGACGTACAGACAGACAGTCAGACATACATACATACATACAGACAGACTTATAGCACTCCGTAGCGCGTCGTTTTTACTCGCTACGCTCGTGGTTCAATACCCTACTATCAACTTTGGCATGACCGGTCAAACAACAAACCACTCGCTACGCTCGCGGTTCAATACTAGAATCCCTCGCTTAAGTACTCAAGTATCAACATCGGCACGGCCGGTCAAACAACAAACCACTCACTACGCTCGCGGTTCAATGCTGAAATTCCCCGCTTAGATATTAAAATATCATCATTGGCACGACTGGTCAAACAACAAACCACTCGCTACGCTCGCGGTTCAATACTAGAATCTCGCTTACGCGAATATCAACATTGGCAAGTACGGTTAAACAACAACTTTGCCCCCTTATAAAATAAATAACTAGGTATCTATTATTATTTATCTAATCCTACAATACAATACTAAATTAACCTTCCAAACCCCTGTTTACAGTATTTTGAACAATTTTGTCGAAAAAAGACATAAAACCCTCTAAAAATCAAAATCCGTTTTTTAATGAAATTTTGAATCCCTCGTATATTTTCAACCTGAGCGCACCGTCTAGTAACCACGTAGCCCACCAGACTATACTCGCTCTGTCAGTGTTGCCCGCTAAAGTTTACTGACAGATGGCACTTTTCCTCACTAGTAACAATAGTTCCATAGTTTGTCAAAAAAAACAAACAACTTTCTCCGTGTTTTCACTTGTTTATCAAGTTTTTAACGTAATATTTATTCTATTATCAAGTGGAAATATATTCGCATACATAACAATCAATGAGGTAAACCCCCCGTACAAAAATAAGTGATAATTTAACCGCAATTCCACGACTATTGAAGCCGGCAAAACAACTTAACCTATCAGTGAAATTCATCATTTACTGTGAAACGAAATATAACAAATCTAGTGAAAATGTGTAATGTGTTAGATATTCAGTAACTACCACATGTTGTGTAAGTGAATTGTGAACTAGTGTTAAGTGATATGTGGAAAGAAAATGGTCAATCACCATTTATTGTCTTCAAACCAGTTAAATGCTGTAAGGTTAGTAATCAATTTATAGTTACACTGTATATAAATAAGATGCGCATAATCAAAACTACTCAAACTTAATACAATGAGTTGAAACTACAACTTGAGTCCTTTTTCACTGCAACAAATTGTGACATTAAAACATGTCACTTGCAAAACAAAACAAATACACTCTTAAGTAAAACAAAGACATGAACAAATGTAAACAAATGAAGCTAACAACATTCTAATGTGGCAAACAACCACAACATGGCATACGAATGCCCGTCCTGATCACAAATAGCCCGTGCTGGTCACGGCACCAAATTGTAACAGTCAAAAGGTGACCTACCTACTCTAGCCTATAGTCTACCATAAGCACCCATATATTTAACAACCCAAAACCCATTAAGCTCAATAACTACCCCTGAATTTAATCCCAATTTATTTTGTTTGTTTTTGTTCTGCATTTAAAACGTTTGGCCATAAGAAAAATAATAAAATGTGATCGTTTAGTAAAGGTAGGATGCCTAAGCTGTACGAAGTAACCACAAATCCTTTTCTCAAGTGTAGAAAGTTTCAACACACTAGATATTCCCCTAACATTTAGAAATTCTACCTCCTAGGTAATAATAGTTTCCGCTATTCTGATATTCCCTATAGATGAGTACCGATACATAATTTATTTTATAGAGCAATTACAACCAACATGTTCATTCAATTCTCATAGTCAAATATACACTTTGTGAAGTAGAAAGAAATAAAATACAATAATTAAGGTGAAAAATTCAATTTATTTGTCAAATTTTTAGGAATTTTATTTTTAAAGGTGTTTTATCCCCAACGCGTCTTAGTATGAATTACAATACATAGTCGGTAATACATACTAAGCTCTGACCATCAACGTAGAGCTATTTGCCAGTTCAATTCTTCTTTGAATCGAATATAAAATTGGAACTCTATTTCTATTGTTTCTATTTTAAATTATCAGTGAGAATCAGCGAAAATGAGAATACAACTTCACTATTAATACTATTCAAAGATAATTAAAGAAAAACTCTCAGCAATTCAAGAATTCCAAGAACCCCTTGTTTTATTTTGTATTTAGGGCTTTATTTAGGCAAATACCCCTGGTTTGCGCATGAGGTAAGGTCGCCTATTCTGTCATCTAAAATGCCAGGCCTTGGATCCTTTCTTAGAATCATCTTTTCTGGAATGTGAACCTATCAACCGGTTCTCTCAAAAATTTTGAACTTTATAAACCATAGAACCCCAGACTCTCCTCCAACATATTGACAAATGAAGACTACAATTACTATATTTAAACAAGACAATTCCATTTAATGGCTATCATCGTATGTGGTAAGCTCGTACGCATTGCTATACAAGACTTGCCTCAACTGTCACGTTACGCTTAGCTGATATACTCAAACCTGGACCTCCTGCCCAAACAAGCATCATAACTCCAATGCCAAGTAGCAAGAGAAAAGACCTGAGTCTCTTTAATTTATCAAAAACAAATCCGAAATAAAAATACTTAATTCAAACTGGCATTCCCGACAGAACCTAGTCCCTAAGCTTCTCAAAACCCAGCTATCCCATATACTTCAGCAATTAAACCTCCAAAGATATAGTCCCCATTAGCAGCTCATTCTACAGATATAATAAATAATAAAAATATAATATCACGTATAAAGAAATAAAAATAATCTTTTATTTCTGAAGAATAAATAAAATATAATTGGCTTCAGCATTTTCTGAAGTTGATTAAGAATCTTAGTTCATTTAAAAGCAAAAGCTTGTACAGAATAACCATATAATTAACACATAAAATATCATTTAGTTTGCTTCAGAACTCCTTGAAATTAATGTAAGACCCTTGGATCTCAAACACAAAAGCATGCAGTTAAGCATTGTTTTTCTGAAGTTAATTAGAACCTTAGTCCATTTAAAGCAAAAGCTTGTACAGATAACCATATAATTAACATAAGTTCTCATATAAAATAATTTAGTTTGCTTCAGCATACATTGGAATTAATGGAAGACCCTTGGATCTTATACACAGAAAATATGCAGATAAGCATTGTAATAAAATTATAATATAATATGCTCCAGAATTTCAGAGAATTATTTAAAATCCATAGATTATTCTAAGTGTATAATAAAATCCCTTAATAAATCAGTTATGTTTCAAAGTACCACAAAATAGTCATATAACAAAGCACAATAGAACATCATAATGAAATCACAAAGAAAAACAGTGATAAATATTAAAGAACTCACATGACTCCTTCTTATCTTTGGAGAGATCTCCCCGTGGCTGACTCGACCCGCGACTCGTTCCTGAATGTCCCCCCTGCGCCCCATGTACTGGCTTATATAGCCCGCTCGGGTGACGGCCCCGCCCGAACCTGCCACGCTAGCGTCCCCCCGGAGCCCCGACGGCATTGCTCGCTTGTATTACCATATATGGGCATCCGAAGCGCACCCTCCAGCGCCGACGCGCTCATCTCGATCGTGATTGGCTGCGTACCATCGCCTGACGCCAAGTCGAGTTTCGACCTGTTTCCTAGAACTTTTGCTACCGATGTTTTGAATGATGTTTCTATTTGGAATGAAAATAATATTATATTTATGCATGCATAGATTTGTACGAAACGAGATGATCGGATCGTCACACCACTTAAAACGTCACATAGAGGCGCAATTTGTATGAGTCAAAGGAGCATAGGAGGATAATAAGCGTGACGATGAGAGAACTTCAAACACTTGGAAACCTAAAGGCATCATGTAGTGGCAAAACACCTAAATGGGCATCCCGACGCTGACAACAAAGAAAAAATTTCGCGCTCGCTTCGCTCGCGTTTACTATTATTCATTTCATAAATTTAAATTCCCTTTATTTTTCGTGAAAGTTTCGTGAATTTTTCATGAAATTTAAGATTTTTTGGAATCATTCCGCAACTTGCAACTTGCTTGCAAGTTATGTAACTACTCTGCTCTGATAGACTAGGTACTCCATTTTGTTTCCTATGTTATGTACATAATAATTACTACCAGTCCCAGGGACGTAAAAAAGGGGGAAAAAATTCGCGCTCGCTGCGCTCGCGAGATATTTTTACCTAGTGTAGGATATCTAAGGGCGCCGAAACCCAAACTCGCTCTACCATGATGCACGGGCCGGCACTGGTATAGCCAAAAGTAAATGGCGATAACT
This sequence comes from Leguminivora glycinivorella, assembly GCF_023078275.1. Classification (NCBI taxonomy): domain Eukaryota; kingdom Metazoa; phylum Arthropoda; class Insecta; order Lepidoptera; family Tortricidae; genus Leguminivora; species Leguminivora glycinivorella. Next base: position 5,534,812 of record NC_062971.1, read on the forward strand.
ACCAACTACAGATTTCGTTTACGTTAGTTTTATAAAACCAGAAATTAAAGTTTAATAGTTAACCTTAGGTACAAAAGTATGAACTGCCTTGCAAATTTTAATATTTCGTACTTTAGAAAACAAACATATTCCGGAAAAAAAATTGGATTGACAGACGGACAGACAGACGCACGAGTGATCCTTAAAAACTTTTAGGTTTTTTTTTCACGACAGGGAAAAAAATCGTTTTTTTGCAACCCTAAGCAAAAGCGGTAAAAAATGAAAATTTGGTCAGGGAAATTTTCTTAAATGGTCATGGAAAGTCAGGGAAAAGTCAGGGAATTTTTTTTGGGTTTAGTAGTGGACACCCTGTAATCCAATACCTCGTAATGCCAATATTATAGTAAACGGGGAGGTCGTCGCGGTTAAGGCCCAAATGAAATACCTTGGCCTCATTTTGGACGGCCGTTGGCAATTTAAAGCGCACTTTGCCAGCTTAGGCCCTAGGCTTATATCTACAGCTGCAGCTCTCGGGCGGCTGCTTCCCAACGTGGGTGAGCCAAATGCTACGTGTAGACTCCTATACTCTCGTGTTCTGCGAAGTATGGCCTTATATGGCGCTCCCATATGGGTAGATGCCCTTTCTGCTGAAAATAGAGCGCTGCTTCGCAGACCACAGAGGGCAATATCCATAAGAGCCATACGGGGGTATCGTACGGTTTCTTTTGCGGCGGCGACGGTCTTGGCTGCAGACCCCCCTGGGATCTTCAGGCACAGATTCTCGCGAATGTTCACCGCTACAGAGCTGAAAGAAGGGCAGCAGCAGAATTCCTGGACGAAGATGAAGTAAGGAACATCCGGGCATTAGCCCAGACGGAAACACTTCGCCAATGGAGAGCAGAGCTCGACGCCGCAAAATATGGGCGGAACACAATTGACGCCGTATTGCCGCACCTGGAACGCTGGGTAGGAAGGAAGCAAGGCACGCTAACTTTCCACATGGTGCAGATACTTACTGGCCATGGGTCTTTTCTTTCCCACCATTGCCTCCCGTCGCGGAATGTGGCCAGGTCGTAAATGGAAGTGCAAAATACTTTTATAACTTAAAATTATTTATTTTTTATTACATTTGCAGGTATTAGCAGCAGAGCCATTCCTTAGGCCACTTTTGAAACTGTTCAGCGGATTGAGGAACGAATTAATCCCGCTTGATCAAGAAAGTGAGTATCTAATGAGAATATATATTTTTATTATAACATGTAAGTATATAAATATGTATAGAGAAGAAATTGACATATCTGAATCTGACTGTAAAAGCCCACAGTACCTACAGTAAAACCTAGGATTACTAGTACCTGTATTTGTACGGTATAACCTGGGTTTTACTGATGCCTATCGGTATAAAACCGAAATGTTGAATACTTCAGATTTTTACCGACATTGATTCAGTAAAATACTAGGTTTTGCACGCCGACTGGTAAATGTCATGCTTGTTAATTCTTTAAAAAATCGATTAACGCATGCCATCATCGAATTATGCGGAAAATGATATATTGCGGAGGCAAGCGCATTTTAATAAATGTTCAACTCTGCATTCAAGTCTACGTCTTTCGCATAGAACAACCAAGCGCTTTATAATTTCAAAGTTTGTTATAAAAATGTCTTTTTGCTTAAATAAATCTTAACATTCCTAACTTTATTTACAGCCCAGTTGGTGATGGTGTTGAACCACCTGTGCGTCGCCCTGATGCAAAACATCGAGTTCATCGACCTCTTCTTCTTAACGAACCACACGCAAACCGAAGCCAAGCCTGAGTAAGTAGCCTACAACTACATTTTTAATCTCAAAAATATGAACAATAGGCGAGACGTCTAAAAAAACTAATTATTCCGTCAGATAGATTATCAAAGAATTTTAAACACGTATTTTTTCTTTTTTCTCGTAAACGAAAGATGACGACGGTACAGTGCGTTGAAGTTTCGCGTGACGTTACGCCTAGGACCTAGGTACAATTTTTACTTAGAAGTGACGTCACAAGCCCCCACTCCGCAACTTTGATGCTCTAATCTCTGTATTTTTTCATTAATTAGAAAAAGCGAAAAATATGTGTTCAGTATTTTGAGACAACCTAACTGACGGATTAAACAGAATGAATTTTTTTATGTAGTCGTCATCCCTAGTAGAGAATGTGTCCAAATCTTACAAATATTTATAAGCACATAAACCACAATGATTAAAAAATATCTAATATGAGCTGGGTGGTAATACATTCAAAAGAGATGCCATGGACGTTTCAACGAAGACGTGTGCCTTTACTCTTATCATCATGGCTTTAAAGGTTAGATTTGACAAGTCTTCGTCCCAACGTGCATCGTCAATGACTCAAATGTACGGTAAGCAAAAATAATTTAATAATTATTGTACTGAATTGAAATAGATACCATACACTAAAGAAAAAGCGATCAAGCACACTGGTGGCTGCAAAAGGATTCATATAGGAGGTGCAAGCACAAATTGCTCGCCCTTGAGAGTTTGTCAAAGGCGCCTAGCCTTCAGAGATAACATACACTAGAGAAATTTCGACGGTTACCTCGGCGGTCGGGGTGGTGTAGCGGTTTATCACGTCAGCCGCGTTAGCTGGAGACCTGGGTTCGATTCCCGGCTTTTACTACTTAAAAAAAACAAATCAAAAAATATTTAATAAAATAATTTGATTTGTTCCCTACATCGAATTATTGTACTGATTAGCGCTTTATTTCGACTGACGACTGATCGACTGTATCGTTTTTTTACCTTTTAAAAACATGTACCCTCAAGAAAAATCAATACAAACAGCCAATCATATTTAGCCGCGTACACGACCCGGTCAGCTATCATTTCAAACTATATTTCTTCAACGTAATTCATTGAATGAAATGTTAAAAAATGGGTCATTGTGTCACTCAAAACTGTCCAACGGCCAGCTGCCTTTACCCATATAACTACATATCACAATTACACAGCTGTCCGTCTCCCAATTTAACCTACTTACGCTTAAACCTTAATACTTGTCTCATAACAGAGTGCAAACTTCTGCATTGTATTGATAACCCAAAGCACGCGTTGTAGCCTTTGTAGGTCAGAGATAATGACAGTTTAATTTCTGTTATTCTCCGTCAAGTACAGTCACCGGCATAAATATGTCATGATTTCTGTACCTTGTCACATTAACGTCTTGTTTGATACGTCATACGAAATTGTCAAAATATTAAAAGCGACAAGGTACAAAAATCATCACTTATTTATGTCGATGACTGTAGTATGTACTCGTAACGATGACATATTGAACTGGACTACTAGTATGCAATGTTTTGTTTACTGTGTTATTGTTAATTAATTGTCATAACATGTCCATTATGCTTTGAGAGTTGGCATCATATCAATGACCGCATAGTGCACAATCTTACATTATTTGTGATGATGCAATTTTACTAATTTAAGTTTAGCGCGCGAATTCTTCTAGGAATGATAATGATTATTGATATTCTATACCTAGGCCTCGTACTAATATTATACCAAATTTCATCTAATTCGGTTTAGCAGTTTTATGCTTGAAAAAGTTTCACGGACAAGGTAGAGACTTTCGCATTTGTTTTAGAAATCGTAGTCAAATAAATACTATAATATAATCCATACTTAATATTACAAATGGGAAAGTGTGTGTGCCTGTTTGTTTGTCCGTCTTTCACGGCAAAACGGAGCGACGAATTGACGTGATTTTTTAATTGGAGACAATTGAAGCGATGGAGAGTGACATAGGCTACTTTTTGTCTCTTTCTAACGCGAGCGAAGCCGCGGGAAAAGCTAGTAATAAATAAATAAAGGATTAAGATGTGAAAACAAAACTGTGATTGAAAGTTCTGCACGCTTGTGATAAGCTGCGCAAACTCAGTTATTTATGAGCGTTCGGATAAAGTGCGGATAGCCGCACTTCCTACAAATAATGTCATAACTATAAGTAGTTAATAAATCAATACTAAGTATCTGTGTCAAAACTTAACTAAACTTAATCTAACACCAAATATATATATATACAAATAGAAGATAGATGCTAGCTCGGCTGCCGCATAGTAGGGTGCCCAGAAGGCTAGTAGCATTGCCGTGTTGAATTGCGATGCTAATCCGCTGGGCAAGAAAGGAACCAACCCTCTGGTCACCCGTAGCATACATTATACGCTTCGCCAGCTCCTGAAGCACGAGTGTGCTCCGGGTCCAAAGGTTTAAATAATAACAGTATCTCAATCAATGAATGTCTCGTTTTGGTTCTTAACCAAATCTTATACTTCCAGGTTCATAATATCCCGCCTTCTCCTAAAGTTCGTCCACCGCGAAGGTCCCAAGGGTTCAGCGGCGCGCGACGCCCTACTTCTCTGCGCGAACATGTCTGCTCGCTGCCCCAGCTGGCAAGGTGCATGCTCGAGGGAGATACTTGCCCTGTGCTGGCCACAGGTTAGTCCACCTTATTACCTTACGCATTGCTTTTGTAACACGCGCTTATAGTAGGTTGTCATAATATACCTCCTAAAGTTCGTCCACCGAGGGCTGAAAGGTTAAGCGACGCGCGACGCCTTACTTCTGTGCGCGAACATGTCTGCTCGCTGTCCACAGCTGGTGAAACGCATGAGATACTTGCTCTGTGTAGGTTAGTAAATTAATAATTTAAACTGTGTTTTTTTCAACTACAATATTATTGTAAATTACACAGTCACTAGTCAGACTAGCTTGTTGGGTAGGTGTTTGTTAAATGAGTGTTTAAATTGTCGCCAGGTCTAAGTGGATTGTACTCACTTCTCCCGCGGACGTTGGGTGACAACGTGTACCGATTGACGGCCGACGACGTGAACCAGGGCCACAAGTTGACGCTGTTCACGGACTCGGTGGAATTCTGTAACGCTGTTGCGCAGGTTAGACAACATTACATTGTAGCACAGTATAATAAAGAGTACTATCGTACAGTATAGCCGCTTCCGCTCCCCGCTGAAAGTGCCGCACATCCCCTCTCGGTTACATCACAGTTACTGCCTGTCAAAAACGCGAACAGTCGACCTGTCATATCTCACTCATACAAGCTTAGAATGTGTGCTAGGAACGCGCCTCTTTCATAAATATTTGATCGCCAGTGTCCGAGATGTGATTGTAGTTCGACCCTAGGCAATAGAATAAAGTTCGCCCGCGGATGTTGAGCAACAACTTCTACCGATTGACAGCCGATAACGTGAACCAGGGCCTTAAGCTGACGCTATTCAAGTATTGGTTTGGTTCAAGGTTTGGTGGAATTTTGCAACTGGGGGCGCGGGTTACACAACTTTGTATTTAAGACAAAAGCCAAACGACAAGGGACATAACAATCAGTTCACTTCAGTGTCGTATGCGATTGTATATAGATTGATTAGACCTCCGGTTTTTGATTAATTGTATGTAAGTTGCTATATTAATAAAGTGCTAACGCGTCGGTTCCCTTTGCGAGGTCTAATGTATAACCTATTTCGTGTATTGTGTACCCAACAAAACTACTTTGACATAGGTAGGTACAATATTTTTAGACTAAATCCTGAGTGATATTTTTATCATACATAATAATATCTGTATGTCTAGGTCGCACATTCGTCGATCAAGAAGCAGCTCCTCGACCTGCTGTACCAAGGATTCCTGGTGCCCGTAATGGGACCCGCGTTACTTCAGGTGAGCTGAACAATTACGGGGTTTGGGTTGAGTGATTTTCATCGCTTTATAAAGGTCATATTGGAGAGTCTGGTCTTAGCAGTTCATTTATTTTATCTTAAAGAGACAAAAAGTAGCCTATGTCACTCTACATCCCTTCAACTATCTCTACTTAAAAAATCACATCAATTCGTTCTCCGTGAAAGACGGACAAACAAACAGACACACGCACTTTCCCATTTATAATATTAGTATGGATAGTACTAAGTTGGTCCACACAGCGAGACTCGTCGCAAAAGGCCCATGCGGAATTGCCTTGACCGAGGCAGCGCGTATAGCCGTATACGCTCGGCCGAGTGCCTATTTTTTGTAAACCTGAAGCTACATAGGTTCAGTCGGAGCCAAAAGGTGAATATTTCACCCACGATCAAAGAGGATCGAGTATTATAGAGAGTTTTGACGACTCACTACTCACTACTGACTGCGCCAGATCGGGTCTGGCGCAGTCAGTAGTGACCCTGCCTGCTGCGCCGCGGTCCCGGGTTCGAATCCCGGTAAGGGCATTTATTTGTGTGATGAGCACAGATATTTGTTCCTAAGTCATGGATGTTTTCTATGTATATAAGTATTTATAATATTATATATATCAATGTCTGAGTACCCACAACACAAGCCTTCTTGAGCATACCGTGGGCCTCAGTCAATCTGTGTAAGAATGTCCTATAATATTTATTAAAAAAAAAGAGAGTTACTGTCCAAGTAAAATGTGTAATCACCATGCATGGACTGCCATCTCTTGACACAGGCTTAAAACTTTTGAACCTCAGTTTTGACAATTTGGCCCATATTCCTAGCTTGATAAGTGTCAAAATGTCAAATATTAATATTAGCGCCATCTAGCTGAGCGTACCCCAAAGGTGTAATGCCATCTAGGCCACCGTACCTTTTTCTTCATACACTTCTCGATAAAATTCTGTGTAGGACGAATTTTTATTTCGGGGTGTTGTAAAGTCAAATTGGAAGGAAGATAAATGAATTGCTGAGACTAAAGAAAGGATTGATGGTTGCTCATTTCATAGAGATTTTAGTCTTTATTTTTTTTTTTTTTTTTTGGAAATAGATGAACATGCACAATCATCGTTTCCTCGATTATTTTTATTCAATGTTTTTTATTTTATTTATGTATTTTTTATTATTGACGATTATAGATTACAGGGGAGATAACTGTTTGATATTGTTATACTCAGTTCAATTAGGAAAAGAAACATATTTTTAAATTATTTAAATCTTATATTTAATTACTTTCCTATTTATTCTATTATATAATGATATGTTTTGGGAGTGATTGTTAAACCAAATATTATTTATTTATCGATTTTTGACGTATTTAACAATAAAATAAACAGCACTCAAATATCCGCACAATGTTAACATTGTACTAACGATGCAGTCTTTCTTTCAGTCGGACGAGGTGATTTGGATTGTATGAGCATCGCTCAATAGCGTTACCATTGGTTTGATTATGTGTTATCCGCAGTTGTTGATTTAAACATTGAATTTATATCTTCAACTGCTTGTCGTGGCTTACAATGAGATATGATTAAATCATTCAAGGCAACATTTCTTGACCGGGATCAGTCATTATTATCGTGTATCGTAATTATTGGTGTGCGTTGTCATGGAAACCCAAAAGAAATGATCTCAGGCGTGACTCAGTTCTCATTGGATGCCACGATTTTTAGGGTTTATTTTCCATTATATTAGTCTGTATATCTTGTTCTTTCGTTTAGATTTTTCAAAGATTTGGCTGGCCACTATGCCAAGCGTGAATGTAGAATGAATAGGCTACTTTCCTCCTAGTCAAATCAGCTTCTTTTTAAGAACTGTCGAAACGATTTTGATCGACTTGATAATATGGATGGAATTAATATGAATACGAATTGAGTGACGTTACGGTCAACTGATTTACTTTATACTTTTATATTATGTGATTAGATGAGGGCCTTGCCAAGATTGCAGTTATTTGGAGATAACTAAACGAAAAGCTAATGTCTCTCTATCACTCTTATTAGTAGCTAGTGCGCTAGAGACAAACATTTTGTTCTCTGCCATTATTGTTTGTGCCTTTGACTCTATGTTGAGGTGTCGCTAATTTCTTTTTTAAAACTAAAGAACTAAGATATACATACACAGTTGAATTCGTTTACATTTTACACATTTACGCGACGAAATATTTGAACACGCTTTACTTATATATTTATAACACTAGAATCTTACTAGAAACGTTTAGAGGACAGTTAATAAAATACTATAAAAATATTATAATTTATAATGAATGAAATATTATAACCGTGTTCAGCTATATTTGCTCACGTTAATGTGTAGATATATGGTTTCTGTTCAGTCAACCAATTTGAATCATAGGCCACTGTAGAACCCTTGCACAGTAAACGTCAATGTGACTTATTATGGCAAACAGAATACGGTTTAAATGAGACAGGGTTCTAGAGTGGCCTAGGATTGAAATAGGTTGACTGTATTGTTGGGTTGTGGTATCACGAGTGGGCTTTCATTACTCGCACGGGCGCACGGTGTGGTCGTCAAACAGGCGGTTGAGAGACGGTACGCTTATGCTTTGGTAAGGACCAACTTGGCTGGCTTTGTGTGATTTGTCGGGTTTTTTTTTTGTTCGGGTATTAGGCTAGTCGAAAATAATAAGAAATGGACATAAATTATTCATTAGTGGCACTTTGCAACGAATATTAATTAGTTAAACAATTTACTTATGACACTGTATGATAATTATTTTTAACATGCGCTGGCTATATACATTCTAGAATCGATCGCAATTTGATAGTAAATAAGGTATTTACATAAACAAAAGTTATATCATACAAAATGCAAAAGACCCCGCTACAATAAAAATTACAGTCCTAAATTGAATAGAAGGCTAGAAATGTAGGGTTCTCGAAGGTCGGCAACGCATAAGTGGCTCTCCTGATGTTGCTTATTGTTCATGGGCGGCTCGTCTGCTGTTTGCTGCCTATATCATAAAAAAAAAAAAAAGATATCCCTTTCTACAAATATTTAGAAAGTTCCAATGGTAAATATACCTAGTTATTTTCAAAACAAGCTTCAGAAGAATATAGATGAAAAACATATAAATGCAAACTGTAACCTTTGATACAATTACAATTAGGTACTTGATACAATTTGATTAGACCAAAACACACAATTATTAATGATAATAGGTACAAACAATATGTACCATCACTCAACCGCTACCATCCTCGAGTATCCAAGCCCTACTAACGCACACCACGATCGTAGACGAAACCCGGGCCGTTGCAGAGTGGCGCTCCCGAGCAAGCCGCGGCAATGGCCTACCTAGAACTTGTTCTACGGTGCTCAACTCAACGGGGACTGCTGAGAGCGGTTCTACATTTTCTCTTCACGTATGAGTACGATGGAGTGAAGTTGATTGACGTCATGCTTAGAAGATTGGACGGGAACACTCAGGTAAGTTCAATAAGGCGTAAAGCCCTTTAGATGTTGTGGAGTGGCGTTTCAGAGCAGGCTGCGGCGATGGCCTACCTAGAATTTGTTCTACGGTGCTCAACTCAACGGGGACTGCTGAGAGCGGTTCTACATTTTCTCTTCACGTATGAGTACGATGTTCTACATTTTCTGGGAACTTCACGTATGAGTACGATGTTGTGGAGTGAAGTTGATTGACGTCGATGCTGTTGAGGGCCATTCTACATTTTCTCTTCACGGGTGGAATTGATACGCTTAGAAGACTGGATGGAAATACGCAGGTTAGTTGTAGTGACGCTTCGGAACAGGCGGCAGCAATGACCTACCTCGATTTTTAACTAAAAATGATTAATCGATTGCAGTACTCATACTACCTGTTGTTTAAATGTGAAACTAAATACACTGCTCTTCTATTTGTTTTCTTTTACAATGCGAAGGTTACTAATGGACATCTTTTTTCAGCTCTCCCTAGTCTCCCTCTCCCTAATGGAGACATTAATCGACCTGAACTGCGAAGACGTCATGATCGAACTAGTCTACAAGTACCTCCAGAAAGGGCACCACCTGCTCACCCACCGGCCGACCCCACCCGACCCCGACTCATACAGAGACGCCGCCATGTCTTTCCTAAGTCTTAGCCCTCAGTGCTGCTTCAGGCCTTTAAGCAGAACTAGGGCTTGGGTAGATGAACTGGCTATGAGTGGCAGGAGAGTATTGGATTTGAAGAGAGATGAAGAAAGAGTGAATGGAGTCCAAGATGGGATCGCTATGAACAGTCTAGTGCAGGAAGTCAAGTTTAATTATGGGGTAAGTTCTTTATGCTTCAACACTTACCTAGTATTATTGTAGTGAGGTGGAGAAGGCGATAGCGACAAGAACGAGGAGTTTGTGGAAGTTCAGAAAGGTAACTGGTTAGACTTTGACGGACCCTGATTAAGGGCCAGTTGCATCAACCACATTTGACAGACACATCATCGTTACGCAGCAGTCGTCTATGGAATTTCCCATACAATAAAATTTAACGAACGCTTTAACGGTGATAGACGGTTTGGTGCAACCGATCCTATACAATCAGGCGTTGACTAATATAGAGAGTCAAGTTGATTGACTATAAAGTAAGTTCTTCACTTTTTCATTTATCGCCGATTCCCACTCAGGGAGTCACCAAACGGTAAACAAAACACACTGATAATTTTCTTCTTTTCGGTTTCCGCTTAGTACCTAATCCCAATTTATACCGAGAACTGGGTATTTCCATACGATTTCTTCGGCCATACAACATTGTATAAGGCAACAAACTTTGTGTACAATAATGTTTTAATGAGTTAGTTTAATAGTTCCACGGTGACAATAATAGTTGGCATCATTTTCACTAAACATTTCCTTCCAGAACCCGAACGACACTCTGTTCGGCAACTACCACGCGTACCTCTGCGACGCTCGGTTCGAGATCGTCTCGCGCGCGCTCGTCTGCGCACACTGGAGCTCCAAATACGACTCCATCGCCCTCCCGAAGCCCGAGCCCAACAACAACACGAAAGAGACGAGAGGTAAAAAAAAAACGTTTTTTTCTGGCTTGAAAAAAAATAAACATGAAAAAAAAAACGTTTTTTTTTTTTTTTTAAATTACGAAAGTACGAAGTCTCAAAATTTTCAATGTAGTTTGCTTTTATACGATTTTTTAGAATTAATATTAACTATAAAACGATTTTAATTTAACAACTTTAATTTCTGATTTTATATTATAACATTAAAAATTACTAAATCAGAACCGGTAGCATGGTCGCGCGATAAACGATAAAAACATCGGGCCGTCCCTATTGCACTATTTGTAAGTGCGATAGGGACGGCCAGATGTATCATTTATAGCGCGACCACGATTGCCTGCCTAGTTGGTAGTTATCGCCATTTTTTACCGTTGGCAACACCACCTCTCCACGCTCTACGCCGCATCGGGGATTCCCCAAAAAATGTTTGTATTTGGAATGTTTATCGAATTAAAATGTACCTACGTTATTGTTATTGAAACGTTATAAAACGCAAAAAAATCGTTATTATCGTATTATTTCTTCATCTGGAAAACACCTTATTTAAAAAAAGACCACGATGCCATGTTTTTTTCATAAATTTGAAAAAAAATCATTTTTTTTCTATTTGCAACCTAGATGAACCCGTCCCCGCAAAAGAGCAGGACAGCCTCATCTCCAACTGCACCAGCGGCTACGATACTCTAAAAACCAGCGACACCTCAGAAAAAGAACCGCACAGTTTAACCTCTTTAAATGAAGCCGATGAACAAGTGAACGGAGAGAAAGACGGCGATAGCCTGATATCGACGGGCAGCGACAGTGATAAGGACGAGGAGTTTGTGGAGGACTCGTTCAGGATGTGCTTCCTGAAGGTGGACAGGGAGTATGAAGATGTGCCTGTGATCAAGAATTGGGTGGCTGGCGGGAGGGTCAGTCCGGCGTCACTTATTGGTGAGTACTTTTTAGGGTTCCGTAGTCACTAGGAACCCTTATAGTTTCGCCATGTCTGTCTGTCCGTCCGTCCGTCCGCGGATAATCTCAGTAACCGTTAGCACTAGAAAGCTGAAATTTGGTACCAATATGTATATCAATCACGCCGACAAAGTGCAAAAATAAAAAATGGAAAAAAATGTTTTATTAGGGTACCCCCCCTACATGTAAAGTGGGGGCTGATATTTTTTTTCATTCCAACCCCGACGTGTGATATATTGTTGGATAGGTATTTAAAAATGAATAAGGGTTTACTAAGATCGTTTTTTGATAATATTAATATATTCGGAAATAATCGCTCCTAAAGGAAAAAAAAGTGCGTCCCCCCCCTCTAACTTTTGAACCATATGGTTAAAAAATATGAAAAAAATCACAAAAGTAGAACTTTATATAGACTTTCTAGGAAAATTATTTTGAACTTCATAGGTTCAGTAGTTTTTGAGAAAAATACGGAAAACTACGGAACCCTACACTGAGCGTGGCCCGACACGCTCTTGGCCGGTTTTTTAGTAGTAATAGTAAACACTTTATTGCACAGAACAAATTACATGTACAGTGAATAATTATAATGGTTATGTACAATGTTTTTTATTTGTTAGTCCAGCAACTTCCAAAAAGTTTGTACATTTGGATCACATCTTGATATTGATAAAATTGGTAGACTAATATACGCCATGATGTTAAGCAAGATCCACGATGCAGGCAAGTATGGTCGCGCGATAAATGATAAAACATCTGGCCGTCCCTATCGCACTATTTCTCAGTTTTATCATTTATCGTGCGACCTTACTTGCCTGGTTTCCCAAAATGTTACAGGTATTAGGTTTAGGTTTGTATGAAATTTTCCTTTTTTGTTATCGAAAATGTACAGAAATCTGGCGATCCAAATGTACTTACAAAGTTTTTGGGAATTACTCAGTTATTTTCTTGATATTTTATCGGAAAGCTGTTTGTGGTATACCATGACTACAGGGACCTTGTGCTTCATATGTAATAAGGAATAACGTTCTTACTGCACATTAACGTCCTTGGATCAAATAGAGCTGATTTAACCCAGTAGTGACTAGATCGTGCCATGATACTCATTCATCTGCACGAACGTCTGCTTTCATTGCTGAATGATGAATGATGCTGCTGAATGATGAACGTCTGCTTTCATTTTTATCAACTAGGCAAAGGTATAATTATATTTTCGAATAATTTCGTGACTAGGTTTCACGTTATGTTTTTAGACAATGATTTTTTTTTTGTTCCTAGGCCCTCTCCTAAGCAGCCTCCTGAAAAAAGCAGCTGCGCTCCTAGAATCAGACGTCCTTAGCAACTGTCTAGTCACGGGATTGCTCGGCAAACTGTGCGCGGCGCCCTGCGCACTCCTACCCGGCCTTCTGCTACCCCAGCCGCACACGCAGCCCAACGTGCCTTCCTTATACCAGGTACACTTACATACAACATTACTACCCTCTCATCAGCAGCCTCCTGGAGAAAGCCACTGCGCTTCTAAGAATCAGACGTTCTTATCAACTACCTTGTGAAAGGACTCGTCGGGAAACTACGCGGCGCCTTACCACAGAATATATAATAGTACAAGTACAGAAGGCCCACTGCTTTGATGTTCACGAAATGCCGCCTTTTTAAATGCCTACAAAATTTTTACAAAGAACCAGCCGCACGTGCGCAGCGTCGGATGATAGGGTTGCCTATGGATTAAAACGAATTAATTGCTCAGATAAAATTTTATACTATTATATTTAAGTCTTGGGTACTTTCTTGGGTCTTTCTTGGGTCTTGGGATCTGTCTATACGGAGTTACATGTCTTTGATTAAGTTTAACCCAAAGTTGATATGACGTTGACTTTCTTGTATTCAAGGCTGATTGTGATCCTACCGACCGCGCCAGTAAACATCAAGTTTATTCCTTCTTCCAGATACTAAGCAAGCTGCGAGACGAACTAGACGATTTGACCAGCGGGTTAGACAATACCGCTGAACTGGTGGACAAAGCGCGCGTGTTTCTAGTTCAGAGAGAACTGCTGTTCGTCAAGAGGACCAACAACGAAGGTACACTAGGAATATTTGGATTCGTAAACACAAACGAAGCAAGACAATTTGCATAATATATAAAAAAACGTGTCAAAAATCTAAGAATCCTGTTATTGTATTTTGAGCTGCCCTGAGTTTGCGATAGCATCTGACTTGTAGGACGGAATATATAATAATAGTACAGAAGGCTCACTACTTTGATATTTACAAAATGCCGCTTTTAATAATCCTTATCTACATAAACAAACGGACCACACGCGAACAGCCAACATTGAGTTCTATTGCGCCGCGCGAAGGTCGTCACGACTGAATGGGCCGCGAGTCTGCCGGCATGTACTTGTAGCTCAGTGAAAGACTTGCGGAGTGAGCCGCCCCTGCTTGTAGCTTCAAGAAGTATAACCACTGTTTTGTGCACAGGTCCCAGTAACAACAGCAGCCCGCGCGTCGACGAGCCACTACATCGCGGCGAGACCAAACGGCGGAGTCTCAGCACGAGTCTGTCCAACATGTTCGGGAGACGGTTATCTGGTTAGTCATCATCAGCATCATCATATCAGCCCACTGATGAGCATAGGCCTCTCTTCTAGTACGCCACGCCACTTGTTCTGTGTGTCTGTTCTAAAGTCCATGAGTAATGTTACTCCCATCTCGATGGGATCTGCAATTTGTTAATGGAGTGCTATTATCGGCAGTGAGACAAGTGATAATACTAAAAATTAATAAATCTGCTGATCCAATCGACTTTGATTCCAATATGTTATCGGTATTTTTCAAATATTATTCGTATCTATTTTCAGCATCTCCATCACAACCGCACAGCATCCCGCACTCGACCAACTCGCCCGCCAAACGCCCCGTCTTTACCCAAGAAGCCTACTGGAACCAGTCCATCGCTCTCCGCTCCATCTTCAACGCCGTCCTACTAGACGAATGGCTCAAAGAACTAGCGGCCCTCTGCGAAGAACATGCCCTCAGACTCTCCGCTATCAACTATGAAGACGATACTTATTTGAGAACGGTGGGGTTATGACTGTTGGCTAAACGGGGCGTCAAGGATGTAGCTACGAGAGATACGTCCGTATGACAAAGAAATATGCTGCTGAAAGCAGCCAAATAACGTACCCATTCCATCTACGCCGTCCTAATAAATGAAAAGCTCAAAAAAACTTACGGAGCTCTGTATGCACCTAACTTATACGGATGTTAGGTTCAGTACTGTTAGACGGGGGTCAAAGATATCACACAACACTCGTTAAGATAGGCCTGAAATGTAAAAGCGAGTAGTGTAAAAGAGAGACAGGCCACATATCAGCATAGTTGGATATTACACATCTGCTGATCGTGCCTTTTGTCAATTATAGTGAAAACTATAAATTATTACTTACTCTATAAGGCAGTTGTACATCACACGGAAGTTTTAATAATGTGCAATCGAAAAACAATCTTACTTCGACAGAAATAAAATTGATTTTTCGGAGGCAGTCTAAAACCGACATTGATTAAAAAGGTAATAAACAGTTCTGCGCCACCATGCGGAAAAAACAGCTCTTACCTTAAAAATGTTGGGTTGGAATAAAGTCATAACTATAAATGTGTTTTGCAATATGTCAGGATCATCGAATTTAGCGCTGTGCGTGCTCAAATGAGAATTATTATTAAGGTTATAATTAAAATTAAAATAGGGCGAGTTGATAAGGCACTTACGTTAGCAAAATGTATGGGTTGTTGCATCAGTCTGATTGTGTGTATAGTTTAGACTTATTTTCCAGTTTTATTGCAAAACACGTGTATGGTATATGCTTTTTCTTACACGGTACATAAAAACTAGTAAAATTGTAGATTAGTATGTAAATAGAATTAGAATTGGATCGAAATTGCTTTAAATTTTTATATGTTTAATTTCATAACGATCAAAGTTTTTAATTTTTAACATTCAGTGATAATACTTTCTTTTAATTTAATAATTATAGTAATACGTAATAATCACACATAATTGTAAGTCCCTACTTTTATAGAGTAGTAAATGCCATGAAAGTAATTTTGAACTGTGATTTTGTGATGTTCAAAGCTGGTTTATTTATTGTACATAATATTCAGTATTTCGTAATTACTTAAAATCAGTAGCCGCGTGTGTTTTAATACTAATAACGATTTTTAATTAGATTTATGAATTTTCCTAAAACATTTTATTATTATATGTCTGTGCTTTTTATTCTATTGAGATGTTTTTAACTTTTCAGATTTTTGACTTTCTTAGTTTTTTATAATTATTATGTTTTATTGTATAACTTGCGAATTGATATGTTATTTTCGTGAAACGAACATTTTTATTGTGTTGTATTTTGTTTCTTATATTTTTATAGTTTGACAGTATTTGTTGCGCAAAGCTTTTAAATCCAGGACTTAGGGACTCTAGTCCTTACTTCGTCACGTCCTTTTCCGTCCAACGGATACAGACATCTTTATATAAGGTTATGTAAGCGCAAATTTGTAATTAAATAAGAATATATATTATATTTCTAACTTGTGTGTGTAATAAGTCAATTTATTGTTTATAAGAATAAGTAGGTCATGAACACAAACTTAATTTGATATTAACTTGGACACAAAGTTGTAAATTTCGGTGTTTTATTGTATATTTCATAGTACAATCAGCATCACACACTGTACCATTTTATCTAAGTAACTTTCTTAATACATCACACGTATTTTGTAGATTTAAGGTCAGTGTGGGGAAGACCGTCTACCCGGAAAGACCGTCTATTGACTATAACTTTTTTGTTTATATATCTACGCCACTCACACCTCTGGAGGTATAGCAGTTTTTCATCCTTAATCCATTGGTCTTCAATACATATCCCTAGGACGAACACTAGTTAACAATAAACTTGTTTCTCGTTTCGAACTCGAACATCAAGTTCAACATGGTTCCGCAAAAAAATAAAATAAAATAGAAGCAGTCGGAATATTTATATATCATGTATGTAACGCAGTCATTTAATAACCGTTATTTCTGACTAGTACTATTATTCTACTCAAAACGCGCTCAATTTCTAGTTTTATGTTCTGAAATATGTAACTTAGAAATTGTGCCTAGTCAGAAAGTCCGGCATAAAAAAGAAAGGCAAGACCGGCATATGATAAACAAGGAGTTGCCAACCTTTTTTAGGCTTTATTGGAAATAAGTCGAGTCTAAACAATATCAATATATAGGTACGTTTTTGGCTTATGATAGTTGTACCGTTTTTGATTTTAACTTCGAAATACAGTTTTGATAATGATTCGTATGGTGTTACTAAAATCATTCGAAAGTATTAAGTAAAAATAAAATATATGTGACATGGTTGTGAAGAATGATAAGAGGTGAACAGAAGTAAGCCTACACTGCATTATTCATCATCATATTTAAGTTAGTAGAATTATCGTAAGCTCTAACCGTTTTTTATTATTTTTGCGGTGACAAATATTTCAAAAGAGAGTAGGGTTTCAAGTTGGTTATTATTTTTATAATCAGCATTAGTATTACTCAACAGGGACCGTATGGGTACCCTTTAAAACGGTTTTGACACTTTTGACCGACTATTTTAAGGCTACCCGACCGTTAATTGACAT
Organism: Leguminivora glycinivorella; assembly: GCF_023078275.1. Taxonomy (NCBI): domain Eukaryota; kingdom Metazoa; phylum Arthropoda; class Insecta; order Lepidoptera; family Tortricidae; genus Leguminivora; species Leguminivora glycinivorella. The sequence continues at coordinate 5,552,200 of NC_062971.1, forward strand.
TGCTGGCTGTCACTTTGACAAAAAGTCGTCATGGGTGTCGTCAATAGGTTTTCGGGGGTGGTAGCTCAGGTAGGTGGTAACTCTGGTAGTAACTATAGAAAAACCAAGCATTGCTAAGAAATGTTACCAAACCAATTCACGACATCTTAATATCCTATTACCTTTTCTTAATAAAAAAAGTTTCAAAAACAGATAAGTAGTTGGATTTATATGAGTCTGTAATATCGTGACTAAATTGTATCGCAGCTGTTCGTTGTAAAAACAGTATTATGCAATATCTGGACCTGAAAAGAAAAGGTTATGAACCCCATCTACGGGACTTATGCCGGTCTTGCCTTATAAATAGAAAAATGCTTATATGTTCAAAATTTTAACATTATTTTATTAATTATCTAGCACATTCTGCCCTGTTATTACGTAAAATAACAATGATCATGATTTTGGAACCTAGTCTCATAGGAAATTACGCGACAACAAGCACTAGCACTAGACGGTCTTTCTGTACTCATCGCGGGAGGACGGTCAACCCGCCGAGCCTTATAAAATGTGATTTTTATGACTTAAAAGTACCTTATTTCACCAAAATATTATAAAAGCTTTGTAAAGTATAATATTTGCTATCTCATAGGACCATGCGCATTACGCCAGACTACATTAATTATAGAGTTTTATCCACTCAAACTTTATTTCAAATAAACTATGCCGGTCTTGCCCGCACTGACCTTAAATAAGAACTTTTACATGACTTACAAGCAACTTACAAGGCAGTAAGTCAGCACATCACTTCAGAATCCTTCCTTATGCTCAGCAACAAATATTTGGCCCTTGCCAGTAATAGTTTTTAGCTTTATTGTGACGCTGACTGTACCTGCAAAATACGCTTGCCAATTGCTAAGAATAACAAATTGTTCTCAAACATTACCATCAATTGAATAGAATCAGTTACCTGGATAATTCAGATGTCAATAAAATAAATTGAACTATAGATTTGTTTTATTTCATATTTACTTATTGGAATTCATGCGACAGTAAATCCATACCAATATCATAAATGGGAAAGTGTGTCTGTCAGTTTGTTTGTCCGCTTTTCACGGCAAAACGGAATTGTCGTGATTTTTTTTAAATGGAGATAGTTGAAGGGATGGATAGTGACATAGGCTACTTTTGTCTCATTCTAACTCGAGCGAAGCCGAGGACAAACTAGTAAGTAAGATCATAATATATATGTAATGAACTATTCATAAGAGCTTGTAACTAGGCCTACATGAATAAAGATATTTTGAATTGAATTGAATTGTATCCACATACATTATGGAAAATAAAAATGGCATAACAGATTGCATGAAAAAAACTATAAACTTGATGGAGATTAGTGAGTATTATTATATTTTTTATGCAACAGGCGTTTAAAGGAGGTAAAAAAAGACGAGTGGCGTGGGTAACAATTTGAGGCGAAGCGAGTATTTTTTGACAGTTAAACACCGTTGCATACAATACTTTTTCTACGACCATGCACTTACTTTATAATAGTTTTCTAGAATAACTTTCGTGAAATTCGCACTAATTCCTGTATTTTGACGCGTCGGCCTCCCCTCTATTCCTGCACTCCCCCTGTCGCTCGCACTCCCCCGCGCCGCCGCCGCCAGCCCGCGCCGCCGCCGCCAGCCCCCGGCGCGCCGCGCCCCCGCTATATCCCTTAAAGGCATCCTCACAATGCTTTAAGAGCTATATCGTATGCGTGGGTGCGCGGGGCGCCGGGCGGGGGCGGGCATCTTTTATGTAGGGTATTAACGATCTATGAACGACTCTGTAAATGACGAATAACAACACGGGAGTAGAAAAAATACTATATTATTCTTTGATGGAGATTGTTAAGTGTTGTTCTATAATTATAATCTTACCTACAAATATACAACACGGACACGAAACTCTACCTGTCAAAGTGTCATTCTGTCAGTGTCAAATGACTGTCAAACAAAAGGCTCATTTCGCGGAAGTTCCCCGTTCATTGCGTCACACGAAATGTGAAAACAAAATCAAAATAATTATTCAAATAGTCGACGATTAAATTCAGTGACACGAAGCAGAAGTTCTTCAAATACTAAATATGTCGTCGTTTGTAAATCACCGAAATGAAGCGTCGGTGAGCGTTGACCAGACGAGCTCGAAAGAAACTGTAACTTATTACAGAATAACAGTTAAAGTTGGCCCTGTGCAGTGGAACGTGTTGCATCGGTACAATGACTTTGTAGAGCTCCACGACAAGCTCATCTCTAACCATGGAGTGGCCAAGGAGTTATTGCCCCCAAAGAAAGTTATACGGAATAAAACACCAAAGTTCGTGGAACAAAGGCGGGAGGCGTTGGACGTGTATTTGAAGAACGTTTTCAACTATTTGAAGTTGTCTATGCCGTATGAGTTCGCCCACTTTCTGGACATGCATTTGTATGATATATTTTTCCTGCTGCAGGATTTGGCCAAGACTTTGTTTTTAGAAGGGGATAAGTTATTAGAGAATGAAAAGTCACATAAATTTACGCCAATGGAGGTTTGTTTACTTACAGTACAATATTTTTAAATCATCAAATTACTACATAAGTTACTCACTTAAGGAAAAGAAAACCTAATTGGAATAAATATGCAGTATGCATGGTAGCTGTAGTCAAGCGCGGATCCAGCTTCGTGCCCAGGGGGGGGGGTCACGTGGTAAAGGCCCAGGCCCCAGAGGGGGGTCACGTGGTCTATTTGTATGGCCAACCTAGGCTCCAGGGAGGGGGTCATGACCCCCATGACAAATGACTCAGTGTTATTAGTCATTTTGTGTACAGTTTTGATACCTATTGTATTAGAAAGATAAGATATCAGCTTATTATAGCTTATCTATCCATTATTGATCCTGATTGAGAGAGGAGATTAGAACTGTAATCACATAATATCATTCATTAAGCTCAAGAATATTATAAGATAATATAAGATATAAGAAAATTAAGAAATTATATTAAGTCCTGAAATCTTATGACAGAAAGTATTTTGACGCTTAGTTAGACAATATCAATTCTTAAACATCTATATACAGAAGCAAAAAAACTTAAAAGTAATACTTGCTACTTTACATAACAGCTGTTTTAATAAATAATAAGTCGCCTTCACAATTATTATTGCTCCATTATCCTAAATAATTTATATGCAGCACCAACTACTCTTACTTTCTCATGTAAATATGTATATGCAAATTATGTATTGTTAAAGATTAATATTATTGTTCTAATTTTTTTTTCTACTTAACCATAGTTAATTATTAGCAGTAAGAAAAGTTCAATTGGGGAATAAAGTATGAGAGAGACAAATCCCATATCACAGAGAACCTCCTATAGAGTGCCAATACTGTAAATTTTGTGCGCGCTACAAATCACCAGTGCTTGGGGCGCGAGGAGCGGGAGGGGAATGTGTTTAGCGCACTGCGATTGGTCGTTTCAAGGACGGCAGGCAGTCGCGCCGTGGTCGCGCCAGATGAAAAGGGAGTCGCGTAAATAGCCAGTCTAAGTTGACCTATGCCGGCTCTGAATAAATTATAAATATGACTTATTTGTGGAATGTAATACTGTCTGTTTTTAAATTTGATCTTCTTGTTACCTTTCCACACCATTTCACACTACAGGTGGACATCTTTAAGGCATCAAAATACCCTTTTTCAATTTTTTTATTGTGAAAAACACGAGCTGCTTTCGGGTCGGTTACTTGGTCGTTACTGATCGGGCACGGCGAGCGCCCGCGCTTATATCATGGCAAATACAAGTAAGGCTGGTGACCGCGAGTCATCTTGTAATGGATGTCTATAGGGGTTGGTCTGTGTCCCATATTCAGGTTTCCTTCCACCACATAAGTAGAATGGCATCAAGGGTGGAACTAAATGAACATGATTGACAACTGAATAAATGAATAATGAACTAGCTTTATTCTCAGCTCAGGTGATCTATCAGCGCTGGCCCCTGGTCAGCATTTATGCCCATAGCCCAGACCTGAATCTGAAGGAGAAGGGGGGGGGGGGGGGGGTTAAATTTGTATTATTTCTACCATTTAGCTCAGAAATTTTGCTGAGAATCAGTAGTAACTATCAACTGACTTCTATTTGTTTCAGCTGCATGCAATAAGTGAGCGTTTAAAAATGGCCTGCCCACCAACCGAGAAACAGGACCAAATGTATGACTTCAGCCACATCCTCGACTACTGCTCGCAGCTCCGAGCTCTGAACATCGAGGGCAGCTACGAGAAGCTTGGCACGAGCTCCATAGTCCCTAATGAGCTGCAGTTTGACCTGGTGCCGTTTAAGTCTCTGCAGGAGTTGACAATACTTGGAGTTCCTATGGGATGTATACAGAGTGTTGGTGAGTTCATAATTTTGGATTGGATTCTGAATATTTTGGGACGTCAAATAAAACATTGACAAGCATTTCTATTTGTCCTCTTTGACTGGTACAGTGGTAGCATTAGATAGAACTTAGTTTTACTACATCTACGAGTACATCTAGTTTTGATAGGCATTTTGTGTGAATTGACAGTCATTGTGGCCATTTTGCCTGAATATCCTGAAAATGATATTGGACTAAACTCTAACCACCCCAGTGGCATTTGTACTAATGCTTCTTCATAACATAAATTAGTTTTTAGTTTAAGATACATTATAATATATGACATTTCATATTGAGAAAAGTACTAAATAGTAGTACATGTTTTCCACACAGTAGGACTATGTCGCCGCGAGAGTATGTCGCCGCGAGATAGATGACACGTCTTCTTCTAACTGTATTAATAACATAAGGACGGGTAGTCTATCTCGCGGCGACATACTCTCGAGGCAATCATGTGCTGGGCCTACTGATCAAGTTTCAAAAACGTACTAAACAAAAGTTAGAAGATATTGTACAGCATTTTGGCAATTAGGTGAAATATGAGTCTTATTCAAAATCGTAACATAATAGCACAAATATTTTCTGAAGACTAAAAAAAATGTTTCCTTCCCCAGGTTCCCTCCGAGACACACTTGTGAGTTTATCAGTACTGGTGGCGAGTGTGGTGTCAATGAATGAGTTCTTGCTAGTAGATATTCTACATAAAGACCCTTCCAGCATAGCGGATACTGTGGTAAGTCTCACACAAGTCTATTGTGACATTGACATGGGTAGTAAAATTCGATCAAAGTTATTATTGAGTAATTACTAATCACTCTACACTAATGACGCCCAACGACCACGAATTTATGTTTTATTTAAATATCCAATGAATGATTATTTTTAATTAAACATAATATTTGATAGTGTGTAAAATATCTGGCGTAATCACGTTGATTCTAAAATAATTACAATTGAGACGGAAATGCCCGCTAATGATACTAGTTTTTTTTTAAACTTAAAAACTGTTTCATTAGCATTACATTATGGTGTACAAAACGTCAGTTAACCAACCTATGCTACCCTTTTAGGTATCTAATCTATTATAGTTATCAAATATCTAGCCTAGCCTAGTATACAGACATCCTAACCTAGACTACTAACCTTATGTAAGTATAAGTTGACATACTTCATTGAATATATGATTTGAGCTGCATCTGCGACCCTGGAATTGCGTGTGTTACGTGTGTATAAGTTACATATTAATTTGCGTATTGCGAAGGTTGTTTGCATCCATAGTCCATACTATCCATCCATGCTAATATTATAAATGAGAAAGTGTGTGTGTCTGTTTATTTGTCCGTCTTTCACGGCGAAACGGAGCGACGAATTGATATGATTTTTTAAGTGGAAATAGTTGAAGAGATGGAGAGTGACATAAATAAATAAATAAATATTGGGTCACCTTACACGGATCAATTTAGCCCCAAACTAAACAAAGCTTGTACGTTATGGGGGCTAAGCGACGATATACTTACTTAAATAGATAAATACATACTTAGTATATACATAGAAAACATCCATGACTCAGGAATACATACTTAAATAGATAACCAGAATAGATGACTCAGGATCTGTGCTCATCACACAAATAAATGCCCTTACCGGGATTCGAACCCAGGACCGCGACTTAGCAGGCAGGGTCACTACCGACTGAGCCAGACTGATCGTCAAATAGGTTACCTTTTGTCTCTTTCTAACCCCCTACTTCCCTAAAAGGGGTGTGGAAGTTTGTATTGAGCATTCCGCTTGGATTTAACGCGAGCGAAACCGTGGGCAAAAGCTAGTTTGCAATACAGCTATTATGGACTTCTTTTGAAATAAACAGTGGTCTCAAACGCGTGAACTTTATTTTCAGATTAATCTGATTAATGACATAAACATTTATGTTATTGAACAATGATAAGAGCGCACGCGTCCATGAGTCCATTATCAAAGACTAGGCTCATCTAAATAGGTCACTAAGATTACTTTATCTGGGCTGTGTGGTCGGCCTGGATAGCTACTCTACAACTATATTAGTCTAGCTGAATATAAAATAGTCATTTATTGACTATACTAAATTCCAAGAAATAATTGTGCCTCAGAATTAGGTACACAATCCGGGCACAATCCTACCTATAGGCACTATAAGTAAATTTTGTCCTGCATGTTTATGAAACATATACAACTCTGCTAATAATTGTAGCGCTTTTTAGAGTGCGTAAAGCGACACATCTGTTACAGCTGTAAAAGTCAAAACACGATTTTTTGTTACACTTCTTTTTACACTTTTCGTTACATACCTATTTATTTACCCTATGTTATCGACTACGCTCGTAGCGCGTAGCACACGCTGGCACGAGTATTGTGCATCTCTTTGCTACATCTAGTATGGTTGGCCTGGATAGTTACTCTACGTTGCTCACAAAATGACACAAGACTTATTGTAGGCATACACCGATTAACAGCTTAGACGGACTGAATTGTGGTAAACTCTTTTGATCACGTGTGTAGGCACGCGATCGCTTACATGCTATGAGTCTGCATAAGTGCTACTATTTAGTGTAGATTTAGATTAAGAAGCACTTGCTAGTTGAAAGGATGACTCTCACTGACTTTTCAGACTCTACATCTAGTTCAAAATATGTGGCGTGGCTATTTCGATCCTATACAAAAAATTCAAAGTAAGAACAGCTCATCACATCCTAGCTTACCTATCTATGTTGAGTAAGGGGTTGTGTTTTCGCATTTTCTAAACATTCTCTTCCTTTATGAATACAGAATATCTCCTTCGACTGGTCTAACCAATGAAGATAAACAGATTATGTTCAATGTCAGATTTGCGAACACTCGGCCGTTATACGCGGATCCAGTCGCCGCGTGAGGGAGCCGTAATACACCAATTTTGTTATAAAAATAGATATAAAATAAGGCACATCCAGTTTGAGAGCAAAAAGGCGACTAATTTTCAAAATGTGGGCATCTCGCGACTTTACTGCTTAGTTTCTGACAAACTGAATATGCCAGTGTATAGATTTTAGCTTAGATACTATCATATGTATTTGTAGATTATGTATATGTTTAGGACAGATGTATTTGATTAGCTAGTTAAGGGTTACACGTGCCATTGTCGCGCTTAAAGACTTAGATAAAGACATTCCGAACAGCGACTAGTAAATACTAATACTGTATCCATTGCGATAAGTGATTAGTGCGACTATAGGTCAGTTTGAATATAGACTTGTTCAGTAAACATTACATAATCATTTATTTAACTGTGGCCAGTACAAAATAACAACGAATATAACTTCTAAGTAGTTGTTGTTTTATATTGTACTGGTCATAGTTGGTTGATCGAATCAGAAAAATAAAACAAAATATTTTCGAAGATGAAATGTTACAACATGTCATGTTCTAACATTCATATAATAACATGTTCACTAACATGCTTAATCAGTATATTTGACATAATGGAACATAAAATATATGCCTATACCTACCCCATAATACAACTTTATATAATTCTTTACAGAAATGGAAGAAGCTGTCAGTCGTGAACTTCGCAAGCAACAACATAAAAGACATGGACTGGGCGATCAAGCTCGTCCCGAAGCTGCAGCACCTCAGCCTGTCCTCCAACAAGCTGGCCGAGCTGTGCGACGTGTCCTGTCTCCACGAGCTGCGCGTCCTCAACCTGTCCATGAACAACTTCCAACTCTGCGAGAGCTGGCACTCCAAGATAGGTAACATCGTCAAGATAGATCTCTCACAGAACAAGGTCGAAACTCTCCAAGGATTCTCGAGGTTATACTCCTTAGAAAGCTTGGATTTGAGCTGCAACTGCGTCACAGATGTCGAAGAGGTCCAGCATATTTGTAAACTCCCTGTTTTAGAATATCTATGGCTCACCGCTAACCCAGTTGCGTCCACCGTAGATTACAGAGTAAAGGTTCTAGAACAGTTCAATACAAGGATGGAGGAGATTTGTTTAGACAATGAAAGGGCATCTGGGAAAGAGCTGGATACGGCCAGGGTGCTGCAAGCCTTAAGGGTGGTGAAAGAGGGCAAGACCCCGAGCTTTCTGCAGAACAATAACACTACACATTGCTTTAATAGGAGTTGACAGATAGGTTTGTAAGTAGAACAATTTGATTTGGAAATATTTTTAAAAGACAAGAGGTAGTTATTAAAGAATATGATAGTAGAATATGGTAGTTATTCAATTACGCCTGGCATCCGTTGACTCGTTGGGTCGATGACATCCGGAAAATAGCGGGTCACAACTGGATGAGACAAGCCCAGGATCGGGAGAAGTGGCGTATCAGATGAGATGCCTTTGCTCAGCAGTGGGCAATAAAGGGCTGGTATGATGATGATTATAATGAGTTATTAAAGAACTGCCTCGGCTAGAAATTATTTGGACGTTTTAATATCCTGTTAAAATGTTATAAATATATGATTTGATTTTTTTTATAGACTTAACACCAGAATTTAAAGGGTGTTTAACTCGATTGTGTTATTCCTGATTTATTGTTCTTGTATAATATTACGTCACTTATACCCTGACGCTAAATCGGTGTAAATATTATAATCTCTTAAATGTGCGTGATAATAAATAATTAATTAATTATAATATAAATGTATGTACCCTTAATTTATATGATATATAAATGGCTGACAAGCTATGATTCACTGGTTGAATTAAATTAATTAAATGTAGATGGCTCTGCCCCATTTAAAAAACCTATTATCCACACAGCGCTATCTATAATAACTGTCATTTTTGAAACATTAGTGGGCCATTTTTTTCAAAGTTGTCCACCCCACTTTTTTTGTAACCTGGGTATTTTTTACGTGATTAATACTCAGAATCGCGAGCTCTTTCGATCCTGATAGGAGAAAAAAAATGTCCCAAGATTTCCATACATTTTTTCGAACCTTCCGTATGGTAACGGAATGGGAAAAAAATCTTGGGACACTTTTTTTCTCCTATTAGAATTGAAAGAGTTCGCGATTCTGAGTGGAAACCACAAAAAAAATTCGAAAAATTTCAAAATCCAAAAAAAAAGTGGGGTGGACGACTTTAAAAAAAAATGGCCCTAGTATGTCTAAGGCACTAGTCCCACCAAAAGACAAACAAAAGATAAGCGTTCCCGTGTAAATAAAAGAGAGATCGCTCGGCGACAAACTATAACTCGCTCGCGGTATCATCGCGTCTCTATTTCATTTGACGACCGGTCTGGCTCAGTCGGTAGTGACCCTGTCTGCTAAGCCGCGGTCCTGGGTTCGAATCCCGGTAAGGGCATTTATTTGTGTGATGAGCACAGATATTTATTCCTGAGTCATGGATGTTTTCTATGTATGTAAGTATGTATTTATCTATTTAAGTATGTATATCGCCGCTTAACACCCATAGTACAAGCTTTGTTTAGTTTGGGGCTAAGTTGATCTGTGTAAGGTGTCCCCAATATTTATTTATTTATTATTTATTTACACGGGATCTTTATTTTTTCGTTTCTACCGCCGATAGCTCATCGCTTCCTCGCTTCTGGTGGGACCCGTGCCTTACGGTGCTCCCACACCGGCAATTATAAGACGTTCAAGAACAAGTGTAGGAGCACTATTAGACATACCCTATATAGAATCTGAATCTTTGGTCGAATCGCAAATAAATGTGAACAATACAAGGGTAACTTTTTATTGCCATTTGAGATGTAATGTAAGATTATATAATCATTTATGCATATGGGAAATGGAATGTCGCTATAATTGAAATTTAGTACAAGCGCTGGATCCAGCTTCGTGCCCGGGGGGGGTCACGTGGTCCAGGCTAGGCTCCGGGGGGTCATGACCCCCCCCCCTCCCCCTGGATCCGCGCATGATGTAGTATCCCTTGCATTAAACTTGTAAGACGAGTGTAAAATGTTGCCTTATTATTATTACTCTTATTAGGTTGAAGAAAGTGGACCCATTTGTATTCCACAGAACTTTTTTTTTAATCTAACTATAAATAACGTGACTAAACTGACTAATTAGTGCCGATATATTGTCATGTATGTTACCACGGCAACACAACTATAATTTTGTATGTTCAATTTTTCATCTCAAAATAATATAAATATAAAATTCTCTCACAGTACCTAGCATATTTACAATTGATTTTTAACTTGTCTGTATTGTGACTTTCGTGTTGCTATCAGTATATATTTTTGTGTTAGAGTTGACATTTTTTGTACATACATACAGTCTGACCAAAAAAGAGTACCTACTTAGATATTAAAAAGTGGCAACATTGTATTGTCATCGCTTTCAAATCAATATGTGTGATAAAACGGGACGACACTATGATGTTGCCACTTTTTAATTTCTTTTCTTTTTGGTCAGACTGTACCCTATATATTATATTGACCAATGAAATATACAATGACACCATTGACACCTTAAACAATAGACTAGATTTACCTCTGTTACGGCTCAGCCACGACATTGGTCTAAACGCGACAGCGGTGAGCGGCGGCCATACATTGAAGCGAGACACAGCGATGGGACTTTTCATTCGCACTTATGGCTGCCGCTCACCACTGTCGCGCTTAGACCAATGTCGTGGCTGGGCCGTTAAGTTAAGCCTATAAATACTACTGTAAGTAAAGCTTGACCAGAAATATATGATTATTGTCAGGAGGGCGCTGTTGTTCTGGTGACAGCTGGGTATATACTCCCATTACGAATTGAACAGAACAAACGTAAACATACTGCTGTCACTGTCAAAGTAACACGCGCAGCTCAAGTCAGGGGTTCTCAAAGTAAGGGCCGACGGAAAAACAAATAACTTGTAACCAGTTATTAACGATCACTCTATTACACACTTAAAATCGTGAACCGATCGAACACGATGACTGTTAAGTATATAATGTTATGATCCCATGCAAGTCAAAGTAAAAATCGGTCCAAAATTGACGAAGTTCTGTCATATCAGATACTTACGAAACCAATAATTAAATTTATAACCACCTTATTTTGCACCATCGTATTTGAAGTCGGTTTTAATTAGCCATTAAAATTCACTACCACCTAGTCTCGAAAGTTGCTGAAAAATAATGTTTAGCGGCCCGCTACTTGGTCGCCCAGGTTCATTTCCACAGTGATACCAGAGCAATAAACAAAGTACCCGAAAAAAACGGCTTCTTAATTTCAATTAATATACCAAAACGTTTTGTGTTGAAATTTATTTTAGTTCAAACAGAGTCATTATTTGTGTAATGGAATATGTAAAGATTTTTAATAAACTTGTAAAATATCGGCAATTTTAATACCTCGAATGGTGCAAATTTTTTATAGCACCGGCCACACGTTTGTTTACAATAATTCCGGCTAATTCAAAATAGGATTGTAGTATGAAGAAAATAGTTCTAATGAAATTCCGCAACATGGCGCGTAGTCATGTCATATATTGTCGCGACGTTTCGCGAGTTACCTGGCAACACTACCAACTGAACGAAACAACCTCCATTTAAACCAGTAAGAACCTGTTTGTCACTTTATGGCGTGTTGAATTTAATTATGTAAATTAATATTCGAATCAGTGCTCATCAAGGGGAGCCGAGTCACCAAAGAAAGCTAAGTGGTGTTTTTTATCTCTTGATAAGAGGAGTTATTCTCCCAAAACATTCTCGTTCATTTAACCTAAAACTAACTTTTCATGATTGAATATTATTGCTATGCATTATTACAAAGTTTACGATGATGGTGTTTCTGTTATTGATAGTGTGTTGAATTGGAGTTTATTCCATGTTTATTCATATTGAGAACATTTGGATACCTGACAATTGTTGCACAACATGGAGTCTGCCGAGGCAGGGTTATAAAATGCAATTGTGATTGTTATGAAATATAACTATTATGTCTGTTTAGACTAAATTATGAATTATGATTTTGCGTCTGGAGAGACGGCATTATGAAATATTTAGCCTGATTTGCAACACCGTAGGGCTTATCTGTGTGTGTGTGTTTAAGAAGCAATCATGGCGTTTAATAAAGTCAGCGCGGCCCCAAAGTGTTTTGGGACCAGGCATCGGGTAACTCTGATGCTGGTATGTCCGCAACCAGAGGCTGGGGGCGTGGTCCAGCCTTGGTAATTATGCTGTTTATTTAATATGAGAAAATTACAATTTGGCTGGGGATGGACGTATGCCCCCAGCCTTGGTAAGTGCCGGTGGTTTTGTGAGGATCCGGTCGCTGAAGCCTGCCGGCCAGGGGTTCACGCATCCTCTGGGAGGACCCCCCAAGATGGTGAACCCTGTAAGGGCTGTCGGGCATGTGTACAAGATTAGCGCTTTTCTGGAAGGTTGACGAACCTTCGTACACAGTTTGGGTCCAACAATTATTTGTCAAGCGCCGGCCATTGATGTGGGGCGTTGTGACGCTATGTAAGTGTATAGCCTTAAGTCTGTAATGTATATATGAGTGGCATTAATAATGTGGTTACCAAAGAGAGGTTCTGTGGTATATGAAAGATAAAAGTGGCTATGATAATGTGGTTTATGAAACATCTATGATTTACCTAAAAGTGGCTTTGATAATGTGTGTACTACAGAGGTGTTCTGTGGTTTATGAAATATCTCTAATAATCTGTAATGTGTTGATCTATGTGTAATGTTAATGTGCTTGCCATAGTTGTGTTTATGAGTGGTGTTAAGATACTTGCAATGATGATGTTATACTCATCTGATCTGATGTTGTATCCGTGATATACCATCTGCATTTATTCTCTATATTTGAGAAGTGTACTTTGTGAGAGAATGGTTACAAAGCTTTCATATTGAGTTTGACTATCATATGTGGAATTTTGTATCCTGAATATGCTGAATTGAGTTGATATATCTCAATGCATTAGTTGAGATAATAGCAACTATAATGAAAGACAAATGTTGTTAGAAATTGACTTTGTTTACTGATTTACTGCATTATTTGTGTAGTACTTTGGTATGAATATTGATGCACCATAATGGTGACTGGAAGGTATCTTTGAGATACTTTACATATGTATTTAAGTACTACATTTATGTAGTTCAAAGGGAACTAACATGATGATGGTCATGATAATGATGATGATGATAAATAGTTGGAACTGTAATAACTTCAATAAGCATCTTGGAATTAATGATTTCAGTGAGATTTGAGAACCTATAATGGAAAGAATATAACATGAAATTAACCTTGTAATAATACTTGCATAGAACTAAATGTGTGATATTATATAGAGATAATTTAGTGACTTTGTAAGTCATAGTTACCCCTTTTTAATACAGATCTTGAGATGCCAGTCATGCTGACCAGTGTGGAAGCAACGAGGACAGCGGTTAGAGAAAGGCTCTAACAGTCATTCCATACATGCAGTGTAGCCACTGCTAACCAAAGGTATGAATCATTCCTTTGCTTGACTGACGTTTGTACATTGAGTTATAATGATAGCAGTTATAGTTGATAAACCTTTGGAGATGAATTCAGCAATGTTTTACTTTTTGTTTTATTCTTTGGAACAATCTGGTCAGGATTTGCTAACTGAAAAAAAAAAAAGGTGAACCTATTTAAATAAACAAGTGTTAAATACCTAAAGAATTTTTTGTACTGGCCAAGTGGCCACTAGATATAGAGAAAAGATATAAGGAAATACGTATTCACTTATAAGTATTATACTTGTGATTAAACTGTGCATTGTATTGTATATAAAAAATTGATATATTTTTAATAAGAATTGATTAATTTATTATTAAAGTTATTTTAATGTTGACTTGAATTTTGATTTTCCTCTGGTTTCTCTGGATATTGATCATAATAATATACAGCAATATTTAGTGCTTCGTACAAAATTTCACTTCACTTCACTTTTTAGTCTATGGCTACCGCGCAGTTAAGCACAATTCTGCCAAAAACGAGTATCGAACTTCACACGGCATGAGGATAGAAAATAAACATAGAGCAAAAAGATAGACTGGGTAATACCTGCAGAACAATATAAGAAAATGACAAACAAAAATTACTTATTCTAAACAAACATTCTTTTGATTATTATATTATTATAATTTAATACAAAAACAAACATTTATGTTCAACACTAAGTAAAAAAGGTGCCTTTTAAAGGACAATATTGTTTTTTGACATAAATTTACTTATAGCATACACCACTTTATTATTACTAGTTAGGTACAACAATGAAGACATATTAGTAGGTAAAGGTACATTAATATTTGGAAGGTAGGAATAAAGATCAGGAGATTTGTTATTTAGCGGACAGTTAAAGAAAATATGATCAATATTACCAACTTCAGTACCACAGTCGCATATAGGAGAATCTTTCATTTTAAAACTATGTAATTGCTCGGACGAACAAACACGACCTAATCTGAGTCTAATAATAATGCTAGTGTGTCTTTTAGAAAGAGATCTATTTTTGAAAAACCATGGACGGGATGGGATAGATGGCTGAATTTCAGAAAAGAAGCATTTCTTAGCACGGGTCCATCGGGTAGCCCATTTTTTCTTCATGAACTCGAAGGGGATGTTCAGGATATCAGGCGAATATATTTTAAAAAAGGAGTCATCCCCATCAAGAACAGCTTCTTTGGCGGCTATGTCCGCCTTCTCATTACCTACTATGCCCGAGTGACTAGGGATCCAAACAAATACTATCTCTAAGCCAGCAGAATGGCATTCAAAAATTTTGTTTTTTAGTTGACAAATAAGATAGCTACGTGCGAAATTCTTGAAAGGGCGTAACATAATAGACTGAATTGCACTGAGACAGTCAGAAAAAATTACGCATTTTGGCAACTTATGGACAAAGATATATTCTAGAGCTTTTAAGAGGGCCAAGCATTCACCAGAAAATACTGACGCTTCAGGAGGAAGTTTAAATTTTGCTAAGATATCCGAGTTTGATATGAGAAAAGCTGCCCCTACACAACCCTGATCCGATAATTTAGATGCATCAGTAAAAAAGAGCCGATGACCTGAATAGTATGAGTGAACAAACTTAGAGAAAGTCGAATTAGCAGAAGGAGACCCTTTATCTATGCCAATATTAGTTACGACTTTGGGTACATGCGTAAGAGCCTCGAAAGGAACAGAATAAATAGGTAGAGTAGAAGATTTCATAATAGGGGTTTAAGAGCTGCTATTTTCACTAGACTATTAACCAAATTGGGTTGATCTTTATTACGCCAGTATGCTTTGCTTGACCCATATAATTGAAGAAGACGCAGTTTTGGGAGAAGAGGATGAGAAGATAGTGCAGAGATACCAAATAAAAAGCGGTCTGCAAGAAGTTGCCCTCTTAAATCCAACGGAGGATCCACACATTCAACCTGGATAGCTCTGTTTGGGGAAGGCTTCATGGCACCCGTAACAATTCTGAGAGCCCTCATTTGAATACGTTCTAGCACAGTGAGAGCTGATTTATTACAGGGTTCGAATATAAAAGTACCAAAATCTAAAAGGCTGCGGATTAAAGCGTTATATAACAATTTTTGAGAATATGGGTGGGCTCCCCACCAAGCACCTGATAGGGCCTTAAGAATGTTAATATTCCTTTCGCATTTTTTAGCTATATAAGAAAGATGAGAAGAGCCCACAAATCTCCGATCAAAGAACACTCCAAGAAATTTAACAGAATCTACTAAGGGGATAGGCTCCTCATTAAAAACAAAACGACAGGCTGGAGTAATCAGACTTCTAGAGAACACAATGGCCGAACTTTTAGCTGAAGATAAGGAGAGACCATGCATATTTAACCATGAACCTAATGATACCAAAGCCCCATTAACCATTTCCACAGCACGAAGTGGACTTTTATCTGAGCAGTAGAGGACTACATCATCTGCATATTGTAACAATCTGCAAGCCCAATTTACCGACTTATCAAGGTCAAACGAATAAATATTAAAAAGAATCGGGCTCAGGACTGAGCCCTGAGGTAGGCCTTTCCATGTGTGACGTACAGCCTTAACTTCACCCTGCCATCTCACGTTGATAATTCTGAACATCAGCAAATTACAAATAAAATTGACTACCTTAGGAGAGATATTCAGTTGGGACAATTTATCTCTAAGTACAGATAGAAGAACATTATCATACGCGGATGAGATGTCAAGAAAAACTGCAGCCATAGACTCACCCCTAGAGAATGATAACCGAATGTCAGTAGATAATATACTGTGACTATCAGTGATACTTTTTCCTTCCTAAAACCAAACTGGAAACGAGGAAGAATACCTCGACTTTCCAAAAACCAATCCAGACGGTTTTTCAACAGATGCTCCATAATCTTACAAAGAGTGGACGAAAGGGCAATAGGGCGGTAAGATGAACCAAGATTGGAGTCCTTGCCGGGTTTAGGAATCGGGATGACAAATTGTTCCTTCCAGGAGTCGGGGACAAGTCCAGAGCTAAAGAAGGTGTTAATAAGATCTAAGTAATAAGAGACAGCCGTCATACTAGATCTGGTTAAAAAGGAATATGAGAGACCATCGGGGCCGGGAGAAGAATCAGAAAGGGAGTCCATGACAAGTTGTAATTCGGAAAGATGAAAAGGAGAAGATAAGAAGTCATCATAATTAGGGAGTTCAGTATTCTTAGATGGAAGTTCAGACCAGTTAGGCACATAAGGAGGAGCCAGTTTATCGGAAAATTCATACAGCCAAGAAGGACAGTTAGAAAAGGACGAGGGCGGAGACGACGAGGAGCAGGCATTTCTGAAAGATTTAATACTGCGCCATACAACTGAAGGATGAGTGGCTGGAGATAAAGATTCGCAGAACTTTGTCCAACCATCTCTTTTTTCGAAAGCAGTATTTTTTTAGTTTTGGCTTGCACCCTTTTTAAGTTCAGATAATTTTCCATGGTCATCTCAGACGAGAAAGCCCTTTCTGCAGATTTTCTATCCTTAACCAGAGAGGTACACTCGGAATCCCACCAGGGAGGAGAAGGGCGACGATTAGAAGAAACATTCTTGAGGGGTATGGCCACTTCAGCTGAATCCAATAAAACCTGGCAAAAAAGGTTATAGCAATGTAGACAGTTGGATCGAGAGACAGGCGGCAAAGACTTCATTTTATTTTCTGTAAGAATAGAGAAAAGGGGCCAGTCAGCCATGGCTAACTTAAACTTTTGAAGAGGAGGGGGAGCCGAAGGAGGTTGGAAGCTAGAAGAATAAGTAATAAGCAAAGGAAAGTGGTCACTCCCAAAACTAAAAGGCAGAACATCCCAGGAAAGAAGAGAAGACAGGGAAGGTGAACAAATAGAGATGTCAACTGCTGAGGGATTCTGAGACGGAGCGGTGCGTCGAGTAGGACGACCATCGTTTAGAACACACAAATTAAACGAGTCCATAAACTGGAGCATTTTTCGACCTGATGCATTGGTGAGATGAGAACCCCAAAGAGAGTGGTGGCAATTGAAATCACCTAACATAAGATAAGGACCAGGGACATTATCCAAGAGAGACCAAAAGTCATTAATAATAGTAGCAGAGGGGTGAGGAATATATACAGATATTACTGTAAAGTTGAAAATTTTACATGCAACGATATAAAGAGAAGGGTGAGATGGGATGTTAAAGAGGGAGAAGTCAATATCTTTCCGAATCAAAAGGGCACAGCCATCGTGACCTTTTGGATTATCCTGTCTTAGACATACATAATTTGGACAGTTAAAATGAGAATCAGGTTTTAACCAGGTTTCAGAAATAGCTAAACAGACAGGATTGTATTTCCGAATGACATACAGAAGATCAGTCTTGTTACGACTGATGCTCCTGATGTTCCACTGGATAAAATTGACCGCCATTTTCATAAGGCCCACAGACAGGGCCACTGGAAAGGAAGGGAGATAAATCCTTTAAACTACTGGCAACGTTGGACGGTAGAGAGATAGCATTTTGCTGAAGAGTAGATACAAGAGACGAGATCACCGAATAGAGCATAGGTAAAATATGGACCAAAGAAAACAGTTCAGTCGGCGCTGGTGCAACTGGAGAAGAACATTGGCTACTAGCTGGACCATTCCTAAACATAACCCCATTAGCAGGTTGAGGAGCATTGTAGTCTGCTACTAAGGCCCTGTGAGATTTCTCATCATACCCATGAGGGTTAGATAGGGCAGGAGTTTTTTTTTGAATTAAAACAGTTTTTTTATAAGACTTCGTTTGAGCAGCTTCATTGTACGGTCTGCGAGCTTTAGGAATCTTTCTATCCGCCTCCTGATAGGATAAACTTTCATCTCCCATTATTCTTTTTATCTGTTGTTGCCTGATGAATTCGGAACAAACCTTGTCCGTAGCACAATGTTTACCTAAGCAGTTAAGGCAGGATGGGACAGCCGAACAGGTACTGCCTTCATGAGGCTGAGCACATTTGGAACAACGAGGACGAGACCGGCATTGCGCCCGAACATGGCCGAAGCGACAACACTTGAAACATTGCACAGTAGGGAAATAATATTGAACCACGTCCAATGCACAGCTGAATAAAAACACTTTGTCCGGGAGAATTTGGCCGTCAAACGTCAGAACTACAGTTTCTGATGGGGCCCATTGAGTGGAATTGTCGGAAGGATTCCTTTTTTTAAAGTTTAATCGTCTCGCCTTTACAACCTTACCACAACCGAAAGGAGTGGAAATTAAATTTGGTAGGTCCTCGTTCGATAAGTCAGTCGGGATGTTACGTGCAATACCCGTTTTGGTGACGTGGTATGAAGGAATGAATTTCTTGCAATTATTACTGGCCAATGAGCACGACAAAAACTGATTAGCCCCGGCAGCGGATAAAAATTCTACACTCAGCCTATTTCTTCCAATTTTTTTAATTCCACCATCCTTCAGGTTAGATATGCCATTTGTGTACAGAAATTGGCCAAATTTCACCGGATGCATGTAGGCACCGGAGTCCGCCTCCGAAGCCTCGCGAGCCACATGCACGATGTATGGACCTTTATCTGAGTCATTGTATAGGTTTCTGGTCTGAAACTGAGGAACAGATCTGTCCGAAGATTTTTTTTCCGAGTTTTCTCTAACAGGCTCACTATCAGAAGAAATTGGGATGTTCGACTGAGCAACTATTTCAGAAGGCGGATGTTGGTCGGTACGAGGAATCTTACATGAATCGTCATGTTCGTCCGAGTTAGAAATGATAGTTTTCATATCCCTTTTTTTAGATCTATGGTCCTTGTTGGTGTGAGTAATGTTAGGAGAGGAGGATGATTTAATTATCTTACCTAACGAAACGACAGCCTGAGTTTCTTCCACCTCCATATGACATGCCGGTGAAGGCGGGTTTACAATAATCCCAAGGATCCCTGGGTCAAACTGATCTGACTCCATTTTGGAGAGAGGAAAGAAGAGGGCAACTGCCTCACATCCGAGAAGTTGCCGTCTTCTCCCGATAACTTAAATAACTACACTATTAACACTAAAACTAATATTATACAATACAATAATAACAAAACACAGACAAAAACAGGTATTACCCTTTAAAAAGACCGCTTTTGGTCAAAAAATCCAAAATTTAGTTTTCCCGCGCGTGCACCACTCGAACGCCCGAAGCAGAAAAAAAACATACAAAATTTAACACAAGTCACTTTTGAATTTGAGATACTTTGGTTTGACAAATACGATTTACGAATTTCACATCGTATTTTTTTTTCACCCTCAAAAAACGGGACGACACTACAATGTTGCCACTTTTTAATTTCTAGTTGAGTCCTTCCGCATACCAGCTCTGGCAACACTATTTTGACAGTTGCCCTGTGAAGGGGGACTCCACAAAATTAACTTGTAAGTGTCAATGCCCTTCTTGCCTTAAAATAAGGTTTATTTTGGTGTAAACTATCCATCACCATATTTTTGTGATCAATGTTATGACTGATAAATAAAAGCAAACATGCGAGCCGTGTTAATAATTTTTAAAATGCTAAATATGATAACATTCTCCTAGTAATAAAAGCGATACATTTCCTCGTTAGGTTGCGGTTTATAATCAGTTGTATTTCTACCATCATGTTGGTACGTTGTGTTGTATTATTGTCGGTATTGGTAATATTTTGCCAAGGTATTGTGCCGGGGCCGAATTATATCCCTACAGAGGTGAAATATGGCCAAAGCCTCAATATGAGAGGAAGGACAAAGCGGTTTATTTAGTTGACAAGGATAAATTGGAATTTAAGGTAAGTTCAATTTAGCTTAAACTAAATTTGCAACTAACTTCGTACGTTGGTCGTAAATGGCTAGTTCATATAATTTCAACGTCCGCTTGCTCACATTCAATAATAGGTAGGTAAGAATAACCTCTATGAATACCTACTGTTAGAGGCATTCCCTTGTTTTTTAAAACCATGGGTATATTCATGTTTTCGTTGAACTTATCGATTTTTTGTTCTCTATCTATATACCTAAGTGTAGCATGACGGTTGACCTATTAAAATTTGAATAATGGTTGGTATTTGATTTGTTAATTACACGTACTCGAATCAGAATCTTTAACTTACAAACTCGTGTCTTCACTTATCAACATAAACGAATGCTACTTAGCCGATATTACACTATCATAGAATTCATAGAAATATAATCATAGACAACATGCATACAGACCTATGATCGTATATTATATATAATATCTGGGCGACCGAGCTTCGCTCGGTTCTATTTTAATATATCACGTCTTTAGATAAAAAAAAAACTCTTATAAATACAAAAACAAAAAAAAAGACAAAAAACAAAAACTTAATTTCTGGCCGGGATTCGAAACCCTGACACCTACGATCTATCTGCGTACATTAGACCGACCTCGTGCGACTGAGCTACGCGGAATCGATGCGCGCGCGGCGAAATTAAGGACCATATTTTACGTTTACAAATGCGAAAGAAAAACTCAAGAAAACTCGAAAATTCGCGTTTTCCGGGATCTAAGGCTACGCTAGATCGATTTTTCACCCCCGAAACCCCCCACAAAATAAATTTCAGCGAAATCCTTAGAGCGGTTTCCGAGATCGTCGGTATATATAAATAAATAAATAAATAAATAAATAAATAAATATACAAGAATTGCTCGTTTAATAGTATAAGATATGATAGAGTAGGTACTATCGTGTTAAGTACCTAAAGCATTTGAGTGAATGGCAATATATTGTTTACAGGTAACGAAACAGTCGTGTCAAATTTTAACGGACGCTATCCAGCGAGCCAAGAAGACCGTACAGAAATTGTCAAAAATCGCGAGGCGTAACTACGATGGGCAGGGTGTTGATCGGAGCTCGCCTACTTTGGATACGGTCGATGTGCAGTTGACTCGGCCTTGCGAGGCGTACCCTTACCATGGGATGGATGAAAGTTGTAAGTATAACATAGGTAGAAGTCAGAAATGATATTGCAATGTTGAAATCAGGTAGGTATACCTATGTAAGTAACTACCTACTTATTGTAGTCGCGTACTTCGCGTAGGTATAGCTAGGAACATACTACGCGGACGTCCGATCAGTGGGCACGGTCTTCGGGACGTGGCTTCGGCTGACCAAAACATCCAGCGAGCCAGATTTCGATCGGACGCCCGTGCGCTCAAGGCCACGCCCACGACCGACGACCGATAGTTTGCACGGTTAAGTGTATATTCAATATTCATTGTCTAGATCCGCGTCCGCGGTCGCGCGACGGCGGACGTCCGCGTTATATGTTCCTAGCTTATTCGTTTGACGTACAAACCATAAATCATTATACTTATCGTTAGTCTTATATAATGGAGCAGCTATGTAGCCATAAGCCATTACTAAAATATTTTTACGAGGTATGAAGTGTTCGTTCGACCATAGGTAAGTAAACTCGACAGGTTTGAGGTCGAGGGAAGCAGGTAATACGGTACGGGTAACGCTGAAATCTAGTATCTGCGCCGCGCAAATGCTAAGACTTATGTATCATGCTATTCAGGCACCTACTTGTTCTACAAGTTACCCTCCCCAAGAATTCCTCGGGACTTGATTGCAGGTCAACTTGTTTGTGGTCTTTTTGACAATCTTCAATTGAATCCTCTTATTCTTCATTTCAGACAATCTCACGGTATCGGACACGGCGAGTTTGACTGGACATTCAATATGGGGCGTTCTCCACGGGCTCGAGAGCTTTCTACACCTGCTCTACCAATCAGATGACTACGAGGTAAGTTTATTTTATTTTTAAAGTTCTAAGGGTAACACAAGTCTTCTTCAGCTTACTGTGGGACTCAGTCAATCTGTGTAATAAAGTCCTATAATATTTATTTTATTAAGGGTAGAGTAGAGCATAAAAGTATTAACTAACAAAATGCCCCTAGTAATTCTAAATGAAGCTCTATCGCATGGATAAAATATGCCATCCAAATGCCATTGAAAAAAGTGGATGCGCAGAATATTCTTCTATAGATATAAAATATATATGATATACCTAACCTTGGATACCTAGGTATCCAAGGTGACACCAGGATCATTTGCAAAGTCCCCGCCTATATGTATTCCTGAGTGCCTTACTTAATATCGTTCCGTTTGCACTGTAATGTAATCAATTGAGAGAAATCTATAATTTATCACAATTACCTGAATAGTTTCTTAATCAAATTCGATTGTTTCAGACTCTCCTAATTCAAGGTACGAAGATCCGCGACTACCCTCGCCACCCGCACCGCGGGTTACTACTGGACACGTCTCGACACTACTTGCGAGTTAACAAACTCCTCACCACGCTAGATGCTATGGCGATGAATAAGCTCAACGTGTTCCATTGGCACATCGTTGATGACCACTCGTTCCCATATCAGAGCGAGAAGTTTCCTGAGTTAAGGTGAGATACTGAAATAAATATAACACGCTTTTGATACGTGACGACGTGTTATATAATAGTTATTTGTTATACAAGGGGGCAAAGTTGTATTTTAACGCCGAGTGTGGAATTGAAAAACGAGCAAGTGAAAGGATTCTAGATAGTTGAACCACGAGCGAAGCGAGTGGTTCGAGAATAGAATCCTGAACTTGCGAGTTTTTTAACACACGAGAAGTAAAATACATTTGCACCCGAGTGTAACACAAAACTTTTCCCCTCACTATAGCGAGGAAACTACAACGCAAAAAATGCGTTTATCACTGCTTCCAGTAGTTTCACAGGTGGTAAATCATCTTTATTACTAGATTCACCTCCTTTTATCAATTTTAAAGCAGTTAATTTGACTTTATCAAGGTCAAATTACTTTACTCACTAGTGGATAAAATGCGTTTTTACCCGCTGGTATTAAGGGACAAAACACGTGTTTCCGAGCTGGTGAGGGGAAAAATAAATATAACACGTAAGTTCCTACGTAAATTGAACTTGTTCGGAGTCCCACCCCACGTACCTACCTAAGTCCCTGGCGAAGCTAGTTGACGGCTGTAGCCGTCGGTGGCGTTATTGGTCAGTCTACTCGACGATGGCACAGCAGACTGGCGGACGAAATGTTAATTGCAGTATCTACTTAAAAGGAGACTAAGCCCGTAACTTACGAACTTCGGTATTCGCCTTCGCGGTAGATAATATTGACCCCGCAATTTTGGATGAGAAATTTGCCTAACCCTAATAATTCTTTGTTTTTAACTCAGCGAAAAAGGTGCGTATCACCGGTCAATGGTGTATACGAAAGCCGACATCAAGAAGATCGTGGAATATGCCAGAGACCGGGGGATCAGAGTCATACCGGAGATAGACGTCCCAGGTACCTATTAATTATGTAGCATTTTCTTCTCCGTAACCTCTGTTATGCTTACTAAATGGCTACAGTTAAGCAGAGTGACAAAAGGGCATTTTCGCGAAAAAAGATTCAAAAACTTTTTTTTTCTAAAACAGGTAAATTTACGGTTCGGTACAGGTAATTTAATCACGAGCCCTTTCCATCCTACTAGGCGGAAAAAAGCGTTCCAAATTAAATTTTTCTACTTTGTTACTATTTTTCATACACTTTGTACAGCGATTACAAAGTGCAAAATAATACAAAATGGGACCATTTTTTTGTCTCTTGTTTTTTGTCCTACATCGAAAGGGCTCGTGATTCTGAGTAGGAAAAACAGAAAATTTACCTACATTAGAAAAAATATTTTTGGTGATAAACATTACCTATTCAGCAGAGGGCTATGAAACTTGATATATTGTGATAGACGATTTTTGCAACTGACCCAAAGTCGAAAGAATGCCGAGCCGTCGATTACGAGTATTTTTTCACGGTGGTTATTGTGTCACTGTTGTAGAGTCCCATCACTATAGTAATGACCAAAAAATTGTAAGTAACTGAAGTTTAATATGAAAACTTGACGTTTTTGTGTTGCTCTGCTAAGTAGCTCTCGCTCTCGGTCGGCGCAGTCACACACTCATTCTCGATCCAAACCGCTCGCGTTCGCCGATTCTATACTGAACTAAATGAGCAAAGACCGATTCACGGAGCACGGAAAGGTTTATGAATAAAGACAAATCTGATTTAAACAGAGTGTTTTACAACTGTTATCAGGCCACGTGCGCTCCTGGGGCGAGGCGTACCCGCAGCTCCTCACGCCATGCTACACAGGCAAGAAGGTGACGTCCCTCGGGCCCCTGGACCCGACCAGCAACCACACGTACAAGTTCCTCGGCCAGCTGCTGGAGGAGGTCAGGGACTGGTTCCCGGACGAGTACCTGCATTTGGGAGGTGATGAGGTCGACCATAAGTGCTGGTAAGTGGTTACTGAACTTAGTATATTGCTGATCTGGTATACTTTTGTTGCACACTCTTTTTAGTAACCTTCTCTTACTTTTTTGACCTGATGAAGTAGGGAACAAATCAAATTATTTTATTAAATACTTTTTTGATTCGCCACCAGTGGGCTTGATCGCTTTTTCTTTAGTGTATGGTATCTATTTCAGTTTGTCCTGATGACTTAAAAAAAACGTTTTTTTTTTTTATTTTTTTATTATAAATCTACCATGTCTTAATAAATCCATTTCGGATGGTTTAATATGTATAATTTCAGAAACAGTCGAAACGGATGTGTAATTTTAGAACGGAATATTAGTTATAGACATTTCGCGATGGGGCAATTTATGGGTTATATTTTAGCCACTCGATAGCTCGCTCCTTGATGCACTCTCACTAGATAGCAGATGTCCTAAAACTCACGAAGCTGCCACTATTAAAAACACTGACACAATTATAATGGTAGTATCAACTGGAAACTTAATCCAGCATACCTAATCACTACTTATGACCAAAGAGGATCGAGTATTATAGAGTTACTGTCGAAGTAAAATGTGTAATCACAGTGCATAGACTGCCATCTCTTGACACATCTCTTGGCTTAAAACTTTTGAACCTCAGTTTTGACAATTTCATATTCTTAGCTCGATATGTGTTAAAATGTCAAATGTTAATATTAGCGCCATCTCGCTGAGCGTACCCCAAAGGTGTAATGCCATCTCGGCAGCCGTACCTTTTTCTGTATGGTACTGAGTTACGTTTTTTTCTTAGACTTTATCTGTCTATACGGAGTTATATGTCTTTGTTATGACTCATTGTTATTCTTCCAGGATATCAAACCCTTCTCTCCTACGCTACATGATGCGTCACAACATGACGTCCTGGACGAAACTCCACAGCCTGTTCATCGAACGCGCCACGCCGCTAGTTGGGGACAGGAAGATCATCGTTTGGGAGGCAAGTTCCTCAAACACTCGGTTTCTCTCCCGTTCTAACCGACTTCGATTATCAGAATAGTTCTGTTTCTTTCGTTCGCTGTCATGTGACTGCAATAGCGTACCATGTTTATACCCTCCTGTGTGTGTATCATGTTTATAACCTCCTGTACGATTGACATGTTTAGCTAGGCTGTTAATGTTAATTTAAGGAATAAATAAATAAAGAATAGCCTATCTTAATTTTACCACTACTTGGTATAAGTGTAGGAAGACTAGTTTACTAGGATTTGTAGGTCTGTCCTGGCAGGCAAGCATGGTCCCCCTATCGCACTATTTGTAAGTGCGATAGGGACGGCCTGATGTTTTATCATTTATCGCGCGACCATGCTTATACGCCGTGGTCAGTTTATATTAGAAGTACGAACTACAAATCAGATATTGAGTCGTTTTTATCGTCTGATTGATTTAAACTACAACTGGCATTATTTAATTTTTCAGGAGGTGTTTGACGAGAAAGTGCCCCTTTCAAATGACACGGTGGTGCAAATCTGGCTAAGTGCATGGGTGCAAAAAGTTAATGAGGTAAACATTTTCTGCTTTTCCTCTATTTAGTAATTTTATATTTCTATTAGTGTTAACTGCATCTAGAATATAAGCACATAATATGGAATACTGATAATTTATATTATAAATTCCGAGTTAACAGTATTTCACTTCAGTTCCTCATTTCTCGATCCTAATAAGGGTATTTTATTGTACCCAGGTGCTGGAAGCTGGCAAGAAAGCCCTCTTTTCCTCAGAGTGGTACCTATCTGTCCTCGGCTACGGTGGTGACTGGGAGAAGTTTTACAACTTCGACCCTCGGATGAACGTCACAGACAGAACTCTGGTGCATAACATGATCGGGGGAGAGGCTTGTATGTGGGGGGAGTACGTAGACAGCACGAACTTCATACAGAGGTAATACAACCTTCATAAAATAATTTTGTTTTATTATTTCTTGCACTGATTCTAAAAGTGACCCAACTCAATACCGATTTGTTTTAGCGTTAGATCGGTAACGGTTAAAGACGCGTACCTACGTAAATGATTTGACTAGACATGACGGAACAATGAGTATTCGTAGTTCCCATTTTGGCTACAGACTAAAAATTACTTTCGACTTTTTTGAACAGGGTATGGCCCCGAGCTTGCGGCATCGCTGAGCGCCTCTGGTCCGAAGCGTCGCGGGACGATATTAAAGATAAAGAACTTGAACAGCCAGATTTAGAAGACTATAGTCCGTACAACGTGGCAGAGACAATGGATCACGTGCGACGTCGTATAGAGGAGCAGGCATGCCGTATGCTGCGTCGCGGCGTGCCGGCCGAGCCGCCCAATGGGCCCGGGTTCTGTCTCGTGTGATACTAGTTTTATGAACGAATAAATAGTTTAAATATGAGTGAGTGAATTATTTAGTTACCCGTTGACACCTAGAAACATAATAGGTGCCCTAAGAGCAAACTGCGCAGATATAGGGGCCCCGTCGCGTCAAAGAACGTGAAATGATTTCCCCGTTTCGCGATCATCATCATCATTTCAGTATTTAATCGCCCACTAGCGAGTATATCGTCAACTACTTTTAAAAAAACTTGTATCTTCGTCTGTCAATGAAAAGAAAATTGTAGTAAGTATGTATGGAATGCATAAAGACTTACTTCGTTTTAACTTTGAAGAACAGCGTCAATGTAACGAGTGTGCGCCAAATATGAAATGTACCCACGTTTCGCGATCAGCATCATCGTCTTTAATCGCCCAGCATACTCACAGCATAGGCCTCTCTTCGTGTTCGCCACTTATCCCGATGTACCTCGAAATGTCACGCTTTAATGTTTTAAAGGTTTAATTGTGAGTGTGCACGGGAAAACGTCCCACTTTGTGAATTGTTATAAAGCCGCTTTGTCAGTTTATTCATATAAAAATCTCGCCTTAATGGTAACCGACAAAGTGGGACGTTTTACTAAACACACTCACATATTTGCTTGCTAGTATGTTGATGTGCGATTGTCATTTTTCATTTTTGGATATGGCTAGTGTCTGTTTATCAATCATTTGCATTCACAAAGTCTACTAGTATTATTTAAATACAGTCATAAATCGCAAAAATATTATATCTGAAATTCGTATTTCGATTTGGTAAAGACGGAAAGTCATATAGTGTATTTTTAAAAGTAAATAAATGAGACCGTGGGTGACGGTTGAAGAATTTCAAATTGTGGGTGTCGTAGAAGGACTGTGGGATATGGGTTAAATTGTGGCGTAGGCGAGAGGCTGTGGCAACCTTCAACTGCAATGTTACATTTTGGATTTCTTTCAACCCACTAAGAACTAAGAACCACTAAGAACTACTAAGTTTCAAAACTTAGTAGTTCATGTGCTCTGCCTACCCCTTTATGGGATACAGGCGTGATTATGTATATGTATGTAAATAAATAAGTAAACCAGTATTTGTCAACATTAATTTATTAATGACTCGCACAAAATTATGCAATACATACAATAGTAATAAACATCTAAAACTAAACAATGCATGTGATGCTACAAAAGGATCCTTAACAAGTGTTTTAACTAATATATGTAAATTTATTTTTAAACTCATAGTTTTAAATAATCGACGTTATCAAAAATACCAACATTCATTCATAATACCGGAGGCAGTCTTACATTTTCAATGCATACACACTTATTGCCTTAATCTTAAAGTAAATTGGTGACGTTCTCAATCAAAGATACCACATTGTCGCTTGTCGTAAAGACGCCTTGACCGCTTATTCGTAGGTATATACGAGGAAATTTAGTCCCTATGATAAGCAATGGGGTACTTTTTGTTTGAGAACCTCACATTTTTGGAATTTTATACGGGCGTCTGTAATCATGTCAAAGCTAACTAAAGGCTAATGAACTGCAATATCACATCGTTCATTTCAATACTTTGTAGTTCTGTGTTATTACGAAATTACTAAACTTATAAAAAAGGGGAGCTTCCGGAAAGATAGAAAAACCGAAAATATTTAAAAGATGTAACTAAGATACAACAATGGCACTCTTTAAACTTTTTAAATTGAGACTTAAAACTTTCGAAAACAAAAACCCGTCTGGTGGGCACTCGTGAACTTTGCCGGACAACCCGCCAGACGGGTAGTCGCCATATAAGCGGGTGATTAGATTACGTCATTTTTTGTCTGGTACTGAGTACATAAGTGTGTTAATGAAAAGTACTAGTGATGTTACCCCGGTTAGCTTAGGCACTGGTCCCACCGCGAGCTAGTAAACTATGAGCTATCGGATATAAAAACGAACAAAAAATAATCACTCCCGTGTAAATAAAAGAGACACGGCGATGTTTATAGTTACTCGCCCAGCGGTGAGCTAGCAATATCGCCGTGTCTTTTATTTGCACGAGAGTGCTTATCTTTTGTTCGTTTTTATAGCTGATAGCTCATAGGTTACTAGCTTGCGATGGGACCAGTGCCTTAGACGCAGATTTTGAGACCCGTATTACAATTCCATTATCGTATAACAGAGCCTCCATACAAAGTTATACGCTACTATCAGTACTATCGCACCGCTCGATACTAGATCAGTGAATACTAGACAAAATTCGTTTTGTCTAGTATTCATAAAATTAATTAAGTAATATAATATGACAAATTAGGCTTTCAATTTAAAAAAATGTAACTCTGCAGGGCAATCATGGTCGCGGGATAAATGATAAAACATCGGGCTTCGCACTTATAAATAGTGCGATAGGGATGCCTGATGTTTTATCATTTATCCCGCGACCATAATTGCCTGCCTGGACATACAGCCAAACTTCGATAGGGGTTTACTAGCATAACTAAGATAACTAGGTATTTATTTATTTATTTATAATTAAATATAGATACTAACTGGGAACATTTAAGTAATCCGTATCTAGGATTAGCTGTATTTTTTATCGGTTAGGAGGCAAACGAGCAGACACGTCGCCTGATGCCTGATATTTGTATCAAATCAATACGTAATGTAATATTGTTGTATGACCCCAATGTACGTTACAATACGTGCCTTTCAATGAGAAGCACATTTAAAGGTTATGTCAGATGGCGCCACCTCATTAGTCCATTGCACAGATAAAGAATTTCATACGTGAGAGCGAGAAGATATTTATTTCTCTCTCTCACATATGAATGACAGTGACATGACTAGACACTTGCACAGGCGCCGCAGGGATAAAATGTCGGTGTGCCTCCACTTTATAAGCCTAATGTGTCATTACATCTAATAAAACAATCCATTGCTTGGGCCGAGCTATTCAAACGTTCTGACGACATAGATGTGTCATTCACAAAGACCAATACGGCATACGACCTTTTCTTCTTTTCTCTATCTATTATTTTTAACCCCCGACGCAAAAAACGACGGGGTGTTATAAGTTTGACGTGTCTGTCTGTCTGTCTGTCTGTGGCATCGTAGCTCCCGAACGGATGAACCGATTTCGATTTAGTTTTTTTTTATTTGAAAGCTGTGTTAGTCGGGAGTGTTCTTAGTGTTCTTAGCCATGTTTCATGAAAATCGGTCCACTAGGTCGCGGTCGGGGTTTTTTCAAAATTTTAATTTTGTGGTTAGGTTATTGTCGGTTGTAGTTTGGATTCGACTAATCTACGTGAATGATACGAATGGGTCGTCATTTTTTTTTCAAAGGTGTCCACCCCACTTTTTTTTGTAACATGGGTATTTTTTACGCGATTCATACTCAGAATCGCGAGGTCTTTCGATCCTGATAGGAGAAAAAAAAATGTTCCAAGATTTCCATACATTTTTCAAACCTTCCATTCGAAAAAATGGTAACGGAATGGGAAAAAAACTTAGGACACTTTTTTTCTATTAGGATTGAAAGAGATTATTAGGATTGAGAGAGAGAGACGATTCTGAGTGGAAACCACATCAAAATTCCCAAATCCAAAAAAAGTGGGGTGGACAACTTTGAAAAAAAAATGGCCATCATCATCATCTTCAAGTATTGCTCATTGTCTATCTGTAGTTTGTAATATTACAGATCCAGCGATTTTGAAAGAGATATTAAACATTCAGAATGCCGCCTCTAGCTACTGTTATTGGACAACACAAAACATAGTCGCAGCTTAGACTTTTTAACATAAAAATTGTGTCTTAAGTTAGTGAAAATGCCAGTTTGGTATTTACCATAAGGCCACTTTTTAACAAATAACTTGTCAAAGCCTTATCGCAAGCAACAAAGTTGGTTTTTCATGGAAACGAGACCAACAAAAATGCTATGTCTAATTCGAAAACTTACAGCCAAGGATAATTTATATAGGATTTACATACTTCATACTAAGAATCGTACCTCGATTTATTAGCGCCACCTATTAAATATTATCATAACTACACTGATGATGCCTACAAACTTTTTTTTTTTTTAAATGTGTATTGACATGATATCATAAAAAATAAAAACACGCAAAAATATTAGGGGAAAATATGATTTTGGCCACTTCCAGGCTGCGAAACAGCGCCATCTAGTTTTAAGCCTAAAAGACCTATACACTTCAGGGGTACGCTTTTTTGTATGGGTTTTGTCTGTCCCGTATTATATCGTCCTTGCTTACAGCTGCGACATAAAATGCATAATAATTACATACACTTAAATCTAAACCTTTTTTTATTACTCTTGGTAATTCGCGTTTTCTTACATTTAATTTTAAAAATTATGTTCTACTTAAGGGAATTACTGCTTTGGAGGACTTGATAACTTTATTTTCAGTTACAAGTAAAATACCCACAAAATATAACTTTAGAACGCAAAGTCAAAACATTCCTAACAAACTTTAACAGTAAATTACTGACGTTATTTAATATAAGTAAAGCCCGACTAGAAATATATAACTATTGTCACAGTATAATAAAGAGTACTATCGTACAGTATGGCCACTCCCGCTCCGTGCTGAAAGCGCCGTCACCCCCTCACGGTTACCTCACAGTTACCGCCTGTCAAAACCGCGAACAGTCGACATGTCATATTTCACTCGTACAAGCATAGTACGCGTTCACCTACACGAGCTTAGACTGTGTGCTAGGAACGTGCCTCGTTCATACATTTGATCGCCAAGTCCGAGGTGTGCTATTGTCAAAAGGGCGCTGTTTTTCTCTTTAGTTTGGTGTGAAAACAATATTTCTCATGAAATTCTGCAACATGGCGCGTAGTATATATTTCTGTTCAAGCTTTACTTCTGTATAGAATTAGAGTCATATACTAAAAATAGAAAATATTAATTGTGATATTTAAAACTGGATTTATAAATGCATCGCGTTACATTTTATCGATTTTTAAAACAATAATTATTGATTGTATGCAGTGATGTATTTTTTTGTATTTAAGTAATAAATATTTCTAGATTTTCAATAAAGTAAGTCACATCTCTCTGACTGGTATCTCTTAAAACCTACCCTACAACGCTTTTCTTAAAATTAGCAACTTCCAAACAATTTGTCTACTGATCCGGTCGGAAGGACCAAAACACAGAAAAAAAAGTGGAGTATCCTTCATTCTGAGGGCCAGCTGCGCCAACCACAGTTAAAACTGTTAAAAGACTGATTAACATCATGCAGTACAGAACTATGAAACTTCCTATGGAATAAACTTTAGGGCTTTAATGGTAACGACGGTTTGATGCAACTGACCCTATACTATTTAAGAGTTTAGAACAGGGGTTTTATAGTTATTTGTTATACAAGGGGGCAAAGTTGTATTTTAACGCCGAGTGTGGAATTGAAAAACGAGCAAGTGAAAGGATTGAACCTGAACTTGTGAGTTTTTTAAAACACGAGAACTAAAATAAATTTGCACCCGAGTGTAACACAAAACTTTTCCCCTCACTATAGCGAGGAAACTACAACGCAAAAAATGCGTTTATCACTGCTTCCAGTAGTTCCACAGGTGGTAAATCATCTTTATTACTAGATTCACCTACTTTTATCAACTTTAAAGCAGTAATTTGACTTTATTCAAGGTCAAATTACTTTACCCACTAGTGGATAAAATGCGTTTTTACCCGCTGGTATTAAAGGAGAAAACACGTGTTTCCGAGCTAGTGAGGGGAAAAAACTATTTAGGCACGCTTCACCGCGGTCAAAAATGAAACACGCGCTCCCTTTATAATGTTGCTGCGCACCCCTGGGGGGCGCGCCCCACAGTTTAAAAAACGCTGCATACAGTTGGAAAAGTCTCACGCGACAACAGGGGAAGGGGGCAGGGTGAAGTGGAAGGCGTCGTCGCTGCGCTGGTACAGGGGGGCGCGCGCGCGCACGCCGCTGGCCGTGGGCCGCCGGGACGGGTCCTCGCTTAGCATCAGCTTTAGCACCTCCACCTGAAACAAGTACAGGTGATTTTAGATTTCCTTGTGATACTTTTCCGACTTTCGAATTTGGCTCGGATGCATGGGACTGATGGCACGGTGAATGGCCATTAATAAATACTCATTACGCTCGGTCAAATGTAGAAACACAACAGAACGACACACAAACGGTATAATGGCGCAATTTCATTAGTCGATAACTCGTTCGGTATACAGCATACGGGGACTCCCCGAAGCGATATAACAACCAACCCTATCGACTAATGAAAACGTTTCCGCGAATGCGAGCCCTGTGGCACGCGTTCCAGAAATCTCTCGTACCCCGCATGTGGGCCCTATCGACTAATGAAAATGATCTCTCTGGAATATGTTGTAGCGTTGACGTAAGATCTAATTTCGCGAGTAAGATCTAAGGACGGGACAGACAAGAGGTAAAATCTGGATAGTACGCGACTCTAAGCCACAGTCTAACGGCTCAGCCACGACATTGGTCTAAGCGCGACAGCGGTGAGCGGCGGCCATACATTGGAGCGAGACACAGCGATGGGACTTTTCATTTGCACGTATGGCTGCCGCTCACCGCTGTCGCGCTTAGACCAATGTCGTGGCTGGGCCGTAAACGTAGTTAGTTTGGCGGTTGGTTTTGATTCAGTGTTTGACAGCTGTATATAGGATCTCGAAATAGAATCACACAAAAACTGTTTGTGTGCCTGTGTTTTTTTAAGTTTTGATATACATACCTAATAAATCGAATTTCTCTCACCTCGCTTGGACAGTCAGCGGTGAAGTCAGCCGGATATCGCTCTGCTCCTCAAAGCAGTTAGTTTGGCCACACGTTCTGATTCTGTATCGAATGGGTGTAGCAACTCGAATAGGATCACTCCGAGAGAGTAGATGTCCACTTTGTAGCTGTATGGCCGCCCTGCTAGTTGTTCAGGTGACATGTATAGATGGGTGCCTAAAATAAAAGAAAAAAAACTATGAAAAGCACCTGAAACTCTCAACACTTCTGAGATAGATCATGAATTTCTATTTACTATGTCTACTGCGGTTCTAAATTTGGTTTCAAACAGAAACTGCGTCAAATACTTTTAGGCACTCAATTATAACCTGGACTCGCTGCACAGTAGTTGTCTCATTTTTTAATTTTTTAATTTAGATTTTAAATGGTTGCCCTTATATAAAAGCACCAGGCAAAGACAACATAACAGCAGAACTACTCAAATGCTGCGGTCCTAAAACAAAGCATAAGCTTTTCAATTTAATAACACACATATACAACAAAGGGCAAGTACCAGAGGAATTTTACACGAGTAAAACTATTACTATTCCTAAGAAAGGCAACGCAGTAGAGTGTGGCAACTACCGAACTATAAGTCTGCTGTCACATGCTTCCAAGATTCTTCTAAAAATCGTGCAGAGTAGGCTATCCGCTAAAGTCGAAGAAAACCTTAGCGACGACCAATTTGGGTTCAGACGGAATAAAGGTACGAGAGAGGCCATTTTGGCGATACGTAACATTACCGAAAGACGCCTTGAAGTTAACAAAACTACATACATATATCAGCTTTGTAGATTTAGAAAAGGCGTTCGACAATGTCGAATGGAATCAACTTCTTGATCTACTGAAACGCAAAAATGTGGATTGGAGAGACAGAAGATTAATCTTGTCAATGTATAGGAACCAGCAGACGGAAGTGACAGTGGGTGACATTACAAAGACCGCCAAAATAAAAAAGGGAGTAAGACAAGGGTGCAGTCTATCGCCACTGCTATTTAACTTGTATATAGAAGAGGCTATGGAAGAAATTAAACAACACACCACGGGGATACGATTCAACGGAAAGAACATACACTGGATCAGATTTGCCGACGACATTGCCCTAGTTGCGGAAACTGAAAATGCGCTTCAGTCAAATATACAAAAGATGGATGAAATATTCCGAAAATACAACCTCAAAGTAAACATCAAGAAGACCAAAGTCATGGTAACGAGCAAAAAGCAGTCTCCTAAAGTAAATATTACGTTCAATTCTGAGAAGCTGGAACAAGTCAAGTCATTCACCTACCTAGGAAGTATTGTCGAAGAGAAAGGGAGAAGCGAGAAGGAGATAAGAACAAGAATAGCAATGGCAAAAAAGGCATTTACCGCAAATAGGCATGTGTACAACGGCAAGATACATATCAACATAAGGAAAAAATTGATAAAAACCTATATCTGGAGCACGGTTCTGTACGGTTGTGAAAGCTGGAACATTACAAATAAGGACCGCCAGCGCTTGGAGGCATTTGAAATGTGGTGTTGGCGCAGGATGCTGAAGATCAGCTGGACGGAAAAACGTACCAACAAAGAGGTTCTAGATAAGGCCAAAGAGAAGAGAAACCTAATGTCCGTTATAGAAAAACGTAGAGCTAAATGCATAGGCCACATACTCAGACACGAAGGACTCAACATTAGCATCCTGGAGGGAAAAATCGAGGCGAAGAGAGGCAGAGGAAGACCTAGAAAGCCATACATGGCGCAAGTTAAGGAATGGTGCTGTAGCCACACATACCAAGAAGTCAAGACGAAGGCCGAGAATAGGCACGATTGGAAAATGCTGCAACGACAGAGGGTGAGGCCCTCTTAATAATGATGATGCCCTTATATTTTACATTCATATTACAATAATAAGGCCTGATTCGTAACGGATTTGTCAAATTCAGAGTGCTTTTTCTTGTATAATTTCTAGCTTACTTTATATATACATTACACCATTCAAATTGCCAGATTCACAAAATTATTATGTTAGAATCATGTTTAAAAGCAATTCTCAACTAACTAGATAGATAAAATTAAAGTGATCGCTGAAAATAATTCGGCGACAAATTGCTGTCAAAAACTTGATTCCTGTTGACGAAACTTGCATTTAAATCATTTTCAACACTACCAGGCAACCAACATTATACCTTATCTCAAAGGCAATTTCTTTACGATTCCTATGAAACAATGATAATGTAGATGAGTCTCCAAATATCCACTTTACTAGGAATTCAGTCGATGCAGTGTCCGTTACTAAGCATTTAAAGCAAAGTAACCACTTTTCGATAAAAAAACTACAACAAAAACTGCTGAACGAAGCTGTTCGCAGATTTTATTTAATAATATGATCTTTCAACTTTATTCTGACAATAGCTGGATATCATCCACCACAGCTATGAAGCCAGCAGCCTGCTAAAGCCAACGCTCTTCAAATCGGGTAAAAAACTTAATTTAACGAAGTCTCATAGTATTCACCTATTAACCGGAATAGGATGGAGTGTCTAAGAAATTCATTCATTTAAATGACACCAACCATAAGCCACCAAAATATTTAAAAAAGATAGTCCTTGATAGGACTAAAACTAAGAATGTGTCGAAAAACACTGTCGGATGTACGATGGAGGGCATACAACAAAACTTACAACATGAGCGAGGAGAAATGGAGAATGATGAATTTACTAATAAATAATAAATTTTAAATACATTTTAAACACATTATAGAAAAACATACTTTGATTCGGCCGGCTCTGGTACCGTTAAAACAGTTTTGAATTTGACAAATCCGTTACGAGTCAGGCCTTAGTATCATTGCCCACTTATAATGCTTTATTTATTCTCTTGTTTGCATATATCACTTAATTAAATATTTATGTTTCTTTTTACACGTTTACTATTTGTTTATTTCTTAGTTTAGATTAGTTTAGTTTACTTTATTTAATTAAAATAGTCACTCCCTCAGGCCTTGGCAGAATAACAACGTTGCGATTCGCCTCGCCGGCGTCTTGCAACAACATGCTGAGTCAAAGCCTTTTCCCTACTGCACACATTGCTGGACACACAAGTGTAATTTTCTGTTTTGTGTGTATATAATTTTTCTTCGAATGTTTTTGTGTATTTGTTTTTACTATCTGTTTCTTTCTTTTTTAATTTCACCATTTTGTCCTGTGTATGTGTGCTGTACTGAATAAATGTCTTTTTCTTTCTTTCTTTCTTCTTCTTTGTTGTTGCGCGTTTTTTTTTTATGTTGCGCTGTGGCTAAGACCTATCGTTTGCCAAATCTAACGATTAATTTCGAATTGGTTGAATCGATTAGGGCCTATGTACAAGGAGGCGCTTGTCAATGTCATTTGAATCGAAATGACAGACTTTGCCACAGCACTAGTATAAAAATGAATGATAAATGACATAATAAGTAAATGCTGCGAGATAAATTAATATCGTAAAATACTCGCTAACGAAGATCCGCAAAAATGTAACATGTGTTAGATTATGTTTAAAGTAAGCGAAACATTGTTTTTAAGTACTTGATTTTTTTAAATATTATTACAGGATTTTATTTCAAACTTCATTAGGTTGCGCGAGTTTACGTTTTGTGGACGCTGTCATGTGTCAAAAAGAGGTTCTTGCAGCTCTGGGACAATACTTTACACATTGCAGGCAGCAGACAGGCAGATGCAATATTAAATAATAGATAATAAGAGAAACTGTACACATTATTTCTATGTATATAAGTATTTATAGAGGTATATTATATATATCGTTTTCTGAGTACCCACAACACAAGCCTTCTTTGAGCTTACCGTGGGACTCAGTCAATCTGTGTAAGAATGTCCTATAATATTTATTTATTTACTTTACTGCAAGCCAGCAACTTTGAGAGCTCTGATAAAGTCTTGTGGCCTCTTTACAGCCACGACATTGGTCTATAGCGGCAGCGGCAAGCAGCGGTCATAGATTGGAGCTAGACAGCGGTGGGACTTTCCATTCGCACCTATGGCTGCTCGTCTCTGCTCCGTCGCCATAGAACAATGTCGTGGTCAGGCCGTTAGATAGCAGCAGCGAACAAGACCGCCAAGACCGGTTAATTCTGTTCGACTAAAGTTTTTTCCTCTTTAGTAACTTACCAACTTTATAAGTATGTCTAGCATATGCATCCATCTCCTCCGGTGCTGAGCCATCAGACGAACTATCCCCCATAGTGGTGACCAGTCCGAAGTCCCCCACTTTGACGCGGCCGTCGGGCGCGAACAATATGTTACTAGGCTTGAGGTCACGATGGATGAGACCTGCTAGATGCACGTATTCCACAGCTGAGACTATTTGACTGAAGAGGGTTTTTACCTGGAAAGATATTACGTTACTAGTAAAATAATTTAAGAAAACATACTTTTATTATCGAACTTTTTGGTCGGGTTTTCCAATTCATTGGTATCTACGGACCAACTGTAACAGTTTTTTTGTACGGTCTAATATGGGTACACGAAAAATCAAAGGATACCTTATGGTATTTAAAACACACGAGGAGGAGTGTCTTTTCAAAAGGACTTATTCTATAAGTCAACACGGTTTATTTCTCTCTAGGAAGACATAGATAAAATAACCTCTGTTGACTTATAGAAATAAGTCCTTTTGAAAAGACACTCCTCACATCCTAAAGCACAAGTAACGGCACATTTTATAGCAACACGTGATTTTTTATCTCGGAAATCACAATTGGATTTGTTCATTCATCAATAATTGCCAATGACATGATGCATAGATACCTACATAATGTATATTACATAATGTTGGACTAACCTGCCACCACCTATTAGAACCTGTAGATCGATACCAACTTTTAAGAGTAAAATGAGAAAGAATTTCTTTAATTAAAAATTTCTAACACATAAGCAGACATCCTGTGCTAGTTTAGATTAATCATATATTCAGCTATTCATGTAAATATTTTTATTCTACGCTTACTTTATCCGCTCTAGACTCTCTCGTCCTGTTCTGCCTCAGCCAGTCGTGTAGACTGTCTCTTCTGCACAGCTGCATTTGTATGTAGAGGTACATTTTCGACGCCATTGGAGTTTCGCTCTCTCGGACCACCATGTCGAGAGACCAGTGACGCGTGTGGCCCTTCTGTTGATAGATAGTTTATGGTCAGTATTTAAATATTTTAAATGTAAATTTTACTGATACATGTCTATATATTTAATTAAGGATACCATATTAATGGCGTATGGTTATTAAATAAATAAAATAAAATAGTCTTTATTTACGATCTCCTCTTCCTGTGTTGCACACTTACAATAGGCTAGTTTCCTATAATTAAAATAAAATATTTTATGCAGTGTACGAAATAAAGCACCCCGTAATTAGAAGAAAAACATGGACAGTAGTTATGGTTAAACATAATTTCTATTTTATAAGTCAAGGAAAAAGATATAAAGTATAAGTAAAGTAAGTAAGTATAGTAAGTAAGTAAGTAAGTAAGTATAGTAGTAGTAAGTAAGTATAGTAGTAAGTAGTTGATCGTGACGTCACTCCTCAGTATTTCATAGTAATTCCATATTAGCAAATCGTTTTGACATTTCATAAAAAGAAGTTGATTTGATTATTAGGAAACTAGCCTATTAAACTGTGTTAAAGTATTCACCACCTTGGGTGGAAATCCCCTCAGGAGTGCCTCAAGGATCTCTACTCGGGCTATTATTATTCATTATTTTTATCGCTGATATTTCGCAATGCTTCAAACATTCAAAAATTCTCTTATTCGCCGATGACATGAAGGTCTTCCGGGTAGTTAATAACTCTCTGGACTCTACTACTAATAGGGTGGCGCCATCTGTCATAACCTTTGAGTGTGCCTCCTCATTGTGACTTTGGCTAGGTCGGCTGATCTCAGATATCTCAGTTTAACGTCACAAATACTCATTTATAACTCACCTTCTTCTTCTTCCCGGCACTACTCGTACTCTTCACATAGCTATCGCACTCTTTCACTCGCTCCAGCCTCTTGTCCAACGAGCTATCCTTCCTTGCCTCAGACGCTTTGCTGACTTCGTCTTCGTTGGCGAACACTATGAAGGAATCGTCGATGGACTTGGGAGGGGTGTGGGGAGGCTGGCCTGGTTGCTCGTCGAATACTATGCTGAAGGAATCGGTGCAGCTTAGTGACCTGAGGGAATGATATGGCAGTTAGAAAAGTGAAGAAAAATAGGACAAGTTTCGTCCTTATGCGACAGTACAGTGCGTTACCCTTTACTTTAGAATGTTAAAAATGAAAAACAAATGCTTATGTAAGACAGTAACGAAATTATTTGGTTACCCCAAGTCATCAAGTATCAACGCTAGCCCGGGAAGTGGGTTGACTATTTTTGCTTTTAAGGGTCGCAGAAAACCCTAACTTATTTGAAATAGGTACTGCGTTGGTCTATCTATTTGGCGGGGGGCTTCGCCACCCGAGCCTCCCTTGCGGCTGCTTCGCCCCAAGTCGTCAATTTTCGTTTTGTTATAAACTTTTGTAAGCGTATCAACGCTAGCCCGGGAAGTGGGCTGCCTATTTTCGCTTTTAAAGGTCACAAAAAGACCCGTACCGAACTTAGTTTAGATACTTCATTGATCTTTCTATTTTGAACAGCTGCTCGAGGGCCGCCATCTTGCCGAGTAAATTCGCTCGGGCGTAGCAAACGTGCGCGCATGAGCACGGACGTTTTCCTCGCAAGGTGTGCGGCCAGAGTGGACCCGGCCAATCACCCGTTGACCAAGAAATAGGTTCGAAAAGTCGAGGAGCTGTGTCACAAAAACAGATCACTGTGTAGAGCAAATAGCACTGATATCTAGTTATAAGATCTATTGTAAACACACAAAAGCAAGAAATATATGCATTATACCTGTTTCTCTTCTCGGAAAGCTATCTGTCAAAGACCGGTGACACCCCGCAGTCATCACGCAGCTCGTTCAGGTTAAGCTTGACGCTGTCTTCTCACTTGACCGGCATTAGCGATTCTACCGTAAATACACGTTTCTACTGGTGATAATAGCAAGTATTTATACCTGTTCCTCTTCTCAGAGAGCTGCCTGTCAAAGACCGGGGACACCCCGCAGTCGTCACATAACTTGTTAAGGTTGAGCTTGACGCTGTCTTCGCGTCTCTTGACTGGTGTGGGTGATTCTACCGTGTAATCCTCCGATAGTTCCACGGACACGTTGAGTTCACTAGAAAAAATAAATAGTAGGTTACATGTCTCAGATCACATGTCAGCCGAGGTCAACTAACATGCGATCTGAAACTTTCTTATTTACTGGGGTCAAAGAGGATCGAGTATTATAGAGAGTTACCGTCAAAGTAAAATGTGTAATCACAGTGGTCTATGCACTCTCGACACAAGCTTAAAACTTTTGACAATTTGGCCCATATTGTTAGCATATGTGTAAAAATGTCAAATATTAATATTAGCGCCATCTAACCGAGCGCTAAGTTGTAACGCCATCTAGGCCACCGTACCTTTTTCTCTATGCCTTTGAGTTAAGTATTTTTCTTAGACTTTATCCGTCTATACGGAGATAAATATGTCTTTGACTGGTGTGTATACTATTTTTTGTTCGACGGAGCCGTGAAGCGGTAACTTCGTTTAGTGCAGTGGCCTGAAATTTGACGCTTTTCGGGCGAAAAACAGCAAAAGAATAATAAATGTGAACAGGATATAAATGTAACTGTGTTTGCTAAGGATCGTTACATATAGCCTTGGACTTTAAAACTTTTAATTTATATCAAAGTTAATTATTTTATGACAATTTTGACAGAAACAGACGACGGGTTAACCAATTAACCATACAATAAAATCAGTTATTTATCTGTATTTAATTTGTATTGTATAGTC
This sequence comes from Leguminivora glycinivorella, assembly GCF_023078275.1. Taxonomy (NCBI): domain Eukaryota; kingdom Metazoa; phylum Arthropoda; class Insecta; order Lepidoptera; family Tortricidae; genus Leguminivora; species Leguminivora glycinivorella. Next base: position 5,594,394 of record NC_062971.1, read on the forward strand.
GTACCGTTTCCAGACAGCGTCCCGTTGCTCTTGCCAGTTGGGTGGCGGCTCCTCGACCCACGAGTTGAAATACCGGACGATATTCTCATGTTCAAGCTTTGCTAGCGCACGAACTTCGCGTAACACTCGCTCGCGCTTAGACTCCCTGTAACAAGTGTGAAATAAATTAAAATAGATATCATACATAAAAGAAAAAACCGGCCAAGAGCGTGTCGGGCCACGCTCAGTGTAGGGTTCCGTAGTTTTCCGTATTTTTCTCAAAAACTACTAAACCTATCAAGTTCAAAACAATTTTCCTAGAAAGTCTTTATAAAGTTCTACTTTTGTAATTTTTTTCAAATTTTTAAACATATAGGTAGTTCAAAAGTTAGAGGGGGGGGGGGGACGCACTTTTTTTTCCTTTAGGAGTGATTATTTCCGAAAATATTAATATTATCAAAAAATGATCTTAGTAAACCCTTATTCATTTTTAAATACCTATCCAACAATATATCACATGTTGGGGTTGGAATGAAAAAAAAATATCAGCCCCCACTTTACATGTAGGGGGGGTACCCTAATAAAACATTTTTTTCCATTTTTTATTTTTGCACTTTGTTGGCGTGATTGATATACATATTGGTACCAAATTTTAGCTTTCTGGTGCTAACGGTTACTGAGATTATCCGCGGACGGACGGACGGACGGACGGACAGACAGACATGGCGAAACTATAAGGGTTCCTAGTTGACTACGGAACCCTAAAAAACGACAAGACCCACTGGTGGCCGAGCTGGGAATCGAACCCCGGTCTTCAGCTTGCGCGGCTAACGTGGTCTAGTGGTAATGCTAGACCACCCGCTGCGCACGTATATAGTAGTGTGACTACTTGAAAAACCGCCTTCAAAAATAAGCGCGTTACAAAACACGGAGAAACTAAAAAGCCAAAAATAATAAACCTTTGAATTCAGATTTCTTATCGGATTGCAATAAGCTAAACATCCAAATTATAAACAAATCAATTATTTTTGTAGTCGGTACCAGACCTGTTTGCCCCACCCAACCATACGCAGGCTGGCCCCGCCTTCAAAAATAATTGATTTGTTTATAATTTGGATGTTTAGCTTATTGCAATCCGATAAGAAATCTGAATTCAAAGGTTTATATTTTTGGCTTTTTAGTTTCTCCGTGTTTTGTAACGCACTTATTTTTGAAGGCGGTTTTATTTTTTGTTAAAAAGTTTATTTATTTGTTGATTTTTAGTGGTTCCTAGTGATATTATACGTATCAGTCCGAATATATGTACAGTAGTGAAAGAATTATCCTTTAACTCCTAAACATTGAGGAGTTGACCTTCCATCATCAGCTCAGCCACATAAAATTACTACCGTCAGGCGTAAATACTGGTGTACCTTTGAAAAATACACTAAAAACATTACATGTGCCTATAACATTTGAAGAGTTCCCTCGATTTCTCCAAGATCCCATCATCAGACCCTGACTTGGTGCCAATGGGACCATCTCGGGGTACCCGTTCGATCAAAAAAAAAATTTTTAAAATCGGTCCACGATTCTCGAATTAACATACAAAAAAAAAAAACATTCAGTCGAATTGAGAACCTCCTCCTTTTTTGAAGTCGGTTAAAAAAAGAACAAATCAAAAAATATTTAATACAATAATTTGATTTGTTCCCTAGTTGTAAGTGTGAAATACTTTAGCAACGACATCGGGTATATGCTAAGTTCACACATTACCTCATTTCATTTTTGATGACAGGGCGGGATGTTGAAAAAAAGTTTGAGAACCTCTGTTCTAAAGCCGCGCCGCAGTCAGATGTGAAGTGAATGCACATGATAAGTCGAATCCTTTTATTTAAGTCTGTTTTACTATGTTTAGTTATATGTAACGTGGCTTTACTGACGATTCGCTGGATCTGGACGCACCTTTAGATATAAGGTATAGTGGGGGAAATCTCGACTGGGGGCAATGAGGAGGCACACTGACATTTTATCCCGCCAGGCGGCGCCTGTGCAAGTGTCTAGGCATGTCACTGTCATTCATATGTGAGAGAGAGAAAAAACATATCATCTTCTCGCTCTCACGTATTAATTCTTTATCTGTGCAATGCAAGTGCAATGGACTAATAGGTTGGCGCCATCTGTATATCGTCACTACTTTTAAAAAAACTTGTATCTTCGTCTGTCAATGAAAAGAAAATTGTAGTAAGTATGTATGGAATGCATATAGACTTACTGCATTTTAACTTTGAGGAACAGCGTGAGATACGAGATTTTTTAAAAGTAGTGACGATATATCGCTCATAACCTTTGAGTGTCCTCCCCATTGTAACTAATCAAAATTTTCCATTATTACACTATAATGTTGAGTTCTACATATCGTATCCACTGAACACGCCTACCATATATAACCGGTGGACACTCTATTGAATGATGCAAACATTGTAAAACATAGAAAAAATGGACCAGTTACATTTGCCCCCCAGTCGAGATTTGTCCCGATGTACCTTAATATAGTGCGCGGCAAACTTTTGGACCATTAGGTGTGGTGGTGGGGGCAAGTTCGCGCTTCGTACACATACGAGCAAAAATACTACCTAATAAAAAAATCGCTTCTGCGCAAGTAAGGCCACATGGTCTAAAAGTTTGCCGCGCACTGACCAATATTTAAAGGATAGGGCAGGAAAAACAAAACAGTAACGTACCGTCTGGGTAAGTGATCCTCTTGACTGCGTATGAACAGTGGTCGATATTGTTCCTAGCCTCGAAAACGACGCCAAAGCCGCCTTGTCCCAACAGCGGAGCGGCGTGAAGTCATTCTCGTAGCGACTATACTCCGTGCCGGTTTAAGGACGATAGTAAAACATAGTGCATCGCGCTCTATTACAGTTAAAGTGACAGAGATAGCACTAGTCCATACCTCCTGGTAGAGTGATCAACTTGACGGCGTATGAACAGTGGTCTATGTTGTTCCTCTCCTCAAAAACCACTCCAAAGCCGCCTTGTCCTAAACAGCGGAGCGGCGTAAAATCATTCTCGTAGCAACTATACTACATGCCAGATAGTAAAACATAATGCATCGGGCTCTATTACAGTTAAAGTGACAGAGATAGCACTAGTCCATACCTCCTGGGTAGAGTGATCCTCTTGACAGCGTACGAACAGTGGTCGATGTTGTTCCTCGCCTCAAAAACCACTCCAAAGCCGCCTTGTCCTAAACAGCGGAGCGGCGTGAAGTCATTCTCGTAGCGACCGCAGTATTCAGCGCCGGTTGACGGCGGCCGGTCGTAGTGCCGCTCGACTATTACCACCTCCTAAAATGGTTGAAATATATTAGAAATACTGGCTTTTACCAGCTTCCCTATCGTTAAATTGCGGAATGCTCCATATAAACTTCCACCCTTCATTTTAGGGATGTAGGGGTTAGAAAGAGACGAAAAGTAGCCTATGTCACTCTCCATCCCTTCAACTATATACACTTAAAAAAATACGTCAATACTTCGCTCCGTTTTGCCGTAAAAGATGAACAAACAAACAGACACACATCGTTATCTGTGGCGTCTCTAAATCGTAAGGTAGCGCGTTCTTACATACGGGGCTACAGGGCGCCATTTATCTTCTACCTACTATTGTTATGTGTCTTCGCTACGCTCCTGAACGCTTTGAGCCTTCGGCTCTGTGGAGAGGTCAGCCTTAACATTTGAACATTAGACTCCCGTAAACTTCTAATCTTTGGCCAACAGAAGCCTTTGCAATAACGTTTCACCTAATGCGGCTGTGTCCCTGATACAGCCCCCCATTATAATATTCAGCGTGTGGATTCCATACGGGCAAAAAATGTATCCAGTTATAGTATTTGACCATACGAATCGTATAGAATAATCGTTTTCTTAAAAACTGTTATTAATTAAGAGTAATTATTTTTTAATTCTGGCCAAGCAGCAATGTACGTCGTCCAACTTAATTTGACATGACATAAACGTCATGTCGTTATGACGTTTAGGTAGGTACGCTAATTGATGTGAACATAATACATTGCGTGCTGAATTATTATGTATGAACCCTTAGGTCCGATAGTTATAGTTATTAAGATATTCGCCCATATGGAATACACACGCTGTTTAGATATAGCTTCAACTTACTTGGTCTACGGGCATGGGCGTGTGAGGTCTGAACTTGGGCGCGAAGAACCTCGGCCAATCATGAGGTTCATCAGCAGCGCCGAGCTCACGGCGATCAGCAGCACCTGCGGCAAACAGAAAAACGTCGTCGTCGTCGTTTTAATATTACCACTGCTCCCATTCACACACTTTGGTCTGTCCAAACAAACTCTCACAGAGTGCTGTCTACTCATCTTTGACGTCCCCTATCTCCAATTACCCGTGACCATGATGCGTCTCGCTTAGTTTGGACCTAGATTAATCCTATATTAGGTGTAATTTAATATTGTTTTATTATAAAGCGGCGGCTCCTGCGTATTGAGCAGGACACATCTGTCAGATGCATCCAGACAGATGGGCCAAAATTCGACCAAATGGGCACCACCAATTACCCGAGGCCGAGGTAGGTCAAAAATGAGATGGCGGAAAGACCTGGACTCATTTTGAGGCGATTGGCGGAAGCATGCACAAAGCCGTGAAGAGTGTCGGAAAACAGGGGAGGCCTTTGCCCAGCAGTGGGACACATTATAGGCTATAAAAAAAGCGTATGGGTTACCTCCTTCCACCAGAACCAGACCAGAGCGAGGAGACATGGACGTGTATGTGATGGTGCTCGTTAGCGACGGGCGGCGGCTCGCTGTACTCTTCTGACACTTGCACCGCCTGGTCACAGGGCTCTACAGATAGCACAGGATATATACTAGTTTATTATAGTCACCTCCTTCCACCAGAACCAGAGCGAGGAGACATGGACGTGTATGTGATGGTGCTCGTTAGCGACGGGCGGCGACTCGCTGTACTCTTCTGACACTTGCACCGCCTGGTCACAGGGCTCTACAGATAGCACAGGATATATACTAGTTCATTATAGTTACCTCCTTCCACCAGAACCAGAGCGAGGAGACATGGACGTGTATGTGATGGTGCTCGTTAGCGACGGGCGGCGGCTCGCTGTACTCTTCTGACACTTGCACCGCCTGGTCACAGGGCTCTACAGATAGCACAGGATATATACTAGTTCATTAAAGCTACCTCCTTCCACCAGAACCAGAGCGAGGAAACATGGACGTGTATGTGATGGTGCTCGTTAGCGACGGGCGGCGGCTCGCTGTACTCTTCTGACACTTGCACCGCCTGGTCGCAGGTGTCTTGGAGGTAGAGGAAGAAACCGTGGTTCGCTGGAAGGAAAGATTTCGTAGATAAAAAAAAATATTCAGAAAAAATAACCTGGCTACGTTTATTAAGGTGCCCGCCAAACTGTAAACAGTTTGTTGGCGGAGAGATGCTCTCATATAACTAAGCTTATTTATTATTACAGGTTTATTACGTATAATAGTATGTTGTTTAGGTAGGTATCCGATCCGACAAACATTTCCGTTCAAAATCAATCCTGTAGTGCAGACAACAACATTTCCTTTGCCTTTCTTTTTATATGAAAACTTTGATAAACTTGTGTCTTTTATATTTAAATGATTACAAATTGTAGGCACTAGGTAATTCTTGCTCTCCGACCATAAAAAATATTTATTCTAGGTAGAATATACGTAGATATAACTTACAGAGAGAATCTAATTGCTAAAGAGGGACCAAGGCTTTTATGAGCCGTGGAAAAATACTGGGATAGGAGAGAAAACAGTACCTTAAGTTTCCAACACAATTGCCAGCAATTCATATACCATTGCCGCATTTGCTCCATAGTTAGTTGGTGCTTATTGAACAAATGCGGCAATGGTATGTGAATTGAATGGAATAGAAAACGTTTATTTGGTGAAAATAATACAAGTAAATAAACAATGGGCTTAATCAATATACATCTTAAACTAGAGTCACCAAAAAGAATGCCACTCAGCATAATATGCCAATGACTAATTGGTATTAGCCACAGCGCTGGTTTTCAATTGCTGGCAAGAGTGGCAAGACAATTTATAACAAAACCAACAGTTTTACCAAAGACTTATATAAATTCGTAAACACTATGTATATCCTCTACTTTTTACAACTAATCGGAGCTGTGTATAACCATGCGCGGTTCCAGGGGGGGGGGGGGGAGAACCTAGATAGGTTGCCCATACAAATAGATCTCGTGCCCCCCCCCGCCAAGGTCTATTTGTATGGGCACCCTAGGCTCCCCCCCCTGGGCCTTTACCACGTGACCCCCCTCCTGGGCACGAAGCTGGATCCGCGCTTGTGTATAACGTGACTAGCATTTGACTAGTGAGTTGGCCGTTGGGTCTGTCACTGTAAGGGCGATCTCACCGCCATTTAGTAAAGGCCTAGATTGCGTCAGTTTCCAAGGTATGGGTGATGCTGCTACGGAACTTATTACCTTTTATTTATATATCTCTCGCTTCCTAGCATAAAACTACTAATAAAAACAGTTTTACTTACAATTGACCGGAGCTGTGTATAACGTGACTAGTGAGTTGGCCGGTGGGTCTGTCACTGTAAGGGCGATGTCACCGCCATTTAGTAAAGGCCTAGACTGCTTCAGTTTCCAAGGTATGGGTGATGCTGCTACGGAACTTATTACCTTTTATTTATATCTCTCTCTCTCTCTCTCTCTTCCTAGCATAAAACTACTAATAAAAACAGTTTTACTTACAATTGACCGGAGCTGTGTATAACGTGACTAGTGAGTTGGCCGGTGGGTCTGTCACTGTAAGGGCGTGTCACCGCCATTTAGTAAAGGCCTAGACTGCTTCAGTTTCCAAGGTATGGGTGATGCTGCTACGGAACTTATTACCTTTTATTTATATCTCTCTCTCTTCCTAGCATAAAACTACTAATAAAAACAGTTTTACTTACAATTGACCGGAGCTGTGTATAACGTGACTAGTGAGTTGGCCGGTGGGTCTGTCACTGTAAGGGAGGTCCCACCGCCATTTAGTAAAGGCCTAGATTGCGTCAGTTTCCAAGGTATGGGTGATGCTGCTACGGAACTTATTACCTTTTATTTATATATCTCTCGCTTCCTAGCATAAAACTACTAATAAAAACAGTTTTACTTACAATTGACCGGAGCTGTGTATAACGTGACTAGTGAGTTGGCCGGTGGGTCTGTCACTGTAAGGGCGGTGTCACCGCCATTTAGTAAAGGCCTAGACTGCTTCAGTTTCCAAGGTATGGGTGATGCTGATATAGAACTATCTAGCTTTTGGGCGTAGAGGTGGCTCTCTTGGATGTAGAGCTGTGAACAAATGATATAAAGGTTGAACAAGGAACAGAGAGCTACTAATGCAGAATAAATTCAAGTCTAGAGAAAATAGTACATTTGTTTTTTTTATAATCACTATTTTGCACTGCCTACGGCTTTTCTGCTTTGCCTAATGGTTGGCTGGTAGAAAATGCCTTATGGCATTAAATTCGCCTATTGTACGATGTATTCCCTTTGTGCAATAAACATTAAATAAATAAATAAACTATGCGAATATTTTGATCCTGTTTTATTGGTATTTTGTTTGACATGAACTGAGGAACTAATTTTAAATCTTTTTCATATTTTACATTGCCCTATGGCATAAATTGTTAGGCAAAGATTTTCCTGGGGTCTTCATCAACTTCTGTTTTTTTTTATTTAAACACATGAAATTTGCACCTTTAGACACAAACAAGTTGATTGATTACCTGTGTTCGGTGTACACCAATATATAGCTGTGGTGGTAGGGCGTTATCATCCGTGAGGGCTCTGGTACATTCCCACAATACATCGATAGTTTTCAGTGTGCCCGCTTGGAGGCGCCACATGCCTGCCACTGGCGCTTCTAGCTGTAAATCAAACGTTTAGATTATTAATATTAATAATACTCTGTCAAAGACACACTTCTGATTTACTACCATTTTCGTGGATAAGGTATTTAAACATTAATCCTTTCATTGGCAAAGACGTAAACAGACCTCTTCAGACAGAAACCTTCGTGCGTTCAGACTAGGTGTACAATGGCGTAAGGCGCCTGATGTCCGTGGTGTTCAAAATATAGTGGATATAAACATAGTATGAAAATAAAAAGAACATAATATTTCTTATCCAATATGTAACAGACAAAGGCTTGGAATAGGAATTTCGATAGCTGCTGTTGTAATTTGACCTAATATTACGAGTGTAGTATTGACCATAACGGCTCAGCCACGACAATGGTCTAAGCGCGACAGCGGTGACCGGCAGCCATATGTGGGGATGAAAAGTCCCATCGCTGTGTCTCGCTCCAATGTATGGCCGCCGCCCACCGCTGTCGCGCTTAGACCAATGTCGTGGCTGAGCTCTAACCGCGACAGCCGTGAGCGGCGGCCATACGTTGGAACGAGACACAGCGATGGGACTTTTCATTCGCACGTATAGCTGCCGCTCACCGCTGTCGCGCTTAGGCCAATTAGTCGGGTAGCGATAGCTTTTGAGGTTTCGATAATATTCACGTTGCTTCTTTTTTGCATATAGTTTTTAGACTATTGATCAAATATAAAAATAATATTTTGGGTCGTCCTAGGTACCTGCTTAGCTCGAAATTTAGGTATTTCTATTTTTAAGCAGTGTTCAGTCAAAGAAATATTCGAGAAGAAATTATTTGTATCTATATAAAAACAACGTGGTTGCCGATGTACATATGCATTTTGGGTCATTTTCATCCATGGGTTTAATGATATTTTAAAAATGTCTAATATTGGCCCTAAAACACCTAACAAAATATTAGAGTTGGTAAGTGAAGTCTTATACCATTCAGGACATTATTATATATATATTTTCTTAAAGTGTGTCACATTTTATCCATTGCTTATATATAAAAAAATTTTTTTTTTAATAAAAACCCTGTCAAAGCCTGAAAAAAAATTTCATGTTAATAAGTTGACGTCTATATTATTATAAAACTAGTTTTTTAAAGGTGCGCGGGGCCCGAGGGCCCCGCGGTGTTCTTATTTGTTTTTGCTTTTGCTTTTTGTTTTTTGCTTTTGCTTTTGCTTTTTGTTTTTGAGTTATGCTTATGCTTTTTGTTTTTGAGCTATGCTTGTTTGCTTTTTTGCTTTAGCCTTTGCGTGCTTGGGAGCACTCTCTGCCCGCAGCTCGGCCTGCGGCCTCGCGTGCTTGGGAGCCTGTCAGACACGCTCCGGGCCTTCGGCCCTCCGCGTAGTTACTGTGGGGGTTGTAGGGAAGTTGGAGCTTAAACACGACCCAATAGTAAAAGTGTCTTGAGAAGCTCACGACGGGCCTACGGCCTGCGGCCTCCGGCCCGTCGTTTCGCTTCTCTAAGACACTTTTACTATTGGGTCGTGTTTAAGCTCCAACTTCCCGGTCCGCCAGCGAGCCGATCAGGGACGCTCCGGGCCTTCGGCCCTACGCGGAGCTCGGCCTTCGGCCTTCGCTGGGTTTCGAAGCTCCGCGTCGGGCCTTCGGCCCGCCGCTTCGCTTGTTAAGATACTTTTTGTTATTGATTTGCTTGGGAGCACAGTCTGTACGCAGCTCGGCCTGCGGCCTTCGCGTGCTTGGGAGCACTCTGCCCGCAGCTCGGCCTGCGGCCTTCGCGTGCTTGGGAGCCTCTCAGACACGCTCCGGGCCTTCGGCCCTCCGCGTAGTTACTGTGGGGGTTGTAGGGAAGTTGGAGCTTAAACACGACCCAATAGTAAAAGTGTCTTGAGAAGCTCACGACGGACCTGCGGCCTGCGGCCTCCGGCCCGTCGTTTCGCTTCTCTAAGACACTTTTACTATTGGGTCGTGTTTAAGCTCCAACTTCCCGGTACGCCGGCGAGCCGATCAGGGACGCTCCGGGCCTTCGGCCCTACGCGGAGCTCGGCCTTCGGCCTTCGCTGGGTATCGAAGCTCCGCGTCGGGCCTTCGGCCCGCCGCTTCGCTTGTTAAGATACTTTTTGTTATTGTTTTGCTTGGGAGCACAGTCTGTACGCAGCTCGGCCTGCGGCCTTCGCGTGCTTGGGAGCACTCTGCCCGCAGCACGGCCTGCGGCCTTCGCGTGCTTGGGAGCCTCTCGTAAACGCTCCGGGCCTTCGGCCCTCCGCGTAGTTACTGTGCGGGTTGTAGGGAAGTTGGAGCTTAAACACGACCCAATAGTAAAAGTGTCTTGAGAAGCTCACGACGGGCCTGCGGCCTGCGGCCTCCGGCCCGTCGTTTCGCTTCTCTAAGTCACTTTTACTATTGGGTCGTGTTTAAGCTCCAACTTCCCGGTCCGCCGGCGAGCCGATCAGGGACGCTCCGGGCCTTCGGCCCTACGCGGAGCTCGGCCTTCGGCCTTCGCTCGGTTTCGAAGCTCCGCGTCGGGCCTTCGGCCCGCCGCTTCGCTTGTTAAGATACTTTTTGTTATTGATTTGCTTGGGGGCACAGTCTGTACGCAGCTCGGCCTGCGGCCTTCGCGTGCTTGGGAGCACTCTGCCCGCAGCTCGGCCTGCGGCCTCGCGTGCTTGGGAGCCTGTCAGACACGCTCCGGGCCTTCGGCCCTCCGCGTAGTTACTGTGGGGGTTGTAGGGAAGTTGGAGCTTAAACACGACCCAATAGTAAAAGTGTCTTGAGAAGCTCACGACGGGCCTACGGCCTCCGACTCACGACGGGCCCGAGCCGATCAGGGACGCTCCGGGCCTTCGGCCCTACGCGGAGCTCGGCCTTCGGCCTTCGCTCGGTTTCGAAGCTCCGCGTCGGGCCTTCGGCCCGCCGCTTCGCTTGTTAAGACACTTGGGGTGAGCAGTTTGACCGCGTGGGTTCGCCCCGCGGGCCTTGCGGCCCGCCGGGCTCACGTGCCAGCCCCTCTCAGGGACGCTCCGGGCCTTCGGCCCTACGCGGAGCTCGGCCTTCGGCCTTCGCTGGGTTTCGAAGCTCCGCGTCGGGCCTTCGGCCCGCCGCGTCGCTTTTTAGACACTTTGATTATTGTTTTGTTTGGGAGCACTGTCTATCCGCAGCTCGGCCTGCGGCCTTCGCGTGCTTGGGAGCCTCTCCGTCACGCTCCGGGCCTTCGGCCCTCCGCGTAGTTACTGTGAGGGTTGTAGGGAAGTAGGAGGTTACACACGACCCAATAGTAAAAGTGTCTTGAGAAGCTCACGACGGGCCTGCGGCCTGCGGCCTCCGGCCCGTCGTTTCGCTTCTCTAAGACACTTTTACTATTGGGTCGTGTGTAACCTCCTACTTCCCGGACCGCCGGCGAGCCGATCAGGGACGCTCCGGGCCTTCGGCCCTACGCGGAGCTCGGCCTTCGGCCTTCGCTCGGCTCTGAAGCTCCGCCGTCGGGCCTTCGGCCCGCCGGCTACGCTTGTTTAGACACTTTTGTAAGGAAATTGTATGGGAGCACTCTCTGACCGCGGCGAGGCCTTCGGCCTCGCCTGAAATTACTTGGATTTGGCCCGGGTGGGAGCCCAAAGGTGAGCTCCGAGCCTGCGGCCCTCCGCGGGGTCGGCCTTCGGCCTCCCACCCTGAAGCTCGCCCTTCGGGCTCGCGAAATTACTTGAAAAATTGATTTTGCCATAACGGCGGCCATCTTGGATTTTCGAAAAAAATTTTTGACATTTCTAATCTGGGGGCCCATACCTCTCGGCATGCCAAATTTGAGCGCGCTCGGACCAACTTGAAAAAAAAAAAAAAAAAAAAAGTCGGCCATTTTGATTTTTTTTGGATGCAACTTTTTCTACTCGGGCTCCTGTATGACATTTGGTCGAGCACCCTATAGCTATCTCTTACCGTTTAGGAGTTGCCATACAAAAAAAAAGTGGCCAAATTTTCCGCATTTGTAGCATTTTTCAAAATTTTTTTTTATCAATCGAATCTAGACCCTAGAGAGATTCTAAGACCAAAATTTCAGGTCGCTAGGATGAATTTGAAATTTGGTCAAAAAAAAAAGTCGGCCATTTTGAAAAAAAAATGGCGGCCTCCAAAACTGCCCAGGGTCCTCTATGACATTTGGTCGAGCACCCCCCCCCTAAGTCTTACCGTTTTGCCAGGCTGTCCAACATTTTTTGACCCAGGAGTCGGAGACGAAAATCCATATTTTTCCGGACCACGCGTCGACCGTCTCTATACAACCCCACATCGACCCTCCCCCTACCCCCCACCGTTTCCAAATAAAACATATCTATTAGAAATGAGTCGGGTTGCAGCTATATATAATATTAACTAGTTTTTTAAAGGTGCGCGGGGCCCGAGGGCCCCGCGGTGTTCTTATTTGTTTTTGCTTTTGCTTTTTGTTTTTTGCTTTTGCTTTTGCTTTTTGTTTTTGAGTTATGCTTATGCTTTTTGTTTTTGAGCTATGCTTGTTTGCTTTTTTGCTTTAGCCTTTGCGTGCTTGGGAGCACTCTCTGCCCGCAGCTCGGCCTGCGGCCTCGCGTGCTTGGGAGCCTGTCAGACACGCTCCGGGCCTTCGGCCCTCCGCGTAGTTACTGTGGGGGTTGTAGGGAAGTTGGAGCTTAAACACGACCCAATAGTAAAAGTGTCTTGAGAAGCTCACGACGGGCCTACGGCCTGCGGCCTCCGGCCCGTCGTTTCGCTTCTCTAAGACACTTTTACTATTGGGTCGTGTTTAAGCTCCAACTTCCCGGTCCGCCGGCGAGCCGATCAGGGACGCTCCGGGCCTTCGGCCCTACGCGGAGCTCGGCCTTCGGCCTTCGCTCGGTTTCGAAGCTCCGCGTCGGGCCTTCGGCCCGCCGCTTCGCTTGTTAAGCTACTTTTTGTTATTGATTTGCTTGGGAGCACAGTCTGTACGCAGCTCGGCCTGCGGCCTTCGCGTGCTTGGGAGCACTCTGCCCGCAGCTCGGCCTGCGGCCTTCGCGTGCTTGGGAGCCTCTCAGACACGCTCCGGGCCTTCGGCCCTCCGCGTAGTTACTGTGGTGGTTGTAGGGAAGTTGGAGCTTAAACACGACCCAATAGTAAAAGTGTCTTGAGAAGCTCACGACGGGCCTGCGGCCTGCGGCCTCCGGCCCGTCGTTTCGCTTCTCTAAGACACTTTTACTATTGGGTCGTGTTTAAGCTCCAACTTCCCGGTCCGCCGGCGAGCCGATCAGGGACGCTCCGGGCCTTCGGCCCTACGCGGAGCTCGGCCTTCGGCCTTCGCTCGGTTTCGAAGCTCCGCGTCGGGCCTTCGGCCCGCCGCTTCGCTTATTTAAATACTTTTAATTATTGTTTTGCTTGGGAGCACAGACTGCACGCAGCTCGGCCTGCGGCCTTCGCGTGCTTGGGAGCACTCTGCCCGCAGCTCGGCCTGCGGCCTTCGCGTGCTTGGGAGCCTCTCAGACACGCTCCGGGCCTTCGGCCCTCCGCGTAGTTACTGTGGGGATTGTAGGGAAGTTGGAGCTTAAACACGACCCAATAGTAAAAGTGTCTTGAGAAGCTCACGACGGGCCTACGGCCTGCGGCCTCCGGCCCGTCGTTTCGCTTCTCTAAGACACTTTTACTATTGGGTCGTGTTTAAGCTCCAACTTCCCGGTCCGCCGGCGAGCCGATCAGGGACGCTCCGGGCCTTCGGCCCTACGCGGAGCTCGGCCTTCGGCCTTCGCTCGGTTTCGAAGCTCCGCGTCGGGCCTTCGGCCCGCCGCTTCGCTTATTTAAATACTTTTAATTATTGTTTTGCTTGGGAGCACAGTCTGCACGCAGCTCGGCCTGCGGCCTTCGCGTGCTTGGGAGCCTCTCAGACACGCTCCGGGCCTTCGGCCCTCCGCGTAGTTACTGTGGGGATTGTAGGGAAGTTGGAGCTTAAACACGACCCAATAGTAAAAGTGTCTTGAGAAGCTCACGACGGGCCTACGGCCTGCGGCCTCCGGCCCGTCGTTTCGCTTCTCTAAGGCACTTTTACTATTGGGTCGTGTTTAAGCTCCAACTTCCCGGTCCGCCGGCGAGCCGATCAGGGACGCTCCGGGCCTTCGGCCCTACGCGGAGCTCGGCCTTCGGCCTTCGCTCGGTTCCGAAGCTCCGCGTCGGGCCTTCGGCCCGCCGCTACGCTTATTAAGGCACTTGGGGTGAGCAGTTTGACCGCGTGGGTTCGCCCCGCGGGCCTTGCGGCCCGCCGGGCTCACGTGCCGGCCCCTCTCAGGGACGCTCCGGGCCTTCGGCCCTACGCGGAGCTCGGCCTTCGGCCTTCGCAGGGTTTCGAAGCTCCGCGTCGGGCCTTCGGCCCGCCGCTTCGCTTATTTATATACTTTTTGTTTTTGTTTTGCTTGGGAGCACTCTCTACCCGCAGCTCGGCCTGCGGCCTTCGCGTGCTTGGGGCCTCTCGTACACGCTCCGGCCTTCGGCCCTCCGCGTAGTTACTGTGGGGGTTGTAGGGAAGTTGGAGGTTACACACGACCCAATAGTAAAAGTGTCTTGAGAAGCTCACGACGGGCCTGCGGCCTGCGGCCTCCGGCCCGTCGTTTCGCTTCTCTAAGACACTTTTACTATTGGGTCGTGTGTAACCTCCAACTTCCCGGACCGCCGGCGAGCCGATCAGGGACGCTCCGGGCCTTCGGCCCTACGCGGAGCTCGGCCTTCGGCCTTCGCTCGGCTCCGAAGCTCCGCCGTCGGGCCTTCGGCCCGCCGGCTACGCTTGTTTAGACACTTTTGTAAGGAAATTGTATGGGAGCACTTTCTGCCCGCGGCGAGGCCTTCGGCCTCGCCTGAAATTACTTGGATTTGGCCCGGGTGGGAGCCCAAAGGTGAGCTCCGGGCCTGCGGCCCTCCGCGGGGTCGGCCTTCGGCCTCCCACCCTGAAGCTCGCCCTTCGGGCTCGCGAAAATTACTTGAAAAATTGATTTTTCCATAACGGCGGCCATCTTGGATTTTCGAAAAAAATTTTTTGACATTTGTAATCTGGGGGCCCATACCTCTCCACATGCCAAATTTCAGCGCGCTCGGACCAACTTGAAAAAAAAAAAAAAAAAAAAAAAAAGTCGGCCATTTTGAATTTTTTTTGATGCAACTTTTTTCTACTCGGGCTCCTGTATGACATTTGGTCGAGCACCCTATAGCTATCTCTTACCGTTTAAGAGTTGCCATACAAAAAAAAAGTGGCCAAATTTTTCGCATTTGTAGCATTTTTCAAAAAATTTTTTTATTTTTCAAATCAGGGCTCCCCAGAGATTCTTTGACCAAAATTTCAAATCTCTAGGATGAATTTGAAATTTGGTCAAAAAAAAAAGTCGGCCATTTTGAAAAAAAAATGGCGGCCTCCAAAACTGCCCAGGGTCCTCTATGACATTTGGTCGAGCACCCCCCCACTATCTCCCCCCGTTTAGCCGGGCCGTCCAACATTTTTTGACCCAGGAGTCGGAGACCAGATCCCGTATTTTTCCCATACGTCTCCCGACTCCCTCTATACAACGACACATCGACCGTGAAAATCGGTTCAGCCGTTTTCCAGAAATAGGGAGAGGTTAGAAATGAGTGGTTTTGCAGCTATATATAATATTAATTAATTAATTAATGATATCAAGTCATCATTTTTAATTTGGGTCACTTTCATCCATGGGTTTTCAATATTTGGCAGAATAAAACGCAACGCAATAGAGTAGTATTTTAAATTTTTGCGCTGTGTGGCGCGCAACCGATAGCCAATCAGGTTGGCGCATGCCGCTGGCGCGACGCCGCGCTGTGACACGAGGCGGTACCTACTTCTCGTGCGCAGTCATACATAATTTAAGATTGCCAGAGGGTCGGGCTTTGGCGGGATTCTCCCGATTTTTAGGGTTCCGTAGTCAACTAGGAACCCTTATAGTTTCGCCATGTCTGTCTGTCCGTCCGTCCGTCCGTCCGTCCGTCCGTCCGTCCGTCCGTCCGTCCGTCCGTCCGCGGATAATCTCAGTAACCGTCAGCACTAGAAAGCTGAAATTTGGTACCAATATGTATATCAATCACGCCAACAAAGTGCAAAAATAAAAAATGGAAAAAAATGTTTTATTAGGGTACCCCCCCTACATGTAAAGTGGGGGCAGATTTTTTTTTCATTCCAACCCCAATGTGTGATATATTATTGGATAGGTAGTTAAAAATGAATAAGGGTTTACTAAGATCGTTTTTTGATAATATTAATATTTTCGGAAATAATCGCTCCCAAAGGAAAAAAAAGTGCGTCCCCCCCCCTCTAACTTTTGAACCATATGTTTAAAAAATATGAAAAAAATCACATAAGTAGAACTTTATAAAGACTTTCTAGGAAAATTATTTTGAACTTGATAGATTCAGTAGTTTTTGAGAAAAATACGGAAAACTACGGAACCCTACACTGAGCGTGGCCCGACACGCTCTTGGCCGGTTTTTTTGTAAGTCTTCCCAATTAAAACTTATACATAGTAGGTAACCTTAAGAACTTTATTACATTAGTAACGAAAACAGACCAATTATAAATGTCGAAAACACGTAAAGGTCTACTATCTAAAATAAACGAAGTAAACTAGCTAAACTATCGTAAATTTTTATTATGGTGCATTAGGGTAATTCCGAATGACAAAAATGCTCTGGTAATTCCGAAGAGGGAATCTTGATATGATGGAAATAATGGTGATTTTTATGTGACTTTCGTAATTAGACGACTTTCGGAATTACCCTAATGCACTATTATTTTACATTTCCCTACGAAATCCTCGAAACTCCAGAACCTTTTGTCCCGATATTGAAGTACCTAATTCGATCCGGCGCTCCTATTCATACACCGTGATTATATTATTGTAACTATTGATTTCAGTTTTTAGTTCCACAATACAGGGTGTAATTTTTATGACGGGAAATATTTATGGATGCAAATGGATACAAAACCCAAAAACAATAAATTGTAACTTGAATATTATTTCCTATATTTTCCTTAATTTTCATTTATAATGGACACGAAGCGCACGGCGGCATAATATTTCTGTACACCTTATAAAACAAAGTCCCCCGCCGCGTGTGTCTCTGTGCGCGCGCGTGTGTGCAAACACAGGTGGTGAGACTGCGGGAGCCATTATTGTAATTATTCTCATTATATGGCATTAGTATCCTTTTTACAGATTTTCGACATTACCTCAATTGGTTTCGAATTTAACCCTACCTTAGAAAAATGGTAATCAAAATACGTATGTATTTTTTTTACTTACATTTATCTATCCATACTAATATTATAAATGCGAAAGTATGTCTGTTTGTTTCTCCGTCTTTCACGGAAAAACGGAGCGACGAATTGACGTGATTTTTTAAAGTGGAGATAGTTGAAAGGATGGAGAGTGACATAGGCTACTTTTTGTCTCTTTCTAACGCGAGCGACGCCGCGTGCAAAAGCTAGTGTAATATAAAGCTGCAACACGACTGACATTTTTCAAAAAACAGCCAGAAGGAGGTTCCGCCGGTGGCAGTGTTTGGTGTGGCCGTATAGAGGTTTGTCCTGCAACCCAGTAAAAATCCGACCGTCGGTCTACCTGTTCCAGGTAAAAAAATGTTGGACGGCCTGACCAAACGGCGGGAAATAGCCAAGGGGTGTTCGACCAAATGTCATAGAGGACCCTGGGTTGTTTTTGACGCTGCCATTTTTTTTTCAAAATGACCGTCTTTTTTAGACGATTTTTCAAGTTTGTCGTAGAGCACTCTAATTTTGGTCGTAGAATCTCCAAGCAGCCTTGATTAGAATGAAATAAAAAAAAATTGAAAAATGCGACAAATGTGAGAAAACTGGCTACTTTTGTTTTGTATGGCAACTTTTAAATCGTAAGAGATAGCCGGGGGTGCTCGACCAAATGTGTGATCTCGGAGTAGAAAAAAGTTGTATTAAAAAAAATTCAAAATGGCCGACTTTTTTTTAAATTTCAAAATGGTCCTAGCGCGCTGAGATTTGGCACACGAGTGGACGGCCGACGGATTAGTATTCAAAAAGAAATTATTGAAAAATTTCAAATGGCGGCCTTTGTGGGCAAATTGTAATTTGTATGGAAGATTTTTTTTAATAACCATATCTCCGTAACGGTAGGAAAAAGGTCAAAAAAGCTTGAACTACACAATTTCAAAATGACCGACTTTGATTTTGGGAAATTTGACTTTGTCCCCTCTCGCCGCCGTTTTTGACTTTTCCAAAAAAAAAATTCTCATTCCTATTTTTGGCCCCCGTTTTTACCACGTGCCAAATTTTACCGCGCTCGGGCCGAAGATAAAAAAAAATAATTCAAAGTCGGCCATTTTGAAATTTTGTAAATGCCATTCGATGGACCTAAGATAACTGTACAACATTAGTTCAAGCACTTTAACCTTTTTCCTACCGTTACGGAGCTATGGCGATTAAAAAAAACCTCCATACAAATTTCAATTGGCGTTCAAAGGCAGCCATTTTTTTAATTT
The DNA here is from genome assembly GCF_023078275.1 of Leguminivora glycinivorella. Lineage (NCBI taxonomy): Eukaryota > Metazoa > Arthropoda > Insecta > Lepidoptera > Tortricidae > Leguminivora > Leguminivora glycinivorella. The sequence goes on from NC_062971.1 coordinate 5,612,796, forward strand.
TCTTTTTGTATACTAATCTTGGGGCGGCTATCCACCCGTGTTGCGACGTACAGACTTGCAATTTTGAGTTTTAAGTATGTTATTATAGCTTACTAGACGACGAAAATTTCTGCGTTCCGGTCTTATCCAGAGGTTCTCAAATAGGGGCCTGAAAATGCGGCGAAATGGTTCCAGTAAAGGATGGTACGGCAGTGTTGGCTTCGTGCTCGACTTGGCGGGGGTACTGCCATGCCCCCAGATTAAATTATAAGATAGTTAAGTTTAATGAAAAGGTTTATCTATTTGTATTCTTTTGCAGCAGCGTCTCAGCGAATCACAATGAGTTGTCTTGCCTTCGGCCGACCAATCGTATTAGTCTCTCGTATCTAAGTAATATTTAACGAGAGCTGTGATAGGCCTGTTTAAAATTATGGATATATATATAAATCATAGTTCAAAACGATGGTTTTTGCCATACCTTTAACAGGCTTTAACACGGGCGTGTTTATTTTTGATAGGGGATGATTTTATTATTTCATAGTATAATTCCTCAATAAGGAAATGATGTATCTATTATTTTCGAGATACCTACAGTATCAACCATTTCAAAAGCTTTAACTGTTGTTTTGTGAAAACTTTTTATATAGTACTTTGGAGACTAGTTTCGAAGTCGTGACAGTTTTCAGACGTCCGTGACTGGCATCGCCTCGGCCATTTTGTACAACCGTGTTAAGAGCAAACGTCACCCAGCGTAAAAATCAACAAAACAAATCATGCAGTGATATCATAAACCGCTGGCTACGCTAACAGGACTCAGGGTTCAGCATGAGCTAAAGCTTAGGTACTACTTTCCCAAGCGCTTATCATGATGAGTCGTACCAAAACAGCGTGTCTTTATATAATCTCTATATTGTACCAAACCTGAGTTCTACTAGGTACAGCCGAGCCAGTGTCAGCTCAGTGTCAGCTCTATCTTGGATACTGCTCACCCACGAACTCACCGTGACGATTTCTTTAATTACGATGATAATTTGTTTGTTATTTTTCGAAATACATTAACTTTAATGACAATTGGCGTTCATTAATTTTTAATGGTTAATGACAATTAACCTTTTGACTGTGTAATTTTTGTTAATTACCGTTCGGCCAATACTCCTAGGCATTTCTTGCAGCCAATCAATAAATAATATCCTAAAACATCTGGACGACCGAGCTTCACTCGGTTCTATTTTATTATATCACGTCTTTAGAAAAAAAAAACTTATAAATACAAGAACAAAAAAAAAAAACAAAACAAAAAATTAAAACTTAATTTCTGGCCGGGATTCGAAACCCTGACACCTGCTCTGTCTGCGAACATTAGACCGACCTCGTACGACTGAGCTAAGCGCAGCCGATGTGCGCGGGGCGAATTTAACGACCATATTTAACGTTTACTAACGCGAAAGAAAAACTCATTAAAACTCCATAATTCGCCGTTTTCCGGGACCTAAGGCTATGCTAGATCGATTTTCCAACCCCGAGAACCCCTACATAACAAATTTCAGCGAAGCTAATCTTCGGGTGGCCGTCCACCCGTGTGACAAATCTCAGCGCGCTAGGACCATTTTGAAATTTTTCAAAAAAAAAAGTCAGCCATATTGATTTTTTTAATGAAACTTTTTTCTACTTAAAACCCTGTATGACATTTGGTCGAGCAGCCCCGGCTACCTCTTACCGTTTAAAAGTTGCCATACAAAACAAAAGTGGCCAGTTTTCTCACATTTGTAGTATTTTTCAATTTCTTTTATTTCATTCCAATCAAGGCCTCTTGGAGATTCTACAACAAAAATTTGAGCACTCTACGACAAACTTGAAAAATCTTCAAAAAAAAGTCGGCCATTTTGAAAAAAAAAATGGCGGCGTCAAAAACTGCCCAGGGTGCGTAGCCGAATGGCAAAAACGCTCACGAAACGAAACGCTCGTAGATATCTATCTCTATCGCTCGTGCGTATTGGCGCGACAGAGCTAGACTAACTGGCGCGGCGTTTCGTTTTCGTTTGGCGTCGGAGATATGCCATTCGGCTACGCACGCAGGGTCCTCTATGACATTTTGGTCGAGCACCCCCCGGCTATCTCCTGCCGTTTGGCCAGACCGTTCAACATTTTTTTACCCGGAACCGGTAGACCGACGGTCGGATTTTTCCGGGGTCGCAAGATCAACCTCTATACTACCACAGCTACACCAAATACTGCCACCTGCAAAATCTCATGGCTATTTTTGGAAAAATGTCAGTCGGGTTGCAGCTTTATATTATATAGAAAAATAGAATAGAATATAGAATTGATAAATAAATGAATATACAAGAATTGCTCATTTAAAACTATATGATATTCTTAAAGAAAATATATAAGTTATATTTAACCAAATTAACATGCAAAGAATTAAGTTATTTTATTTCATCTTTGTTTAAACGACAGGTAGGATAGGATAAGATTGGCTTAATAGTAATTTGAGGAAAGATTTCGTTTAATTTTTATCAAAAAAACCGGCCAAGAGCGTGTCGGGCCACGCTCAGTGTAGGGTTCCGTAGTTTTTCGTATTTTTCTCAAAAACTACTGAACCTATCAAGTTCAAAACAATTTTCCTAGAAAGTCTTTATAAAAATTTTTTTTCATATTTTTTAAACATATGGTTCAAAAGTTAGAGGGGACGCACTTTTTTTTCCTTTAGGAGCGATTATTTCCGAAAATATTAATATTATCAAAAAACGATCTTAGTAAACCCTTATTCATTTTTAAATACCTATCCAACAATATATCACACGTTGGGGTTGGAATGAAAAATATCAGCCCCCACTTTACATGTAGGGGGGGGGGGGGTACCCTAACAAAACATTTTTTTCCATTTTTTATTTTTGCACTTTGTTGGCGTGATTGATATACATATTGGTACCAAATTTCAGCTTTCTAATGCTTACGGTTACTGAGATTATCCGCGGACGGACGGACGGACGGACAGACAGACATGGCGAAACTATAAGGGTTCCTAGTTGACTACGGAACCCTAAAAACACTACGTGACGTCACGCGAGGCAAGTCCATTGGGCGTTTAGTGTTTTGTATTCGATATCAGTTATATGACTTCACCACGTTAAATATTGCTGGTTATAAAAAGTACATCCTGTATTTTGCTTTATAATCCTGTATTTTCTACATATAAATTCCTCACCATTTTACGATATAATATGATCTCGTACCAACGTCGATCCCCACATGTACTTCAAAATAAAATATGAATAATCGGCGGCGCGTGTGTTAGCTCATTGAATTATATATATTTTATGTATGTGGATTCATATTGAAAGATAAGCGCTCAGCTACCTGCATAGTGAGTGACACGCTTAAATATAAGTCTAAAGTACTTAGATGATAAATCGCATTATTTTATTTGGCAGTAGTAGTAGTAGATTCCACGATGTATACTAAATTTATTATTTATAAATTAAATTATTTACTGACGCATGTGGAAAATAGGTATATTAAGTTAAAATTGTTACTCTAGTAGTCTTATCAAATACAACCCTTTCAGGCTTAGCATTAAATAGCGTGATGCGCACAGTTGAAATAAATTTTGGCGTTTTGTACACAACGTGCGGTTTGTAGAATGTCGAGAGAGGTCATTGCCCTTCCCCGCTGCCGCGCCACGGCCGCGCGGTCGGTATCATAATACCTACACTACCCGCGTCACTGCGCTCGCTTGACTTGATCGAACGCAAATATTAATACCGTATTATTTTTCGAAGCATTCTATTAAACTTACCCAAATTCACGTATCTTATTTATCTTGTCTTTTTAGTTAATAAGATAAGAACTCTAGTAACTTTAATATTTTTTTGGAATGGTAAAAACCTATTTTTGCTAAATTATCGCAAATTTTATCAAGCACTGGAGTAGGAAAACACAATTTCAGTTTATTGATATATTTAAAGGAGGCAATGCGACGTTTCTTATTTTTTTTAACATGAATATTTTTTTGTGTCTGTTTCGCTAGGTATGACAAATTGTCATATAGCACTCGAGTAAATTGACCCAAACTACGTATACACGCTAAAAATATCATTCTAAATGCAATACAGTTACATTTTTTCTCTCGAATATTTTTTTTACCACATTAGGTCAAATTAAAAATTATAACCACAAATTACCAAATTACTAAAAAAGCACCCTAGGAATGTGACCCAAAACGAAATGTTAAATTTATATGTTATCAATGTATTTATAAACGAAAACAAAATCGACTTTAATATTTTTTTAACTTAGGGCCCAAAATATAGCCAGCGCCGCAGGACTAAATGTCGTAGCCGGGCCGTTAGACCAATAGAGAACTTGACCACAGTATAAAACCAGTAATAACTCTTCTTACAAACTTCACGCCGCGCGGTGTGTCCCCCTCCCACCCCTCGCATGCGGCGAAAACATGCGAAACTGGTGATTATTGGGCTGGACAGTCGGGGCCGCGTTTGCGCGCTGTGTTGACGTGTTGAGTTCGGGAGAAAATGACGTCAGCACCGAAGACATATTTTCGTTACTGTAGTGTTTATGGGTGTATGGAAAGTTCTCAAAATGCGGAAATGTCATTCTTTAGAATTCCTAGACACCCAGAAAAGTAAGTGGTTGTTATATATTTGCAGTGTTAGGTACATTATTGCTTACGTAAATGGCGTAAAAGTGAGATTTAAAGCTAGAATGACACATTAAAATCAATAAGGATTTATCTGTAACGACATTTAGGTAGATGCTGCGATCTATCTAGCTCGAAAGTTTGGTACCTACTTAAATATTGTGCAAACATCTATTCAAACATTTTATGTAAATATGATTTCGTCAGTATTTAAGAAACAAATACGTACTTGAATCTTTATTAGATAAAAAGGTAGAAAGAGCGTTGGTACTAGCATAGCGCCATACACAGTTACTAATACGAGTAGGACAGTAGGTACCTACGTTTCTAGTTCAAACGAATCTTTTTTTTATTGTGATGGATTGGGTGTATTCTAGAGAAAACACATAAAATGAACACTTAAATTAACGCTTTTGCAATTATTGTTACACAATCTACTATTGCGCGTATGATAATATATTTATAATGATTTTTTGTATCTTCAATACTGACTAATGTGGTGTCATGACGTGGTATTGTTATACTAAAACCTACTTACAGTTAATAGTACCTATTAGATTTACAACAACTTACATTGTACGAAGTCGATTATAGTAACGTTGTACAACCCTGCGTGACCTTGCGCAGTAGTAACGACCGCGCCGCCGCTGCCGGAGATTAACTACTGATATATCCTTATACTGTGACTTGACTGTAGTTAAAATAAAATATTATAATTATCTGATGCTTTATTTCGTGTATGGTATCAAATATTTTATTTTAACTACAGTCAAGTTCCCTATTGGTCTAACGGCCCGGCTACGACATTGGCCAGAAAAACATGGACAGAAGTTATTTTTAAATCCAATTTCTATTTAATAAGCCAGGTAGAAATATATAATTATAAAGTAACTGAGTTGACCGTGACGTCACTCAAATCGATTTCATATAAATTCCATATTATCAAGTCATTCAAATTCGTTTTGACAGTTCTTAAAAAGAAGCTGATTTGACTAGGAGGCAAGTAGCCTATTAGAGATCTAAGATTTTCTTATCTTCACTTGCAATTTATTTTTATCCGATTTCTGTGGGATTTTCAGACGGAAAGGATTTTCTAGCACTTAAAGTATGAACTCAAGTTTTCAGTGTCGTATTGATCATAAGGATGGTATTCCGTACCTGCTGTTGCCATAGATACTCTGTCTCTCCGGGCCGAGCCACGCCGACCGTACCCTCCGGCATAGCGACGTGTACGGTCACCGGACCGGCACCGGCGCTCGCCGGACCTAAGCAGTCCGGACTGGCGGATAATGCTAGCTGATGTTCTGCTACGCTGAAGTTCCATCTATAAATAAACAAAAAGTTGCTTAGGGCCGGTTGCATCAAAACGTCTGTCACCGTTAAAGCGTTCGTTAAATTTTATTGTATGGGAAGTTCCATAGACGTCTGCTGCGTGGCGATGATGTGTCTGTCAAATGTGTTGATGCAACTGGCCCTTAAAGACACAAATCCAAAAATATACAAGTGAATTATTTTTCAATAGCCATGCGAAGTAAAATTTGGTTAGAACTTCAGAAACCAAATTCATAGGGTACGCTAGTAAGTGGCAGCGAATCTGCGTTACCACGGGACAAGCTAACACATAAAACAATTCCCCTAAGAAGCTATAAAATCCTCAGCACTTCCATAAAAAACGAACGAGTGCGCGATGTAGCATTCGGCCCGCAAATAACAACGCCATCTCTCGCACAATGAATTAAACTTCTCTTGCTTCTCCTGCTTAGAGCGTGGATGGAGCGCTCGCACTGCATTTGTATGACTCCAAGGAACTAGCACATGTCTCCCGGCAGTTAGTCGGTTACTGTTCGCTATAGCCTGCTGAACCACATTCGTAACTCACGCAAGTGTCAAACGGAAAAAACTTCAGCGCCTTATATACCCCGTAAAAACAAATGCGCGCGATGTAGGATTCGCTCCGCGCTTAACAGCGCCATCTCCCGTACGATTTATCAAAATCCACTTACTTCTCTTGGCCTGAGCGTGGGTCGAGCGCTCTCACTGTATTCGCGTGCCTTCGAAGAACTAAGACATGTCTTCCGGCGGCAGTTGCTTGCTGTTCGCTGCTGCAGCCTGAGGAACCACATTCATAGAGCACGCTGCCCGTTGTTGTGTCTATGCCTTGCCAGAGGGTTTCTTTTGCACCTGTAAAAATACATTTTTTATGACAATCTCTTCCTGTAAAATTGCCGGGTCTACCTACGAACGAGGCACGTAAAGAGACAAGATGCTCACGCGGCAAACGTCCAATATATTATTGTACAGTGAGATGCAAAAGTGCATGGCGGATTTATCAATTAATTCATTCATAACTTCTCCACGAAATTTCGCAGCTCACTGTAGATACCATTATTTTTTAAATTTACATTCAAAAGTAACAAACAGATCAAGCCTGAGCCCAGAGACGTTCCTCATTTTCTCAAGGATTAAATTTTGGGACCATGTAGAGTAGGGATGACGACTACATAAAAAAAGGCATTCTGTTTCGTCCGTCAGTTAGATCGTCCAAAAATACTGAACACGTAAACGTATGTTTCGCTTTTTCTAATTAATGAAAAAATACAAAGATATAGAGCATCTAAGTTCCGGAGTGGGGGCTTGTGACGTCACTTCTAAGTAAAAACTGTACCTAGGCGTGACGTCACGCGAAACTTCAACGCACTGTACTGTACCGTCGTCATTTTTCGTTTACGAGAAAAAAGAAAAAATACGTGTTTAAAATTCTTTGATAATCTAACTGACGGACTAATTAATTTTTTTTAGTCGTCTCGCCTGTTCGTATCGACGTTTAACGTCTGCATATTACCTAGTTCAGTCAGTAACTTGCCTTAAATTCTCAAGGCTGATTTTTATATGTGTGATAGAAAAGACAGTAAAGATTTGATAATAATCATTTCCTAACCATTTTCACCGTAAAATTGAGGAAGGTCTGGCAGCTCTGTACTCTTAGCTTATTCTATAAAAAACTATTATTATTTCTATATGTTGTGTTGTGTACATAAAGAAGGCAACACAACCTTGAACGTATTAACCGATATAAGGTTTTAACTCTCGTTTTACTATGAGGCCGATGAGTCACCGCGAACTTTTACTTCTCTTTGTCAATATCAGACTTAGTCATAGCCATAGCGCGTCTGAAAACGGGTTTAAACACGTACAATATGCCTTTTCACTTCAAAACGAACCATAATGGATAATTTTAAAGTGTAAATTACAATGCGTTTTAATAGAACTTGTTTTATTTTGTTTAGATAACGTTTTTGTGATTTAATTACACAATACCGTTCTGAATAATCATCTATAGACCGTCAACCAAATCTTGTCACTAGAAAAAGGCGGCAAATTTGAAAAATCGCGGGCTAGCAACACTAATAGTTTTGAAAATCGGTGGAAATTCGCGTGTCATTTGTATCTTATCTGTGGAAATCTCCAACGTACCAAAAAGAGAAATGACTAGCACATATCCGTCCCTTTTTAATACATTATCTAATTCGTAAGGAAGGAGGGAGCCCCTTGAAAAAAAAATATCTGTGGCTGTTCGACGTACATTGCTGGTTTTTGTTCGTTTCATAGGGATACCATACTTTAGTTTGATGTACATTGCTACTGCCAAAATTTGGTTGACAGGCTATAAATACGCGAAGTTATCAGGGAAACCTTAGTAAATCAATATTCCATTTCATTGGTATCAGATAATCTTCGTTAAGCTCTTAACCTTGAATATGGTTAATGCACTTAAAAAAAACAATTAGCGTTCGAGCAGACAAGGAAAGATTTTCAATACTTTGCTGATTGGCTGGGTATTATATTTGATTGTAGGTACTTAAATACCGACCGACGACGACCGGTCTGGCTTAGTCGGTAGTGACCCTGCCTGCTACGCCGCGGTCCTGGGTTCGAATCCCGGTAAGCATTTATTTGTGTGATGAGCACAGATATTTGTTCCTGAGTCATGGATGTTTTCCATGTATTTATCTATTTAAGTATGTATATCGGCGCTTAACACCCATAGTACAAGCTTTGCTTAGTGGGGCTGAGTTGGTCTGTACAAGGTGTTCCCAATATTTATTTATTTATTATTATTTGTATGTCTTTCCCTTCACGGAACAATGGTATTCCGGACCTTTGGGAGGCGTGCGCGGGGCCGAAGCCAACACGTAGAGGCCCTTTCGACACTTTAATGAAATGTAAGGGGTACACCGGGCGGATGTTGCCCTTGCCCGTATCATGGGACACACGCAGAGGCAACACCCGCCAGGGTGTAAGGACTATTTGAGAGTTAATGGAATCTAAAATGAACTGGTCTATTTTGATGAAAGTGATGGACTAAATACTGGGCTATGGATAAAAAAACCGGACGCCTGCCTAATAAAACGGTATCCAATTTTATTTCCGGCAGACGGTGACTCGTCCCCACAAGATGGGCCCCCACAAAAAGCGACATCCAAGATGGCTCAAGGGCAACACCGGTGTGAGAACTCAAGGGTGTCGAGAGGTGTACACCGCTTTCTGCCCAGTGGCTGTTAAGCCACTGCACCAACTCGCGTCTTATGCAAATTTTCACTTCCACCCCTGGGGCATGTAGCCCTAACGACTCCACTCTGGACGGCCAGCCAAGGCAAGCCAGAGGTAGAGAGTACTGTCCCACCCACCCGCCTTACGGGTAACAGAACTCCCCAGGAGCACTCGGGTACGTGGGGTCGCTGTTCCCCAACAGCTCGCCACAAGCTGCCCTGCGTTGACTGATTGCACTGGTAAAACCAATGGGCGATGGGGTCGTCACATCCCTACGCCTTATTGTATTTATTATATTTTCCTACCACGTCCTTAAACCTTATCTTCGTAGTATCTCTCATTCTAGCAGATAGTTTCGATCTTAGACTGCAAGTATTGGAAACTATTGGAAATCATCATCCTCCTTGCGTTATCCCGGCATTTGCCACGGCTCATGGGAGCCTAGGGTCCACTTTTGACAACTAATCTCAAGGTTTTTTACAAAAGCGACTGCCAACTGACCTTCCAACCCGAAAAGTAACTAGGCCTTATTGAGATTAGTCCGGTTTCCTCAATATGTTTTCCGTCACCGAAAAGCGACTGGCAAAAATATCAAATGACATTTCGCACAATACGTGTAAGTTCCGAATTAACCTAATCACAAAAAAAATAAAAAAAAAACCCGACATAGTGGACCGATTTTCATGAAACATGGCTAAGAAAACTCCCGACTAATTCAGCTTTCAAACAAACAAAACTAAATCTAAGTCGGTTCATCCGTTCGTGAGCTATGATGCCACAAACAGACAGACAGACAAACATACAGACAGAGACAGACACGTCAAACTTATAACACCCCGTCGTTTTTGCGTCGGGGTTAAAAACTCATTGCTACGAGCCGGGATTCGAACCCGCGACCTCAGGATTGGAAGTCGCACGCTCTTACCTCAAGACCACCAGCACTTCCATTGAAACTATTGCAAATGCGACCGTGATTTTCTCTCTCACGATTGTGTAACATAGCATGTTCAGGTGTGTTCGATTCATAAACAAAGCAAAGAACTGCAGATGAGTAAACATTTGAGGTCGACTTAGTGACGTGAGCATAAATTGCCATAGACCTATTAGTGTTGACTTATTTCCCTCTAATAAAGGCCGCGAACTTGATGCACACATATGCTCACGCTTGTATATTCACGCTTGTATTACCATATGGGGTAAGCAGAGTACATGAAACTTAAAACGTGGAAAATGTCTGCCTTGGGTGAGACGTCAGACTTGAGCTCACGGCTTCTGGATCGATACTCCAGCACTCTGCTAACCAAGGACGCTATTTAACAGCTATGTGTCCCATTGACCTAAGTAGTGGAAAATTTCGCTGGCGTGGTTGGGGTCATGGTTGCTCACTGGGCAGACCACTGGAGTATCATCGGTCAAGAGGTCGTGAGTTCAAGTCTCATGTCTCATCTGGACTAGTTACAATTGACCCCCAGTCGTGATTTGCCCTGCTGTACCTTACTACAATTTCTGTTGTCTCCTAACAAGTTTATCAGTTATTTCACACAACCTGTTCACATTTGATAAACAATTAAAAAGTTAAAAACTCATGCGAGATTACACTTATCAATAGGCTATGATAAGAAATAGTACCTACTCCCAAACAAATGTGACTTGTTGAAGATATGGCGCGTTGTATGTTGTACCAAAACATAGAAACAATTCTAAAATGAACATTAAACTGACGAGTAACACCATAATTTAAAATTTAAAAAAATACACTGAAAATACATAAAGTAATAATTAGGTAAACCAAAAAGTGATTCAATGTAAGTGAACAATATCACGTAAGAATCCTGTTGCCTTATACAAGTAACACACATAATTAAAATTTAAAATGTAAGTGCCAATATGACGAAATTCTGCATGAATAAAATTAATGTATAGTCAATCAATTGGAACCCTAGGCCACTATAGAACTATGTCACAGTGACTTTATAAATCAGATTGTAAGAAATCTCTTATTGCTTGTCATTTTGACATGGTTGTAGAGTGGCCTAGGGTTCCAATTGGTTGACTGTACATATTATCTGATGTGCATAAGTGATGTGGTATGGATGGAGACAGTAGCATTTTCTTAAATAGTAGTAAAATTTGAAACAATTGTCAAGACAAGATACCTAAATCATATACATACATAAAATCCATGCCTATCACAGTAAGGAGTAATAATCTCTCGCAAAGCATTTCTAAAGTCCATGTAGTAAATAAAACCGGCCAAGAGCGTGACGGGCCCCGCTCAGTGTAGGGTTCCGTAGTTTTCCTTATTTTTCTCAAAAACTACTAAACCTATCAAGTCCAAAACAATTTTCCTAGAAAGTCTTTATAAAGTTCTACTTTTGTGATTTTTTTCATAATTTTTAAATATATGGTTCAAAAGTTAGAGGGGGGGGGACGCACTTTTTTTTCCTTTAGGAGCGATTATTTCCGAAACTATTAATATTATCAAAAAACGATCTTAGTAAACCCTTATTCATTTTTAAATACCTATCCAACAATATATCACACGTTGGGGTTGGAATGAAAAAAAATATCAGCCCCCACTTTACATGTAGGGGGGGTACCCTAATAAAACATTTTTTTCCATTTTTTATTTTTGCACTTTGTTGCGTAATAGATATACATATTGGTACCAAATTTCAGCTTTCTAGTGCTAACGGTGACTGATTACCCGCAGACGGACGGACGGACAGACAGACATGGCGAAACTATAAGGGTTCCTAGTTGACTACGGAACCTAAAAATGCAATACTATGCAAATAAGATAGTCTTTTTTTAAATATTGCCATCTACTTTACATATTTTGTAAAAACAGTAGTTACTTACCAGCTATGACTAAGTCTTCAGAGTACTTGAAAGAGGATGACAAAAGCTGGTCTGCATCAAAAGGTAAGGGCTCAATGTTGTCTCCGCTGAGGCTGTAAAGGGTTCCTCGGAGAGATGGGACCAGGCGCACCCACTTGCCTCCTGCTGTGAGCTAAAAAGATTATAGCTCTTTAGTTTAGTGCAATTATTAATACCTATTCCACATTGTATGGTTAGCTTATGATACAATTTTGACAATCTAATTGCTAACACTTTTTTAATGCACTTTGTGGGTTGTGGAAATTATACCCAACATACCTTTGAAACTAGAAAAATAACTTTATTGTTTGATGATTAATTTATCTTCTAATATCTAACATATTTATGGAAATTTGCTAATAATCTGAAACATCACTCTGTAAGAAATCAATATTATATAGTTTTATTTTAGGAGGCCTTTGCCCAGCAGTGGGACACCATGTAGGCTATTAATTAATATAAAGTTTTAAATGTAAATTATAAAACTCTAAACATACAACGGAGATGCAAGAGAAGAATACAACAATTTCAAAAAAATGCTGTACTTGTATTACTTGTGCATCAAGGTCCCATAGTTACACAATACACAAGGGAACTAAAAGTAGGCAAAATAAATCCAAATTATGAAAAAGCAAAGCTAAATTCTATTTAAAAAGTATTCCTTACTTCAACATGATGTAGATTAGAGGACAGAAGGGGTTGAGTCTCAATTTCCCAAGCCTTGGTACCGTCCGCTGTTGAGAATGCTGTCAGCTTGCCATCTAAAGTGCTCACTATCATTAAGCTGAAATAGGGCTCAGACGAGTCAAGTAATTGAAGTTGTTATGTCAAAAATGTAATTAAAACTAAATAGTGACATATAGATATAAGACATGCGTCTGCTGCTATTGTGATGTATAAAGCAAACAATGTGTAAAAAACAACAAATGCTATTTTTCTTAAGTGTGGTGGATAAAATACTTTTCATGTAAGATCACACATTATATTCAGAGAGATATATAATTAAGTTAGCTGTTGCTGCTATAATGATACTAAAGCAATTCTAAGAAGAATTCATTGAAGTAAACACAAATAAAATAAATCCAAGTTTGTTTACAAAATTTGAGCAGTTATTTCTGCAGTTATTTATAAATCAGTACAGGCCTGAACATGAATGGGAGTAGACATATTAAGCAAATAGATGATACTTACTCATTTTTGTCTGTATTTACATTGTGAGGGTTACAAAACGGTAATTCATGAACAGTTTCTTCGGCTCGATATGAACTTACAATGCATGTAAGAACAAATGCGGTCTTCAAAGCTATAACCTTCCAATACCATTCCGACATTTTACTAGCGTAAAATTATTTTCGGACATTTCAAACTGAAAAGTTAGTTATTTTTTTATTATTACGAAACTTTCAATAATATTACGGCTCTCGCTCCAAGGCTCTCTCAAAAACTATGTCCTATCCTATCTTCACTGGACGAAAATACATCAAAATCTATTCTATTTTGAGGTAAACGAACCAATCAGTATCAAGTTTAGCTTGTTGTGATTGGATAAAATGAAGTTTGACATATCAACGGATGTCGAAAAAAACACTCAAAGGCTAGTCCGGGCACGTCCACGTAATTGACGTCAACTGTCATTAGAGTATCCAAAAGCAAGCAAAAAGCGCTTGAATCGCCATTTCTTTAATTCTGAAATTGCGCTCTTACTACCTTGCGTTAAGAATTAAATTACAACCGCTACTAAATGAAGTATAGCGAAAAATGATTGAAATTCTAACACAGGAAATAGACAAACGACAAATCGTTCAGGAATACTTCTATTGTAAGGGAAGGTATGAAATTACAGACATTATTTTGAAATACATAGATTGGAATATGACAAAATTTATGGATAAAATATTGTCAGATAGTGGCAAATGAAACCAGATAGTATGATACATTTAAATTATTTTGGTAAAGAATAATCGATTAAGAACTATGTACATTTGTTTATGACACATACATTTTAGAACGTAAATATTTTGACACTCAAGTTGTACGTTTTCCACGCTCGACTATTTTTGTGCAGATTTGTAATCATTATTGTTTTGGGAGCCACGAGGACCGGTGCCTTAAAAAACAGCTGGCCAGTCCTATTTTGCCTTTTGCGACTACCTACATAAAAAGTAACGGACTTTCCATTTGAATCTCGAAGGTTCCTCGGCGTATCAAGATGACTCTGGGGCCATACAACAGACACCAATCTGATAGGAAAAAGTAAGAGTTGTTTTAAATATCTTAAATGGTTTAGTGTAGTTTGATAGTTTTTCCAGGTATTAACATATTTTTTATTGTAGGCAAGCTGCCTTGGCCGCGGCATTTCCTCAAGGAATCAAATGCCAGAAGTGCCTCGAGTTTGGTCACTGGAGTTACGAGTGCAAAGGAAAACGCAAGATTCTCGTTCGCCCGTCGCGTACCCAGGTTCTTAAGAAGAACTTGAAGGCTAAGGAAGCTAAAGAGGAACCACAGTGCAGGTAAGAGGCAATTTGTTGGCAATAGTGTTTCTCAGGTACAACCACCTCTCTTCTATTGTTCTATTTATAAGTAATAGTTATGTATCACAAATCACTTATATTTAATGCAATTTTTAAGAAGTTTTTTGGTTTAAATTTAAATCTGATGTAAATTTAAAACTACCTTCAGGTTTTAATGAGATGTAACTAAATTTAAAAAAAAGCTTTCATACAGTGTTAGTTATCATGATAATTGTTGTTGAAATAATGTTTATATCAATTAATGTGCTTGTTCTTGTTTTTGGTCAACTCTTTAAGGATACAGGTTTTCCAGGAAAATGAGTTTTGTCTGCACACTTTCATACTTTTGTTTTTTCCTAATTTATTCAATGTTATTTTTTGTCAACAGTGGTGGTAGTTGCAAAATTCCAAGTAAGAAAAAGAAGCGCAATGACTCCAGCTGCTCCGACTGTTCCGACAGCTCCTCAGACAACTCCGACTCCTCCAGTTCCAGCTCTAGTTCCTCCGACAGTGACAGCAGCAGCGACTCAGAGAGTGACAGCGACAGCAGCAACTCGGGCTCAGGGAGTGATTAATAATTAGGCTCACGGTAATTGTAGCACCTTCTCACAGTAATGTTTTTATTTTTGTTATTTGCCTTAAATTCCTTTATCAGTCAGATTGCAGGTGTGCAGTGTCAATTTTCTGTAGGTTAAATGTTTCTATGCCAAACTATTAGATATTTACATCTTCCAAGAAAGGTAGATAGGAAGTTAGTCACTTGTTTTTGATGTTTAGATTAGATAAAGAGTCAAAATGTAGACAACAGAAATTTAATACTGTAGAAAATTAAGGACTTAAATAATGATGATGCATATTATAACCACCGTACTTGGAACTAACTTTAATAGATGATATGTAAAGCCTTCCAGGCAGGCAAGCATGGTCGCGCGATAAATGATAAAACATCAGGCCGTCCCTATCGAACTTACAAATAGTGCGATAGGGACGGCCTGATGTTTTACCATTTATACCATACTTGCCTGGCGTAACACCATAAACACTTACTGTGAGATAGGAGGTTTAGCAGTAACAATGCTGGTCATTTTATTTAAAGATTAATTTTTTTTTTATATAAGGAGGTTTAGATAATGCTTCTTCCTGGCATCAGCCCATTCTCATGCCAGCCAGTGCTAGAATTAAAATAAAACAAATATACATATTGATGCCAGTAAGTTAAGTACTTCTTGCATCTGAGCTGTCCTGCCAGTAACTGGTATTGTCTAAATCCCCTCGATTGATAACTTTTTGTGTGATTTGATTTTTATTTAATACTTTACAATGCTAGATTTAGGTTTTATGAATGTGTAGTTTCTTACTTGTGATGTCTGTTACCATTGCTAATAAACAATTAAATTGTGACTTCAGTTGGTTTGTGTAATAAATATTGTTGAAACATTGTAATTTGTTTATTGGTGATGAGGGTAATTTTATAAAAAGGATTTTAACTTATTAGAATATATAAGATACTATGTTAGGTCACCGGAGATATTTGCATGGGTAATTTTGCAGTTTTTGAAGAGGTCAAAGGCCAAACTGTTTAGATATTTGAAAGGTACAGAAGTTGATGGTGTATGGAATTACCCATGTAAATTTTAGACGGATTTATAGCAGTTTATACTCTTTGCGTCTGATGGAGATCTATGCTGGCGTAGGATACGATAGAATTAAAATATAATCTTATTTTCTGTGTTGTTAGCTCGGACCACACCGAGCTAGGCAATTTCCTCTCGCGGCAAACATCATGTTTGAAACATGCTATGTAGACAGACACATTTCCTCGCTCTATGTGGACCTGGCTATTCTGTACCTATCAAACTAAGTTAAGGTTTTACAATACTACTCATGACATGTAATGTTAGTGTACTATTGTTTCCATGCTTTGTACTATACTTGCAGTGACGTAAGATAGCAGTAGTATCGCCAAGTAGAGTACATGTTTAGAATATCTGACTTATAAGACTTGTATGATCAAATAAATGTCTTCAAGTTAACATTACAAATACATTTTAATTTGTTTCTATAGTCACTCATGAATTTTGATAAAAAAAGTAAATTAAATAATTGATGGATGATATTATGTGGTTTCACTTGTACAACGTGTATATCCAACTCTTGAGGAGATTATGAAGAGGCTAGAACCAAACAGCGATCTTAGGCCCGGCGCCCACATCGGCGCGGCATGACAAGAGATCCCTTGGCATACCCACGCTTAGACGCACACTGACCGCAACTATTGCCGAGGAGTTTTCGAGCATGCCGAAGTCTGCTTAGGATTACCGATGAATTCTCAGGGATGCCGAGGAACTCTGTCTCAAATCAAACAAACGCAAACGGCGGCGAGCGTGTCGCGAATTTCCCGCTTCGAAGCTCGCGAAGGTAGCCGAGGGTTACATCTGGCATTTTAGGTATACCTTCCGCTACCGAAGACTTCCGGGTTATGCCGAGGCGATCTTAGGTATGTCTTACGATGCCGAAGAATTCTCAGGAATTCCGAGGTGTTGTTAAGGTGTGCCTTACACTAACAAAGCCGAGGCGTCCTTAAATATGCCTTACGATTCCGAGGCATGCCGAGGTGTTACAAGGTATGCTTTACGCTACCGAGGAGTACCTTGGCATTCGTGCCATGCGATGCCGTGCCGATAATGGGCGCCGGACCTAACCCTCCACCTGACAGTCTGCAAGAATAACTTCACCATTTGATTATTTTTCAGTAAAGAGTGGCCTTAGTCTTTAGAGGTATATTGCAAACAAAAACATTATACAAAACTGTTTATTGGAAAAAAAAGGTCAAAAAGTAAAAGAACAGATTCGGTTTGTACTATAAAGTAAGGCGCTTACAACTATCTTATTTTAAAATACAACCTTAACATCTAAACATACTGAGGTGGGTTGTTCTACTAATTATGTCC
This sequence comes from Leguminivora glycinivorella, assembly GCF_023078275.1. Classification (NCBI taxonomy): domain Eukaryota; kingdom Metazoa; phylum Arthropoda; class Insecta; order Lepidoptera; family Tortricidae; genus Leguminivora; species Leguminivora glycinivorella. The sequence goes on from NC_062971.1 coordinate 5,630,330, forward strand.
TGCATAAGTGAACATATAACATGAAAATTACTTGTACTTAATTACATTGATCATTTATAAGAATAACTTTTATTACACGGGAATAATATGTGATGAATAGAGAACATGTTCAAAAGTTTTAAAACAATAATTACGATCCATAATACACATTATCGACTAACAAACAGATTTTTAATGTGATGTAATAATATTGTAGCATCAAGAAAGCAAACTTTAGTTAATTTCCCTTTTTGGTTCGATTTTTTACTAAATAACGTAAGAAAACTTGTGTAAACAACTTAGCACGTTTTGTTGATGAATTCTCAAAAAACTTCATAAAATGCTTTCCGATTTTACCATACAAAGTTAACCGTCCTCTTCTGATCGCAGCTGAAACTGTTCATCTTGAAGATACGGCTGTCGTAGAACGGCTTTAGATCCGTGATATTGATCCGTCTCGCTCTCTCAATGAGGTCCCGCTCTGATATCTCAATAGTGGACCGAGAATGGTTGAGACCACGCAAGTAAACCCTGACCAGAAATATATGACTGTCAAGAGGGCGCTGTTATTCTAATGTATGCGTTGACAGTTCAATTCCGTAACATGGCGCGTAATTTCTGTTCATGCTATAGGACAGCACGGTAAATTATTGACTAAACTTTCTTGTGTGTTGTTAGAGTTTTAAAGAATTTAAAGCCATCCAAACAGTGGAAAACTAAGCTTCAGCAGGCGCTTCAGGCAGCGTATGTATAATCACCTTCCTTTTCTGATCGTAGCTGAAACTGTTCATCTTGAAGATACGGCTATCATAGAACGGCTTCAGGTCTGTGATATTGATCTGTCTCGCTCTCTCAATGAGGTCTCGCTCTGATATCTCGATGGTGGACTGAGAGTGATTGTGGAGACCACGCATATAAGCCAGTTGGTCCATTGTGAGTTGTCGGAGGATGTAGTAGAGGAGCTCGCTGTGGTCCTTCTTGTAGGAGAGGTATTTTTGGAATGTCTGGAACAAGGGAAAATGTTTAGTAGGATTTATCAGCAATTCCCGATAAGTTTGTACATTTGGATCATGTCTCCGATTTGGATAAAAATTGGTAGGCTGATAGAGTCCGTGATGCTGAGCAAGATCCACTAGGTTTCCCAAAATGTCCTGGGTTGATTGTATGAAACTTTCGGGTTAAAGAATCATTTATTTCTCAAAAAGAAATTTACATTTCACTTATATGAGAAACATTTTGCTATTAATACAATTTGATGAATAAATTCACATCGTAGATAAGTTTTTAAATTTTACAGATGTTTGCTTCTACAAACTATGCATTATTATAATTATTAGAATAGAAGACATTAGAGTACTAAGTTGAGAGGTTTATACTTAAATACTAGCATGCACTAAAATTACATGTTTTGTAATTGAAGGATGTTTCATAAAATTTTATAAGTTTCAAATATTATTAAAAACATTCATAACATTAATTATATTTTTTTTAAATGAGGTAGACATTCAATCGCAACGGGAGCGTTACACAAACAAGATGTACATAGTGAAACAATTTTCCTTTTTTGTTACCGAAAATGTATAGAAATCTAGTAACAAAAAAGGAAGGTTTCATACAAACTACATAGGACATTTTGGGAAACCTAGTGGATCTTGCTCAGCATCACGGACTCTATCAGCCTATCAATTTTTATCAAGACAAGAAACTTTTCGGGAATTGCACTTATAAAGCATGAATTGTTTATAACTGTAACCTAAACTAACAGAGATTTGCGGTGTACTATCTCAGTTGGGCTGCTCCAGGTTCGAGAGACCATTTACCTATGCAATAAAGCAAGAAATGTCTCAGATCACATGTAAAAGGCTAGTTTCTTTTCGGGAATTGCACTTATAAAGCATGAATTGTTTAAATAAGTTAACGAAAAACTTAGACATAGACATTTTTAACAGTAATATCCAATCTGTGCGGCGTAATCTAGTAAACAATAGCTTTGAGTGAGCTTGCCCTACCCGATGACTGTAGTTTTTTAAAGCAAGTGTGTCATTTAAGCATGATATTTTTTGTTTTGTTTAAAATCTAGTTAGATTAAGTAGGTTGCTTAGTATTGCAATGTGATAGTGTAAACCACCTAATAACTCCCAGTATGTTACTATTGGTGGGAACCTGTAATTGGCTTTTTGTAACCTAATTAAGTTAACCTTTCTGTATTGATAGCTGTTGGTTCTCCGAAGAATAATAAATAAATAAATAAATAACTGTAACCTAAACTAACAGAGATTTGTGGTGTACTATCTCAGTTGGGTTGCTCCAGATTCGAGAGACCATTTACCTATGCAATAAAGCAAGAAATGTCTCAGATCACATGTAAAAGGCTAGTTTCTTTTCGGGAATTGCACTTATAAAGCATGAATTGTTTATAACTGTAACCTAAACTAACAGAGATTTGTGGTGTACTATCTCAGTTGGGCTGCTCCAGATTCGAGAGACCATTTACCTATGCAATAAAGCAAGAAATGTCTCAGATCACATGTAAAAGGCTAGTTTCTTTTCGGGAATTGCACTTATAAAGCATGAATTGTTTATAACTGTAACCTAAACTAACAGAGATTTGTGGTGTACTATCTCAGTTGGGTTGCTCCAGATTCGAGAGACCATTTACCTATGCAATAAAGCAAGAAATGTCTCAGATCACATGTAAAAGGCTAGTTTCTTAGCCTCGTAGCGCCCACCATACAAAATTTTTGATAGTGGATTTTGATTCTTATTGTACTTGAGATTGAATTCAATTTCATTTGTTCGAAAAAATTTAGAAACAAGAAATTATATTTTATTTGTTTACATGAAAGTTAAAATTCCATTGAAACCATTATGTACTTTAGAAAGTATATTGGGCGCCACGAGGTTATAGTTACAATAAAATATTTTATGCAGTACACGAAATAAAGCACCACATAATTAGAAGAAAAATATGGTCAGTAGTTATGTATAAACATAATTTCAAACATAAAGTAAATGAATTGACCGTGACGTCACTCCTCAGTATTTCATAGTTGTTCATACATACATACATACATACATACAATCACGCCTGTATCCCATAAAGGGGTAGGCAGAACACATGAAACTACTAAAGCTTCAGTGCCACTCTTGGCAAATAAGGGGTTGAAAGAAAACGAAACTGTGACATTGCAGTGACAGGTTGCCAACCACTCGCCTACGCCACAATTTAACCCATATCCCACAGTCGCCTTCTACGACACCCACGAGTACGAGTTGTTCATAGTAATTCCATATTAGCAAATCGTTTAGACAGTTCTAAAAAAAGCTGATTTGACTAGTTGGAAACTAGCCTATTGTAAGTAGAGGTGGAGCTGAGGTCTTCTTATTTACTAGCCAAGGCGTGTCTATTTTTTTTCGAGGGAGTCGGGAAACTGTAACGTCGTTTAGCGAAGCGACCTGAAATTTGACGTTTTCCGGTTGAATGTAGTCCTTTTTACCTGTCGCATGGCGCGCATGACGCTGTATTTCTGCGTGTCGACGAAGCTCTCTAGCATGGTGCGCATGGCCACTCTTCCTCTGATCCACTGTAAGCCAACGAGCCACTGTGTACACACATACCTGTCGCATGGCGCGCATGACGCTGTACTTCTGCGTGCCGAAGAGGCTCTCTAGCATGGTGCTGGCTACTGTTCCTCTGATCCACTATGTACCACTCGAGCCACTGTGTACACACATACCTGTCGCATGGCGCGCATGACGCTGTATTTCTGCGTGTCGACGAAGCTCTCCAGCATGGTGCGGATGGCCATGTTGACGTCCTCCTCGTTGACTTGCGCGCGCAGGTGCATGCGAGCGTGCGCTTCGCTCATGCGGATCACTGGGGAATAAACATTGTGATAAGTACGACAGTTATATGATTAAATTAAAGGAAGAGTATAACCAACAACACCTCCGGCAGGACTCGAACCCGAGCCCTCAAACGCATGAGAGGAGACCTGTGCTCAGCATTGGGACGTGTCCTTTTTTCCTCCCGCAAAAAATGTACAATAAGAATGTCTTCTTATGTCTTCATCCTCATCCTTGCGTTATCCCGGCATTTGCCACGGCTCAGCCTGGGGTCCGCTTTGACAACTAATCCCAAGATTAGGCGCAGGCACTAATTTTACGAAAGCGACTGCTATCTGACCTCCCAACCCGAAGGGTAACTAGGCCTTATTGGAATTAGTCCGGTTTCCTCACGATGTTTTCCTTCACCGAAAAGCGACTGGCAAATATCAAATGACATTTCGCACTTAAGTTCCGAAAAACTCATTGGTACGAGCCGGGGTTCGAACCCGCGACCTCCAGATCGAAAGTCGCACGCTCTTACCGCCAGGCCACCAGCGCTTTTTCTTAATGAAATGTCTTCTAATTACAGTAATTCATTAAAGTAACACAGAGAAATTTGCATTGTGAATTTAACAAGTTCGACTTGTTGCGGTTTATCCGTTTGAATCAGCCAAACGTATGTTTAAAACAATATGTGTCAGGTTGTTTTTATAAAATCGACTTGTTGATTCAAATATATTGCCGATTCAAATGACAAGTAGCTTGTTGTTTGAACCAAAGAGCACGTAGGCGCTATTTTAACCAAAAAACTTGTTGAACGAACATGAAAACTGGTTGTATTTTCTCTCAGTGAAGTCAAAGCACGCAAAGAACTCCGCGTTGGAATCAGCCTACGACTTTGTGCCGGTGGCGATTGAGACGGCGGGGCCTTGGGGCTCAGAGGCTAGCTCCTTTTTCAAAGAGTTAGGGCGTCGTTTGCGGGAGAGGGGCTGCGATCCTCGTTCTGGGTCGTATCTGGTCTAACAGTGGCCCGTTTCTCGAAAGGTACACGCCTTGTATTACGAGTGTGTTTCCATGACAACCCATACGATTTGACAGTTCGCGCACTTGTAATACAAGGTTTGTACCTTTCGAGAAACGGGCCCCAGGTCTCCATTGAGGTCCAGCGGGAATAATGGGGACTTTTGAGCCAGGTACAATCCAGGGAGGAATATTTTAGTTTTAGTAACGTTTATGACCTACCTGATTTGTATTCATTGAATGATTTGATATAAAAACTCACCAGATTCAATATGTCTGACGGTGATGGGTAAGCTGCCGGTGGCGAGGGATTCCTGACGCAGTTGACTGTACATCTTTGCCACTTTGTCTTGATCCATGTTCTGGAAACATTTTATAATTTAAGATATTTGCTGTAAACAAGCAATCAAAGTAGATACTTGCAGGATCATGAAAAGTTAATGTGCCAGTAACTCCAGGGGGTATCATTATAACTGTGACCCTAGTGATGACTTCCACATTGCCACAGTATAATAAAGAGTACTATCGTGTGACATTACACTTCTTAGTGTGATCATAGAGAAGAGAAAACTTACATCCTTTTATAACTGCGTTGTCCAAGACTTGTCTGTACATTTTCAGCAAACCGCATAAATTGGGCGTTTGCAATTTTATTTGGCATCTGAATCCAAGTTGGCACTAGGAAATTACACTATCCTTTTTGACGCTAGCGACAGATATAAATAATAAGGCTGGTTTAAGTGTCACGCGGACCGACCGCGCAGAACGAGAACCAGCTTAAAGTTCAAATTTTGTTTTGCTACTTCGGGGACGTGGAATCTTAAGCCCCATTTACATTATGCAACTTTCTTGTACAAGAACCGAAAATTGCTGGCAGCGTTTGTGTTTCACAAGGGGGAGAAAAATTCAAGAATATAGATAGATCAATTTTTAACCCGCGACGCAAAAACAACGGAGTGTTATAAGTTTGACGTGCCTGTCTGTTTATGTGTGTGTCTCCCGAATGGATGAAAGATATAGATTTTTTTGTTTGAAAGTTGAATTAGTCGGGAGTGTTCTTAGCCATGATTCATGAAAATCGGTCCACACTATGTCGCGGCCGGGGATTTTTCAAAATTTTAATTTTGTGGTGTGTGTGATGGCCCCGGCAAGGCCAAAGGTCGCAGGTTCGAGTTCTGCCGGAGGTGTGAATTTTTCCATTTTTCCTTTAATTTAAAAATATGTAATATCGCTCGCAGCCGTTTCTGCATGATAAAAAAACAAATTTTGTGGTCAGGTTATCGGTATTTCCTCACCTGTAGTTTAGGGCGCACGTTCTCCCTAGCATAGACGATGTATTTCTTGAGCAAGTCTTGCGGCAGCGCGAACTCCGGGTCGGCGACCTCAGTCTCTTCGATTGCCTGGCCGCGCTGCGTTGGGTGGTGGCGAATGTGGGACGATACTACGAATCTGAGAGAAATGTTCACGAGTTATGCGCGGTTTAGGAATAATGTGAAAAAAGAATAGCATTGAGGAAGATGTATGTATTTATCTATTTATAAGTAAAATTGTATGAAGTGTAAAGAGCGCAAAGATGTTGTAAAATATTCCATAGAAAGAACTATAGAAATTTCATGTGTTGAATTAGACAGATATATTATTGTATGTGTTTATAGACCACCATCAGCTGACTTCAGCATATTTGAATCTACAATGGAAAATGTTCTGAAGTTAGTGTGCAAGGGCCAAAAACATGTTATTGTATGTGGAGATTTTAATGTTAACTTGCTCGAGTCATCTAGTAATACTGTTAAAATGCTCTGTTTGTTTAAATCATTTAATTTATTTAATTTATTTCTTGAACCTACCCGGGTAGGTGTGACTAGTGCAACATGCCTAGATAATATTTTTTGTAACTGTGAATGTATAGATAAGAAATTATTTAACTGTTTTCATTCCGATCACAGCGGCCAAAGGGCAGCTTTCTTAAACGTTATTCATGATACTCCACAAACAATAACATATAGACCCATTACTGGATCTCGCTTGGAATCATTCAAAAATGAAATTCAACATAGTTTGTCTATAATACCATTTTCGCATTATGACTGTAATCATTTGTATCAAGAAGTTTTCAATGTAATTCTGAATCAATTTAATAACAATTTCAAAGTGAAATCTATTAGTGGGTCAAAAGTTAAAACAAAGTTTAGTGAATGGGCTACTGTAGGTATTCACAAAAGTAGAAAAAGACTTTATGAACTTTATGGTGAGAGAGAGCTGAACAAGAATTCAGAATTCCTGGACTATGTAAGAAACTACTCAAGAATCTTCAAGAAAGTGTGTTTAACTGCCAAGAAAAACTTTATTAGTTCTAAATTGAAAGTGTCGGACAACAAAGTGAAAACAACTTGGAGTATTATAAATAAAGAAGCTGGTAAATGTAAATCACGCGATTGTCAAGTCAACATTGTATCAGATAATCAACAAATAGTGTCGAACAGCGATGTTGCCTCGGCATTCGAAGATTATTTCTCAAACATAGCCGTTAACACCACAAAATGTTTACATTCTTCTGCGGCTCAAGCCCATTCATTACTTTGTGCTAATGTTAAGAAATGTAATAATTCATTTGAATTTAGTCAAGTAGACTCTGTAAATATTGTTAAAACATTCAAGTCACTCAATTTAAAGAAAACGGAAGACTTATGGGGAACATCAGTTAAAGTAATTAGTCATGTCATAGATATAATAGCACCTTACTTGGCCGTAATATATAATATTTCAATTTCACAAGGCACCTTTCCAGATCTTATGAAATGTAGCAAAGTCATACCGCTATTTAAATCGGGTGATTCGAGTGATATAACCAATTTCCGTCCCATATCAATACTTCCTGTTCTAAGTAAAGTCTTTGAGAAGCTAATGTTAAATGATCTACTGGGACACTTCAACAGACATAGATTACTTACAAGCAAACAGTTCGGTTTCACAAGGGGCCGTTCCACGACCGATGCTGCTTCGGTACTCATTAAACATATATATAATATTTGGGAAAATTCTTGTGATGCAATTGGCATATTTTGTGATCTTTCAAAAGCCTTTGATTGTGTGGATCATGGAACGCTCATTTTGAAATTAGAACACTATGGTTTGTCTATAAATGCCCTAAACTTTATGTCTTCTTACCTTATCAATAGAACACAAACAGTAGTTGTTAACAAAACTCGCTCTAGCGGGACTGTTGTCCAATTAGGAGTGCCACAAGGCTCAATTTTAGGTCCATTCCTGTTTTTGGTTTATATAAATGATTTGCCATGTATAGTAAAAAACTTTTGTGAAATAGTACTTTTTGCTGATGATACATCACTGCTTTTTAATGTTGACCGAAAATCTACGGATTGCAATGTAATTAATAGCACGTTAGCTGATGTACTGCAGTGGTTTACTGTCAACAATTTACTTCTTAATTCTAAGAAAACCAAATGTATTCGATTCTCTCTGCCGAATGTTAAACCAATCGATACAAAAATACTTTTGAATGATGAATGCTTAGAGATGGTAGATACAACACTGTTCCTTGGCTTAACATTGGACAAAAATCTACAATGGAGTCCTCATATAAGGAAACTAGCAAGCAAATTAAGTTCAGCCGCATACGCCGTTAGGAGAATCAGGCAACTGACTAATGTTGAGACAGCTCGCCTAGTGTATCATAGTTATTTTCACAGTGTAATGTCATACGGTATTCTGGTTTGGGGCAAAGCAGCTGACATACAGACTATCTTTGTATTACAAAAGAGAGCCATTCGTTCTATTTACAACTTAGGAACACGTGAATCAGTAAGAGAACTCTTCAAAGAAATTAATATCTTAACTGTAGCTTCCCAATACATTTATGATAGTATAATTTATGTTGTTAAGAATTTAGACTGTTTCACTAAGAATTCTGATATCCATAATTATAACACTAGAAACAAAAATAAGCTTGCCATAAAGAAGTTTCGTGTCCGTAAAGTACAGAAGTCATTTGTTGGGCAATGCATTCATTTTTATAATAAGTTACCTGACACTGCTTTGAGATTACCCCTCCCAGCTCTTAAGAACTACTTAAAAAAGTCATTGATGTTAAAGGCTTATTACAGAGTCGAGGATTATTTGACAGACAAACATGCATGGCCCGAACCAGAAACTACAAAAAACGAATAGCAATTAAAATAATTGTATTATGTATAGAGGACACAGTTCAGATAAGAAAGCACATCAAATATTTTATATTTTATGTTGTGTAGGTAAATTACATATTTAATGATATTGAGATTCATATTATCTTTTTCTTCTGTGACAATTTGATATGTTTTCTCTGAAGAAGAACGACGTATTATTAAGCAATAATATAATTTATTGAAATTAATTTCCATAGAGTACCTAGTCTGTTCATATTCTTTGATGAATACTTTTGCATGTTAAATTGTATCTTGTTATTTAATGCATGTTAGTTATAAGATGTAATGTTTTGAAAAGAAGTTGCCCGCCGAGTTTCTTGCCGGTCCCATAGTGGATACCCCCCTCCCAACTGAGGGGGGACTGAAATCTTCTCGAGGCTGAGGCGTAGGGTTAGAGCCGGCGTAGCTTTATTTGACGTTCATATGCGCATTGTAATATGCCTACTTGAAAAATAAATATTTCATTTTCATTTTCATATGTATATCGTCGCTTAGCACCCATAGTACAAGCTTTGCTTAGTTTGGGGCTAAGTTGATCTGTGCAAGGTGTCCCCAATATAAATTTATACACAGAGGAAGATACGGAGCAGGTCAAAACCCACAAAAGGTTGTAGCGCCAGAAGTAATTATTGGAGGCTACTTGAATTAATCAAGGCAAATTATGCTAAAGCTATTTGACTGGTTCACGAATGACACCTAACACAAAATAAACAAATATTTTTTTCCATCAACAAACGATGTTACCTGGCTCACTGTCCACAACAGACATTTGTTCGATAGAAGTATCTCGCCAGAAATCTTTTGTGCCGAACTGCAGTCAGTTTCGTTTAAACTAGTGTTTACACCAATGGGATTAAAATACTTAAAAGATACGAGTCTAGTTTTGATTTTGGTATAATAAAACCAAATGACTCAATAATTGAGTTGCAGGCGTCCATTAGTTACGGTGACCGCTTTCCACCAGGCGGACCATATACCTGTTTGCCACCGACGTGTTATATAAAAAAAAATACTTTACAAGGCTTCCAGAAAAACTGATACTAAGTATGAACCAAAGACATATACACGGTGTTTCCGGTATCACTCAAAACCTCAGACACCCCAACTGATTTTTATTTTTTTAAACTCATCTAGAGTATTCATCTTTTAATCTGATCGTTACTTTTTTTTAAATTGAATTTTTAATTTTCTGTACAGCTCTACTTGACTTTTAGCTCTACACTCAATGAAATAATTGCTAACTACCATCATAAACCATAAGACTATTTATTTGTGTACGTTACTGCAACGACATAAGGTTTACCAATAGACAGCTAAGATGTCACTGTAAAACACTTTAAAGCTTTGTCACAGTAAACTTCAAATTGGACAGGTAATCGCAGTAAGCAAATAAACTCAATATTCAAAATGACAAGGTTGTAATTAGGTACGAGTTCAATTTGTTATGACTTATGATAAACATTAAGATTAAACTGACAAACAACGTCAAACTAGTAGCGGAAAAAATAATCGTCCAAGTAACCGGCCAGTATTAATATACTGAAAAAAGGTAAACAACCTCTAGCAATGCGATATACACATTGTTGTATTACGAGTACAATAGAATTGGCACGTAAAAAATAACTAATAATATTAATTTAAATAAAAATATTACCCCCATCAAGATATAGCTCAATCGATTCTACTCTCGATTCTGAACAAACTGTTTTCAGGTTTTTAGTGTTAAGTGAAACACGGTGTATAACTCCGTATAGACAGATAAAGTCTAAGAAAAAAACGTACCTAAGTATCATACAGAAAAAGTACGGTGGCCTAGATGGCATTACACCTTTGGGGTACGCTCAGCTAGATGGCGCTACTATTAATATTTGACATTTTAACACATATCAAGCTAAGAATATGGGCCAAATTGTAATAACTAAGGTTTAGAAGTTTTAAGCCTGTGTCAAGAGATGGCAGTCTATGCACTGTGATTACACATTACTTACTTGGCAAGGTGCGCGTCACGCATAGGCTCGGGTTCGTCCCGTACTACGCACAGCACGTCGAAACGCGACAGGATGGGTTCAGACAGGTTCACGTTTTCGGAGAACGTTAGGGACGCGTCGTAACGCCCGCCGATCGGATTGGCTGCTGCTATTACTGAGCACCTGCGAAAATAATCAATGCAAAATGAATTAACATTGAAAACCAGGTGTCGCCTTTTGTTCACGCCAGTAGAGTCTGTTTGGAGAGTGAAGAGTCGTGGAAAGTGTTGGAAAGTTATACATTTCACGAAAGTCGTGGAAAGTTATACATTTCACGACTCTTCACTTTCCAAACAGACTATAATAGCGTGAACTCCTTTTCTGGTCTTGAGAGGAAATTCAATGTAAATCGTAGAATAAACATAACCTGACCTGAAGGCGCCTGGGGTCTTCAATAAAAAAAAAAGATAGCGCGATTTAGAACTTTAGTATCCCTAGACAGCGACATCTAGCATGAAATATAGCAACTAACAAACTACAAATCTGAACGGGTCTGGGGACTGCTGGGGGTCATAATCCCAAGAATTTTTTTTATAGCGCGAAGTTTCACGGTACAGCGACATCTAGCAATCAATTCGTGAACTAACTACGAGTATAATAGCAATGAAATTTGGAGTCATTAAATTCAAGAAAAATCTTGATAGCGTGATTCAGAATTTTTAACAAGGAGACAATGCCATCTAACGTGAAATTTAGTCGTCTGAATCAAACCTCGAATTCAAGGCCAGTGTATCTCAAGAAAAAACATAATAGCGCGATTCAGGATTTTCACTGGACGGTGCAGCGCCATCTAGCATGATATTCGTAAACTACAAAGCATATTGTTAAATGTGTATTTTAAGACGGTTGTTACCTGGCATGCAGGGAAGTGACAATGCCAGCTTTTGAGATAGAGATGGACTGCTGTTCCATAGCCTCATGGATGGAAGTTCGGTCCTGATCGTTCATCTTGTCGAACTCGTCGATGAGACACACGCCGCGGTCCGCTAGTACTAACGCTCCAGCTTCTAGTGTCCAGTCCCTGATAAAGAGGTTGACAAAATTAGAAGTTTAGAAATCCATTTTCATGACAACATTACAGTTCCTTGTACTCTACAACATGCTAATGTAATCCTCTCTTATTTGTAATCTTGCTAAATGTATGCCCATACTCGGATTTTAACCTAGGTCTAATAGCTGAGTTTAGTCGTACAAGTTATTGTTGCATGTTTTGAAACAGAAGTATATGCAAGAAAGAGATGCAGATATCTGCCACTCACTCTTACCTATTGTTGCGTCTCAAAACTTGCAGGTCTAAACTCAGCTTATGTTATGGCTGACATATTTTTAACCGACTTCAAAAAAGGAGGAGGTTCTCAATTCGACTGAATTTTTTTTTTTTTTTTTTTTTTTTTTTTGTATGTATGTTACTCGATATCTCCGAGAATCGTAGACCGATTTTCAAAATTTTTTTTTTGATCGAACGGGTATAACCCCGAGATGGTCCCATTGGCACCAAGTCGTGGTCTGATGATGGGATCTTGGAGAAATCGAGGGAACTCTTCAAATGTTATAGGCACATGTAATGTTTTTTCTGTATTTTTCAAAGGTGCACCAGTATTTACGCCTGGTGGTAATAATTTTATGTGGCTGAGCTGATGATGGAAGGTCAACTCCTCAACGGTTAGGAGTTAAAGGACAATTCTTTCACTACTGTACATATATTCGGACTGATACATATAATATCACTAGGAACCACTAAAAATCAACAAATAAATTAACTTTTTAACAAAAAATAAAACCGCCTTCAAAAAAAAAGCGTGTTACAAAACACGGAGAAACTAAAAAGCCAAAAATAATAAACCTTCGAATTCAGATTTCTTATCGGATTGCAATAATCTAAACATCCAAATTATAAACAAATCAATTATTTTTGGAGTCGGGACCAGCCTGCGTATGGTTGGGTAGGGCAAACAGGAAATAGCAAGGCGACGAACAGGTCTGGTACCGACTACAAAAATAATTGATTTGTTTATAATTTGGATGTTTAGATTATTGCAATCCGATAAGAAATCTGAATTCGAAGGTTTATTATTTTTGGCTTTTTAGTTTCTCCGTGTTTTGTAACACGCTTTTTTTTTGAAGGCGGTTTTATTTTTTGTTAAAAAGTTAATTTCATAAAGGGGTTTTAAATTATGTTTACCTTGTTGTAGGGTTTTTCCTCACATAAGCGGTCAAACCAACAGCACTGGCACCTTGGCCAGTGGTAAACACGGCTCTAGGAGCAATCTAAAACAAAAACAAACTCACTAAAACAGTGCATTCATTTCAATTTCACATGCATTTCGTGAATTTCTGATTCAGTTTTCGATATGGATAATATGATTGGATGAAGGTTACCTTTTCTGTGTACTTGAGGAACTGAGATTTAGCTGTACCAGGGTCACCGCAGATCAAAACATTGATGTCTCCTCTCACTTTGTGCTTTTCACCTGTTGAAAAAGGTTATTGGTGTATTAGAAATATCAAATACTTGTCATTTTCCAAACAAAGATTCTATATACGAGATACGAGGTCCACTGCTTTGTAATATCGTTCTCCTTATAAGAGATTCTTTTGGAAAATTTGAATGTTCTCACGCGGCAAAACGGCCATTGTAGACGGACCTCGTGGCAGGTTGCTCACCCGAGCATAACGCACGAACTGCCTCGGCCGAGGCAAGTCTACATTGCACGTTTGCCGCGCCAGGTAATTGCCTGGCGACGAACCCCGCTCTGTGTGGACTAGGCTATTTACTAATTTCCTACTAAAACATACCTAGATTCTTAGATTCGCCACCAAACAACGCAAGTGCCAGTCCCCTCTTAATGTAATCGTACCCATAGATACCCGGCGCAATGCTTTGAATAATCCGTTCGCCAATACGAGGGTCCTTGGACAACTTGACGATATTAGCGACGTCTTCGTCAGTGAGGGACTCTTAACTTCTGGTTAATACATACCTGGGTTCTTAGATTCGCCACCAAACAGCGCCAGCGCCAGTCCCCTCTTGATGTAATCGTGTCCGTAGATACTCGGCGCCATGCTCTGCACAATACGTTCGCCGATACGAGGGTCCTTGGACAACTTGACGATATTAGCGACGTCTTCGTCGGTGAGTGAATCTACGATGTGCTTGCAGTCCTTCACTACTATGTAGTTGGCGATGATTACTGTTGCGAATACTGGGAAACCCTGGGAAATGAGAAGAACAAATTAGATAATTAAAGACTTATTAAGACGGTACGCGTAACTTTTTTGCATGTTTTCAAATACATTGCATTAGTCATTGATCTCCAGACCAGGTACGTGTACGAAGTCAGTAGCCGGCTCCAGACAGAGCGAGGCACGCCGACGTGTCTCGGCCGAGGCACATCTACATTGGACGTTTGCCGCGCGAGCACACTGCCTCTGTGTGGACCGGCTCAGCATTGCTCCAAGCAATTATATAAATTCACTTGAAGTAGCTTTGTTTGCTTTACCACTATAAGATACATATTTAGAAGTAGTCTCATCTTGAGATTCACTTAAAATATTCATTTCATTCTTTTTAACCCCGACGCAAAAAAGATGGGGTGTTATAAGTTTGACGTGTCTGTCTGTCTGTTTGTGTGTATGTGAAAGAAATATTTATTTTCCAAGTAGGCATATGAACGTCAAATAAAGCCCGCTCTAACCCTACGCCTCAGCCTCGAGAAGATTTTAGTCCCCCCTCAGTTGGAGGGGGTCATCCACTATGGGACCGGCAAGAAACTCGGCGGGCCACTCCTTTATATCTGTCTGTGGCATCGTAACTTCCGAACGGATGAACCAATTCAGATTAAGTTTTGTTTTGTTTGAAAACTTTGTCGCTTTTGGGGTTTTTTTCAAAATGTTAATTTTGTGGTTATGTTATTTAATTCTGTATTTGAAATTCCTGAAAAACCGTTACCTGTTCAGTGTTGAGCGATCCATCATAGTTATTAGTATAAATGCCAGTCAGGTCCACTTCATCACCGGGCTTGCAGCGGTCGCACAGATCCGCCAGCAGCACGCAGTCCTTGGAGCGCGGGATGCGACCGGCTGGGATGCGCCCGGGAGACTCCTGGATGGTGACCTTCTGGTAGTTTCTGTATACTGTTTGCTCCATGTTCACCTGGGGAGAAGTTTGGTTTAAATTAAAAACACAAAGGAAAGGACTAAAGCCGCGTCCTCATATACCGTGGCAAACTATCGAGTATTGTATCGAGTATTCGTAAAAAATAGTTATTGTTATTATTATTTCGTTTTAGACAGGCAGCTGATGCTGGTAAGTCTAAATCATAGTTCACTTTACACGATTTCACTTCTTAGATAGTTTGTCTAGTCTATTTTTAAATTGATTAACACTGGTAGAGTTCACCACTTCAGAGGGTAATTTGTTCCAAGCTTGCACTATTCTGTTTGTAATGAAGTTTTTGCCGATATTTTTGTGCTTTGTTGTTAGTTACAAGTTTTATGTTGTGTCCTCTTGTGCGCGTGTTTGAATTTCGAGTGAACAGGTCGACTAGGTCTGAACAGTAGTATTTTTGTATGAACAAGATTTACCTACGTTATTTGTAACGCCGTGGCTTGCGTGGACGACGGTCGCGCGATGGTCGCGCGACGGCGATGCGACGCATACGAAATCAAACCTTATCGATATGGAAGTATGAGACGCGACGGCGACGGTCGCGCGACCGTCGCCCACGCAAGACACGGCGTAAGGTCTAGATTAGAATGTAAGAATGCAGTCTATAAAAAATTTGCTTCTGGTCTTTAAGATAGAAGTGACACTCTTGTAGACAGCATTCCTCCAGAAATTACATACATGACAGATCATTCCTCAGTTGAGCTGTGCGTAGGAGGAAGTACATTATGTTCGTAGGAAAAATCTTTTTTTTTTTTTTACTACGTCGGTGGCAAACAAGTATACGGCCCGCCTGATGTAAAGCGGTCACCGTAACCTATGGACGCCTGCAACTCAAACAGTGTCACATGCGCGTTGCCACCCCATTAGAAACTTGTACATTCCCTTTTGCTGTGTTAAGTACACAGCAAAAAGGAGTGTACAAGTTCTAAGGAGGGTTCGGGTTGCCGACGACTCAAAGGACAATAAACGGAACAAGTTAGTTCCGTAAGTCCTCCCGTCATCAGCACATCGCACCCCCGTTGAGCTCTGGCAGCCTTACTCACCGACAGGAACACAACACTATGAGTAGGGTCTAGTGCTATTTGGCTGTGGTCTTCTGTAAGGCGGAGGTACTACCCCAGTTGGGCTCTGCTCTAGATTCGAGCGAGACGATATCCGCTGTGCTGTGCCCTACCACACAAAGCGGAATATCATTCGCTATGCCCTACCTCCTATAAAATCTTAATAAATCTTACCATGAAAGGCCCAGCGCTCTGACACTCAGGACAAGACCCTGGCTTCACTTCCGAGTTCTGTGACTGCACGAACGGCCCCAGGATATACCCACACCGGTTACAGTCATACTTCACGACTGACAACTGTGGCAGTACTCCTGTAGTGGCTGTGATCACGCCTACGGTTCGAACTAGCTGGTTTAAGTGGAGCTTGCGGAAGGTTCGGAGTTCCTCTGTAACAAAGTATTTCGTTTTGAATTTTATCTATATTGGTACTATTTTCGATAATGGGAAACCAACAAATTGGTGGTCTTTGCTGTACCTATACTTATATCATATAACGTATATTTATTACGAAATACTGCAGGAAAATAAATACCTCTAATAGAATTGAGGATTTCTTTTTTCTGCCACTTTTATGATATGTGATATTTTTGAAAAAAAAAAAAATGCAATTTCTACTCAGAATCACTAGCTTTTCAATCTTAGTAGTTAAAAAATTTGTCCGGTTACGATTTTTTCTTATTTTGTTACCATTTTCCGTACATGTTGTGTGGGGTAACAAAAGAGGAAAGTAACAAAAATGTATGGAAATTCTGGGACACTTTTTGTCTCACAGTAAGATTGAAAGTACTCATGATTCTGAGTACAATTGACCTAAAATTCCGTAAAAAAATCAAAATAAAAAAAATGGCAAAAAAAAAAGAAATGCTCAATTAGGGTTCATTTGTGAGCAGTAAGGTTTTGCTTTAAAATGTAATTTAATCCTTTAACAGGCATCTTTATGCCTTAAGTCCTTACGTAAGCAAGCGTGCCTCGGCGGAGGCACATCTACATTAGACCATCGATTAAATAAAAGATCATACCATGCCATGCAATAAAATGCGACCACCTAAGAACGCGCATACACTACACCACACATAGATGGCGCCACAAAAAATGTCTTGTACTTAACGCCAATTTACAAATAATCGATGGCAACAAGGCATTTTTTTGTGGCGCCGTCTATGTGTGGTGTAGTGTATGCGCGTTCTTATGCGGTGTCGCATTTTAATGTATGGGATGGTATGATCTTTTTAAATATTTAATCTATGATTAGACGTTTGCCGCGTGAGCAGATTCGCTCGCGACGTACAGTCAATCAATTGGAACCCTAGGCCACTGTAAAACTATGTCATAGTGACGTTATAAATCAGATTGTAAGAAATCTCTTACTGCTTGTCATTTTGACATGGTTGTAGAGTGGCCTAGGGTTCCAATTGGTTGACTGTACTTCAGTCTGTGTGAACCCGGCTATAAATTAAAATAAAGTTTTGTATAATTAATTATATTATTATAAAATAATTGTGATCTCTTTTTATTTTGTTTCTAAATATTTTCGCCTTTTGGTACCTCTGTAAACTGCGCCGTTGAATCTGAATTACTTACAATTTCGTTTATTTATCTACGCAAAACACTTAATTGTTTCTGCTCTTTCGTATTTTTACCTGTAAGAATCTTGTTTTTTTTCCAATTATAAACTCTGTTTATGTTTTATGTCCACCACAGGACAGGCTGTGCCTAGTGTGGGGACCAGAATAATATGTAACACTTTGTTATTTTAATAAACGTTTCTTTCTTTCTTTCTTTCTATTACTATGCCATACCAATGAGCGGCAAATCGGATATCCGCACGTGGATCTCTGAAGTCACTCGCTCGTAGCTGGGGAACATTTGCAGTACTACATCTTTGGCTACTTCATCGAAGATCTGTAGCATCTGGAACGGGGCTTCAGGCAAGAAGTAAGCGAGGACCTGAAAAAAAAAAGGTGTTCATAGAATATTTGACGACCGGTTTGGCTCAGTCGGTAGTGACCCTGCTTGCTAAGCCGCGGTCCTGGGTTCGAATCCCAGTAAGGGCATTTGTGCGATGAGCACAGATATTTGTTCCTGAGTCATGGATGTTTTCTATGTATATAAGTATGTATTTATCTATTTGTATGTATATCGTCGCTTAGCACCCATAGTACAAGCTTTGCTTAGTTTGGGGCTAAGTTGATCTGTGTAAGGTAAGGTGTCCCCAATATTTATTTATTTTATTTTATAGAATAGCGCCTAGGAATGCTGAAGTAGATACTTTACATAGACTTATTGCAGGGTATCAGGGTGTACCCTGAAAGCCTGCCTGTAGGCGCAGGCCAGTTGTACTAACTAGTGTAGTTATTGAGATATAAAGTAAACTTCTATAGACTATGAATTAGTTTTATATGCATCTTCTTCTTCTTCGTCAAAACCTGAAACTGAGGGTCATGAGTCATGACCACCATAAGTCGCTGTACGTTGCAGAGCTTTCCACTCTGGCCGATTTTAGCCTTCCTAAAGGATCCCTGGAGCCCAACGCGTGTGACCTTCATGATATATGTATAAGCATACATTTATTTATTTTTTCTACTCCCGTGTTGTTATTCGTCATTTACCGTGTCGTGCATAGATTGTTAAAACCCTACATGGCAGATGCCCGCCCCCGGCCGGCGCCCCGCGCGCCCACGCATACGATATAGCTCTTACAGCATTGTTAGGTAGCCGTTAAGGGATATAGCGGGCCGCGGGGCGCCGGCCGGGGCGGGCGGCGGCGCGGGGGAGCGCGAGCGACAGGGTGAAGCAGGAACATTGCAGAGGACAAGTCAAAATACTTATAGGAAACAGTGCGAATTTCACGAAAGTTGTTCTAGAAAACTATTCAAAAGTATGTGCATGGTCGTAGAAAAAGTATTATATGCAACGGTGTTTAACTGAGTCAAAAAATACTCGTGGCGTCTTAATAACAATTTTCGGCTTCGCCTCAAATTGTTACCCACGCCACTCGTCTTTTTTGACCTCCTTTAAACGCCTGTTGCATAAAATACTATTATATGCATACATTTTTTTGGGTGCTGTCCCAAAATTTTTTAAGGAGCGCAGAAGCACAGTTTGAGAAGCCATGAAAGTAATACATATATTTGTGCCTGATGAATAGCCAGCAGGGTTAGCATATGATTAAGCCATTAGAAGACGTGTGATCTATTATTATATATATTCGCGACATAATCTCGCGGCAATCATGTGCTAACCCTCGGTCCACACAGATCGAGGCAGTGTGACCGCGCCGCTCGTGAGGCAAACGTATAATCTCGACGTTGCTCGGCAGAGCAAAACGCGCGCATAACCCCAGCCGAGGCACGTCTAAATATAACTTCGGCTGAGGAAATTGCCTCTCTGTGTGGACCAGGCTGAACTTTGCAGTAGTAAACATACCTGCTCGCGCCGAGCAAGAACATCAAACTCCACATGGAAGGAGGCCTGATTGTGCTCGCACATACGCCGTATGCGCTCCTTATACACATACTGGCCCTTGCTGTTCGTGAATGTGCGGAGGAAGTTCTTGAATCTGTAGACATTAAATAGTTTAGTTAATAGGGAAATAAAGCCCTTGTCTTTGACACAACCCGCCCGGCGGGCATTCGCAATCTTTGCTCAGATGGCGGAGAACCCGCTGGACGGTGGCGATACAAGGGGGCGGTTATAAATTACGACCGGTTTCTGACATAGTGCGCCATTTATTCTCTGGTAGTGAATGTGTTAAGATACTTATTTTGAAATCGTGTTCTAAAACATGAAATTTAACATGTTTGCTTGGACTGGGGATCCTAACGTAGACAGATCTGCGTCGATTAAGTCAGTGCGTGCTGAATGCATCAGATAAAGAAACATGGTAGGTTACTATCAAATAGCACAATCAAATGTGTCTTCAGTTTCATTATAAACAAGTCAATCAATCAATGTTTTTGTTTGCCTCAATGTTTTTCAAATCTGTAAATTATTTGTTGTAGATTTGTCTTGCTTAGTAATAAAGACCTATTTTGTGTATTTCTAGTTTATCTTTTCTGCGTGCACTTATTTGTTCATCATGTTTAATGACACAATGCAAACTACCACTGTTGGCAATACTTGGTAATAGGTAAAAATCTATTTTTAAATGGGTTCATGTTTTACCTGTTAGCAATTTCAGTCCTAGGCCCCAACATAGACACCCACTCCTTGGTGGTGTACCCCTTAGTATCTTCCAAGTTCTCGATACTCTCAATGCCCTCTTCCACTTGTTCTTCAGTGCCAGCTGCGGCCTTTTCGGCAGCCCGGCGACGCTTGGCCCTTGGGGCATCACCATCTTCTTCATCTGATTCATCTATGCATAAAAAATATCTATTAATTTAACCATAGTGTATCAGTAGGCTAGAGTCCTATACTTATATGGACTGTAGTTATTTTTAAACATTATTTCTATTTAATAAACAGTCAAAGAGAAAAATATAAAGGAAATGAGTTGATCGTGACGTCACTCCTCAGTATTTCATAGTAATTCCATATTAGCAAATCGCTTTGACAGTTCTTAAAAAGAAGCTGATTTGACTAGTAGGAAACTAGCCTATTGTATCCGGCCCGCTACCGTCCTTCAAAATAGTGTGTGATATGGCCAGTGCTATGGTAAAATACATTTTTAGTGTAAATCTGGCCCGCCCCTAAAATTCCTTCATTTGAATGAAGCCCCCCAATGAATAACTGTTCACCGCTGGTGTAGTGTGTATATGTAGAAAGAGCAGAGTCACATATTGTGTAGGGCCACATACATTTCACGATTCCTCTCTTTCAGAATAGACTATATCGTCACTCCTTTAAAAAAAACTTGTATCTTCGTCTGTCAATGAAAAGAAAATTGTAGTAAGTATGTATGGAATGCATAAAGACTGCGTTTTAACTTTGTGAAGCAGCGTCAGATATGAGATTTTTTCAAAGTAGTGACAATATGATCATTAGATAGTAAGTCAGCATTTTACAATAAATAGCTTTTCCTTTGTCTTGTCTCTAAATAAACTGTGGAAATAAACTTTGTTTTAACATGGACAGGTTTTTGTTTTTCTCCTACAATAAGGATCAATCTGGGCAACCGAGCAACTACTCCACACGAGATGGCGCGCATTTCACCACAAAAACTCAAATAGTGTATTTTCTATTCGTTTTAGCCTTGACCTGTGTCGCCATCTAGTGTTTGCAATAAATAGTACTTACATCGACCGAAAGAATTCTGTCTTAACAGTACAACTACTGCACACGAGATGGCGCGCGAAGAAAAACGCATGAAAACTCGAAAATTCGCGTTTTCCGGGACCTAAGGATAAGTTAGACCGATTTTTCACCCCCAAAAACCCCCACATAACAAATTTCTGCGAAATCGTTAGAGCGGTTTCTGAGATCGTCAGTGTAAATAAATATATATATAAATAAATAAATAAATAAATATACAAGAATTGCTCGTTTAAAAGTATAAGATTACCTTTACATTGTACCATGATCATATAATACTCCTCTTACTTGATCAAGATTGGTTAGACCTTGGGTGAAAAAATATAAGTTAAAAGTTGTATGAATTTCATAGGTATAATATAAATTTTATAACCAATTTTTTGTTTCATTTTACTCTTGGCTTAGGCAGGAATTTAAGACACACTTTGACCACAATAATGCCCATAATTACGAACAAACAAAATGATATCTCTCAATTACAAAAACAGCCATGTTGTAATCACCAGATTTCCTAACACAGAGGAAGATTTATATATATCTGAATAAAAAAAAATTTTTTGCTCCTTTTGCTCAATGCCATATATTTTTTTTCAGTACAGATGGTGTTTTTTTTTACGCACTAGTGCGAGAAGTGGTTCGTTATATGCCAGGTCAAAACTTTGGAGGGCCATCTGTACTGAAAAACGTCGTTCGATACATGTGTGAAGAGGAAATTCGTAACTCATGTCGATTTAAAACACTCCCTTCGGTCGTGTTTTAATTTATCGCCACTCGTTTCGAACTTCCTTTTTTACGCACTTGTATTGTAATGTACTATTTTATGCTAATGTAATATAAACTTCAAATCCAAACTGAAGAAATACAAAACGGCACAGGGAGTAAAAGCCATAGTTGAAAAAAAAATACAAACCAATAAGAAATTCTCACCATAAAGCAGGCCCTGGTCATCCCGCCTCCTGCCTTCCTCTCTGTCCCTGCGTCTGAGCTCTTGTTCAGCCGCCCTTCGGTCTTCAATAGACATGGGGTCATAGTTGTCATCATCCAGGTCTGCAGCATCATAGCGATCCAAGCCTGGCATGGGGCGGTAGTCTCTGGAGAATGAGATTATCATATGTCATTGTAATTTCAAAGTTGCTATGATTACCAATTTACCAAACTCATATAGTTATTTTTCTCCAGATAACTTTTTCGTTGGTTGCTAAATAAGGCAAGTGTAGTTGATATATTTAGGGCAGAATCAGGATACAAAGAGCATAGATTATAGTTCTAAACACTTTCTATGAATCAACTGTATACTACATTGATATCAGTGTTTCGTGCCTTATGCAGTTAAGTTTATTTGGGAGTATTATGTACTAATTGCGTCAATATTATCATGCAAAATCATGAGCGGAATGTTAAACCCACGCCTCCATGTTATCATTGAACAGCTCCTCTCCATCTTCCTCTTCCTCCTCCAGCGGGTTGTCTCCAAGGATGGCGCTCTCATCCTCGAACATCTCATAGTCGCGCGCCGGTGAAGTCATGCGCGATCGCGCTCCATCTCGGTCTGACGGCGTGTCTGGGGCCGGGGAACTCTGCATAGACACGTACAAGTTATTAAAACCTCATTGCGTAAAATTGTGGTTACTAGGCAACAATGTTTATATGTCAATTAGACTTCTGAAAATTTTCGATTCAATATACGTTGTACATTGCTTTTTGAGATTCTTTTCGTTAATATAGATATACATATTTAATTACTTCCATATAGTCAGTAGTCACCATTAAGCTTCCAAAAGTATTAATATATAGTGCGACTCACAACTTTAAAAGGTGATGTGCCCAGAGTAATAATGGATAATTTAATGACTACAAAATTGTTGATCGGCAACCTAGAAGGAAAAACAAATTGGTCAACGTGGAAATATAAGATATGTATCGCCTTAAGAAGCATTCCAAATGCGTTGGATGTTGTTGAAGGCAAATTAGCGAAACCCGCTCAAGTAGAGGGAGCAGAGGCAGCAGCGGCAGCAGGAGCAGGAGACCAGCTTGCTACCTACACCAAGGCTGACTGCAGTGCTCTGCTTCTCCTAACAAGCAACATGACAGATGAAACACTTCAAAAGGTCATGCGGTACAACACTGCTCGAGAAGTCTGGTTAGAACTCCATAGATTGTTTGACGGAACTAACGAAGATAAAAGCTATAATCTATGCATGAGCTTCTTTGGATTCAAAAGGAGTCCAGAAGATGACATAGCGACTCACATGAGTAAATTGAAGAATATTTGGTCCGAACTTAATCAAGACTTGAAAAAAGATAATAAAGAGTTACCCGAACTATTATTGATCTGCAAAATTCTTGATACACTAAGTGAGGAATATTCGACTTTTAAAAGTAGCTGGCTTTTAGTTCCGAAAGCAGATAGAACAATAGAGAGTTTGACAAATCATCTTTGTGCTTACGAAAGATCAATCAAGGGTCCTGTGCCTGATCAAGAAGCATTAGTTACTCACTCAAATGATGTTCGAGTAATCGATAAGAAAAACAAAGATAAAAAGATTAAATGCAATTACTGTTCTAAAATCGGTCATCGTGTCAAGAACTGTCAAAAGTGGATACGAGATGGCAAACCTCCGAAGAACATAAATGCACAGAAGGGTGAAAGTACGCCATCAACTTCCCAAGCGTCAGTAGTTAATATGACAGTAATGCTGGTGCAGGAAGAAGTCTTAGTCGTCGAGCATGACAAGGACAATTGGTACGTAGATAATGGTGCCACTAGCCATATAACAAATAGAAGCGACTTGTTTACAACTTTCAATAATTTTGATGACAGGCATACCGTTACAACAGCCAATGGTCATGTTTTACAAGCCAAAGGAAAAGGATCGGTAGTCTTAGAAACGAATGTTAATGAAAAAGTCTCAACTATTACTTTAGAAGATGTATGGTATGTTCCAGGTATCCAGAAAAATCTATTCTCAGTCCTAGCAGCTCACGATAAGAATCCCGATAGCAAGTTTATATCTACAACTCATAATTGCAGTATATCTATAAATGGAAATGTCAAGGTTATCGGAAGACGAAACAAATTTGGTGGTCTCTATAAATTAGATGTCCAGAATGTCATACCAAAGAAGATGGTAGCCTGTCTGACAACAGAGACTCAACTTTACCATGAGAGATTTGCCCACCAGAATAAGCGGCATATTAGAGCGTTTGTGAAACGAGAGTTAGGGATAGAGCTTCCCATTGATGATTCATTATGTGAAAGCTGCATTTTTGGTAAATCGCACAAGCTAAAATTCGGTACGAGAAGTAGAGCATCACATCCAGGTGAGCTAATTCATAGTGACGTGTGCGGACCATTTCCCAACTCTATCACAGATTTACGATATTTCGTACTATTTCGTGACGATTACTCTGGATATCGTATGATTTACTTTATGAAAGCCAAGTCTGAAGTAAAACAAAAACTAGAACAAATGATTTTAGAAGCTCACAATCAAGGTCACCCAATAAAGACACTTTTGAGTGACAATGGAGGCGAATATGACAATAAAGATGTCAGAGATATTCTTGCAAAGAATGGAATCAAACAGAGGCTGACAATGCCATACACGCCGGAGCAAAGCGGTTGTTGCGAACGTGATCATCGCACGTTAGTCGAAGCAGCAAGAACGATCATGTATAGCGGCGAAGGCTTTCCTCAAGCGCTTTGGGCAGAGATTGTTAACACGGTAACATACGTCATTAATAGAACAGGTCCCTCCAGAGTGGAGAATAAGTCACCGTTTGAACTATGGAATGGCAAGAAACCAAAGATATCGCATTTAAAGATAATTGGCAGCACGTGTTATGCTCACATTCCCAAGCAAAAGAGACAGAAACTTTCGAAGAAAGCGCTTAAAGGAAGACTTGTCGGATACGATAATGATGACGGTTATCGTATATGGGCGGCAATAGAAAATGACAAATATAGACTTATACGATCTCGCGATGTCATATTTGACGAAAAGCCGCTCAACAGACAAAACTACTCTGAGATTAAAGTGCCCCAGAAATCTAGAGATTCGAAAAAGAATGAACTGGAAATAAAAATTGTCTCACCAGAAATCCGTCCAGCATTCAAGTTTGGTGTGCCAGTACCAAACGACTCGCCAATATATCGCCAAGAAAATACATCGCCGTTCGAATTTAGGGAGGAAAATCAAGTCGAAGACACAATACATGTCGGTGAAATGCCATTTCGAGTCGATGAAAGACAAGAAGTCGAAGATTCATCATTCTCTGAGGAAAGATCAGAAGGTTTAGCGGAGGTGACTAATCCAATCGCGTCTGAGTCAGTTCCTATCGAAGAAGAGGCGTTCTCTGAGGAAAGATTAGAAGGTTTAGCAGAGGAGACTAATCCAATCGCGTCTGAGTCAGTTCCTATCGAAGAACAGGAAGAACCATTCTTTGACACCGAACATTCCTTACAGCCCAAATACGACTTAAGACCAAGATCGACCCTTCGACCTCCAAAGAAATTTGACGACTATGTATGTAATGTTGATACCCTTACAGATCCTCAGTCCTACAGGGAGGCTATGAAGAGCCCTCTAAGAGGAAAATGGGAGGACGCTATGAAAAGAGAGCTAGCATCTTTAAAAGAGAACGACGTGTGGACTGCCACCAAATAGAAAGGCACTCTCATCAAAATGGGTATATAGAATCAAGAGAAATCCTGATGGCTCTATAGATAAATTTAAAGCACGACTTGTAGTAAAGGGCTTTAAACAGCGAAAAGGAATTGATTATGACCAAACTTTCAGTCCCGTTGCAAGGATGGCAACAATAAGAGCGCTTATAAGCGTTGCAGCTAAGGAAAGGCTGGTACTTACGCAATTTGACGTCTCAACAGCATTCCTATATGGAAGACTTCAAGAAGACATATATATGGAACAGCCAGAAGGTTTTAATGATGGCAGCTCCAACAAAGTCTTAAAGTTAAAGCGCAGTCTATATGGACTTAAACAAGCACCACGCTGTTGGAACTCATGCTTCGCTGAAATCCTTTTAGACTTAGGCTTTACACAGAGTGATGCAGATAGTTGTTTGTTTACTAAGAAGACAAATGGAAAGAAGCTTCTCATAACCTTGTATGTGGATGATGGACTAGTTGCTGCTACTGATGCAGAAGTTACCAAAGATTTTTTGAATGATTTGCAAAAAAGGTTCAAGATAACGACAAAGCCTGCATCCTACTACTTAGGATTAGAAATAACACAAGAAGAAGATGGATCTGTCGGAATAAAGCAAGAATCTTATACAAAAAAGATTCTGGAAAGATTCCATATGAGTGACTGTAACCCTATTTCAACTCCCATTCAAAAGGAATCAGTGTCACAGACTAGTGAAAAAGGGAAAGTCGCACAACGCGAAAAGAATTTTCCATACAGAGAAGCAGTAGGTGCTCTGACGTACCTGATGGTTGGAACACGTCCAGATATTGCTTATGCTGTCGGTATTGCATCTAGAAAGCTTGAGAACCCCGACGATTCGGATTGGCTCATGGTCAAAAAGATTTTTAGATACTTGAAGGGAACAACCAGCTTCGGTATAAAATACAAATCAGACCATCCCGAAGGCTTTATTGTTGGATACAGTGACGCTGACCACGGGGAGATCAAACAACAGGAAGATCGACCACTGGTGTCACCTGTTTATACTCGGGAGGAGCTGTCTCGTGGCTGAGCCAAAGACAACCATCAGTTTCAATCTCTACCACTGAAGCCGAGATCGTTGCCGCAAGTGAAGCCACAAAAGAATTAATCTGGCTTCAGAGAGTATTTAATATGCTGACTCAGCTTAAAGAAGTGCCAATTCTCTTCGTTGATAATGAATCAGCAATTCGACTTGCTCACAATCCTGAATTCCATAAGAGAACGAAACATATACAAATTAGGCACTTCTTCGTGAGAGAAAAAGTCCTTGAAGGATTAATAACCGTGGAAAGCATAACCACAACAGATCAATTGGCAGACATGTTTACTAAACCAATGCCAAGACCGAGGCTCAATGAACTGAGAAAAAGAATCGGCTTGACACACATTGTTGAGGGAAAGTATTAAAACCTCATTGCGTAAAATTGTGGTTACTAGGCAACAATGTTTATATGTCAATTAGACTTCTGAAAATTTTCGATTCAATATACGTTGTACATTGCTTTTTGAGATTCTTTTCGTTAATATAGATATACATATTTAATTACTTCCATATAGTCAGTAGTCACCATTAAGCTTCCAAAAGTATTAATATATAGTGCGACTCACAACTTTAAAACAAGTACCATCAAACACCGGCGTATCCAAGCTTTTGTTCGATGACTAACCACTAAATGCAACACATGTATTAACAAGATTTCTGCTTAAATAACGAATAGAAACCGACTTACCATTATAAATTAAGCTTAACAGTAACTTATTTAAAGTACAACACTGAAACTTAACACAATTTGAACGCAATAACAACAAAATAACATAAAAACACGATGCCACTCAACAACAAACAGGTTAAAACACAAAATGTCAAAATGCGCGCGAAACACAGTTTGTTAGTTTGAGTCTCTCATTCTGTTGAAAATGTTGTTACAGGAGCAGTTTAAAAAGTAGTTGAAATAGTTTTCGCAAGGAAAGGATGCGTTCAAAATATTCATTTTTATATATTCGATTAAAACTATTTTACTGATTTTAAATATAATTATTATAATAATTAAGTACACACTGAAAACAACTAATAAAATATTGTTACTTCTATACTCTTGCTTAAAGCTTAATAAGTCGGTTACCATACGAATGAATCTTAACCTAAAATTTGGAATGTCAATCTGTCTCATTTCAAATAAATCACTTATGTCGTAATATATTTTGTGGAATTCCATATTTATATTATGGACTGAACTTACTCTTCATCTACCTTATTCATGCTTTAACAAAAAGGTAGTAAGTAGATATCTCTAGTAATAAATATGGCAAAATACATAGCACAAATTATAGTTCTCGGTGCTCAAGTTGTAGGTCGGGCTTTTGCGAGAGCATTGAAACAAGAAATTGCTGCTTCCCAAGAAGCAGCGAAGAGAGCTGGTGGCGGGGAAGCTGGCGCCCGAAGAGCGGCAGCCAATCTGTCAACAGGACTTACGTTAGAAGAAGCTATGCAAATATTGAACATAGATAAATTAGATCCAGAAAAAGTGAAAAAGAACTATGAACATTTATTTTCGGCGAACGACAAAGCGAAAGGGGGTTCTTTCTACTTACAATCCAAGATTGTGAGAGCTAAGGAGAGGATAGATACAGAACTGAAACAGAAGCAACCAGACCCGGATCAGAGTAAAGCCAAAGACACCTCTTAATGACTTTAGTGTAATAACTTTGAATAGAGTAGTTTAGAACAAATGTTGTTTTGTAAAATATTTTATTGCATATAAATGGATACCACAATAGTGACTAGAATACATCAGTCTTCATTACAATGCTGATTATGTTGTAAGTTATACAAAATTTATGTTCACTCGCATAATGCTACTCGCAAACCACTATAGCATTATAGTAATCAATAAATTTTCCTAAGCATATGATTAAAATGTTTCATTTGCTTTATTTACCTTAAACTTATCTCTTGGATATGTAAAAATATTAAAACTACACAATTTCATGCATAATATACCTAATTCACAAAATTATTTGTTTATAAAATATTCACAAATGATAAATGTGACTAGAAAATTTATGTCTCTAGAAATGGAAGATAATATGAATAACATAAGATCCTATGTAATTTAAAATTAAAGTAAATATATTACTTTTAGCTAACTTAAACTCAGTTGATACTCCTTGTATAAAATAAAATTATTGTAAATATTACTTAAAACTAGAATACATCAGTCAACTTACATACTATGAGATTTATATGGCAGTATTTTCTATTCGGCAATTTTTAGCAAAGTTGCATACATTAAAAATTGAATCTAGAACAGCAAAAATTCAAGTGTATGAAGCTGTAGATAGTTTAAAAATCTGGCCTCTGAACCATCCTTTTGGCATTTAAATGTTAATTACTCACTTTACAATACACAACAATGTGTAACACATAGCTTACAACATCACTCAATTTTATTCCTACAATACAAAAAGCTATTTACTATGTTCTAGCCCTTTTCAGTCAACTGCACTTTGCTGGTGTATGTTTATAATCATGCCTTAAAAATAAGCAGTATAATATGTTCCTAGTGTCTGAAGAGAGCCTATTTATAATCTATGGCTTGACATCCATAAGTATAACTACCTCGTAAGGGCTACACTCTGACATACCCAAAGTGTTACAGAGCCACCCATAAAAACCTTTCTCAAAATCACACACATCCTTCCACCAATTCCCTCCACTGAATGTCAGTTGCACAATACCTGCATACAAGCCAAGGCCTACAGTAAAAATCACTATCAAAAATGGATAAGACAGTATCACTATTGGTGCCAACATTGCTTTCTTCACCCAATTCAGATCCTCAGTAACATGCGTAAAGATGTTGTACCAAGTTATTGTGCCCATGTAAAAAGAGTACAATGCAGACACACAAGCCACAAATGGTATACATAGGAGACTGAACAGAAAAATATGCGGACCATTGTACACTGAGCATTTCGATATGTCCATCTTGTTATACTCCTCTGCAACAATGGCTGCTTCAATGATTTCAAGTTCTTCTCGAGAAATATTCAGTTTCACATCAACATTTTGACCCTTCTTCTTTCCTCTTTTTATCGTCCCTGTCATGGTCAAATAGGATTCTCTGGAATAGTCTGTCAGAGAGCAGTCTGGTGTAGAACCTTCTGACTCAATCCGTAAAGCTGTGATCTCTGTATCAGTATTCTCAGTTTCAATTATTTCTTGCACAATGTTGACTCGCTTTTTTCGTTTGGCACTATTTTTGAGACTGTCAGTGAGTGGACCCATTTCAAAGCTATTTTCAGATTGGGTTTGAGACATGCTGTTGGGAGTAGCAGAGGAACTCTCATTATGTTCATTCAGAAACTTGCAGCTTTTCTGTATTTCATCATTAACCTCTCCGAGATCATCATGGCTTGAACATGCATCTGAAGAGTTCTCATAAATTGGAGACAAATCAATGATTTCTCGGCTGTTCATCATGGAAAGGGCTTGATAACCATTTTTTTGGGAAGTTTGTGACTTCTGTGGTTCAGTCTCTATGTTAGAGTCATTGATATCTTCATCATTGACATCAGTTATGATGGGTAGGTTGATTTTCATGTTGGACTTGAGACCCTCCATGGTAGAGTGTATGATTCCATTGACAACATGTTCCGTGACTGGTGACAGGCCGTTCTTGTATTTGGTTGGCAAATCAGTCTCAGCTCCCTGTTTAAAAACAAAAAAAAACATATTACTGTAAAACTGTAATATTAAATTCAAATTAAGTAGGACTAAAATAAGTAATGAAGAGAACTGGATATAAAGATATATTAACTTTGTAGTACGTATAGGTCCCTAATCAATAGGCTTGTGTCGTTCACGAACTATGAACTGTTAGGAATAAAATCCCATCAATGACCGAAATGAACTGAATCTTTCCGTGCTCTGAGAATCGGTCTTTGCTCATTTAGTTCAGTATAGGATCGGCGAGCGCGAGCGATTTGGATCGAGAACGAATGTGTAACTGCGCCGACCGAGAGCGAGAGCTACTTAGCAGAGCCACAAAAAAGTTAAGTTTTCATATTAAACTTCGGCTACTTACAACCTTTCGGCCCGGAATGTTACTATCTGTGGACTATTCGTATCATTTTGACACTATTCGGTCCCATTCGTTCTGATCTTTCCGACCGCAGTGGTCGCTGGTCTGGCTGAACTAAATGAGCAAAAGACCTAAAAGAGCGAACTAGTTCGTGGGAGCGATTGAACGAGCCGAGTCCGATCAACGAACGAAACGGCACAAGCCTACTAATCAAAAACTAAAATATTAAATTTACGATGAGCGACGATGATGTTGTAACGCTATATTTTAATTACCAGAAATAGCTCCTTATGCGATTCGAATTAGGTAGTGGCTCGCGTATGTGAATAATGCACTTTGCCTCATCACAAATAAGTAATCCTGTGTGTAAGTTATGAGAAATTACGAACCTGTACAGTAATTATGTGGTCTACATGGCCGGTTATCGAATTTTGTTTTTTGCCATTGCGTTTTTTGGGCAATATCAACATAGGTTGCTCCACTTTAGCCATTTTCACTTTTAGTATACTTCACTATTGTCGTTGTTAGTCAAAATGTAGTGTTTATTTAATAAAAACTAGAAAATAATTACACAAACAAACACCATAGTAAAAATGGTGAAAAGAATTTATTGAACTTGGCTTGTGCTGTTTGAGCTACCTAGAGGTCGATATTGTTTTTTTCTACTATAAAACCAATTATTATTTCATAATAATTATCCTGTAACTCACTTGTATCTTGTATTAATGATTTTAATTAGGTAATGGGTACTCTGCAATGTAAGTTCTAATTAATACTGACCGTGACCAACTAAGGTCGTTGTTTTCAATGTCTTAAACAGTCATATTTAATTTGTTTTGACATTTGCAGAAAAAGTAAACTTGTCAAAGAAAAGGAAACCAAATCAAAGTAGAATTTGTAATACATTTATTAGAACTTAAATCATAAACTTTTGAGAGAAAGTAATATTT
This sequence comes from Leguminivora glycinivorella, assembly GCF_023078275.1. NCBI lineage: Eukaryota > Metazoa > Arthropoda > Insecta > Lepidoptera > Tortricidae > Leguminivora > Leguminivora glycinivorella. The sequence goes on from NC_062971.1 coordinate 5,662,593, forward strand.
AAACAAAATGCTTAAGGTATACAAACAATTTCATTTTTTTCTAATTAAAATAAAACTTCGCAGATAATTCATGAAACTTAACCTCACTTTCTAATGTTCCAGGGTATGGTTAGTTTAGTTACCGGCGGTGCATCGGGTCTGGGTAAAGCCACAGTCGAGAGGTTTATAAACCATGGAGGGAAAGTCGTCATCCTTGATGTTCAGGCCACAAGAGCAGAGCAGGTGGCTAAACAATTTGGTAATGATGTTATAGCTTCCCCAGGTTGTGTAAGTACAAGTTTAGTATTTATAAATTTGTATTTAAATATAAAAAAAATATTGTGTGTATTATGATATTTATTGTTAAACTATTTATGCATATTTTTAACAATGTAATAAAATCAATGATAGTAAAAAAAATATATTATGTTTGTCAATGTAATGTAATGTATGCTACTGGCCTCCAACCATTACTAATAAAACAGCACTTCTTCAGATCACATCCGAGGATGACGTAAAAAAAGCACTGCAGTTATGTAAAGACAAGTTTGGGCGGTTGGATACTCTAGTCAACTGTGCCGGCCATGTTGCCACGCACCAGATATACAACTTCAATAAAGACAAAGCTTGCGACCTAGAAGGATTCCAGAAATGTGTTAATGTAAGTTAATTATTGAAGTATATTTTATCACCTATGTGATTCAAGATCAGGGCTCAGAACTGGTAATGAACCTGCTACCAATAAAATAATAAAAACAAAAAAAGCCATTTATTTCTGGTAACTTATCTAATCTAATATTTAAAAAGTTGATAATCCTATATTACACCAGAACACTCATTGGAAATGATATAGGCCTCCGGGCGAATCTGTTACTATGGTTCTAAATATGGTAATCATATAATACCTCTCAGTGTAAGACTCAGGCATAAGTCATAATATGTGACAATCCATAAGAAAAGGGCCCTTATGGCGGTTTCTAGTTACGGAGATATCGACGTTTTTGTAAAATCGTTCGAAATTATCGATTTTTGAATTTATGCAAAATAGTAAAATATACGAATAGACGTGCAATTGTAGCTTGGTTTCAGTAGTGTACGTTAAGTATTTCTATATTAAAATTCAGCTCAAAGTTTAGTAGAAAAGGGCCCTTATGCCAGAGCGCGTTCGAAAATATGAAAACTGTTGTTAAAAAATGTTGTAATTACTTACAACTTTTGTTTATAAGTTAGTTTATGTTATAGGTATGATTCAATGAAGTACTTTGATACCTAATTTAAAATTACCCGATTTAGGTACCTAGTCGTCACTTTAAAATAAAAATCTTACTCGTGAGTAGCTACTAAGTGCAATCTGACTTCAAACCTCACTCGGCGGCGTGTCAAAGCGAAGATGTTCTTCCTTTGACTAATGCCGCCGTTACCACTGTCTCTCTCTTACTCGCGACACTTCGCACGCCGCGCTCTTCACGTGGCAATGTTGCAGCAGTTGACGGTACGTAGTTTATGAATGGTCCCTTATTGGTGACATTATCGGTGGTAAGATGTGTTTTCTTCCGATATACTAAGTGTCTTAAATAATTAAAAAACAAATATTAAGAATTACAAATCGATCTGGTAGGTACTGTGTGAATTAATAATTATAATAAACGTTTTATGAGAATTACTGATTAATGATCAAGATTTTAAGTTTACTTCATATAACATTTTTTCTTTGGTATTCTGTTATAATACAAGATAAGTAACTAAAATAATAAAATACATTAGCAATGAGTAATTTTTATCTGTGATGGTCATAAGGGCCCTTTTCCCAAATGTATGGGAGTCAATAATTTGTGATTTTTATGTAACTTTAAAAATTTATAAATAAAAAAATAAGATATGCAGAATAATTCTGACACTTTAGTTATAAATGTGTAGACTGATTAAATATAATTTAGAAGTCTCTATACGAAAATTATTATTATTATAGGAGCAGATGTTAAATATTCTAATTGTGATATTCTGATTAAAATATACATATTTAATGAACCATGGGATTTTATTTCTATCCTTAAATGTAAGTTGAAACATATATAACTATGTACTATAGTTCAGATAGCAACATATTAGAAGAAAAGCCAAAAAAATATGTTTTCCTAATTTTTTTCTTATAAGCGACTTGCCCTAATCAAAGCTCGATTTTTCATGATCTGGAAGTCGATGAAACACAATCACAACTGATTCTCAAAGAAATGTACCTTGAGATACACAATCAATCGTCATCTATGTAACTTCCAATGGATATATGAGTGAGAAAAAGGCAACAGCAAACCAAAAGAATATTCTTTTTAGTTTTTGATACAGTGTATAAACATGGTATGCAATTTGGAAATGTTTTCATGCCCTGATCTATAATCATTTTTGACCATTGAAATACTGTATGTTATTTTAACTTCTGTAATAAAAAAAGTATAATTTGAAAAAAAAAAAGTATAAAGTATAAAATTTCAGGTAAATACAGTAGGCACATTCAATGTGACCCGCTTGGCTGTGGGTCTGATGGGTCAGAACAAGCCCAATGAGCAGGGACAGAGAGGAGTGGTCGTCAACACTGCTTCCACAATAGCATATGAAGGTGATATAGGTAAGCTTTTACAAGGTATTTTGTTTTCTTGAGACTTGTTGGTCTATCTATTTAGCCCCTTTTTTCTGAATTAGAGTACATATATCTCTGATTCAGTGTGTCGCTTGGCAAAGGCCTCCTCTAGCTCTTTCCATTGGGGTCTATCTTAGGCCACTCTTCTCCACTTTGGACCCACTGTGAGACTGAGTTTGTCCTCCCATCTCGTTTGAGGTTTCTTCTGGCCCCTAGTAAAACCTCTAATAATACCAATTTGTTATGATTTTAGACTTAGACTTGTTGGTACTTGTTTTTAAAAATTTACTTTTAGTTTTGTTCTTGTAACTTCATGGCATGATGAACTAAAGCAATAATTGGCAAAGGACAGCCTGTGAGCTGGACAATATTTTACAAGGAATATGAGGAATTTTAATACTGCATCACACACTATTTTGTAGGCTGGATGCCTCTCACTGGTCCTTCAAAAATGCGATATAGCCAGCACTAAGTAAAAATGCATTTTTGGTGAATATCCTCCTCAATTTTTTTTTGTAGCCTGGTTCTGTGTCCCATTGCTGTGCAAAGGCCTCCCCCCGTGATTTCCACAGCTCCCGTTGGTGTGCAATTTCTGGCTCATTCATCATGAAGGTGTCGAGGCCGTTCCGCCATCCTACAAAATTTTGACCCCAATCAGGGGCGGCTCACTCCGCGATTCTATCGCCGCGCTACAAGTACATGCCGGCGGTTGCGAGTTCGTGACCAAATCAGGGGTGGCGCGCGTTCTCACGGAACGCACGTTCGCACTTTCTATTGTTATTTGACGTCGCGAGTTTTTTTTAAAGTTCATATGCGATGACCGCGTGTGGAATGGCTAACAGTGCTAAGTTAAATAGACATCATGAATAAAGGATGGAATATTCTTACACAGATCTACTATTGATTAAGTCCCACGGAAAAGTTCAATAAGGCTTGTGATGTTGGAACTTAAACCAAAATACTGTATAAGTATATACCTAGAAAGTACCCAAGACTTAAATATAATATGTATAATACTTAGTATAAAATTTTATCTGAGTAATTAATTTGTTTTAATCCATAGGCAACCCTATCATCCGACGCTGCGCACGTGCGGCTAGTTTCTTTGTAAAAAAATTGTAGGCATTTAAAAAGGCGGCATGTCGTGAACATCAAAGCAGTGGGCCTTCTGTACTTGTACTATTATATATTCTGTGCCCCAATGAAAATAATTTGCTGACCACTGAAATCAATTGTAGGTCGTCATAACTTTGCTTTAGTGTTGCTGTCTAATAGTTTGCTACCTGAGACCAAGAATAATATAAATAGTAGTCCTAAAATAATGTTTATTTAAATTATTTCAAAGGACAAGCTGGCATTGCTGCATCCACAGCCGGCATTGTCGGTATGACATTGCCTATTGCCCGGGATCTGGCGCCTAGAGGGATCAGAGTGGTCACAATTGCTGCTGGTGAGTGAAACTTGAGTTTATTGTACTATTGGTCTATAGGTACCTTTGCATGCCAGTTATATCCTAAACAAATTATTCAGTATCTATACATCAAAATCTTCGATCGGCCGTGGAAATGGCGTGCGCTGCCTCGAATGGCGAGTGTCTACAGTAGCGGTTTGCCACCCCTGTGTAGACCCGCCTAATGGCGTTACTTAGGGCCCATTTACACAGTGCGACAACTCGCACACGAGTTTTATTACATTGCGCATACAGCCATCAAGCTGTGCAAACTTTTATGTAACCTCAACAGCCCGCAATGTAACTAAAATCGCATGCGAGTTCGCATGCCGTCTAAATCAGGCCTTATTCAAAATGAGTTATTGCCAGGCACACGTCAGTTCTCTAGATTCTGAATAATCTCCCATTATTAGCCAGTGGAATGCCCTGCCTGAGTCTGTGTTCCCACATGAGTACAATCCAGGTCTCTTTATAGCAAGAGTAAATAGGTATCTCATAGGTAAGCGCGATCCACCGTAGGCCGCATCATCACTTACCATCAGGTATGATCGTGGTCAAACGTCTACCCATTCATACTAAAAAAAAAAAAAAAAACAGTACGTAGCCAAATGCACTAACGCTTACGATAATATCGTAAGCCGTTTTGGCGCGACAGAGACTGCTTTTCGTTCAGCGTTTACGTCATCGATTGTCGTGAAGATCAACCGTTTTACACGATGGTCAATAATTTGTTACTAAATACCTACTATTATTTTCTTTCGAATATGAACCCTCCATACTGAATTACTGATTAAAGTAAGTATGATGAAAATTGAAACCTGCTTTTTTTTGTCAACAGGTATTTTCGACACTCCCCTAGTCTCATACTTACCCGAGAAAATGGTAGAATTCCTCAAACGAATGACTCCCTTCCCCTCAAGACTAGGCAAGCCGGAGGAATTTGCTCACCTCGTATCAAGTATCGTGGAAAACCCGATGCTTAACGGAGAGGTCATAAGATTAGACGGCGCCCAAAGGTGGTTCCCGCTGTAATATTAAGCCAGTTATTGTTAAGTTTGTAGAAATAAATGTAGATATTATCTTTGTGTTTTACGTTTTAGGTTATACATAACCTAACAGTATTTGGATCTCCTGATCGTCCCATTGGTCCCATCCTATGTTGGTCCTGTGCCTCCTCTAATCCTGTCTCTCTACTTATACACTTCATCCATTTGACTTACCTACAGGTATGTCTAAAGTAAAATTGTAGTTTATTATTATTGATTATTTTCGATTTGATCAATAGCAAATTCCATAAGTAATTACCATATGTATTTCCACGGACTCCAATCAAAACTTTTAACTGGTTACGTTGGCTCGATAGAAATAAATCACCGTTGTAAGTATTTAAGTACACATATAATTTTGGTAATAAAATAGCTAGTGATAGGCATTAGCCATATTATTTGACTAGCAAAGTTTCAAACGTACCTACTATACTGTCATTAGATGATTGACACAAAATGGAAAATCTATCGCGTTGGCCCTATGCATAGCAAGTTGCGCGCCATAATATAACGCCATGCAGAGTCAGTCCAAGATAAGTTTGCAACGATGTTGACAGCCTCGCCGGTGCATTAAAAGTCAAATTGAAAATTAAATCGTATCTATTACTTAACCTTGCAGAGGCAGGGCTATCAAAAACGTTGCAAACTTAGCTTGACTTGACCCGACTTTATACGTGAAAGTCGTGAAACAACTGAACTTTGTAATACACAATGGGTAAAGCCTTATAATGTCGACTTAAACCTTTAATTTATGAACATAGTAAGCAATCCTCACAAATTATCGTTATCTGGTTCGCATATGGTAACCAATCATACGAGTAGTCCCATTTAACTTTTGCTAAGTAGGCAGTTTAATCTTAAACGATCTCAATTAAAAGATGCATTAAGAAAACATGCACGGCTATGGATTGACCAATGAGCTTAAGAGGGCTTTCGTGTTAAAAATAGTGAAATCGCAACCGAGCGCTCGATCATACCGTGTGTGGTATCAAATTAAAGGGCTTTTCGAGCAGTTTATAAATATATATCACATTATAGGACTTTTTCTACTTGGTCTAACAAAATATGAGAAAATGTCCAAAAGTGGTAATAATTGTACCGGTGAAGGCTCGTTTTCAAAAAATTGGCAAAAATCAATAATAGCAATTTATAATCACTAAGGCATAACAGCAATTTAAGTAAACGTTGCAGATTAATTTAGTACAAAACTTACTTCGATGTGATGTAGATTTTCAAAGAAATTGTCACTTAATTTTAGGTAATTTCTGATAAAAATTGAATTCGCCTTAGGCTAGTTTACTCTTTTTCAAAAACTTAAAATAAAAATCTAGTCTGAAATGATTGTGGTACAGGATATACGAATATAAATTTACCCGTTTTAATATTCAAAATTGTCCAAATTTTACAAATAAGATCGACTGATTCAGCTCTATACGTGCGTTTTTCTAAACGTGCATTAGAGAAAAATTCATAATTAATTTAGTGAGTTAGTTTTCAAAAATCCAGTCTTATAAAAATCAAGACAATAAGATGCTCTAACTGGAACTTGAATTGAATAAATCTATTGGATAACGGAAAGTGTAGTATTTCACCGACTAAAACTATCAATTTTACATTCTTTTGACGTTTTTTTAGGGTTCCGTAGTCAACTAGGAACCCTTATAGTTTCGCCATGTCTGTCCGTGTCCGTCCGTCCCGTCCGTCCGTCCGTCCGTCCGTCCGTCCGTCCGTCCGCGGATAATCTCAGTAACCGTAAGCACTAGAAAGCTGAAATTTGGTACCAATATGTATATCAATCACGCCAACAAAGTGCAAAAATAAAAAATGGAAAAAAATGTTTTATTAGGGTACCCCCCCTACATGTAAAGTGGGGGCGGATATTTTTTTTCATTCCAACCCCAACGTGTGATATATTGTTGGATAGGTATTAAAAAATGAAGAAGGGTTTACTAAGACCGTTTTTTGATAATATTAATATTTTCGGAAATACTCGCTTCTAAACGAAAAAAAAGTGCGTCCCCCCCCTCTAACTTTTGAACCCTATGTTCAAAAAATATGAAAAAAATCACAATAGTAGATCTTTATAAAAACTTTCTAGGAAAATTATTTTGAACTTGATAGGTTCAGTAGTTTTTGAGAAAAATACGGAAAACTACGGAACCCTACACTGAGCGTGGCCCGACACGCTCTTGGCCGGTTTTTAAAGCAGCCTTAAGTTCAGTATGTAGGCAATACGGTGGCACCTGAATTCTTACCTAACTAAAAATATATTTATCGTAGTATAAGATATATAATTAAATTCTAAGTAAAAACGTCCCTCGGAAACACCAAGAAAAAAAAATCTTGTTTAGATGGCGCCGCACCTTTGGGTAATGCTTGGTTCCTGCTTGGTTTGGTTGGCTATCTGACTCTAATATTATTGTTTAACATACATATCGTAACACACGTCAGTCAAGTCATGGGTCAAATTGTCAAAAATGAGATCCTTAACACTTAAGTACATAAACTCACGCCTGTACCTACTTCCAAAAGGGTAGGCAGCGCACTTGTTATTAACTCAAACTTCAATATATTATAGAACATACATTTTACATATTAAATGCAACTTTACTGTCTTGTACCCAGCGACTTACCTAACTCATGCAGTTGCAGTAGGAATGTTTATAAAATTACCTCGTTTGATACGTTATGTTGTGTCTAGGCAGCTACTAAATACATTAACACACACGCAGCACATACACAGCAAGTAAATGCACAGAAACTAAAATATAAATAACTGCCATAAATACCAACAAATAAACGTTCCCATTCGTTGATTTATCACGATTCTCTAAGAATTTTTTACTTATTCTCTCGCTAGCTACTGCAATTTGGAGTCAACTAACCGATTATCTTAAGCAACAATGTAAGTATCACACTGCATGACCTATAGTGCTATGTACATAAGACCTATTTCAAAAGTTCAAGCCATCGTAACTCAAGTAATCTCCTTCGATAAATCTGCACTTAAAGCCTGTCTTTTATTAAGCTAGGTCGTCAATTAGGTAGTTATTTGCTGTAATTTGTAGTTCCCGGTCGTCGCACAGATGGGGACATGTGTTTTTCCTATTTTGTAATCGCAATAGAGATGGTAGTTTATCAGTACTTTGAGTCTATTTATAAATTAGCGCTTTTAGTACTTAGCCATGCATAAGGTACTAACTTCAGTCTAATTAATTGTAATGTTCGACGTAGGGAACAAATCAAATTATTTTATTAAATACTAGCTTTTGCCCGCGGCTTCGCTCGCGTTAGAAAGAGACAAAGAGTAACCTATGGCACTCTCCATCCCTTCAACTATCTCCACTTAAAAAATCACGACAATCTGCGCTCCGTTTTGCCGTGAAGGAAGGACAAACAAACAGACACACACTTTCCCATTTATAATATTAGTATAGATAGTAGGTATAGATTTACCGGTCGGGGTGGTGTAGTGGTTTAGCACGTCAGCCGCGATAACTGGAGACCCGGGTTCGATTCCCGGCTCCGGCACCAATGGGCTTGATCGCTTTTTCTTTAGTGTATCAAGTGTAATGGTATCTATTTCAGTTTATATTTGTAATGTTTCCAATGCAAATGCTGGGACCACACAAACTTCAACAGTTTTCATGTGTGTTCGACCCAAATCGGATATTTTTGTCTGAAGTTGGTGGTGATGGTTGGTGAATTTTATTCTAGTTTCCAACTTTCAACCGGAACGGAACCGACCCTGCTGAATCCGAAACTCCCGTAGGGTAGGTAGGTACTACCAAAATATATAGTTTAAGTAGGAATGGCCGAAACTTTAAATATGTATAATGATTTGTAATGCCGTAACCTGCAGAAGTTTGATGTAATCTTTGAGAATGTGAACAGAACCTACGATACTAATGGGCGCCGCGTCTATGTATTTTTTTTTTTTTATGGGATAGGAGGCAAACGAGCAGACAGGTCGCCTGATGGTAAGCGATCACCGCCGCCCATGGACACCCGAAACACCAGAGGTGTTGGAGGTGCGTTGCCGGCCTTTAAGATGGGTGTACGCTCTTTTCTTGAAGATTTGAAGGTCGTATCGGTCCGGAAATACCTATGTACCTAAACTGTTATGCATGTGGCAACTATTGAGTCACTTTTGTATGAGAACAGTAAGTGTTGCCATGATAAAGAAAATAGATAGTTTCATTACTTTTTTACTCTTTTTTACCCAGGCTATACTATCGGCACCATCGGCAATCAACCTAAATGTTTGCGTTAAAAATGGTGTGTTCGTTTCATAAATAAAGTACCTAGCTGAGGCAAATCGGATCGGTGACAATCGAATCGAATCGATGGAGTCGGATCAGTACAAGAAATCGGTTCCAACAAGTCAAAGTACTGTCATTATTTCTATGTAGAAGCCCTGTAAAAAGTAAGACGCTCTTTATAATGTTTATGGGCATTGATTAAATACCGGGATCGAACTCGCTGGGAGAGCTGAACCTTACCGCAAAAGGCTCTTTTAAACTAGTTTACAGTTGTCCATGGTAAAAATGCATGATCTGCCTTCAAGGGCATACCTATAGTTGGTGTAGTTATGTACATATGATTAAAAAAAAAACCTAAACAGTAAATTAATTTTACAAGCGGTGCTAAGGGCGTCTAATTTAAAATGTCTCTTAACACAATTAACTGTGAGTGTGCACGGGAATACGTCCCTCTTTGTCGATTGCTATAAAGCCGCTTTGTCAATTTTTTCATATAAAAATACAAGTAACCGACAAATTGGGACGTTTTACTAAACACACTCACAACTGGAGGCTTAAGGGGTTAGTTATGTTACATATTTTTACTATAGAGGCAGCGTGCACGGTCTCGTGAGCAAGGTCTACGCGAGGATACAGGCGAGATTCATTCACCTGATTTAGACGGGGTGCGAACTCGCATGTGATTTTAATTACATTGCGGGCTGTTGAGGTTACATACAATTTTGCACAGCCATCAATACCGCAATGTAATAAAACTCGTTTGCGAGTTCTCTTACCGTCTAAATGGGCCGTTGGTCATATCTATACATATCTGTCCCCATCAGTTTTCTCTCAGCCGCCATATACGACACCAGCGTGGGAAGAGATGGGGTGGTGGTATTCTTTTTCGATGCGACATCACACGCCACAGTACAATAAAGAGTACTATCGATATGATACAATTTGACCAACGATACCCCACTTGACTCAGCTTGACATTTACAGTTTGCCGCCCACCCATCTCGGCCATTTTCTATACAGTTACCGCCTGTTAAAAACGCAAAATAAACCTGTCATATTTCAATTTGTAGAGGTTAATAGTAGCGTTCACTTATTCACGAGCTTCAGATCGATAGCTAAGTACGTCCTCTTTCATATTTATCGCCATGTCCAGACGGACCGACACCTCAGACGGACAGTTGCGCACCATAAGCCTTTTGACATTATACTGTATATTGAATAATGCGTTCTTTGAAAAGCAGAGAGCATTAGAATTCGACGTATTGGCCATAGTAGACCTCAGCCGCAAATGCCATAAAAATATACCCGGCTCCCAGACCCCTGTCTTGACTTTTATGATAATTATAATATGTTTCGTAATGTCTTATGCCTGTAAAATACTAGCAAAACACCGGCACTTCTATTAATATATTGGTAGTTTGTATTTAAATATATTATGCAAATATTAAACTTTATGAATATTTCCGGGAGCTATGTTCATATGATTTAGTAATAAGTCTTTCTCGTATACATTACTTAACCCAAGAAAGCTGAGGGTCATAGCGACACTTGGTATTAAGCCGTTAAAGTTTGCAAACTCATTATAATATAAAAGACCTGTTAAAATATCACTGGCGGTATTTCCGGACCGATATCGACCAACAGGAAAAGAGCTACACCTATCTTAATTCCGGCAACACACGTAAATCTTCTGGTGTTACGGGTGTCCAGGGGCCAGTGATCGATTACTGTTCCGTACGAGACTCATAACGCCATCTCTGATTCAAGCGATATAACTACACATGTCGCGTGATACCTATCGCGGCCAATACGGAGCGAAATATGCGCCGACGTCATCCTACGTCACGATATATTGTCCCCTGCTACCCATCTATCCTCGATATATGTACACGTAGATTAAGATTAAGCTTTAGAATTACAAGAAAAAGCACGTAAGTAATTTTTGGAATTTTATTTCACCATCCAAGAAAGTTGACCTTCTCATCTATACGCAACGCCTAATCGAGAACAATTACCATCAGGCGATCTGTCTGCTCGTTTGATACGAATTGCATAAAAAAATGTAACACGTGTGACGCGACGTGGATAGCATGCCATGGAATTGTTGTCCAGGGACAGGTCAATGGATGTAGGTCAAAAGGACGTCCCTCATTGAGTTGAACGGAACAGACTTAAAAAATGTGTCTGAGAAGCTTCTATCAGGGAGAACTGGCGTAGAATCGTTCGCCATTCAACGTGATCACGACAGCTTTGCCAAGAGGAAATCAACAATACATATAGGTAGCAGTGGCGGCTGGTGAAAATTTCTGCTAGGCAACACTGAGCAAAAAGAAACCTACCTTAACTTTAGGTACTTTACTAGTAATCAATTTTAGGCAAGCCGGTGGGAATCGGCTTGTATGGACCAGCCGCTGCTGATAGGTAGATAATTCTCTCACAAAGTAGCTGATCTTTTATCTGGTTTACTCAAGAACAAAATTAGGTCGCGAGACGCGAGTAACCATACGAAGGTATAGAGGTATCTATAGACGTTCAGCTTTCGTGAGACATAATATTTAAATGTACTTACGGATATACTCACGTAATACATCGCGTACGGCGACATATTTCGAGTGTGTGAGACCCGCCAGCTTAGATATTATCTTAGTCTATTTTCGGTCGACAATTGATACCTTTCACGATTTCAATTAAACCTTAGGTATTAAATACAAACAAGAAGATTGTACTTAGTCGGTCCTAAAGTTCTGTCACAAATGCTTTAACTGATAAAATTGTATATAAAGGTTTTTATTCAATAAAAAATACATGATATCAAAACCTGTTTTATACTTATTAAAATGTGATATAAACGATCGAAAATGTAGATCGTGATTTTTAAGAATCCTTGATTACTTTGAGTTTGTCGATAGACGTCAGCACGCGGAAAAATAGACTTCGCAAAAGGAAGAAAAAAACATTGTTACATTAGCCAAATAAAATAATTATTTTTTTAGTATGAGTTCTCTGAATTTGGGCATATTGAATTACTGGTATTTCATTTTCCTAGAAATCTTTAAGTCTGCTAGTAACCTTTAGAACTTGGGTACTTTTCAGTAAAACGCTTAGATTTCACAATCATCAACGGGAATGTGCAACAAAACGTTGTACAGTAGCAATATTGTCCATTTAATTCACAAAAATCATATACAAACTTAAAGATAAAAGACCCAGCGTTTATAATAAGTATCATTAAAGCATATTAAGCCAACCAAAAATAAATAAAAAATAAAAACGTCCGGAAGAGGTCGCGTGTTTCTTGACTTGTTTTTTTTACCAAATTTTCAGATGTTACAAGGAACCACGCGAAACTGCGACAGCAAAGTACTTTAAGTAATATTGCAATTTATTCAGTATGAAACGAGCTTTCAAACCATGCATATGCATAGTAAGAAATATCTGTCAATAAAGTTTTTATCACTTAAAACCTTTGTGACAGAACTTTAGAACTGACTAAGTATAGTACAAAAGCAATCATCGCCATCTGTCAGCGGCCTCGTAAAGCGTATTGAATATTGATACCAATAACGATACCGTATTTATTTCCATGCGTTTGTCTCGCTTGTTTATCAGCCATATTTATTTACGTAGCAAAAATCGCGTACAGTATTTTGACTTTGTGTACCCCTCATCAAAATATACCTTGTATTGTTTAATTGTTGTGGGTTGTGAACTTGTGACTATTGTGATACCTACTTGTGATGGCAGCTACCAGCAAGGGCGGATCCAGCTTCGTACCCAGGGGGGGGGTCACGTGGTTAATTTGCACAGCCCAACCTCAGTGCTCGAACCCCGAGATCCGCGTATGATCTGCGTTAAATGATTTTTGCGTCGATTTCAATTTAATGATGTTGGCGTTTTTAGATTTTGGAAAAAATGCAGGTGTAAGAGGAAAGCTTATTTGTGATAAACTTTTTTGCGATGATTATCGATCCCAATCCTATCCAGGATCAAAAGTTGATTACATTTATACATGACGGCTATCGTGTCCTACTGCTGGGCAAAGGCCTCCCCCAATTTCTCCACTCAACAGCGCTTGGATGGGACAAAAATATCCTTTTATTTTTTTTATTTATGTACGTAAAGTACTGATTATCCTTATATTGCGTTTTATAGCTTTATTCGCTGTCAGAATGACAGTCGCAGGCGCAGCGGGATGTCGCGGGAAATTCATGTCACTCGTCAAAAACAAAATAGTATTAAATTATCATACAAATTGTGGCCATTTTAGACTTAATGCAAACGCATTAAGATTCACAATTGCGGTGTCTTTAAGTTCAATAGTCGTGGTTTATTGAGATATCGGAGATTGGGCGTCGCTCAAATGATACAGTTGTAAAATAAAATAATAAATTGTAAAGTGGAATAAATAATCTGATAGAGTCCGATCAAGGGAACCCTGCATAGCATTCACAATAGGGAACTTGACTGTAGTTAAAATAAAATATTTTTAGTAATCATGCCTGTATCCCATACGCACTAGTGCGAGCAAGTGAAACTACTAAAGCTTCAGTCGCAACTTTGGAGGCTAATCTGAACTGAAAAACGTCTGTGACATTGCAGTGACAGGTTGCCAGCCTCTCGCCTACGCCAAATTTAACCCATATCCCACAGTCGATTTAAAACACCCACGGTCGTGGGGTTAATTTATTCGACCATTCGTTTCCACACGAACTTCCTGTTTACTGGGGGGGGGGGGGGGTGACTGTAGTTAAAATAAAAATTTTATACCATACACGAAATAAAGCATCGGATAGTTATAAGAAAAATATGTACAGAAGTTATTTTTAAATCCAATTTTATTTAATAAGTCAGGTAGAAATATATAAAGTGAGTTGACCGTGACGTCACTCAATTTGATTCCATATAAATTCATATTATCAAGTCGTTCAAATTTGTTTTGACAGTTCTTAAAAAGAAGCTGATTTGACTAGGAGGCAAGTAGCCTATAAAAAGTTCGGTATTGTATTTCAATCAGGTTATGTATGAAAATCAAAATGTTTTTGATTATAGCTACTTAACACATTAAAGTAAAATTAGACCTCCTTATACGTATTCCACTACGAAAGTTAGGTACTACGAAGTTGGTGGTATGTACAATTACGAAGTTCGAAGTTTTTAGTTCGTACTACGGTATAACGGTACCTACCTACTTCATTTGGAGATAGCACATTTTGCGTTACCGAAAAGCTACGAGTTAAATATTAGATTTGGAGTAAACGCAATACCAATAACCCGATATTTTACAGACCATGAAAAAATCCTTATACGATGTAGAAACTCCGTTCAAGTCGTTTCGAATAGCCATTAAATTATTTGATGGCGCGTAAAATTTCGACGGAAAAGCAATTAAAGAAAAGAAGTTAGCTGAAAATATTTTCTTTTACTTAATTTTATGGGCTTTTTGAACCTAAGGTAACTAAATGTTTTAATAGGATAGGCTACTTGCCTCCTAGTCAAATCAGCTTCTTTTTAAGAACTGTCAAAACAAATTTGAACGACTTGATAATATGAATTTATATGGAATCGAACTGAGTGACGTCACGGTCAACTCAGTTACTTTATATATTTCTACCTGACTTATTAAATAGAAATTGGCTGTAAGAATAACTTCTGTCCATGTTTTTCTTATAATTATAAAATATATAATAAGTATAAAATATTTTTCCCCTCACTAGCTCGAAAACACGTGTTTTGTCCTTTAATACCAGCGGGTAAACACGCATTTTATCCACTAGTGGGTAAAGTAATTTGACCTTGAATAAAGTAAAATTAACTGCTTTAAAATTGATAAAAGTAGGTGAATCTAGTAATAAAGATGATTTACCCCCTGTGGAACTACTGGAAGCAGTGATAAACGCATTTTTTGCGTTGTAGTTTCCTCGCTATAGTGCGGGGAAAAGTTGTGTGTTACACTCGGGTGCAAATGTATTTTACTTCTCGTGTGTTAAAAAACTCGCAAGTTCAGGATTCTATTCTCGAACCACTCGCTTCGCTCGTGGTTCAACTATAGAATCCTTTCACTTGCTCGTTTTTCAATTCCACACTCGGCGTTAAAATACAACTTTGCCCCCTTGTATAACAAATAACTATTATTTTAACTACAGTCAAGTTCCCTGTATTCAATGGAGCTAGCAAGCATCTGATGGTATACGAGTGGAACTAAGTTACTTGTAATCGCAGATTTTGTCTTGAAGATGCAAAGCCCTCAACTTTCACTTTTTTGTCTGCGATGTTGCTGACTTTGATTCAATTTGATATCTACATATGGCAGTGTATGAACATTACACAATATTACACGTCAATAAACGTGGAAATGTTACAAGGGTTATCCTAGTTCTGTGTTCAATAGTCCTATGGGACCCTCAAATTGCGATAATCTGTCCCTGTCATTTCAATTAGGTCTTCTGACATCCTTGCAGATACATATGCAAGTAGATACGATTTTTTTTTACTTTCGTATTAGGTCTTTAGACTTTTCAATGTGAAATGATGAATTGTGAATCATTTTAATAACAAGGCCATACATTTCGAGCAGGTGCACTGTGTACTCTTGAAACATGACATACTTGCTGAACATGTTTGTAAATACCTGGGTATTTATACTAATATCGCAAGCTGTCAAAACACGGTCAATTTAGCTGCAGGCGCTGTCTCCATGTCATGTCATGTCATCTATTGTATCGACGTTTTAATCTATGGGCATCAATAAAAACCATATACGAGTATATAATATATAAGGTGTAATTTAGATAATCAAATCCATTAAGATTCTATAAAACTGTCATGCGTGAGCTAGGAACGAGTTTGCGGGCCTCGGGTGTAGTAAAATTATAGATTAACCTCGAGAGACTCCGCATTGAAAATGTACCTAATTATAGCACTAACTTCTGCTTGTGATGTGCTGCTGCTTATTTATAAAAGTTAGCAAACGTAGGTATGTTAAAATTTGCCTATAGCTAATGAACTTGAGACACTACAGGAGCGAAAATGCTAAAATGGAAAGAAATTCAATTTGGAAATTTTAGTTAAATATACTTGTGTTATCTTAGATTCATCGAAAAATGCTGTCCATTCAGAACAACTCAGTTAAAAGATATTGCGAAAAATCTTTAAAATCAAGGTTCCGCTCTCGACTGTTTCCTCCTTCAAACTGAATCAATCGTAACGAAATTTGAGAATCTGAATAATAATAAAGTAATCTGTGTCGGACCGTTTAGTTTTTTGTCTAATTATTACCAATTTGGAATACCACACCTTTTTACGCCATAATCAATAAGTCTGTTTTTGTAATTTTTTGATGGGATCTAGCGTCTTTAAAAATAAGAATATCAAAAAATCAAAACGGTCCGGCACAGATAAAAATAATAATAATCTGTGTTGAAAAAATCATGGCTCTATCTTCAAAAACCAGGGAGGAAATAGTCGAGAGCGTTTGTATGAAGAATTGACCCCTCCTTTATCGTCTTAAATATCACTCTGGAATATAGTCTGTTTTAACCTCTCTCGCAATATCTAGTGGGAACACCGTATGAACTGAAATACATTAATAACTTTAGATACCCATAGGTTAATTAGTCAAGCACAACGACTAACCCCCACAGTAGGCTCAGATGTGTTATTTAACTTATTTGTCATATTTCCATAGAGTCTATGGCATAGACACTTTGAGACGTCTTACGTAAGAGCCACAGTACTTTTCAGCTGCTTAGTACAATACAAGTTCATGTTTAATCCTAGAATACAGGCAGTCAATCGTGGTCGCGCGATAAATCAGCAGTCCTCGAAAAGTTTGTACTCGTACATAGCCACGTCAGCAAATTTTAATTGATCCTATTTTGTTACCAACATTTAGTGATATAAGTCGACTTTCTTAAGATATATACAGGACAATTGTTATTATTAAGAAAATATGGATACTAGAGAACCTTAATGACCAAATAAAACTTAATAAAACCTAAATTCATGAAATAAATCTTGGTAACAAAAAAGGAACAATAAAAACAAATTTAACCTTTTCCTTAATTTTTGTACAAACTTTTCGAGAACTGCTGAAATGATGAAACATCTGACCGTCCCTAACGCACTACTTGTAAGTGTGGAGCTTGTGTGCGCGACCATACTTGCCTGGCAGGAGTGGTAGGTTATACAGGATTTTGTGTGCCGCGTGGTGTGTGCGTCCCTGTGTGTTGCGTCGTTCAATAGACAAGTAATCTGCAAGTGAAATTTATTCATTACAGACTGGATAAATGCTTGCAATTATTCAAATAGTAGGGATTTAATTAAAAAGTGAGGATACCCGTATTGCTAGAGATTGACTGGCGTGGACAATGATTTATTCAACAGCGGACCGCTAGGAGTTTGCAATCTTTTTGCGTCTGTTCAAAGCCACTGTGTTGTACAAATGGTTAGTTGAGTTTAGTTTTGGGACTAAGTGGTTCAAAATTCACAGTAATTTGCTGCGGAAAAATAATCTTGATCTTTTATTCTAATATTCCCTTTAATATTGAATTGTGACTTTTAAATTTGTTTTTTATCGTGCAGAAACGTTCGCAGCGTCTGTGAATTGAAAAATTCACACTTCCGGCAGGACTCGAACCTGCGACCTCTGGCCTTGCCGGAGCCATCCCGCTTCCAACTGCGCCACGAAGGCCTGCTGGATGTGTGCGAATTCATCCATGCCTTCCCTCAATTCTAAACCGCACTCTCAGCCAGAGGTCGCAGGTTCGAGTCCTGCCGGAGGTGTGAATTTTTCCATTTTTCCTTTAATTTAAAAATTTGTGACTTTTAAATTTTGACAGGAAAGTACAAAAAGATACTGCCTCAATCATTGATTATTTAGTTATTTACTCGTATTTATTATTATTTAGGTATCTATGGAGTACCGACAGCTATTTACATAGAGAATACAATCGAATTATAACAACATAAAATAATAAAAGCTTTTATTTCGAAAAAATATGTCCATAGTACGACACATATTCTTCAACCATAAAATTGCAAAAAAATCACAAGGCCAAAATAAACCAAGTTCCTGTTACCCACTTTCTTGATCATGTACGTGGCTAGACTGGCTAGTGAGACACATATTATAGTATGAATTTTCTGAGATGAACTCTTCGCTTTAGCCGTAATCTGTTAAACAAAGGCCTTTGTGTCTATTGTTCACGGCGGCTAGCTCCCGTTTAAACGGCACGTGCTATAGTCTCAGTGTAGTTAAAAAGCAACTATCATGATAGTAATAAGGTTCAAATCCATAAAAAGCCCTTTCGGAGATAACACGTTTTGTCATCTTCAAAAAAAGTTACCTGCATACTGCAAACTGTTTAAGAAATTTGAACCTTATTGCTATCATGCTAGTTGCTTTTTAACTACACTGAGACTTTAGCACGTGCTGTGGAAACGGGAGCTAGCCGCAGTGAATAATAGAAACAAAGGCCTTTGTTTAACAGATTACGGCAAAAGCGAAACGTTCATCTCAGAAAATTCATACTATACAAAAATGCTGTGTCTTTTGTGTGGCTGCCGTTTCCAAGACAGTCGTAGGATGCCGTGAAGGGATGTTAGCACCAAGTTTCAGTATATAAAAAAATAAATACAGCTTATAGAAGTATATTATGAGGGGATAAGATTTAAAGTAGTAATATCTACCTGCAAAAGGAGGGCAGCACCTGTCATGCATGTACCTTCGTGTATTTACGAACATCCGATCCGGCTAGGTTCGTGCGACTTAAGTGGACTCCCATACCAGGGTGGCTAGCCGAATGGCACAATCGCTCACGAAACGCTCACGAAACGAAGCGCTAGTAGATATCTATCTCTATCGCGCTTGCGTATTGGCGCGACAGAGCCAGCGGCGTATCGCTTGCGTTTGGCGTCGGAGAAATGCCATTCGGCTACGGGACTCCCATACCAGTATGGGCTAATCACTCCCGAATTCGTGTAAAAAAGGCGGTAATGTCTTCTTGATCTTCGATTGCTACATGTGATAACTGTCATCATTAACCGTCACTGTCATTACACGCGTCATTATGTCGAAAAACTGCGGTCGTCCAGTGCTGCACGGAATTCCACCGCCGTGTGGTCTTCACTCATTAATGTAGGGGACGTGCTTGGAACAGTAATGCAACGACCAAGTACAAATGTTATTATGATTGATCCCTACCCGGTACGCTTGAGCATCTCGGTGAGTGGATCTTCGTGATTTAAACGTATCGTCAACCGCTGCGCTCCTGGCCCCGTAGCCGAATGGCATTTCTCCGACGCCAAACGAAAGCGATACGCCGCTGGCTCTGTCGCGCCAATACGCAAGCGCGATAGAGATAGATATCTACTAGCGCTTCGTTTCGTGAGCGTTTCGTGAGCGATTGTGCCATTCGGCTAGCCACCCTGGTATTCCGGGCACCAAATTATCGGATTTGACGGCAGCTTGTACAATGTACATCCCCAAAGGTATTAACCGAATTCCTGTTTAAAACTAATCGCACAATAGTTACTGTACGGTATGTAATATAATATCAAATAGCGCCGTCTAGCAGAGCGTTTCCCAAAGGTGTAACGCCATGTAAGCCACCGTAACTTTTTCTCTAGGGCTTTGAGGTACGTTTTTTTCTTAGACTTTATCCGTCTATACGGAGTTACATATGTCTTTGGTTATGTTGCATTCTTCCATAGCGTGTTAATTCACATCGAATGGGTAGAATGAATTGGACGACATTCTGTCACAGTATAGACTTGGTAGACAAAATTATACAAAGAAACCATCTGGTATTTTATTCTTTGTTAGTACTGGTCATTTAGGCTTTATAGACAACTAGCTTTTGCCCGCAGCTTTGCTCGCGTTAGGAAGAGACAAAAAGTAGCTTAAAAGTAGCTACATATCTTTTATGAATAATGTTCTAGATCCATCGAGCGGGTACCCGGTGTGCATGGACTCGCCTGCGCCTGCTCGGCGGCGCCCCGCCGCGCCGCACTCGCCGGCGCTCCGTGCCGCGCTGGCGGCGCCGGGGTCGCCCGCGCTGCGTGCCTTGTTCGCGCCGCGCCCGAGCCCCGCGCCCGCGCCCGCGCCCGCGCCCGCGCCCTCTCCGCGCCGCGAGCCCGAGCCCGCCGCCCGCCGCCCTGTCCCGCCGAGCCCCGCCGTCGCCGCGCCGG
This sequence comes from Leguminivora glycinivorella, assembly GCF_023078275.1. NCBI lineage: Eukaryota > Metazoa > Arthropoda > Insecta > Lepidoptera > Tortricidae > Leguminivora > Leguminivora glycinivorella. The sequence continues at coordinate 5,683,152 of NC_062971.1, forward strand.
CTCCGTCGCCGCCGAGCCTCCTGCGGCTGGCTCTGGAGCGGCTGACCGTCGAGCCTGAGCCTCGGCCGCCGGCCCCGTCGCCGGCGCGCGCGTCGAGCGCGGCGCCCGCCCCGGCGCCCGGCGCTCCGCGCGCTCGGAGCCGGGACCCTCCGCGGTCGACGGTCATCTATTCTGACGCAATCGGGGCCGGCCTCGGCGTGCTGCTGGGTGAATGTCTCCGGCAAAGTGTAACAAATGTGTGTTTGCGTGGTGCCTCCGTCGAATCGGTCGTGCGCCGCCTGGCGAGGGACAAGTTTGACAGTGGCACCACTCTGATTATACACCTCGGCGATAGTGTGGGTGTGAAGAGATCTCACGTGGGATCCCTCATACGCACGCTGTCCGACATTGAGCGACATGGAATTTATAAAATTATTTTATGCTCTTTTCCGTATTCCGACTCTGTTTCCCATGAGCACAACGTTAGAGTGTCGGAGTTAAATTCCATGTTGTACAATGCGACTTGTTACGAAAGCGCTTACCATTTTATTGATCTGAACATTATGTATAAAAGAAATAATTACCGTTTTAGACTAAGAGATAATTATTTGAATGTACCACGGAATTGTAAAGTGACGACAGCAAAATTACTAGCTTACAACGTAGAACCGGGGTTTTTTGACATTTCGGCCAGTGGCAACGGTGCCGGCCGCGCGGCGAGCGCCGGCGCGTGCGCAGCCTCCCCGCGGGCCGCCCACAGCATTTAAACTGACGGCTGAGACAGCGGAGAGGCCCCGTGAGCTTAGGTTAGTTCACCAAAACCTACAGGGCTTCTCCAGCAAAGAGTTAGAGGTGGTTCTTTTCTTAGAATCACAAGATATTGATGTCATGTGCGTTACGGAGCACTGGCTCAAAGAATATGAATTATTAGTATTTAATATCTGTAATTATGACATAATTAGCTCGTTCAGTAGAAAGTCCGCCATTCACGGGGGATCATTGATTATAGTAAAAAATAAATTTAAATGTAAAGAAAGAAATGACATAGTTAAACTTTCTACTGAGCGAACTATAGAAATATCATGTATAGAATTGGAGGATCACATTATAATGTGCGTCTACAGACCACCTTCGGCGGATTTTAGCGTTTTTGAGTCTGTGATGGAAGATGCGTTGAGACGAGTGTTTGTTAGCAGTAAGAAGATAATAATTTGTGGGGACTTTAATGTTAATATACTAGATCCCACGCATGGACACACAGTTAGATTCTTAAATCTTTTTCAGTCTTTTGACTTGTTTCCGCTTTTCCACGAGCCCACAAGAATTACAGCCAGTACGGCGACTTGTTTGGATAATATATTCTGTAATTGTGAAGTTGAAAAGAAAGATGTCTTTAGTTGTTTCAGCTCTGATCACTGTGGTCAGAAAGCTTATTTCCAAGTCAACATTGTAAAACAACAGCAAGCGATTACGTATAGGCCTATCACTGCTAGCCGAATGGATAAGTTTAGAGAATCTATTATATCGCAGGTACCTACTTTGACAGGTATAAGCAAGCAAGATCCTGATACATTATACGGGGAACTGTCGAGTGTCATCCACGACGTCCACAAGAATATTTTTAAGACGAAGACTGTACAGCAAGGCCAATTGAAGTCAAAGTTTAGTGACTGGGCCACCGTCGGTATCCACAGAAGCAGGAAGAGATTGTATGACCTGTATGAAATGAGGAATTTTAACCATGATGAAAATTTTACTGAATATGTAAGGAGGTATTCAAAAGTGTTTAAGAAAGTTTGCGCCGCGGCTAAGTCTGCATTCTTAAGCAAGAAGGTCAGGTCGGCAGACAATAAAATAAAAGCTACCTGGAATATGATAAACGCTGAAACCGGGAAGACGAAACCCCGTGATGGCCATTACACACTAAAAGTTCAAGACCAAGTATTGTCTGCAGACGACGATGTTGCTGGCGCCTTTCAACACTTTTTCACCAATATAGCCACTGATACTACACGGAATTTAAACTCCTCTGTAGTTAAGGCAGGTCTCTACTTGGACAATTACAATGTTAAGAAATGCAGCATGGAATTATATTTCCAATTTACTGACCCCGAAGAGATTATTAAAACTTTCAAGTCCTTAAAAGTTAAAAACAGTGAGGACATTTGGGGGATATCTGTGAAAGTCGTGTATTCAATTATTGACGTCGTGGCACCTTATCTAGCCGATGTGTTTAACGCTTGTGTTAGGGAATGTGTGTTTCCCAATCTGATGAAGTATAGTAAGGTTATTCCTCTGTTTAAATCAGGCAGCAAGGATGACCTTGGAAATTTTAGACCAATTTCCATACTTCCCGTTCTCAGCAAAGTGTTTGAGAAAATTATATTGAACCAGTTGCTTCGACATTTTAACACGAATGGATTACTTCAGCATCAGCAATTTGGTTTTACACGAGGTCGTTCGACGACAGATGCTGCCTCTGTGCTAATCAAGCACATATACGATGCCTGGGAACTCTCGTTAGATGCTATCGGTATTTTCTGCGATCTCTCCAAAGCTTTCGATTGTGTGGAGCACGACACACTACTACACAAGCTGAAGCACTACGGTCTATCCTCTAAAGCTTTACAGCTTGTTGAATCTTACTTAAACGAAAGAACCCAGAAAGTGGTTGTAAATGGTACTGAATCTAACGGTACAACTGTAAAGCTTGGAGTACCACAGGGTTCTATTCTGGGACCTTTTCTTTTCCTTGTGTATATAAATGATTTGCCATGTCTTGTAAAGAACAAATGTGAGATAGTCTTATTTGCTGATGATACTTCACTAATTTTCAAAGTTGATAGGCAACTGAGTGACTATAGCCATGTGAATGAAACTTTGAAGGAGGTACTAGAATGGTTTACAGCAAATAACTTGCTCCTTAATGCCAAGAAGACGAAATGTGTTAAATTCTCTTTACCCAATGTAAGGAAGACAGATACTACCATCACGCTGAATGGCGAAAACCTGGACCTTGTCGAGAATACGCTCTTTCTTGGTCTTACTTTAGATTGCAATCTGCAATGGGGTCCTCATATATCTGCCCTAGCAAAAAGGTTGAGCTCTGCCGCGTATGCCGTAAGGAGAATTAGGCAATTAACTGATGTGGAGACAGCTCGCCTAGTTTATTTCAGTTACTTTCATAGTGTTATGTCTTACGGCATATTGGCCTGGGGAAAAGCAGCAGATATTCAAACCATCTTCGTTCTCCAGAAACGGGCAATACGATCTATCTACAACATGGCGTCACGTGACTCACTGAAGGAACGCTTTAAGGAGATAGACATCCTTACAGTAGCTTCACAATACATACTAGATGTGATAATGTATACTCATAAGAATATAGAGTCCTTTAAGAAACTGTCAGATATTCATAGTTATAATACACGGAACAAACATAAGCTAGCGGTTTCCAAGTTTCGTCTACAGAAAGTGAAGAAATCGTTCCTGGGAAACTGTGTAACATTTTATAATAAGGTACCCTTAGAGGCATGGGATCTGCCCTTTACTTCATTCAAGAAGTACATAAAAAGTGCACTTCTCAAAAAGGGGTACTACAAAATTGATGATTACCTGGGAGATACTACACCATGGCCGACTATCCAGGCTCAAAATCTGTCATAGTTTTGCTAGCAGTGTCCCGGGGAGACATTGTGTCATGCTTAAGGCGCTGTTGCTACTGGCTGTTTAAATTATTGATCCTTATTATTGTATAATTATAATTTGGTATATATATATATTGACTTGTTGAGTACATACTAGTTATGTATTCTGTAGAATTAGTTGGAGATTGCTAGCTTAACAGTCTCTTGACGTGAAATTTGTATTTCATACGCATTTTTTTCTATTTCTAGTTCTTTTGACACTTGGAGAACCTTTACACCTCCAAATTTTTATTTTTTATTATATCCCATTAATTATAATTGACTGTGGGGACCTTTTACATCTCCCAAGATCTTGTTTTCAATTAAGTCAATTTAAACTATGTAACATACAAGCACGGAATGTTGTGTTTTACATCTAGGTATACCGTATTCACTTATTATTGGAATATTTAATACAGCCCGGACAGCTTGAACATGTCATGCTCGCTAAAAAGTCTTTGCTTACGGTGACGTCGTTGATCGGGTCGCCACCTTCCCGAATGAAGGTTGAGGGAGGCGATGGCTGAGATGCGCGCCATATTCGTGAACGGGTGCTGTTTGTGAAGACCGGTCTGTTTCAGCTAATAGGGGCTATGCTATTCTATGTAACATTAATTTTGAATGAGATTACGTTGAGGCACTCTGTTCGGTCCTTGTTTGTTTATTTTTCTTTCTGACTCTTGGAGACCATATACATCTCCAAGGAAAAAAGTAGATTAAGTATACATATATTTTTTTTTTCCTTTGCTTAAGACAACAAGAGTCTTTTACAACTCTAAAGTTATTTTAGTTATTCGGTATTTTTCTTCATGTATAATTTTTTTAGATGTACTTTGACACTTAGAGACTCTATACATCTCTAACATCTCTTATTAATAATCATAGCTTTGTACTTTGTATAATTTCTTGTGTTAATATTTTTTTTGTGAATACTTTTGCTTATTAAATTGTATCTTGTTTTTTTTTTAATGCATGTTAAATATAAGATGTAATGTTTTGAAAAGAAGTGGCCCGCCGAGTTTCTTGCCGGTCCCATAGTGGATACCCTCCTCCAACTGAGGGGGGACTGAAATCTTCTCGAGGCTGAGGCGTAGGGTTAGAGCCGGCGTAGTTTTATTTGACGTTCATAAGCGCATTGTAATATGCCTACTTGGAAAATAAATATTTCATTTCATTTCATTTCATTTCATAGCCTATGTCACTCTCCATCCCTTCAACTAGATAGGAGATCCACTTAAAAAATCACGTCAATACGTCGCTCCGTTTTGCCGTGAATGACGGATAAACAAACAGACACACACACTTTCCCATTTATAATATTAATATAGTATGGATAATGTTTTGAGATAAACATTTATATTGACAAGCAACTGACCTGCAGCTGCAGTCGTGCAGTTGCAGTCATGACGCTGCGGTCAGAAATGGAATGCCACCTTAATCAAGTATAGAAGCGTGGGATTTCGGAATGACGCGTGACGTCCATATCTATTATCTAGTGTCCAAGAGGAATAGTTGGCTGTGGAATGTGTCGAAAATTTTTTTTCCATAATTGCCAGAGTGATGCTAGGCGTACTGAATATATCTGGCAACTTTGGCTGATCATCAGTCACATAGTATTTACTACCATCGCGGCGCCGCAGCAACATTGTTGCAAAACCCACCGTTTTATCTCTAGACTTTACCAAATTAAAATTACGGTTCGAAATTGAATGGGTTATTTAATATGTGAAATTTCCTTGCAAACAGTGTGGTCTTCTAGCTTTCTAATAGAGTTCCGTATAAGTAAATGTAACTAATTATTGCCCATGGCGTTTGAATGCTGTTTAAGTTAGCCAGTTTAGGGTATGCTGTATAGCAGTGTTTTTCAAAGTGTGGGTCGCGACCCCCAGGGGGGTCGCGGCATCTATCCAAGGGGGTCGCGAAGTTCAGCTTTATGATAAACTGGTTACGTTTTTTTTAACTTAAAAAAGTCAAATTCTTGAAAATTAAAAGGTTAACCTTAAAAAACTATTTTTATGATAAATAAATAAATTGTGTTTATTTATTGAAGACGTCAGCTCGCATAAATATGAAGTAGCAAATGGGATCAAAACTTTAAGGGCTTCTTTTACTAAATGCAGCCATTCTTTTAACCCAGAACGCATCAATTGAAATGGTGCTTCTTTCAACGAGGCGTTGAGATCGGCCAGCTCAACGGACTTAATATTTAAAAAAATATTCAAAATCCAACTTTCCATCACCAATCAATGTTTCAGTTGAGAAATAACTTTGGAGTTGGTTTTTTAAACTTTGCAAGCTCTCCACCATATCTGATGATATTTCTTGAATGATTTTAGCAATGCAAGGGAAATAATCAAACTGCATACGCATACGCAAACTGCATGCTGTGTTAAAATGTAGTCCACAACTCAATTTTTGCTAGAAATCCGTTAACTTTATCTTTTTCTCTAATTATGTTTTCGTCCCTTTCTTTGCAGACTTGCGATCATAACATTTAAGTGGTTAAAGATACCGGCAAGATATGCTACTTTCAATATCGTAACATAATCAACAACAATATTGTAAAAATATTAATAATTCTGATTGAAGCTCTATAACGCGTTAAAACCCTTCCTCTCGAAAGCCATCTCACACCTGAGTTATAAGTGATAAAGTACACCCATATCTACATAAGTTATAAGTGATAAAGTACATCGCATACTATTCGCAATAGACGAGTTTGCGAACTTTTATTTATAAAAGTTGTAAATTCGATTCGATTCGATGTGCTGAAAGATGTATGAATAGTAGGTACATTACGATACAAGTGCGTAAGAAGGAAGCTCGAAACGAGTGGCGATAAATTAAAACACGACCGAAGGGAGTGTTTTAAATCGACACGAGTTACGAATTTCCTTTTCGCACGTGTATCGTGCTACGTTTTTCAGGACAGATGAGCCTCCGAAGTTTCGACCTGGCATATAATGAACCACTTCTCGAACTAGTGCGTAAAAAAACGACCATCTGTACTGAAATAGTACATTACGATAAAAGTGCGTAAAAAAGGAAGTTCGAAACGAGTGGCGATAAATTAAAACACGACCGATGGGAGTGTTTTAAATCGACACGAGTTACGAATTTCCTTTTCGCACGTGTATCGTGCTACGTTTTTCAGTACAGATGAGCCTCCGAAGTTTCGACCTGGCATATAATGAACCACTTCTCGAACTAGTGCGTAAAAAAACGACCATCTGTACTGAAAAATTTATTACATCGTTCAGCACTAAGTTATAGGTAATATTAGAAACGAGGTATGGGGGTCGCGAAAAAATTTGAGAGGTCATAATGGGCCGTGGCACCATAAAGTTTGAAAAACACTGCTGTATAGGATACCGTGTACAAGGAGGGTCTTTTCGCCTAATTTTCCTTATAAAGGTGCGGAACTTACCTATCTGCTACACAATCACGGTGTAATCAAGATTAACTTTGTTCTGTTCAGTAACTTTCTCGCACGTTTCGTTTTAAATATAATGTGAAACTTATTCCAAAAAGTTCCATATATAAAGTAGTTATGAATCAAAACAATACAAGTCTGTTTTGCTGATTTTTGGTTTTAATCTCCTCTTTGTTGTTTTGTAAACGAATCCATTAAGACGAATCATATATCGTCACTACTTTTAAAAAATCTCTATAATCTCTAATCTGTATCTCACGCTGCACGCTGTTCCTCAAAGTTAAAACGCAGTAAGTCTATATGCATTCCATTCATACTTACTACAATTTTCTTTTCATTGACAGACGAAGATACAAGTTTTTTTAAAGTAGTGACGATATGTCAATTTTATACTATACATTATGTACATTATAGATCTTTGATAATATTTGTATTTATATTAGAGCTAATAGTTTTAGGATTCTAGGAACGTAGTTAACTGGAGGAGTTTGGGCAGTTTACTTGTCTGGCTTTACGACATATCTATGTTAAATTATAATAATTAAATCCCTCACCACACCGAGTTTGTCACTCCACAATCTCTACATACATTGGAGATTACCAAATGCTTACTTGATATTAATATTCCCAAAAAGCAGAGCCATGTAAAATAAATAGAAACACAGTTAGATATCCCCTTGATGCTTATCTCGACATTTCCCAAACTGGCTACCAAGCATCACAGGCATGCCTTCGAAAATAAACTACAATACTTCGGCGCGAACAAAGACTACCAACCCGATTCGAACTTTAGGACACGAAAAATATTATATATGGATTCGAACTTTAAGACGATACGGTAGGGGTCAATTCTCCATACAAACGCTCTCGAATCCTCCCTGGTTTTTGAAGATAGAGCAATGATTTTTTCAACACAGATTGTTATTATTTTTATCTGTGTCGGACCGTTTTGATTTTCTTGATATTCTGCTTTTTAAAGACTCTAGAGCCAATCAAAATTTTCCAAAAACGGCCTTTTTCATTGTGGCGCAAAAAAAGGTGTGATACTCAAGATTGGTAACAATTAACCAAAAAAGCTAAACGGTCCGACATAGATTATTTCATTGTTATTTAGATTCTCAAATTTCGTTCCGATTGATTAAGTTTTGAAGGAGGAAAGAGTCGAGAGCGGAACCTCGATTTTAAAGATTTTATTGAAATATCTTTTGATTGAGTTGTTCTTAATGGACAATTTTTTTTCGATAAATCTAGTTAATAACACTTGTATATTTAACTAAAATTCCCAAGTTGAAAGGAGGGCTCCTTTCCATTTTAGCATTTTTTCGCTACCGTATCCTCTTAAGACACGAAAAATATTATAACCCGATTCGAACTTTAAGACACGAAAAATATTAGATATGGATTAGATATGACAGTAACGTCAGTGACTATGTGTAAGGCTTGAGTGTACGCTCGTATTGGGAGTGCAGCGGGGCGGGTCGCGCAGCGTGCATGTTTAACAATAAAATTGAAGCTCATACAAGTGTCCTGAATCGATGCTGCATGAGAGTGCACGCAGGCGAGCCGCCCCGCTGTCCGAGCGTCCACTTAGGCCTTACACTTAGTTTTGTTTCTCCAAACAATAAAAAAAAATGGGCTTACTCTTGGCCACAGACTAGCCAAAGGCGTGGCCTAAAATTTGCCACCCTAATATATATATATATACTTTTTTTTAATGTACTACGTCAGTGGCAAACAAGCATACGGCCCGCCTGATGGAAAGCGGTCACCGTAACCTATGGACGCCTGCAATTCAAGGAGTGTCACGCGCTGCCAACCCATTAGAAACTTGTACACTCCTTTTTGCTGTGTCAAGTATTTAGCAAAAAGGAGTGTACAAGCTCTAAGCAGGGTTCAGGTTGCCAACGACCTAAAGGACAATATTTAGACGGAACAAATTAGTTCCGTACGTAGGTCCTTCCGTCACCAGCACAACGCACCCTAATATAATGTCCGATCTTTCACATATATAACTAATATTTTCGTATCTAAAAATTCGAATTGATCCGCTTATCTCGATCAGCATTAATAGACATATGTGTACATTTATTACAACGAAAGTTGATACATGTAACAACCGAAAATATTAAAAGAGATTCCTTGGGAACCCCATACTGCGCCGCAAGGATACAAATACAGTTATAGAAGTTGTTAACTCCAAGGAGTAAGGTTGATTTATGAATTGTTTGGATGTATGAGAAGTTGGTAAAATTGCGGGTAACCATCAATCATAAGTGACGCTGGACAGTTTCTAAGCCTTTTGTGGTTTTCGACTTGGTTTAATGGATCGAGTTCACTTTTTAGACTTTATGGTTTGTTGCGTAAATCTTTTGTCAGATTTTTATGGATTACTTTTACTTTTAGAGAGTTTCTAAAGTTGAGTATATAGAAAACTAAAATTACATTAGTAATGTCCAAAAAATAAATGTTTGTATATAGTACTAGGGCTTCCTAGTGAATATAATGTCAAACGTCATAAATGCTAAAAACAATGTCAAAAATCAAAGATAATAATAATAATAATATTTAAAAAAAGGAATTCTATCTATGTCCATTAATATTTGTACATTTCAGTGTACTCTTTAACTGAGTACAGTGGTGTCGATAGTAAAAGTTATTTTAATTGGTGACTAAATATGTCGTCGGAGGTTACATTTCTGATACTGGCGGGTAGGCGTTCATAAAGTGATGGACCTATTTTAAAGCACTGACACTTTCAGGTGGTAGTACCAAACATCACAATTAAACAAAATAAAAATGGGTACGTCATTTGCTTCTTGCAGATTTGAGCCCTCAGGTTGAGTTCTTAAAATGAGTGCCAACAATGAATATCCCAAAAAACTAATGAGTTCGGGAGATGGCTATACGTATTCTTTAATATTATAACCTAGTGACGCAATGGCCCCGGTTGACCTTATGGGTAAGTACCAAGAAAAGAGCGCCTACAACCCTTCTTGTGTTTCAGTCGTCCTTAGGGACCGTCCACACTCAAGAGACGCATGTCCGCCGACGCGGAACGGACGTCAGCGCCACGCCGCCTGAATGTAATTTAAAACAACGTCTCCTCAGTACATTTTGTATAGGAGGGACGCGCAAGGGACGTCGCTTGGCGCGCCCCTGGCGACGAGTCATTTGGCGCGCTCCGCGCCGCCTGGGGGCGCGTCTTACGTCTTTCCTATACAAAATGTACTGAGGAGACGTTGTTTTAAATTACATTCAGGCGGCGTGGCGCTGACGTCCGTTCCGCGTCGGCGGACATGCGTCTCTTGAGTGTGGACGGTCCCATAGGCGGCAGCGGTACATGGCACCATCATCATCAGGTGACCTATTTGCCTTCTATCTCATTAAAAATAATCGACGAGCAAAACTATATATGTATATCCCCCACGCGGTCCCGGGTTCAAATCCTGGTAAGGGCATTTATTTGTGTGATGACCACAGATATTTCTTCCTGAGTCATGGACGTTTTCTATGTATATATTTCTTCCCCTCCCTGTCTTTCAGAACGATTTAAATACTTGGCTGACGGTAGCGGGCACCGGCTCCGTTCCAGTGTGAATCTCACTTTGAGTATCCCGCTCCACAAACATAGGTCCTATAATAAATCGTTTACAATCTACGCAGTTAAATTGTGGAACTCCTTGCCTTTATCTCTTCGACAGTGTCAGTCGGTCGCGTCGCTGAAGGCTAATCTAAAAAAGCTTTGGCTCTCTGATGAAAACTAAGGTATTGGATGTAAGTATGCGGTTTTGTAGTTGTCGTTTTTATTATGTTAATATATATTTAATTTATATATTATATATGTATATATTTATATTATTTGCTATTTGTATAGTTGTATAATATGTATTTATTCGTATATATTGCATGTTAGTGTAAGTTATAATTTATTATTAGCTAGAATCCGTTTCCTGCGCCGTTTGTACTGTATGCCTACCATCCCCAATTCTCCCTCATTTGCTCTAAGGTTAACTGGAAGAGATCCTTTAAAGGGATAAGTTCGCCTTTGTACTTGTAATAAGCTCTTTTTCCTGTGTGTTGTATTATTTTCTGGTACAATAAAGTGTTTTACTACTACTACTACTACTACATATATTTGTATATTATATATATCGTTGCCTGAGTACCCACAACAAGCCTTCTTGAGCTTACTGTGATGGGACTCAGTCAATCTGTGTAAGAATATCTATAATATTTATTTATTTATTTTATATTTTTGACGACCGGTCTGGCTCAGTCGGTAGTGACCCTGCCTGCTGAGCCGCGGTCCCAGGTTCGAATCCCGGTAAGGGCATTTATTTGTGTGATGAGCACAGATATTTGTTCCTGAGTATGTATTTATATATTTAAGTATGTATATCGTCGCTTAGCACCCATAGTACAAGCTTTGCTTAGTTTGGGGCTAAGTTGATCTGTGTAAGGTGTCCCCCAATATTTATTTATTTATTTATTTTATATTTGAATGACACATAATAATACTAGAGAGCGGACATGCCGCCGGTGGACTAGCTCTGTGCGTGATGTGTGCGTGCTTGATGACACGACTCGCTGGTGGTTCGTATGGACATAGACATGGAAATGGATGAGCGTGAATTGCGCAGTAGTATAAGAGCGTCCATCTTCAAATGCGTGCCATTTTCAATAGAAATCGCCCGACATGTCCAATCTCCTGCCTTATATCTGAGGAATGACGTCATTCTGATTCTTGTACGAGTTCAAAATGGGCAGAAAGTTTCCAGAAACGTTTATTAATTACGTCGTCACGCCGACACGATTGGGAATCGCGATATAGCACGTTTTCCATATAGATTATGTGCTTTCGTTCCTCGTTGACCCATATTTATGTAATCGAGCTCGATTCTTAAACAATGCCAGGGAAATTTTAAATTAATTTATAAGATTCTGAAGTGTTTCAAACAGGCAATAAATAAAAAGTTTTATTTATTTATACTTCCTCCTATTGTAGTCAGTATGTTACATCCATGCAAGAACTATCATTGTTTTTTAGGGTTCCGTAGTCAACTAGGAACCCTTATAGTTTCGCCATGTCTGCCCGTCCGTCCGTCCGCCCGCGGATAATCTCTGTGACCGTTAGCACTAGAAAGCTGAAATTTGGTACCAATATATTATGTATATCAATCACGCCGACAAAGTAGTAAAATAAAAAGTAGAAAAAAATGTTTTCTTAGGGTAGGATACGGGAAGCTACAGAACCCTAGACTGAGCGTGGCCCGACACGCTCTTAGCCGGTGTTTTTAAATATTGTTTATGTATGACATACCTCTATATAACTTGACATTATCTTTAGTGGTACAAAGTATTATGAAAGTACATATCTCTACCTAGCTATGTATCTCAACTATCAGAAGGTCTTATCGGTTCGGAAATACCGCAGGCGACAATTCATTCCACAGTTTAGCTGTGCGGGGCAGGAAGTTGCTTAGTTAGTTAGCTTTTGGTGGGACCAGTGTCTTATTTGACCTTCTTCGGCAAGTCCATCACATCGTCCTCTGCTACTACATCCTTCCAGTAGTAAGTCTTCTTAGACCGATTTCACATTAACCGATATCGGATGTAGCAAGTATGTTAAACTTCACGGCTGGCGGTTCTAGATCAAATTCCAAAACTACGTCAAAGTAAAAATAAAAGCGAGTCAGACTCGCCCACCGAGGGTTCCGTACAAACTTTCTTTCAAACTACCTAGTAAAAATAATCTCATATTTTCATATAACTCTAATGACTTGACTAGAAGACAAAAGTATAGGCACTAATGAGTATTATAGTGTATAGCGCCATCTCCCGGTCAATTTGCTAACTAATTTGCGCGACCTGGTTTTTCAGGGATAATTCTTTATAATGTTAACCGATTTAAACAGTTTTTACTTTATTGGACAGAAGATGGTTTACGTAACATCTCGTATTAATTTGAAGTACGATATACATCCGCAAGGGTGGGTAAATTGAAAGTAAAAATCTGAAAAGTTTTTTGTGAATAAAAAAAAAGTATTCAAAATACAAACACGATTATATTTTTCCTGTAATATATAGCATAAAACCAATGTTTACTAAAATTTTCATAATTTTTCGTTGGTAAACTTCGGAGATAAGGGGGGGGGACGGTATTTTTTTTTACATTTTCCTTCAAAACTCTTTTTTTTTCACAACAAAAAAATTATAAAAAATAGCTTATTTACGTTCAATTTGAGCTCTTTCCAACGATACCCCACTTGACCTAGTAACTTGAAATTTACAGTTTGCCCCCCTTTCATTTTGGCCATTTTCTACAATTAAAATTAATATATTTAAAAAAATTATACTTTCTATTTGTAGAGGTTTACAATGTTCACAACTATTCCAAATTTCAAGTTGATAGCATTAGTAGTTCTCGAGATATTTAGGAATGTGACAGACGGACAGACAGACGGACAGAGTCGCACCATAAGGGTTCCTGGGTGGCTAGCCGAATGGCACGCCGGGGCCAGGCCCCGTAGCCGAATGGCATTTCTCCGACGCCAAACGAAAGCGATACGCCGCTGGCTCTGTCGCGCCAATACGCAAGCGCGATAGAGATAGATATCTACTAGCGCTTCGTTTCGTGAGCGTTTCGTGAGCGATTGTGCCATTCGGCTAGCCACCCTGTTGTACCTTTTTGGTACGGAACCCTAAAAAGGCAACATTCTCAATGCGATCGCGATGTTGTGAAATGAATAATCAGCCATATCACCAGTTATTTTTTGTATTTAATTAAGCCCTACATCATTCGTTACCGCGGCTTCTCACAGCAGTTAAAACATTCATACTCGAAAAGCCACATTTCAAACAATTCTCGAAACACATAACATACTCGAATGCCCGGCATTTTGGGTATATTTTAATAATTAGTCGAGCGGATCGCTAAAACGAGCGTTTCCTTCGAAAACCGTGTAATTGTCGCCACAATTAGTCTGCAAATTAGTCGCGGCACTGCGTGTGGCTCTGAGAAGGACCGACATTCGAATATCTTTATTTCCATCTCTATTGCTCTTGCGAGATGCAATATTGGAGTGACAGTATACACGGGTCTCCCTCATTCCCAACTTATACAATCATTTGGCTAGAAAACTGAAGGTTTTTGGTCTCGAAACTCAGAAAAACTTTGCATTATTGGCAAGACAAATATAAATACCTATACACAACTGGTTGAGGTGAAGTTTTGAATGTGTACGCCTTAACAGAGATACAAAGTTTAAGATTGTGTTCTAAGCGAGAACTATATAATACAGGATTGACAAAGCCCATTCCAAAAACCGGCCAAGTGCGAGTCGGACTCGCCCACCGAGGGTTCCGTACAAACTTTCTCTATCTAGTTAAAATAATCTCATCTTTTCATATAACTCTAATGACTTGACTAGAAGACAAAAGTATAGGTACTAATGAGTATTATTGTGTAAAGCGCCATCTCTCGGTGAATTCGCTAACAAATTTGCGCCACCTGTATAGTATATTGAGTTTTTCAGGGATATTTCTTTATAATGTTAACCGATTTAAACAATTTTTACTTTATTGGAAAGAAGATAGTTTACGTAACATCTTATATTAATTTGAAGTACGATATACATCCTCAAGGGTGGGTAAATTGAAAGTAAAAATTTGATAAGTTTTTTGTGAATTAAAAAAAAAGTTTTTAAAATACAAACACAATTATATTTTTCCTGTAATATTTGGCATAAAACCAATGTTTTCTAAAATTTTCATAATTTTTCGTTGGTAAACTTCGGAGATAAGGGGGGGAACGGTATTTTTTTTTTTACATTTTCCTTCAAAATTCTTTTTTTTTCTACAACAAAAAAATTGTAAAAAATAGTTTATTTACGTTCAATTGGCGCTCTTTCTAACGATACCCCACTTGACCTAGTAACTTGAAATTTACAGTTTGCCCCCCTTTCATTTCTGCCATTTTCTACAATTAAAATTAATATATTTAAAAAAAATCTACGTTCTATTTGTAGAGGTTTACAATGTTCATAACTATTCCAAATTTCAAGTTGATAGCGTTAGTAGTTCTCGAGATATTTAGGAATGTGACAGACGGACAGACAGACGGACAGAGTCGCACCATAAGGGTTCCTGTTGTACCTTTTTGGTACGGAACCCTAAAAATGTACCCCTGAAATGTATGGGCTTCTTAGGCCTAAAACTAGATGGCGCTGTTTCGCAGCCTGACAGTTGTGACAGAACAAGCATTTGATTCGTGGTCTTGTTCTTGTTTTTTTTTCTTAAATAATACTTACATTGTCAAGGCAACTGGAGACTTCTTTGCTCGACCCTTGGAAAGCATTCATCCAACGTTATTTCACTGGATATTTTAAGTAAATTCACTGTGGTACTTGTCCGCATGTCTTATCATATTATCTCACATAAAATTCACTATTATTTGATGCAAAACAGGTTGGGAAAGTTTATTTACCAACAAGCTACGTTCACATGGACGGAATACTGACACTGACAGTTGTCAACTGAGTGGCGTTCCAATATTGCATCTTGGTTTCAAATACAGGTCAGGAAAGTTGACAATGATTAATTTTGAAACATATTGTCTGAAAAATATTTAGAATGCAATATTTAATGTAACATTTAGAAAGAAATCTGATATTTTGCCTCAAATTCGATTTACAAAACTGGTTAAAAACCTTTGATAAAGTAATATTTGCACATTTATATTTACCACAACATAAAATGTTTCATTACGTACTAGGAATCAATAAAAGATATCTCCATCTCTCTCTAAAACACGTGCAATCATGCAGATGTTACTACTAATAGGTAAACAATTATTTGCTGAGAGAACATGAACGTTAAATGTATAAGGCGTACGGCTTAGTAAACAAAGCAGTTATGTCCCAATTATGTCCCAAGTCCCAATTATATCCCAATTACGTCCCAGTTACGTCCCAATTATATCCCAAGTATGTCCCAGTTGTATCCCAATTATGTCCCAAGTCCCAGTTACGTCCCAATTATATCCCAAGTATGTCCCAGTTGTATCCCAGGTATGTCCCAATTATGTCCCATGTCCCAATTACGTCCCAGAAATGTCCCAGTTACATCCCAATTATATCCCAATTGTGTCCCAATTATGTCTCAAATAGTTACTATAAAAGGGTCGAATCAAGTCGACACGCGTCATTCTTCAAATATCAACGAGACTAACAGTGTCCCTGGCTATCGTGTATTATACTGGTAAGTGAAGTTATTCTGCTATTGTTTCTCTGTTTGTATTTACTTGGAAATTATTCTAAGTGATTGTAAACTTTGAAATTGTGTCTCTGTTTGGTTGTGCGAAGACAATATCTTTGTACAGTTGAACTTAGGCTTGTAGTGGAATTGCTTTACTGTCAGTTGGGGGTTATTTTAGTGTTCTATTTATAGTGTAGTGTTACATTTTAATTAAGTGTAGAGTTATTTGTAGTTTAACGTGTATAGTGAAGTTTCTACGCTGTGATTTCCTAAGTGTCATTAAGCAATACAAAGACTGGGTCGATGTATGGCTGAGATTTGGGAAAGCGTCTGTGTTTGATTTTATAGGAAGTGATTCTTGTAAAGTTAAGCCCAGATCATAGTAATTAAAGGAAATTTCACTTGTCGGTTTATTTATGTGATTTTACAAAGAGTTGTGTTAGTAAAATTGAATTTAGTTTTTTGTGGGGTTATTTTGCTATTTTACTAAGCCAGGTCATTGCTTGGGCAGACAGTTTGCCCGACTAAGCGCTTCTTACCTAACGGTGCCAAAAAGGAGCGATTAGGAGTCTTTTGTTCCAAGTCTGAGGAGGCTTGGCGTCTTTTTTATACTTACAAAAGGCGAACATTCCTCCCTGGTCTCAAGGTCCAGCTGCTAGATGGAAGTGAGGACTTTCGCGATTGAAGAAAGACATTAGGAGTAATCCTTGCTCACTGAAGTCAGCAGTAATTGAGGCTAGGTCTTGTATTATATATATTTATTTACTCGGTGCTCTGGGTCACGATGGTGCTGGTTGCTGGGGAATTTCAGTTGTGATTGATCCATACCTAAACGACAAAGTTTTGATCGCAGCTGGGTCTCCTCAAGTGACTGGTGTTGGTGTGTCCTAGAATACTGGATATATACACAGATAGGGCGGTCTACTCTCTGCTACCTAGTCTGCGGACGCAGAGGGGGGGATCAGAACACAAGCCTATAGGTTGCCTATCTCAGCTTCGCTGGCTGAACTGTACAGTTCTAGTAGGGATACACTTGTGCATATTCTGAACTCAAGATCTATGGTAAGTGATGATCTGTGGTTCAGATATGCTAGAGTAGGGAAATAGATAGGATTAGGGTAACGTCACACACTATTTCTATGAAATTAGGGTTGTTTTACGATTGGTCTTGAAGTATAATTGATAGGCGTGTATTTCTATGGATTAAATGGACTTTAAATGTGGTGTTTACTATCTTAAAATATGTGGTAAACTGGTAATTCATAAAATCTTTTAATACTTAATTTATCTGAGTGTAATTAATAATTGTGGTAGCAATTTCTGATCTCTCGGTGTAGCTGCGGAACGCTAAGTGTTGCTAACTGGTTATTCAAGGTAAATTCTATCAAATTGGCTAGGGAAACAAACTGTCTTTGGAATAAAAGGATTGTTTGTTATAGGGTCCAGTGGCATGCGAGCGCCGTCCACTGATGGAAAGTCAAAAGCTTAAAAAAGTTAGTAGACTTACTTAGTTCTCATAAAAGTTAGCGACTACTCGGTGTTTCGTTGAAACATTAGAAGGATCGAGAAGTTATGGTCTATTAGCAGTATTGGGGAAAGGGGGTTTAGCTAGGGAAGTACAAACAAAACAAAAGGGGGGTTAGTTCGTAGATAGATAGCCCTTCAGGCTTACTTGCTTAGGATCCTGATAAAGTGGTTTGGTCAGGTCAGGGGTCCCATACCGTATCGCAAGCCCTTGCCCAAGCCGGGACCACTAATAAGGCGTAGCGGATGATTACAAAAATATTTTAAATATTCATTTTCTAAGTGCTGCAATAAACTAGTTCAAAAACCAAAATATTTACATTACATCATTATTCTTATTATAACTTCCTATTCCTGTAACGTTTTAAATTATATTATGCTCTGACAACAGGTTATTTATATTTACAAACTAAAAAATAACTAGAGTTCAAAATATAGTCGTTACTCATTAAAGGATCTGGGTTATCGCGGTTCACATCGAAGGATTCTACATACTCGCACTAGACGATGATGAAGGCCAAATTTACGGGGTATATTTAAAGGGAGGTTATCCATACTGTTGGTTAGTCAAGTAAGTAAGTAAATAAGTAAGGTGAGCGGCGGTTTAGTTACACAGTGGCCAAAATCATATTTTCCCCAAAATATTTTTGCGTGTTTTTGTTTTTAGGGTTCCGTACCAAAAAGGTACAACAGGAACCCTTATGGTGCGACTCTGTCCGTCTGTCTGTCCGTCTGTCACATTGTTAAATATCTCGAGAATGACTTATGCTATCGATATGAAATTTGGAATAGTTATAAACATTGTGAACCTCTACAAGTTGAAAGATTTTTTTTTAATTAATTAATATAAATGATAGAAAATGGCCAAAATTAAAGGGGGGCAAACTGAAAATTTCAAGTAACTAGGTCAAGTGGGGTATCGTTAGAAAGAGCTCAAACTGTACATATCAAAACTATTTTTTATAATTTTTTTGTTTTGGAAAAAAACATTTTTTTGAAGGAAAATGTAAAAAAAATACCGTCCCCCCCCCCCTTCCGAAGGGGGGGCGGACTTCCCCATCATCTCCGAAGTTTACCAACATAAATTTATGAAATTTTCACCAAACATGGCTATTATAATGAACATTACAGGAAAAATAAAATAGTACACGTATCTTGAAAACTTTTTTTTTAATTTATAAAAAACCTTTCAGATTTACATTTTCAATTTCAACACCCTTGCGGGTGTTTATTGTACGTGTATTTTTTAACAAAATAACAATGAAATTACCTGCTTTCAAATAGAGGAAAAATGGTTAAAATCGGTTCACGCAATAAACAATTATTCCATAAAAATCATCCGCCATACTAGCTCGCGCGCATTAGTTTACTCAATTTGCCGATAGATGTCGCTGTACGTTGAACGCTCATTTCCTACGTTGAACGCTAATTTTCTGAATTCGAACGACGTGAGATTCGAAAATCGGCCCCCTGGACGTGTCTGGGCTCATTCTTCTCAGAATCACGAGCTGATTCGATCCCGACGATAAAAAAATGTGTCCTAATTTCACGATTTTAGTATGAACTAGTATTGGAAACTCGAATTTTGTATAGAATATTTGGGACACATTTTTTTGTCGTCGGGATTGAATCAGCTCGTGATTTTGAGAAGAATGAGCCCAAACACGTCCAGATCTGGTGAAATTCGATATTTTCGAGATTTATTTTGGAAAACGCCCTGCTAATTATATTCTTTGCGTAATCTTACCCAGGCTACCTAGGCTAATTAAGTCTGAATAAGTAATATATACTCCAGTACCTTAAGAACAGTAGTTGCGACAAAACGAAATTTGCATAAACGTCTGACCGATTTGCGCAGTTTGCTTTCACTCAGATGTTTATTCCAGTGGTGATAAAATTGATAAATACAGGTTGTCCAGCGACAGATTATTGACAATAAATTACAAGCTTATTTTGACTTGTAATTTTTTTTTCCCCTCACTAGCTCGGAAACACGTGTTTTGTCCTTTAATACCAGCGGGTAAAAACGCATTTTATCCACTAGTTGGTAAAGTAATTTGAACTTGAATAAAGTCAAATTAACTGCTTTAAAATTGATAAAAGTAGGTGAATCTAGTAATAAAGATGTGGAACCTGTGGAACTACTGGAAGCAGTGATAAACGCATTTTTTGCGTTGTAGTTTCCTCGCTACAGTGAGGGGAAAAGTTTTGTGTTACACTCGGGTGCAATAGTACATTACATCAGAGGCCGGGAAAATGAGGATTTCCGGCCAAGTGGGTATATACGGCCGAGCGAGCGTGCGAGCGAGGCCGGATAGAGATATGAGGCCGGAAATCCGTTTTCACGCCGAGGCATGTATAGTGCTTTTCTCAAACATACAATGAAATAAAAAAAATGCTCTAAAGGACAATATCGTCCCATTAATGCAAATACCGACTAAGTGACTTTTTGACGAAATCGAGTTTTTAGCACCTATAGAATAAGGTTTTCAAGGGCTACAATATGTTAAAACCCATGTGTTGATACGACGCTGCATTCAAAAGATAGCTTTCGCATAAAGTTACTTAATAGTCAATTTGTTGCATTATAAACTGCCAGAATGTGATATGAATATTTAATATAAACTTTTATGCTTTATCCGCCAAGTAGAACCTTTTAATGGTGTATAGTGTTTTTTTGCATTTTAACATTTTGTTAAAGTAGCCATCTTATGTTCTACAAAAAAGTTTAATGTGTACATATTTGATTTTTGCAAATAAAACTATCAACAAAATTCTTTATTTTAAGTCAGGCTAAATACACCAAATGTCTTTAAGATGTTTTTCCAGAAGATGTTTGTTTACAAACATCAGCAATGTCATTCTACCAAAAAGTTGTATAGGGACTATAATTGGTTTTGCATGTGATGTGACAAAGGAAAGGATAACGGTCTATTACTGCAAATATCGACTATGTGTAGATAGGCGATTTTGAGATAATGCGGTTTTAAAGTTTGAAGGTACGTTTTATATAAAAACATGAAGAAATGAACGTTATGTGTATGGCATTTTAAAACCTATATTTTTTTGTTTACTACTTTGTCGTATATATATTCAGAATGTATTTAGTTGGCGATCAAATACGATTTAATGAAACAGTCGAATACCTACTTAGTTGGTTTTTCCTGTAGAAATAAATGTTTGCATATTTCTCTTCTTTATACATATAAACCATTGTTTGTCTTAAATTAAGCTTCGTTTTTCATATGATGTTCTCGTGATTAGCAAAAAGTGCGTTGAGAACCTCCTCCTTTTTTTGAAATCGATTAAAAATACAATAACACAAACGGTTTAAGCTGAAGGAATCGAATTTAGTGTAATTTTATGTTTCATAACTTCGATGACCGTTACTAATTATAGTGTTATATTTAAATCAAATCTTTTTTGCCACTTCACCGACTGGTAAAGGCTCTCTTAGTTCTTCGAAAACGGACGAGAGAGTTGCATTTTATCCACAAAATCTTGTGGATTGCATTAGTGCAAAGTTATTTCATACTAATTTTAATTTGGTAACCTAAGCTGGTTGGCAAATAACCTGAAATATCCCGGGTAATAATTGTAAGTTAGCCAGTAAGCTAATATAGTCAGTAGTTTTTAAGAATATAGTACGCTCGAAATAGGCAACTGTTGATAGGTACTGTATTTCCTGTATATCATACCATCTTATGTACTCAGTTAATTATGAATAAACTTTACTTTACTTTACTTACTGGTATACCTACGGTACGAGTAGACTTCAGATGTCACAACTGTGTACCACTTCACCAACTGCAGTATTAACGTCGTGGCTTGCGTGGGCGACGGTCGCGCGATGGTCGCGCGACGGCGATGCGATGCATACGAAATCAAACCTTATCGATATGGAAGTAGACGATGCGATGAGACGCGACGGCGACGGTCGCGCGTAGTCGCCCACGCAAGACACGGCGTAAGTGATTAAAACCACCCATGGTACTCTTTAGGTATGAAATCTCTGTCACAAAGGCTGCATAAAGCCTTGAGGACACTTAAAAGGTGGAGTCGAGCAGCGTCGAATTGAGCCCTGCATACATTTATAATGAACGATGAATCCGATTCGACGCGTCGCTAATGGACGTAGTTTCATAAGAAATGCAGAAGGCGAATTAATGAGATTCGACTCGGCGAGCTTAGTGGGCACCAGGCTTAAGTCATGTCGAGATCTAGATTTAGCACAAGGCAAGGAAATCAAC
Source organism: Leguminivora glycinivorella (assembly GCF_023078275.1). Classification (NCBI taxonomy): domain Eukaryota; kingdom Metazoa; phylum Arthropoda; class Insecta; order Lepidoptera; family Tortricidae; genus Leguminivora; species Leguminivora glycinivorella. Next base: position 5,705,279 of record NC_062971.1, read on the forward strand.
GCCACAAATTGAACTCCAGTTCAATAGAACCACCTCAAACCTCTTAACGTATCATACCATATATCTATCTTGGTCTAAAGCTCGATAAACAACTAGCTATCTCTGCGTTCAAGAAAATGGACTTACGCAGACTTTTTGACAAAGGTATCATAATTAAATAGTACCATGAGTGCTTCCAATCACTTAATACCTAGTTAGTCTAGCATTGTCAGCCGTGATACGGATGTGTTTGTATCGAATTCCACCAGCGATGAAGATGTTTTTTAATAACTTTTTATCACTCTTGCGCAGTAAGTGTGCAATCGCACGCAGGCGTATTAGAAGTAAAAGAAAAAACTTTTGTTTAAAGTGTTTAAATTTGTATTTTGGACTACCATAAATACTTTTTTATCTTTTTATTGCAAGTGTGATGAAAAACACTGCGTGTAACTGGGGGCGTAGGAATATTGCAAACATGATTGCTTTAAATCGCCCCAGAAACCTATGTAATTACCGTTACACATTACTTTTTCTTACTTATTACCTCATCTACGCCTACATTTTAGTGACTTTGGCGTAAATGATTACTACAAAACTTTAAATAAACTATTACTTCAGGTTATTGAGCGTACAAAAACTATTTACCTATATTAAATGTAACAGTGTAGATAGTGAAATTTTGGACATAAATTATGGCGGACTTCAGATTGCCGCGACAGTGAACTAGTATGTAGTAAGTACCTATGCATATTATGCTATTACCCAAAAACGCATTAACCGATTTGTAAAATTCTTTTTGTTATTTCAAGAGAATGCTATTGTGTTACTTCTTGTTAAATTTTACTGAAATCGGTTAAAGTATTTTGTGAAAAATCTCCTAAAACCGATTGAAGAGGATTTTTTCAAAAAATTTTTTTTTGAGAATAACCCTTCAAAACCTCAAATAAAGTATTATTAATGGTTAGTAATGTTAAAAAACTTTTTGTTACAAATGTACCACTTTAATTAACAATGATAAGTGAAGTTTTGTAACATAAAATTAGAGCAGCTATATTTCCTGCAGCTAAAACCGCCTATGTCATTGAGAATATTTAATATATTTTGAAATAAGTTCAAAACTTTTGTATATTTTTTCTTTTTTTGCAAATCATAAGTAAAGTGTATGAAAAGCAAAGCTTAATCAAAGGGAAACACTGCTTTATATGTATTAATAAGAGAAATATACAAATTTTTATTTCTACAGGAAAAACCAACTAAGTTTGCTACTATTTTTTTTAAATCGTAGTTTTATCGGCAATCAAATACAGCCTGGATATTTTTTACGATTAAGTATTAAACAAGACAATACGGGCTGTAGAATGCTGTATACAAATAGTAATTTTTTTCATGTTTTCATATGAAATCGTACCTTCAAACATTAAAATCGCATTATCTCAAAATCACTTTTTTGCACATAGTCGGTATTTGCAGTAATGGGACGATATTTTATAAAAAAAAAGTTACTTTTCAGGCCTAGGCCTAAAAAATAATATGAAATCCCTTTACAGTCCTCTCGAGTTGTTGCGCCCAAAAAGCGATACTTTTCCAGCCCATTTTAAGGAACGTAAAGACAATATTTCATTGCATGTTTGAGAAAATGTATTTTACTTCTCGTGTGTTAAAAAACTCGCAAGTTCAGGATTCTATTCTCGAACCACTCGCTTCGCTTGTGGTTCAACTATATAATCCTTTCACTTGCTCGTTTTTCAATTCCACACTCGGCGTTAAAATACAACTTTGCCCCCTTGTATAACAAATAACTATTTTTTATCAGATAGGAGACAAACGAGCAGACATGATAGTGACCTGATAGTAAGCGATCACCCCGCGAGACCAGAAGGGTTGGAAGGTGCGTTACCAGCCTTTACGGCATTTTGTTTTACGAATACATACCTAATATCTTTTTCTTAGGGTAAAAAATCTTGCAAGCTCCCTTAGTGCGCTTTCACGATCCGATATCGGATGTAGGACCGATATCCTATACATTGAAGACGTCATCTTTGATTTTTGCCTTTGAAATTCTTCCGACATCCGATATCAGATCGGATAATGTGAAAACGCACTTAGACCAACAATTATTTGAGATGGAGGGTTTGGATTGAGTAGTAACAATACCTATAGACCACTGCCAGGCCATTGGTATATGCGAAACATTTTGGCCGAGAAAAATTGGTTGAGTGATAGCATGACATTTTTATAAGACGAAATTGTAATGGCGAATGTACTGAACACCCTGTATCATCATCCTCCTTGCGTTATCCCGGCATTTGCCGGGGCTTATGGGAGCCTGGGGTCCACTTTGACAACTAATCCCAAGATTTTGGCATAGGCACTAGTTTTACGAAAGCGACTGCCATCTGACCTTTCAACCCGAAGGGTAACTAGCTAACTAGGCCTTATTGGAATTAATCCGGTTTCCTCACGAACACCCTGTATATCTGTCTAAAATGCACGGTTTGATTGAGGCAGTAAACACTATGAGATATTATCATTTGGATATTTATCGTGATCGTTTATCTTGTTTTGTTCGAATAACTTGTGTAATATGGATCAAATAGATGCCATATCAGATTTCAGTGTATATTAACAAAATATCTAATTGCTACTCTTATTTATGACAGGGTATTGTGCTCTAATAATTTATGTCATTTGCATTCATTTAAAGTGCTTGTATTGTATAGCTTTTGCCCGCGGCTTCGCTCGCGTTAGAAAGAGACAAAAAGTAGTCTGTGTCACTCTATCCCTTTAACTATCTCCACTGAAAAAATCACGACAATTAGTCGCCCCGTTTTGCCGTAAAGGAAGGACAAACAAACAGACACACACTTTCTCATTGGGGCAAACAGCAATAACTATTGCTTCAGTATGTAAAAAAGAACAGTACCTAATAACTAATAAGAATAAAAACATAAAACTATCCAAACAAATTATTCCCTGTCGTTCCCGGTGCAAAAGTGGTCATGACGCTCGCAGCATTTCCGCGTTGAATTACTATGGACAGCTTTTGCACCAGGAATTGAAAGCTGAGCTTCCCCATTTCTAATATTATATTAGTATGGATTATTGGCCGTTCTACGTACCAGTGTGTCCGGCATTGTCGCCGCCACGTGGTCATTTCTAGCGTTGCACAACATGCACAATTGCACTTTCATAATAATATAATACGCTCGTAAACGCTGCTTTAATGCTTGCCTTATTAATTGTGCCTGTTGTGATTGTTGTTTGAAATATCTACGATTGTTTTCATAAGAGTTTTGAATGATTCACGGTTATTTTCATTAGACTTATATTGACGCCACTACATACCGAGATTGGTAAGAGAAGCCATTGAGATTCACAAATATAAAAATTTCAATCGTGAGGATGGCTTCAAACTATCTAATGTATGGAATCCAGTGATTTGTTTGTGTAAAAAACCGGTGAAGTCAGAATTGAACAAACGTAGTGACACTGTGAGTGTAGTGTGTTTGGACAGACCATCGAGTGTGAACGCGACCAGTGGTAACGCTGAAAGTGAACGCAGCCGACGCGCGCGAAGGAGGGTAGATCGCGCGCTGTCTATACAACTTTAACATCCACCCGCCTTCGTCAGTTTTCCGTGATCATGATGCATGCAACTGCGTCGAAATATCGGGAGCTCGACAAAAATCAAAAAGGTAATCACGGTCTATATCCCGGTCAATATAAGTCTGATTGTTTTCATGTCCGGAATGTAATAGAGAAATAGCTTTGAGTGCTTACTTCATACATGGGTTTGTTAACTTCATTATAATGAAAGTGCGTCGACCGAGCTTCGCTCAGAATTTGAAAACTCTAAAATTCGCGTTTCTCGAGACCTAAGACTAATTGCAAGTAATTGTAAGCTATATCGATTTTTCAGTTTTTTCACCTCCGAAAACCCCACATAACACAGGAAAATCGTTAGATCGGTTTCCGAGATCGCCGGTATATGTAACTATACAAGAATTGCTCGATTTTAAAGGTATAAATTACTTAAATAAATTATTAATAAAAACTATCTTGTTGCTTCTTGGGGCTTTTAGATATTATTATCTTAAAATATTTGATTTACATCGGTGCCGCGTATTTAACAAATAATTAATAGGTAAGAGATACACATAATTATGTGATATTAGTAAATAGGCGTGAATTTTTATCTATATTTATGGAATTAGCCCTCTACTATGACAATACTGCCTTGGGCAGCTGTTCATTTATCTTATCTTATCTTATACTTGGTTCCGTAAAATGCGCATACTTTACTCCCCACTGGGGGTTTGTAATTGTGTTCCACGATTTTTATATAATGTATTTTAACATTTTTAACTATTTCACTATTAGGTAGGTGCCTCTTTTTTTTACTTATTTGAGTGGTCCAGCTGCTGGGCAAATACCTGTGTTTTGTTTAGTAAGTGACTTTAATACCTACCTATTCCATTCTATTGTTGCCTGATTGCTCTTTAGAAATTAGGCAACAATAGAACAGTCAATATAGAATAAGACACCACATGGATATTGGATACCAAGTAACGAGATGTTGTCCAATATCCATGTTGCAACACAAAACAAAGTAATCGCCGTCGGCGCTCAAAAGCTCCATAGATTTCACCATCTATCGACATTATAATAAGCTTTCAATCAGTGCTGGGATGTGTTTCATTCTTTATGTCCCATTCGCCATCAAACTACCAAAGAGAATGGATTATTATAGAGGTTCATTGTTTTAGTAAATTTTGTACTCCGAATACATTTCTTTCATTTTTCGACACAGGATTAAAACTTTTGAAACCTTAGTTGTCAATTTGATCCATATTCTTTCACTGATACGTGTTAAATAAAATCTTTAAATATTAATCATTATCAAAATCTGAACGAGTTAATAACTAAAAGGGTAGTGCAATCTTCATGAGCACATTTTTTTTAGATTTTTCCGATCCAAGTTTTTTTGTGAATAGCAGTGTTTCAAAAGTGGTGGGCAGAGGGTCCCCCATTGATTTCCATCCTTTATTTATGAGTTATCTCCGGCCAGTTGTTGATGTATTTACACGTCCAGGTGATCCCGCCATCTCCGTCTGGGCTTATCAGATCCTCGCCCGTCTTGTGGCACCCATACCGTGGTTATTTCTGCCCATCTCTATAGGTGCACACGGCAGACGCGGCCTTCTCATTTCAGCTTGGCGGTTTTAATCGCAATATCAATTGATTCCCGTTTCAACGGTGCGAGAACGCGCATGTAATTATCGTATTTGTATAGTTTTTTTTAATACCACGTCGGTGGCAAACAGGTATACGGCCCGCCTGATGGAAAGCGGTCACCGTAACCTATGGACGCCTGCAACTCAAGGAGTGTCACATCCACGTTGCCGACCCATTAGAAACTTGTACACTTCTTTTTTGAAGTAAAACTATGGGGATAGTTGTTTTTGTTAGACTTTATTTAGCGCTGGAATGTCTGCCCGGCATTTCGAAGTCCGAACGACATGAACGGAAATTCGAAAAGACCGAACGGCGTGGTAATGGCGGTCTTCGGGATGTCGTCAGGGTTAACGGGGATCTGATTATATGCCTTAACAAGGTCAATGGTTGAAAACACGCGACAGCCTGTGATACTCTGCGCGAAATCCTGGATATGGCGAATAGGATACCTATCAGGTACTGTTCGCGCGTTGAGCATCCTATAATCGCCACAGGGTCTCCAACCATTGTCCTTTTTAGGGGCCAAATGCAAGGGAGAAGCCCAAGGGGACTCGGAGGGTCTGGCTATGCCACTAGCGAGCATAGAAGAAAACTCCTCCTTGGCGATCTTTAATTTGTCAGGAGCCAACCTACGAGGTGAACTGAAAACAGGGGGTCCAGGTGTAGTTCTGATATGGTGAAGTGTGTTGTGTTTTATTGTGCGGTGTATGCCAGATGGGCGAGTGATGTCAGGGTATTCCTGTAGTATAGTGTGATAAACAGACTCACCAGTTACAACTTTGATTGAGGCAATGTCGTCAGACGGTCGGGCAGGCAAACCCGCGGCCGAAAGTAGTGTATTGCCATCTATGAGTCGACGTTCCCTGCAATTTACAAGAAGATTGTAATGTATTAAAAAATCAACACCTATTATCGCCTTTGTCACATCCGCTACAATAAATCGCCAGACAAAGTCACGGCGCAAGCCTATATTAAGCACTAGATGCACGAAACCGTACGTGTTTATCACTGTGCCGTTAGCGGCGCACAAATCATAGTTTGTCGGCTGTCTGCGTTCATTTAATTTGTTACGCGGAAAAACACACAAATCACTACCTGTGTCCACGAGGAATGTGACCTTCGACCTGGAGTCCACGACGAATAAGCGACCTTTACTAGGGCAGCCGCTCGCCGCCATCACCGACTGCCCGATGCGTTTCCCGACTGGTAATCACAAGGCTTGATGCACCTTTTAGCCTGCTCTCCGAACTTGTGATGGTACCAGCAGGTAGAGAACTTCCGATAGCTGGAGTTAGACCTCTTGGACGCCGAACGCTGCCTGGTGTGACTCGATGACCTCTCCCTAGGCCGGGACATTCGACCAACTTTAGCATCCAGCGCCTGCATCCGCCTGCTCAGTTCCGCGATCTGCAGCATCAGGGGATCCGATGACGTGGAGGGTAGCGACGCTGCTGCCACCTGCGGGGCGGGCGCGACAACGTCGTGAAGGCGATCGGCGAGCTCTGCCAAGTCCTCCAGGGATGATTTGAGTTGCGACGCGACAATATCCTGCGTCCGTTGTGGTAGCCGATTAACCCAGATGGAACGAAGAAAGTCCTCAGGTAGCCCAGGTCCCGCCAAGTTCTGAAGATGCCGAAGAAACTGTGAAGGCTTCCTGTCTCCCAGCTCTTCCAGGTTGAGGACCTGCTGGACCTTCCTCTCACGCGACGCAGAAAGTCGTTTAATGAGCTCCGTCTTGAGCTTTTCAAATTTGTTCTCCTCCGGTGGTGACGTAATGATGTCCTCTACCTCCGCCGCATATTTAGGCTCAAGTTGTGCCATGGCGTAATAAAATTTGGTCTCGTCCGTTGTAACACGAGACAACCGAAATTGTCCTTCCAACTGCGCAAACCATAGCGCCGGTTTTTCAGGATAAAACGGGGGAATCTTCACACCAACCCGAAATGACTCAGCCGTTAACGGCTCGGCGCCATTTTGTAACGGTATTTCTTTGTCTTTGTCTTGCTCAGTGCCTTTGCCGTCTGCCATGCTGAGGTGTTTAGCGAGGAGTCACCAATGTGGGATGCGTAGCGATATCTCCCACGGGTTCCACTTACTTGCAGTAGGTATAGCTCCAGGCGTAGAAAGCAAACAAGCAGGATACGTTTTGTAGCTTTATTCTTGAGCACACACATGCGTAAGCGAACAGTTTACAATTACAGAAGGAAAAATGCAAGATAGGCAAGGCAAAGCACTTAAATCTATAAAGCGCGAGCGAGTGCACAAAGGAATGCGATAGGAATGCAACCGAGCAGCGCGGCGGCGTGCGCTGTGCGTCAGAGAGGCAGATAGACTGGTGAGCGCGGCGCGCGGGGGAACATGCGCGGGCGCAGGGCGGCTGGCCGGGAACCGGTCACGCCGCGACGTTATCAGCTGTGTGCAGTCGCTCCGCGCGCTAAACTATCTACTAATAACAAGAATCTGTTTGTCCGCTTCAACATACAAAACACGTGACATAAACATTTTATTTTCCATAATTCATAGTTCAGATTAATTATTTCATAGTAATGAATAAAAGGTTAAAAGGGTAAAATTCATTAAATGCTAATCAACAATTAAAATTAATGTACATAATCGTTAATTGAATAATTAGGATATAAAATAAATTCATTTGACATAATTAAATTCATTGTAAATAAATAAAATTAAAATGATTTGATATAAATAATTAATTTCAATTGATTGATGAATTAAATTATAAAAAGTAAAACTATAAAATGTAAAAGCGTAAAATGTAAAACAATAAAAACATTAAAATTAATAAAATACATAAAATCTGTGGCAGAACGCCCACAATTAACCCCGTCGTTTTTGCGTCTAAGTTTAATGTGCCTGTCTGTCTGTGTGTGCTTGTCTGTCTGTGGCATTGGCATCGGAGCTCGCGAACGTATGGACCGCTTATAAATTTAGTTTTTTTTTGTTTGAAAGCTGAATTAGTCGGGAGTGTTCTTAGCCATGTTTGATGGAAATCGGTCCACTAAGTATTTCGAGGTTTTTCAAAATCATAATTTTGTATTGTGGACATCGTGGTTGTCTTATACAGAGTTATATCTTCGAAACAACTAACATGTTGTAGTGTCCCCGTTGCAAGGCATTATGCAACAGTTGCATAAGACAATGTCGGCGCCGGCGCAAAGCTCTGTTTCACCATGTTTCAACTAAACTTGTGTTATAATGAGCTTTCAATCCTAGCTGGGATGTTTTCCATTAGGTTTGTAGACGTTTTCACAATGGCGTAAGCTTAGATGTTGAAATGGGAACTATCACAGAAATCTATGAGTGGGCATTTTCAGAATTTGGGTCCGCCCAATTAGCGTAAGTTGTTAACAAAAATTAACTCGCTGTCAGTTTTGTGACAATTAAGCATAAAATATGTCTAAAATTGACTTTTTTCACATTCTGAATGTATCTACATTATTGCTTAAAGTTTACGTAATTAACACAAAAACAATATTTTTATTGAAATTTCATACTTAACTATTGTCACAAAACTGACAGTGAGTAAATTTTTGTTAACAACTTACGCTAAGTGGGGGGTCCTAAATTCTGAAATTGCCTTATTTTATGATTTTCAGAAATTAGTAACGCATATTAAGTTGATTTTAGATCTAATAACCCTCAAAATAAATCACATTTGATTTAACTTTCATGGGATTATCCTATATAATATAATCTAGGTATAAAGTATGAAAATCAACGCCATGCAACGATATTGTGCAATTGTTTGTTTCATTGCAAATATATTGACGATATACATTGCTTTATAATTCAATTTAAACCAAAGTATCTTTCATTTGGACTTCTGAACCCCGGCTCTTTGGGTACAAAGCACGACGAGTTTGTCGCTGCTTTAGAACATCACGACGTGGACATCTTGGCCATAAATGAGACCTGGTTGCGGGCGAACGAGGAGGAGCGCGCGCCGGCGCCGCCCGGCTACCGCCTGCGACACGCGCCGCGCGCGACGCCCGCGCAGGGAAGCGCGCGAGCCCGTGGCGGCGGCGTCGGCTTCTATCTTAGGCAGGGTATCGTTGCTCGGCTCATTGCGCACCCGCAGGCACCACTCGTGGAACAGATGTGGCTCGGCCTGACTGTAAATAGCGTTCGAATAGCAGTCGGCACAGCGTATCGACCGCCGTGGCAAAGCGTTGATCTGTTTATTGACGCCATCAGTGAATCCGTCTCCACTCTCGCTAGATTTGATGTTATTATTTTATTGGGAGATTTTAATATCAATCTGTTAAATGCAAACAGTAATGATACAAAAAAACTATGTGATTTTCTTAAGTGTATGAACCTGACCCAATTTACGGACCGGCCGACTCATTTTACTGATCACAGTGAAACCTTAATTGACCTTGTTTGCTCAAATTCGTCTGTCACGGATTTACGCGTCTGTCATATACCGGAACTTAGCAATCACGCGCTGATTACGTTTCATATTTCGGTTAAAAAAGAAAAACAATCTCCTCAATGGATAACATATAGACCGATCACAAACATTGACATTCAAAAGTTTAATGAGCGCGTTGCATCCATCCAATGGGACAACCTTGCTTCGAATGACGTTAACTGTATGGTAGATACGTTTAATGCTACACTTATTCAGTTGTTTGATGAATTTGCCCCAGTCAACACGGTTGAAATAAAAAAGAAATCTTACCCATGGATAACGTACAATATTAAAAAAATGATGAAGCTCCGAGACGAGGCTCATGCTCGTAGTAAACTGACAAAAATAGACTCGCATATTCAATATTACAAAGACTTAAAACATATTGTAAACAAAGCTATTTATAGTGAAAAAACTGCTTACTTCAACCACCACATTAATAATAACTTAAAAACCCCCAAACTCTATGGAAGAACATTAAAACCAACGTAGCTGACTTCAAACGAAAAAACTTTGAGATACCAGCACATTTGAACAACCCGTCAAAATTAAATGATTATTTCCTTACGTTGCCTGGCAGTAACAACGTTGATATCTCTCTTTTAACCAGATACGAGTTCAGTAGATTTAACAGCTCGGTATTCTCTCTTAAGTCTGTAACAGAGGCGAATGTATTCAACATTATTAAATCTATTTCCAGCAATGCACAGGGAGCTGATGGAATTACATTAAATATGGTTTTGTTGACTCTACCTCATACGCTATCACTTATTACTTATATAGTTAACAAGTCTACTGAAACGGGTGTTTTCCCTCAAGCCTGGAAGACTGCAGTAGTCAAACCTATCCCGAAAGTACCTAACATAACGAGTTTCAAGGATCTTCGTCCGATAAGCATCCTACCCTTCTTATCTAAGATCCTAGAAAGAGTAGTGAGCCTACAACTGACAGAGTATTTAGATGCGAATGATATTCTGCCTAAGAAACAATCCGGTTTCAGGAAAGCTCGTAGCACAACAACTGCTTTGCTGGATGTAGTCGATGATATCTTGAGTGCTAGAGACAATAGAGAAATTGTGATGCTGGTACTGTTGGATTTTTCACGTGCCTTCGACACTATTAACACAACGCTGTTGCTTTCTAAGTTATCTTTTTATGGAGTTGACGCGGGGGCTCTGAGATGGTTTGCCAGTTACCTTATAGGGCGTACTCAGTATGTTGAGGTGCGTGATGGAAACGGTTTAACATCTGCGTCTGATCCCGAGACGGTCTCACGTGGCGTACCACAAGGCTCTATTTTGGGACCACTTCTGTTTATTTTGTACAGTGCAGACATAGTAAATACTGTATTATTCTGTGATTATCATTTGTACGCAGATGATATGCAATTATATATTTCATTTAAGCCAAGTGAAACTGATTCCGCAGTTAATAAACTAAACTCTGATTTAGAACGCATTGTACAGTGGTGCGAGTCAAATAATCTAGTTCTAAACGCTAGTAAATCAAAGTTAATGATGTTTGCTTCAAAGAAAAGTTTAAATGACATTGAGTCTTTCTTGCCACAAGTAACTGTCATGGGTGATATTTTAGAGCGTGTTTACGTCGCACGGAACTTAGGCCTTGCTATGGATAGTAAACTGCGTTTTGAAGAGCACGTTTCGGAACTCGTACGTAATTGTTTCTACAGGCTAAAAGTGCTATACCGGTTTCGAGAATTTATTAATGTTGACTTGCGAATCAATCTATGTGACGCGCTAATTCTATCCAAATTAAGTTATGGCGATGCTGTCTTCGGTGGCTGCCTGTTGGCACGTACTTCTGTATTGTTACAACGCATACAAAACGCTTGTGCACGATATTGTTTCCATGTTCCTCCTCGTTCCCACATCACGCCGTTTTTAAACAAGAATAAATTGCTCAATATGGCGGCAAGACGCACTTTGCACTTATCTTCTTTGTTATTTGGAATAATTCATACCAAGCAACCAACATATCTTTATGATAAATTGAAATTTTCAACGCGTCACGTCCGGGGCGCCCAACGACTCATTGGTCCGAAGCACAATACGTCTGCTTTTCGTGGCAGCTTTCGTTACGCTGCCACGAAGTGTTGGAACAATCTGCCACCACCTATTAGAAACTGTACATCGGTAGGAACCTTCAAAATTAAGATGAAAAACTACCTTACAGCTCTTCAGATTTCCAATACATAAGCAGACGTATCGTGCTAATTTAAATTTAAACTAATTTAATAGATCAATTAATCTTTCATTACATTTATTTTCTGTTTTTAAATAGTTATGTTGCCTGCTTTACTGCATATTAAATCTGCGTAGATACTACTTTTAAATGTATAAGTAAGTGGACTGTTATAATTGTATTTATTGCGACCTCGTCCACCATATGTTAATTTTAAAAATATTGAAATCCCACCCTGTTTTCTTGGTTGCCCTGAAAACCAGCGCCGTGGCTAATACCAATTAGCCATTGGCATATGCTGAGTGGCATCCTTTTTAACCGACTTCAAAAAAGGAGGAGGTTCTCAATTCGACTGAATGTTTTTTTTTTTTTTTTTTTTTTTATTTTTTTTTTGTATGTATGTTATTCGATATCTCCGAGAATCGTGGACCGATTTTCAAAATTTTTTTTTTGATCGAACCGGTATAACCCCGAGATGGTCCCATTGGCACCAAGTCAGGGTCTGATGATGGGATCCTGGAGAAATCGAGGGAACTCTTCAAATGTTATAGGCACATGTAATGTTTTTAGTCTATTTTTCAAAGGTACACCAGTATTTACGTCTGATGGTAATAATTTTATGTGGCTGAGCTGATGATGGAAGGTCAACTCCTCAATGGTTAGGAGTTTAAGGATAATTCTTTCACTACTGTACATGTATTCGGACTGATACATATAATATCACTAGGAACCACTAAAAATCAACAAATAAATAAACTTTTTAACAAAAAATAAAACCGCCTTCAAAAATAAAACACGGAGAAACTAAAAAGCCAAAAATAATAAACCTTTCAATTCAGATTTCTTATCGTATTGCAATAAGCTAAACATCCAAATTATAAACAAATCAATTATTTTTGGAGTCGGTACCAGCCTGTGTATGGTTGGGTGGGGCAAACAGGCAATAGCAAGGCGACGAACAGGTCTGGTACCGACTACAAAAATAATTGATTTGTTTATAATTTGGATGTTTAGCTTATTGCAATACGATAAGAAATCTGAATTGAAAGGTTTATTATTTTTGGCTTTTTAGTTTCTCCGTGTTTTGTAACGCGCTTATTTTTTTGGTGACTTTAGTTTAAGATGTATATAGATTAAGGCTATTGTTGTTTTACTTGTATATTTTCACCAAATAAACGTTTTCTATTCTATTCTATTCTATAAAATAGCAGAATCTTTTTTGTTTATTTTTTATATATTTTTTCACAAAAAAATCTTGGTTTAGCAACAATCAGTAGGTGCTGTATTTTTATTTGTGTGCAATGTTCATAAATAGGTACACGTATGAATTTAATGTACATTTATATTGCATGTTGTTCCCACTTAGAAACTAAGTAAAATATTCTTGAAACATGATTCCACAACATAGTAAGATACTATCGTCAACATCAACATGTATCGTAGACATCGTAGTTCTGGCTGCGCTGCGTGGACAAGACGTCAATCGTACATGCCAACGAAACGAAACCGTCTCTGTCGCCTTTTCCATACTACCTATTGCTATACGCTAGAGATAACTAAGATACGTTAAGGATGGTGAGCGAATGGCATTCTTGTCTACGCGCCCCCTGACGAGCAATGATGGCCGCCGACGAGCTAATTATCGCCCGTCCTAAACAAACAGAGACAAACGGCGACCGTTCCCAACTCCCAACTCGAATATTTTAACAAATTCTACATAACTTCGAGTTATTGCATCTCCTAGAATTAGAGGCCATTTTAAGTATTTAGTTTTACTGTGTACAATTTGATATTGAAATTTTTGTGTTAATTCTATTCAGAATTATCCATACTAATATAAAATTTGCCCAGTGGTTGACTGGTAGAGAATGCCTTAAGGCATTAAGTCCGAAATTTGTACTTTTTATTGATAATTTGTGCAATAAAGTTTAATAGTTATTTGTTATACAAGGGGGCAAAGTTGTATTTTAACGCCGAGTGTGGAATTGAAAAACGAGCAAGTGAAAGGATTCTATATTTGAACCACGAGCGAAGCGAGTGGTTCGAGAATAGAATCCTGAACTTGCGAGTTTTTTAACATACGAGAAGTAAAATACATTTGCACCCGAGTGTAACACAAAACTTTTCCCCTCACTATAGCGAGGAAACTACAATGCAAAAAATGCGTTTATCACTGCTTCCAGTAGTTCCACAGGTGGTAAATAATCTTTATTACTAGATTCACCTACTTTTATCAATTTTAAAGCAGTTAGTTTGACGTTATTGAAGGTCAAATTACTTTACCCACTAGTGGATAAAATGCGTTTTTACCCGCTGGTATTAAAGGACAAAACACGTGTTTCCGAGCTAGTGAGGGGAAAATAAATAAATACATGGGAAAAAGTGTGTGTCTGTTTGTTTGTCCACCTTTCACGGCAAAACGCAGATCCGAATTGACGTGATTTTTTAAGTGGAGATAGTTGAAGGGATGGAGACATGGAGATGAGAGGCTACTCTTTGTCTCTTTCTAGCTCGTGCGAAGCCGCGGGCAAAAGTTAGTGAGATATAAACTTAGAAAAGTGTTGCAAGATAACTAAGGCTTGTAGTGCTAGAAGTTTGGTCCTATATAAGATTAGAAAATATACTTTTCACCACACCAACTGGTGAAGGCTTTCTTTGCTATTCGAAAACAGATAGCAAAATTGCATCTTATCCACAAGGGGGCAAAGTAATTTCATACGAATTTTAACTCGATGTCTTAATCTGGCTGCTAGATTTTACCTATAAATGATGATTTTGAATCATAAATATTGAATATTTTGATGGATTTGATTTATTTTGATGTTTTATAGTCAGTATTTTGTTCGTGTTGGTGTGGTGAAAAATTTTGTGTTTCACTCGGTGGCAAAGTTTGTTTAACCGCACGTGCCAATATTGATACCTGAGCAAGCGAAAGATTCCAATATTGAACCGCGAGCGTAGCGAGTCGTTCAAAATGTGGAATCTTGAGCGTTGCGAGGGTATCAAGGCACGAAGGGTACTACTTTGCCCCCTTGTAAAACAAATAACTATAATTTGACAATAGGTACTTACGGGAGGAAGGGGGTAGTAATCTTTTTAACCCGTCACCACACGGGGAAATCCATTCCTTTTAAAATTTAAGATATTTACAGAGACTACTCTAATTTCGTGCTTTTTACAATAACATTTAAACAATAGCTTTATCGTGGGAGAAGCCATTCTGTCACGCTCAATATAAAAGACATAAACGCGCACATACTACCTGGGTACGTAGTCGAATGGCACAAACGCTCACGAAACGAAACGCTCGTAGATATCTATCTCTATCGCTCTTGCGTATTGGCGCGACAGAGCCAAACTACCTTCTGCCGCGTTTCGTTTTCGTTTCGCGTCGCAGAAATGCCATTCGGCTACGGCACCTGCTCAGTTTACGTAAATTGTAATAGAATTAACGTAATTTAACTAATTTAGTCGTAACTTTGATAACTAAATGCGAACTTTTTACATTAAACAACTTAATCTTATTTAAAAGACTGACTTACTTGCTGCTCATTTAATATACAGCATGCATCTCACTCGTACATAAGTTCGAGTGAGATGCATGTTTTTTTAAATTAGCCGCCTTCTTTAGTGCAATGTATTGGTTGACCGTCTATACCTATACATTTTAGATGAAACCGTTTGAAAGAAAGAAATAACTGATGCTTCAGCTGTAGCATAAATAATAGTTTAACAGTTATTTGTCATACAAGGGGGCAAAGTTGTATTTTAACGCCGAGTGTGGAATTGGAAAACGAGCAAGTGAAAGGATTTTATTTGAACCACGAGCGAAGCGAGTGGTTCGAGAATAGAATCCTGAACTTATCGAGTTATTAAATACACTAGGAGTAAAATACATTTGCATTTGCACTCGTGTGTAACACAAAACTTTTCCCCTCACTATAGCGAGGAAATTACAACGCAAATAATTTTTAAGAAAAAAAAAACCGTCCTTTCGGGTTCTGGTGAAAGCTACTTGCGAATGTTGGATTATGCAGAAATGTGTAGGTATTTTTTAAAACTGTTTTAAATGCTTTAATTATTAGATGGCAACACAAATGAATATATGTATAACGTTCAGATTTGAGGAGTTTCCTCAATTCCTCATGAGTCAAAGTTTGTCAAGCTTCGATTTCTTATAATCATAACAAATCGAAGCTTGACAAACTTTGACTTGAAAACTCAATATGCTTAACAAACATAACTAAATAAATGTCACTGTTCTGAACTTAAATGCATGCTTTTCTTACAAAAATACCAAAGTCACTATGAGTGTGCCGTTCAGATTTGAGGAGTTCGGTTCTAACCATCATCAGCAGTTCCACTGCACCAAATGTCACTGTTCTGGACGATAGTGCATGCTGTTCGTATAAAAATACCAAAGTCACTATAAGCGTGCCGTTCAGATTTGAAGAGTTCCGTTCTGGCCATCATCAGCAGTTCCACTGCACCAAATGTCACTGTTCCGTCCCTAAATGCATGCTGCTCCTTTAAAAATACAAAAATCACCATATGTATGCCTTTCGGATTCGAGGAGTTCCCTCGATTTCTCCAGGATACCAACATCAGAACTGGGTTCTGAGAAAAATGGGATAAATTTGTATGCATATACATTCAATCAAAGAAAAAATTTCAAAATCGGTTCAGTAACGACGGAGATAAATATCGAGGAACAAACATAAAAAAGAATAAAAAAAAAACATACAGACGACTTGACAACCGTCCTTCTTGAGATTTGAGGCAACGGTTAAAAATGTGTTTTTCACTGCTTCCAGTAGTTCCATAGGTGGTAAATCATCTTCATTACTAGATTCACCTACTTTTTTAAAGCAGTTAGTTTGACTATATCTAAGGTCAAATTACTTTACCCACTAGTGGATAAAATGCGTTTTTACCCGCTGGCATTAAAGGATAAAACATGTGTTTCCGAGCTAGTGAGGGGAAAAATATAGTTATACGTATTGAATATGCGGTTTATTAAATATGACTATATGACTCAGCTGAGCCATTTTAATTCATATCTGATTTATTTAACTGTCATGAAATTTTGTGATGCGGAAGATATATTATGTATATTGTAAAATAAAATAAAATATACCTTCATTAAAAAGGATTGCTACTTTACAGCTTAATCTTGGAATTACATATTTAAAAAGCTATTATTTAATAAAATTTTATTCCCAGAAATATCTTAATTGATAAATCTTTATTGTATCATATACCTAGTCTAATTGCGTAGATAAGAGTACAATTAAAAAGGAATTGAATGCAATAAAGAGCTTTGAAGACATTAAATTTAATTCGACTATTTGCAGTACAAACGGTTTACTACTCGCTGCAGTTACTGCCCGAATCGAACATTAAGATACGCCAAATATTAGCTCTGGATACGATGCGGGTCGGATATTCCAGTGTTAAAAAAAACGTTTTTGTTTGAGATGTCTTTGTCAAGCCAATTCCTTTGACACGTACTCGCCACTCGGGTTTAAGGTGCTCTGTGTTCAAGCCAATATGTAGTATTGTTAAGTTTAATTACTCAATTTCTCAATAGATGTCTCTGTTACAGACGGAAACTAGATAACGGCAATTTTTATAGGATATATGCAAAAAACGGTTAAATATATTAATAACTGTTATATAAATAAAGGTAACGTAGCAACGTGTCGTTTTCTAGGGACATCCCGGCGTCAAAAATATTGTGGATATGATAGAGCAAAGCTCTAAACTCCCATAACTCATATAAAAAAAGAAGTGTCTCTTTCAAAGTGGTCCTATGAACCGGATGGATTGATTGATTGATTTAGTACCTATAGATAATTTTTAGATATTAATTACAATTTTATTATATTGCAGAAAACATGAATGCATGAAAGTATAACAGCGCTACATGACGCTACGATCCACTTTTAACAAGAGGCAAACAAAATCAACACCGAAGAAAGTTCAAATTTAAACCAAATTATTAACATCCTAAAGTTAAATATTCACTAAAAGCTTACCCTTCTGTTGCAGATGACAAAGTATTCCTCTATCACAACATACGAGTTTTAACTCTGTTGTTATAAGTTTAAAGTTAACTTTCAGTTAAAGAGGAGATAATCGGTTAGAGTCAAGGGAATGTTTTAATTAGGTTAACGATGCCAATGCGCTCGCGCAGCGTGACGTCAGCACTAGTGATGTACCCGCTTCCGGGGTATTTACCCCAAAACGCGGTATTCCTGGGAGGCTCTTGGCGGAGGTTTTTTTTGAAGTGAAATTTCTAATACGACTTCCAACATTTAACGCTTACAACTTACAGCGTTAAGCGTTAAACGCTCAGTGTTGCCGTTGCCAACTGAAATACCCCTTCCTATTTTCATTTCCACATTGCGAAGTTTCGCTTCTTCCGCGTCTATTTTTCTCCACGCACTATGTCTAAAACGTCATGTCACGCAGTATGGTCTAAAAATAAAATGTCTAGTGCGTTTGGGCGACTTAAACAAAGAATTATATACTCGGTGAAAAAATTTCATCAGTACCTGTATGGTCGTCAGTTTATTTTAAGGACAGATCACAAACCGTTAGTGACCATTTTTGGGGACAAAGCAGGTATTCCAGTAATGGCTGCTAGCCGTTTACAAAGGTGGGCAGTAATCTTGGGGGGTTATCAATATGACATTGAGTATATTCCAACAGCCAAGAATGCGGCAGATGCCTTATCCAGATTACCACCAGCTCATCAGGATGCCAAAGACTGTGCAGAGGTAACATATGTCAATTTTGTTCAACATTTCCTACCTATAACTAGCAAGCAGGTGAAGAATGAGACGGAAAAAGATGAGACCTTGAGGAAAGTAAACCAATTCTTACATCGGGGTTGGCCGAGTCATTGTTCAGAAGAAGAAATCAAACCATATTTTGCACGAAGACAAGAACTATACACGGAAGCAGGCTGCGTCATGTGGGGATACCGGATGGTGATACCAACATCATTGCGAACCAGTATCATGAAGGAATTACATAGCAGTCATCAAGGAATTGTGAAAATGAAGGCTGTAGCCCGCAGTTTTGTTTGGTGGCCGGGCATTGACAAGGAAATTGAACAAATTTGCAAGCTTTGTACTATCTGTGCAGCAGACGCAGCAGCCCCTGCGAAGTTAACCCCACAGCCCTGGCCATATCATGAGCAAGCTTGGAGTAGACTTCACATTGATTTTTTGGGTCCCTTTGAAGGAAGAACATTCTTTGTGATTATAGATTCAACAACAAAATGGATTGAAGCTTTTGTGATGCAAAGGACAACAGGGACCGCAGTGATAAAGGTGCTAATGGAGGTATTTGCTCGCTTTGGGTTACCGAAAGAAATAGTTTCAGACAATGGCCCGCCCTTCACTAGCCAGGAAGTGGATCAGTTCATGACACGGAATGGAATTAAACATACCTACAGTGCACCATACCATCCGGCATCAAATGGAGCCGGAGAAGGGGCAATAAAATTATGTAAACGAGCTCTGCGAAAAGCGACCAAGGAAAAGGTGGACTTGGAGACAGCATTACAGACCTTTTTATTTAACTACCGCAATTGTCCACACAGCACGACAGGTGAATCTCCAGCCAGGATGTTACAGAGAAGAGCTCTTCGCTGTAGGCTTGACTTACTACAACCAGGCGCCACAGTAGATCAACGCGTCCGGGAAGCCCAAAGTAAACAGATAGAAAAGTTTACTAGCAGACCATCACAGCAAATGAAAATGGGAGACCCAGTTTGGTTACAGGAGTACAGCGGCCCTGATAGATGGGTGCCAGGAACCATATCCGAGGTAAAGGGGAACCGGAACTATGTAGTCTCTAGGGAAAACGGTACCACCACTCATAGGCATACTGACCAACTAAAGAAAAGATTCAAATACTGTGTACCACCAGGAGACCTATTTAATGACGAGGAGGATATAGGTAGAGAAGTGCCGCAGCCGACCGAGCCTCCGAGCCAGACCACGCAGGTCACGCCCGCGGCGCCCGCCCAGCCCGGCACCAGTACCGACCCGCCTTCTCAAACCGGTATTCTTGAAAGTAAGCGAGTTAGACGCCCGCCCGTCAGATACGGTTTTGAAATAGATTAAGTTTTTAAATATTTTTTGTAGTTATTATTGTAATAAGTTAATAAGAGCTTGACATACTGCATAATTTAGATGAACAACTTATCACTTTCATTGTAAAGGATTAAAGCCATGTCAAGCCCTGGAACCCTAGATAAGTTTGTTATTTGCATCACTGCGGTTAATTAAGAAAAGGGGTGTTATATATGTATAAATGTAGGGTAGAGTTAATCTACACGCGCGCCCTCTGGCGCCGACTTGTTCTTGTAACGTTTCGTCAGTCCGGAAATAAACCTGTGTCTGAACGCCTGTTTTTCTGTTGGCTCCACCCCAGAACTATTCCGCATCATCCCTCACCAAGTATAGACTACATATCTATCACATACACTACGTATTTTTAGGGCGTCTGACATCCGAAACACTACAAGGGTTGTAGGTACGTTGCCGGTCTTTAAGATAAGTGTACGGTCTTTTCTTGAAAGATTGGAGGTCGTATCGGTCCGTTAACTTCAGGCGTTCATTCCACAGTTTAGCTGTGAGCGGCAGGAGTTTCTGGAGAAACGCACTGTTGAGGACTACCAGCCATCTAGCAAGTTAAATTTTCACCGTCATGTAATAAATTTGTGAATAGAATAATCCTCTTATTCATAAAAATAGTTACTGAATGATTAGTGAAAAAGTGTTATATCCCTTTCTCACAAGTACATAAGTCAACATGACAGAAAGGGACAAAACACTTTTATAATCAGTTCAGTATTTTTTTAATGAATAAGGGACTAAAAGATGTTCAACCGAACGGGAGTCTAGTTCCCACAACACATCACTAGTCACGTCAAAGTTTACATCGAACTGAGAAAGGGTAATAAAAATCGCTGGAATGTTTGTGTGGGAAACGAGGAAAAGAACCTTCATCAGGATACCTAGCCAACGTCACAATCACTTACGTTTCGTAAGCGCATCGTACTCGTAGCTAGGTCTCCCTATCTTCTGGATGCTGATACGCAATAATGTGTTATTCCACATGAGTTTTGCAAAATGTCAACTTTAATCGTCAAATTTTGAGTTGACATCTTATTGCAAAATGCATGTGGGATAACACATTATTGCGTATCAGCATCCTTCTATACTGTAACAAAGAGGATCGAGTATTATAGAGAGTTACTGTCGAAGTAAAATGTGTAATCACAGTGCTTAGACTGCCATCTCTTGACACAGGCTTAAAACTTTTGAACCTCAGTTTTGACAATTTGGCCCATATTCTTAGCTTATGTGTTAAAATGTTAAATATTAATATTAGCGCCATCTGGCTGAGAGTACCCCAAAGGTGTAATGCCATCTAGGTCACCGTACCTTTTTCAGTATGGTACTGAGGTACGTTTTTTTCTTAGACTTTATCTGTCTATACGGAGTTATTTAAGTCTTTGACTGTGAGTAAAAAGCAAAAGCTAGGCAAAGTTGTTGTTTAACTGCGTGTGCCAATATTGGGTATCAAGCGATATTTTCCAATATTGAGCCGCTAGCGTTCAGAACGTAGAATCTGGCGCGTTGCGAGGATTTCAAGGCACGAAGGTTAAAAAAATGCCCCTAGCGAAACACGACGTTTTTCATCACACCGTGAGGTCCGTGAGGAAAATATTAACTGTAAAACCTCAAACTAAATCAAATCCATCAATTTTATAAACATTATTCCAAATTATCATTTTCAGGTTCATTCTATTCTACCAACCAGGGTAGGACATCATCCTTTCATACAAGTTAAGATTTGTATGAAATGTGGAACAAATTGCAACTTTCTCATTATTAATGAATAATCAAGTCGAAAGTCAAAATGTCGGCACCAATATCGCGCTTTAAAATTAGTTTAACAGTTCTCGAAAAGTTTGTACAAAAATTAAGGAAAAAATTAAATTTGTTTTTATTATTCCTTTTTTGTTACCAAGATTTATTTCATGAATTGAGATTTTAGTAAGTTTTATTTGGTCATTAAGGTTCTCTTGTATCTATATTTTCTTAATTATAACAATGGTCCTGTATATATCTTAAGAAAGTCGACTTATATCACTAAATGTTGGTAACAAAATAGGATCAATTAAAATTTGCTGACGTGGCTATGTACAAACTTTTCGACAACTGCTGTGAAACGAAAAATGGATTTAAACTATGACAAAATACTTGAAAATAGCTAACCAACCAATCATAAAATGTCGCTACCAGCTTTTATAGTCGACAGTAGTATCTGCTTCCACCTAACTTATTACGCTGAAAATATTATAAGCGAATGAAATAAAACGATATTTATGTATTACCACCTACATTATAAATCCTTACACAAATAAACAAATCAAACCTAACATAATTTTGCATTCCACGCGCGTCTATCTCTCTCTAATCTATGGGAAAGTTATTCCTGGAATGGATGATAAGGGACATCCAACTCCATCTCCGTCTCTTTTTAACTGCTGGCTCATCGTATGTCAGAGAGAGATGGAGGTATAAAAGAATGTCCCATACTACATTTATATTATTTATCGAAAGTTACCGATGAATCGCTCGATGTGGGATGACTTTTTAAAATATTGTCTGTGGTTTTGCTTGTTTAAGCGCTGTATAAAGACGCTATCCCACACAAATAAAGGTACACTGTAATTTTAATTGAATTTACACAATTAAAACCGAGGGAAAGTGTGTGTGTGTCTGTTTGTTTGTCCGTCTTTCACGGCAAAACGGAGCGACGAATTGATGTGATTTTTTAAGTGGAGATATAATAGTTGAAGGGATTGAGTGACATCAGACTACTTTTTGTCTCTACTCGTATTTAAACCCTACTTTCCTTTAGAGCATTTCTTTTTTTTTGCCAATCATTTTTTTTTATTGTTTTAGGGAATTTTAGGTCAATTGTACTCAGAATTACGAGTACTTTCAATCTCACTGGGAGACAAAAAGTGTCCCAGAATTTCCATACATTTTTGTTACTTCCCTCTTTTGTTACCCCATACAACATGTACGGAAAATGGTAACAAAATAAGATAAAATCGTATGGGACCATTTTTTTAACTACTAGGATTGAAAAGGCTAGTAATTCTGAGTAGAAATAGCATTTTTTTTCAAAAATATCACACTTCATAAAAGTGGCAAAAAAAAAGGAATGCTCTTAAATGGGGGGTGTAAGCTTGTGTGGATCATTCTGCAATTTTCGAATTTGACGCGAGCGAACCGGTGAAAGCTAGTGTCCTATAAAGTAAACCTTTCATGTTCAACTAGCTTTTGCCCGCGGCTTCGCTCGCGTTAAATTCAAAAATTGCGGAATGATCCATATAAACGTAAACCCCCCATTTTTGGGAAGTGGGGGGTTAGGAAGAGACAAAAAGTAACCTATATCACTCTCCCTCAACAATCTCGTTGAATCTCCACTTAAAAAATCACGTCAATTTGTCGCTCCGTTTTGCCGTGAAAAACAGACAAACAAACAGACACACACACTTTTCCATTTATAATATTAGTATGGATAATACATACAGCGCGTAAACGCAATAAGGGCGATAAATGAAACCAGCCATATAATTCAATATTGTTATCATTAATTAAGAGGTGTTTTTGAGTTACTCTTAATTTTCACCCCAAAATGAGTTTTTGAAAACATTCCCAGCAGCAATGTACTGTAAACGTGGTTGCGATGACAATCAATGACAACTGTCAACGAGCGTTTAACGCGAGTGTGTTTGCATTACGTTACGGGCCGAATTAATTTGTATGGATAAAAAAATATTTAAATTTTAAGTAAAAGTTATCTAAATCCATTTTTTATGTCCTAATATACTCACCACCGTTAAGAGGTTCGCCCGTATTAGGTTTACACCCTGTAAACTTGTAAAATAATTGTATGGCTGCCGGCATCGAGAGGTCGCGACTAAGGGCCTCTGATTTAAAGCGTAGGTGGCTGAAGGCGTAATTTAATTTCTGACGTTTCTGTATAATTGTTAAGTGGCGTTGTAAAAACATTTACTTTATGGCCGTCTTCAATACGATTTGGTTAAAGAGCTTCGATTCTAATGCTACTAAAAACTTGTTAAGCGAGAAAAAAAAGTAGTAACTACCTAGTTAGAAAACGTCGTTTTAGTCACGTGTGGCCCCGTAGCCGAATGGCATTTCTACGACGTGAAACGAAAACGAAACGCCACGAAAGGTAGTCTGGCTCTGTCGCGCCAATACGCAAGAGCGATAGAGATAGATATCTACGAGCGTTTCGTGAGAGTTTCGTGAGCGTTTGTGCACTCGGCTACGCACGCTGATCGTCGTCCGATTTCTTCCCGTCATTCTTCGGATCTAGTGCGTAAACTACCATACAAGTAGTTCGACGGCTATGACGGATCTTATTTTAACGGATTCAGATGGGATTCGGATGGGACGTAGTGTAGTGAGAAATCGCTCTAACTGTAGACTTCAGTAAAGCAATCTACTTAATAGTTCTAGGGTTCATTTGGCGCACGCGCACGGTCAGTGACAAACTTGTGGTCATGCTACCAACAGTTAGTACTTAAACGCAGGATTATATTATATTATTATTATTGGGAGCCTGTTATGTCCCACTGCTGGCCAAAGGCCTCCCCCCTCTTTTTCCAATTTTCCCGATCTTGGGCAGTTTCGGGCCAATTATTAAGGAAGCGATCCAAGTCGGTGTCCTATCGTTTGACCAAAACTTGTTTAGCAAATTGACACTTGACAACCAACTACTGTCAAAATTATATTTTGGCAAGTCTTCACTTTACAAAAACATTTTTGACAAATTATTGTCATAACCAAATATTTAACCTATAGAATTACATTTTATAAGGGATACTTTTGACAAGTTAATATTTAACAAATAAGTTACATCAGGCGGGCCGTATACTTGTTTGCCACCGACGTAGTATAAAAAAAAAAAGTTAACTAATAAACCTACCATTTGCCTAAAAATGTTTGCTGTAATGTATTATTTGACAAGTGAATGTGTTATAGTAATTTATAATATGGGAAATGAAACACATAATTTCGAATCAAATCATATTGATGTTTCATAAAAAATGTTCCAATATAGTTTTCTACTTAGTCCCTGTATTTTTGGAATGCTACTACAGAGTAGATTAGGTTAGGTTAGAACTGTAAACCTTACAAAACCGAAGTAATACTATACTAGAACACTGGGTTAGGTTAGGTTTAGAACTCTGACCCTCACAAAACCGAAGTAATACTAGAAATGTGGGTTAGGTTAGGTTAGAACTGTGACCTTCACGAATCCGAACTGAAAAGTGAGCAAGCATTAAAGTGAACAAGAAAAGTGAGTCAGAACTGTGACCCTCACAAAACCGAAGTAATACTAGAAAAGTGGCTTAGGTTAGGTTAAAACTGATACACACAAAACCGAACTGATACTAGAAAAGTTGGTTAGGTTAGGTTAGAACTGTGACCATCACAAACCAAACTGATCTAAAAAATTGGGTTAGTTTAGCCTAGGCTAGAACAAAGGTCTGGAACTGCAGCTCCTATATAACAATTTATTACATGACATTTGGTAAATGTACCAATTTGTCAAACATACTATTAGGTAACATGAAAAATATACAATTGATATTTTATTATGTAACACATTGTACCTACTAATGTATTAGTTACTAAATGATTATTTGTCAAGTAAGTTTTTGTAAAATGATACATATGCGAAATAACATATTTGCCAATTACTATATTGATGAAACGTTTTTTGTAAAATGAACATTTGCTAAAATTGTTGTATGTATGTAGATATAGAGTAACTAATGAAATACGTGACAGCTGCTCCATATAAAACTTAACTGTCATAGGAAGTATAGGAACCATCATTTGACGCTCGAGAATAATATTATTTTTCTACTCGTCGACTGTAATCTGTCAATTAGGACACCACAGACTAAACTATAAGTGCTAACTTTTCAGTGTTGGATACTCTATGGCAGTTCCGACTCACCTATAATAATCTCATTATAGTTGACTTTTAGTTAACTGTAATAATTTCAAAAATAGAACTCCATACAATTTCTATATAAACTAATTTGCGATACCTGGCAATTTTTTTTTATCTGTCTCGTTATCGGCCAATCAGAGACGGTTATTACAAACAATTGGTTGCTAGATAATTCGATGTTGATACAACGACGGTGAACGACGCTATTAACATTAATTTCAACTTGCATGAATGATGATATTTCCGTCCATTGATGATGAAGTTGATGACTCGTAGAAAAAGTATTGTATACAATAGTGATATAATTAAGCTTTTCACTCTCGTACCGTACTATTAGGCCACTCAGCAAGATTCGTGGCTTAAACATGGTACTCGACTGAAAGCTTTGTATTATATCACGATTGTATAAAATACTATTTCAGCCCTTTAAAGTACTTACTCATATTCATAATCAAATAAGAAGAGCATATGTGTGCTTTTACCTTATCACACATACGTCCTTCATGGTATGAGAAAGAGAGCCAGAAGAATAATAAAGTTGTGGTCTGAGCGGGTCCATTCGGGTATTATGAGTGCTTTAACAGTCGCAAATTGTACAGTTACCTGCATAATGTGCATTTGTATTATAAAAGGTATTGAAGACAACATATAAGTACAGTTAAAGTTTAAGAATACGTACCTATAGCGTTATAACCCTTTTCTTGGCAACGTGTCTTACAAGATTATTCTCATTAATTTTTACATCCAAGTTTAGATTATAAACTGAAATAAATGTCATATACAAAGAAAAAGTGACCAAGGCCTCCAAGTGTTCAAAGCTGGATTCGAACCAGCGTCCTCCGTTATCGCGACGGATGCCTGAACCACTCGGCCAGTCTTCAGTTTATAGTTGAAATAGTATTGTGTCTACTAAAAATTACAATACTTATTTGTTATACAAGGGGGCAAAGTTTTATTTTAACGCCGAGTGTGGAATTGAAAAACGAGCAAGTGAAAGGAGTCTATAGTTGAACCACGAGCGAAGCGAGTGGTTTGAGGATAGAATCCTGAACTTGCGAGTTTTTTAACACACAAGAAGTAAAATACATTTGCACCCGAGTGTAACACAAAACTTACTACAGCGAGGAAACTACAACGCAAAAAATGCGTTTATCACTGCTTCCAGTATTTCCACAGGTGGTAAATCATCTTTATTACTAGATTCACTTACTTTTATCAATTTTAAAGCAGCTAATTTGACTTTATTCAAGGTAAAATTACTTTACCCACTAGTGAATAAAATGCGTTTTTACCCGCTGGTATTAAAGGACAAAACACGTGTTTCCGAGCTAGTGAGGGG
Source organism: Leguminivora glycinivorella (assembly GCF_023078275.1). Lineage (NCBI taxonomy): Eukaryota > Metazoa > Arthropoda > Insecta > Lepidoptera > Tortricidae > Leguminivora > Leguminivora glycinivorella. The sequence goes on from NC_062971.1 coordinate 5,732,557, forward strand.
AAAATTAAATTATTCTCTATGAGGATAAATTAATTTGTTCTAAGAATCAATTTTAGATTTTTCTTAAAGCATTTTTTTCGATTCAGGAGTAAGATGCAAGGTGAAGTCACATCTAAATATCATGCATCGAGCCGCATTTTATGTAGGTATGAGAAATCGCTTGTTAGTATGTATGAAAATGCGTACGTAAGCTTTCAGTTATACATAAAATACGGCGCGATGCTGATAGTGTGACTTTCACACTAAGTCCATTTTCACATTATCCGATCCGATATCGGATGTAGGATGAAATTCAAAGGCAAAAATCGAAGATGGCGGCTTAAGAGACAGAGTTAGATTTAGAGCCTATTGTGCCCCACTGCTGGGCAAAGGCCTCCCCCGCTTTTTCCATTCCTCTAGGTTTTGTGCGACAACTGACCAATCTCAAAAAGGAGTCTAAGTTATCCTGCCATCGCCGACGAGGTCTGCCGGATCCTCGGTTTGATTCGAGGGGCTCCCACTGCGTGCATGGTAGTGCGGATAATGTGAAACGCACTAAGGGTAATAAACGGAATAATACTATATATACAAGTTTCAAGTCCATATAAAGCACTTCACATACCTATTTTGTATCAATCCTAGTTACTTTGTTTGACTGTACCCATCAAAGTACAGGTTGAATGTTGCGGTGAGAACTATACTCGAGTGAGATGTCGCATCGCATGCGCATAGAATTAGAACCGGCCAGGGTTGCCAGGTGACCAGAAGCAAATTATCCTAATTGGACTTAAATGTCTATGAAAAATTCGCTATGAAAACTATCAAACGGTTTTGAGAGCCTAAAATCTGAGAAATTAAATTGTCCAATTTGTAAAAAAAAAACATGTAGGCAATTGTGAAAAAGTTACTAATGCTAATGATTTAAGCATTTTGTAAACTATCACAGAATTTCAAATACAGATATATAACTGAGTGAAAGTCACGTAACACCTCGTAAGAAGATAGATATATTACATATACTAGCTTTTGCCCGCGGCTTCGCTCGCGTTAGAAAGAGACAAAAAATAGCCTATGTCACTCTCCATCCCTTCAACTATCTCTACTTAAAAAATTACGTCAATTCGTCGCTCCGTTTTGCCGTGAAAGACGGACAAACAAACAGACACACACACTTTCCCATTTATAATATTAGTATGCATGTCATGTCATATTTTGCTCTAAATGACTTTTGGGTAGCATCACGTAAGGTGAATTATTGAAGACACTTTTACGTATGAATAAGATACTGATATGACGTTTTAGGGCGTTATATGTAGAGGTAGATAATGAAAAAGAAGATATATATTTACAAGTTTATTTACACATGATAAGAAAAATATCTGTGCTCATCACAGAAATAAAAGTCAGAGGGACGTGGAAAACAGGGTCAAACTGAGCTGAAGGGTAGGAAATTCCGCGAAACAAAGCCTTAAGGTTTCACTTCCCTGAGCAGATGTTAGTTGATAGCAGGCCGGGGACGACGCGTTGTACGTAGGCTGTCCCGGGCTTGTCAGACGAAGAAGGAACAGCGTGAAGATATAAGAATAGTTATCATTCACCTGGCAAGGATCTTGTGTGGTGCCTCAGCGATTCCGGACTCGATTCGGCGAGTAGAGGTTTCGATGAGTGCCTCGAGTCCGGAGAGGAAGGGTAGCAGCCTCGAATCCGGAGGAAGAGCCCTAAGAATATTTAGGCGTTAGGATGATCACAAAGGGTTTGTGACTACCACACCCGGCCCACCAAAGTCAGGAAGTGACCCATCAGTATCACTTTGGTGTTCACGGATGTAGTAGCCAAACAGGAAGGTGTGGTAGAGCTTAGATATAAAAGAAAGAAAGGGACACAAGATATAAAGAACTTACAACTAGATTATGTACAAAATTTACAACACTTATCCGAACCGGGGAAACGTATAGCACACAAACTATATTCTTCATCTGAACGACTTTTATCTTAAATTTTTTAAAAAGTTTAATTTTAGAGGACTTATAAATTGAAATAGATATCATACACGAAAGAAAAAACGGCAAGGCCCACTGGTGGCCGAGCCGGGAATCGAACCCGGGTCTTCAGCTTACGCGGCTAACGTCTTTACCACTAGACCAGCCCAAACAACAAATATTCAATAAAAATAATTTGATTTGATCCCTAGTTGTTTAGAGGACTTGTTTGTGATAATACTTGTAATAGTTGTAACAATTGTGAAAGTAGAAATCAGTAGGTATACTTATCGTTGCCTAAATCATTTTTTTTATATAAAAAACCAAAAGCCTAGTCGTATGGCGAAACGCAAGTGTTTTTATTTAAATAGTTAGTTAACAAATTACAGCTTTTCTCTGGGACAGCCTCATAATAATATTGGTTTGATGGCTACTATTATATAACTTGACTACTTCAATATTGTCAGTTAGACTGATTTACTTATTCATTACGATTAAATATTTATATTTATTTATGTTTTGTATTTTACATTACATACCATTTTATACGGGCACATGAAGTCTGTAAAATTATAATTCTACAAGATTGGGCAACATTAAGTCATAATTATGAGTATGAATCGCTGTCTATTTGGATCGCAATAATATTTAATTTAATTTTGATATTTTTGAACCTTAATAAAATTTTGACATAGATTTATTGGTGACTCACCAATAAATCTATGTCAAAATGGTGAGGCACATGGTCTCAACTGAAAGTACCTACTTGAATAATTATAATAAGTAACATTACAAAATTCCCATTTTCATCATCGTCTACTTGCCGGGCACGAGGCACGATTTTACTTTTTTTATAATTTTCCTTCTCTAAAATATAAAGGAAGATTTAGAAGAGAAGAAGAAACTCCCTTCTAAATCTTCCTTTATCGAATATAAACTTTAGTTCAAAAGCTCACGCCTGACGTACACAACACATATACCATTATACCTAGTGCTTCATATTATAGGTATGTTACTTAAACTATTGTTTTGACATCAGCTGACTGACTTCACCGAGTCTAGTTACACGGCGACCAATCAGCCCACTATCCCCGTAACAAACGATACCCACCGGTCGCCAACCCGACCGCGTTAAAAACACATTTTTTCCCACCACACTACTCCTTCAAAACCACTCTTCAAACCCACCGGCTATTACCTAAACGACCGTATTTCTTATCGTTAATAATTCCTCGGTAAAACCACTTCGAGTTCTGCAAATCTGAACTTAACTTGTAGAAATGTAGCTGTCTCTTTCTTTTGTACGGTTAGTGGGCCGTGGGAGCGAGAGCGAAAAGCTCGAGTCTTGCTAGCGGGACATCGACCAGCAGCTTTCAGAAAAACTTAGGTGAGATGCGGTGCGTTGCAACTTGGAAATTATGGTTAAAAGCTTTCTTTACACCGTGTGCCTACCTACTTATCAGCATTTATAAAACGTAGAGTTTTAGCGTCACAATTAAGATTTAGTTGTGTTTATTTAAAGCATTTCAATAAACATATTTATTTAAAAAAGTATTAATTTTATTGCATTTTTGTGATTTTACACATTTATCTCCCTACTTATACCTACTTAGAGCATCAGAAAATTTATGCAAACAATTATCCATACTAATATTATAAATTGGAAAGTGTGTGTGTCTGTTTGTTTGTCCGTCTTTCACGGCAAAACGGAGCGACGAATTGACGTGATTTTTTAAGTGGAGATACTTGAAGGGATGGAGAGTGACATAGGCTACATTTTGTCTCTTTCTAACGCGAGCGAAGCCGCGGGCAAAACCTAGTAGTACATATATTAAGTGATATATCATGCGATTATAACCATGAGAAGGAGTTAATAGTGACAGGAAAATAGTAATAAAAATAAAACCCTTTCTACATTAACTTTTTCACACACTATTCTCTAATCAGCTTTCTATTTTACTAAATTCAGTTTATCTCGAGAGCTGAGAGAAAGAGAATTCCACCACAAAAGCTCCACAGCAAGTCAACCCAAACAAAAACCAAACCGAGTTACAACGCCACACAACTGCCGCTACTTGCCCCGTGGACATCGACAAAAACCGTGCAGCCTACGTTTGTGTGTGTGCGTGCATACCAACACACACAGCCGCGCCGCATACCGAGGCGCGCGGGCGCACCGATCGTTGCGTTTTGCATCGAAGCCTCAGTTCTAAAGCTACTTTTAGGGTCATCAAACGCTTTATAGACGTCAAAACTTTGTTATCTTACAACCCTATTTTTAATTATAAAAACAGTGCGTGCAAGTGGAGATAATCAAATGAGAGTATAGACTGTACTGTGACATAGTTTCAACGTGTTAAGTTTTAAGTTAAGGTTGTGTTTGTGGTTAAGTGAAAAGTGCTGGATAACTAAGGTGTGGTGACATCAGTGCTATGGCAGGGCACGTGAGGGGTTGAAAGATGTGGAAGGACACTTTCTACGTGAAATCTGTAAGGAAAAAGGAGACCTAAATAGGTGAGTTTACATTAAGTAATTTTTTTTGGAAGATCATTGACGATAATGTCATAACTGGTTAATATCTGGCTTCGATAGATGCTATATATTGATTTAGACTAACACGATTTGCACTCATAATTTTAGCTCGTCGGGCCAAATATAAATGTAAGTGTTTACTCGATAGATGCTTACTGACACGACAATTAATAAGTGTTCAAATAGGTATCTACCAAAGAAGAATATATGCTTCGTTCGAAGACATAACGCTATAAGTTAATGAATATCTATAGCATAGAGCTTTGAATTTTATCACAAGTCCTTATTCCAGTTCAGCCAAATTTAAAACCTCAAACAAAACAAAATAAAAGAATCCGTTAATAGTATTAGATTTGAAGTTTTTTTTTAATACAATGCATGTAAAGACAAAAACCTACATAACCCCGCTTAGTAAGCAGTTACGACAGGTGTCACATGCACGTAGCCGTCATTAAAACACAGTACCTACACGGTTTGTGTATTCATTTTGAATTGAAGAGATTTAAAAGGAAACATTTGCACATCGATCAACACATCGATCACAGTGAGTGCCGAAACTTTCGAACAACTAGAAAGTAAGATAGCTAAAGCCATACATCTGTGTGAAGATTGGTTTAGTGCAAATGGCCTAAAGCTGAACTCCAATAAGACGAGCATAATGTTATTTCACCCCAGAAGACCAACATCAGCAATTGAAGTATCACTAGGTAATGATAGACTTGTTCAGACAGTAAATGAAGTAAAATTACTAGGTTTTCAGTTAGACTCTGAACTAAAGTGGAACAAACACATAGAAATGGTATGTAATAGAATGGCTAAAGGGGTTTATGCATTACGACAGTTAAAAACTTTAATATCAGATGTCAGCTTAAAAGAGACCTACTATGCTTACGTTCACTCAATACTATCATATGGAATAATTCTGTGGGGAAGCTCTTCTGATAATGAACGCGTCCTGAAGATGCAAAAACAGGCAATCAGAGTACTTGTTGGTGCAAAGTTTAGAGATTCTTGTAGGGAGCACTTTAAAAAGTTAAGTATTTTAACATCTGTCTCAGTTTATATAATGGATGTGATAATGTATATGAGAAGGAACATTCATGAATTCAAGATACGTGCTCAATGTAACCCTCGCCATACTAAAAGATCTCTAGATATAATACCGAACGTAAATAGATTAAAACTTACTAAACGCTTGCCAAATGCAGTGGGTTGTTTGCTCTATAATAAATTACCTTACCACATAAAAAATATCAAGCAGGAGGGTTTATTCCGTACACGGCTGAAATCGCTGCTATTATCTTGCACACTGTATAGCGTTAAGGAGTACCTAAATAATGACTACTCTGAATTTGACGTGGTTTTAAATTAAAATAAATGGTAGTAGGTACTCCTATAAACTAAAAGATGTAAATCTTATTGTAATATCTAATGTAAATATGTAGTTGTAGATATGTACATAATTGCCATATTTGACGATAATTGTATAAAATACTTATAAGTTTGATGTAATACAAATTTATATTGGGTTTTTATAATTAAATAAATTATTCTATTCTATTCTATTCTATTTGTATTCCTAATCTAATATAAACACCCAAAAAATACTATATCTAGTGGTAACAGTACAGTCAACCAATTGGAACCCTAGGCCACTCTACAACCATGTCAAACTGACAGACAGTGACAGATTTAAACAATCTGATTTATAACGTCACTATGACATAGTTCTACAGTGGCCCAGGGTTCCGATTGGTTGACTGTACATTCATCCTTCTACAAATGTCAAATGCTATTTTCCTTTCGGCATTAATATTCGGGTTCTCTTCCCTTAACCGCGAAAAAAGTAAACTTTTTTTTATTATTATAAATGGGCTTACTCTTGACCACAGACTAGCCAAAGGCAAAGACGTGGCCTACGATGGAGTGAGCTCGCCCAGAAGATGCCTGTTCACTCTTGATTTGAAGGTTGCCGGGTTATATGAGGTTGTTGGGTTACTTGCTCCAAATTGGAATAGTTCTCGCGTTTGCAGAATTTTTAATCTCAAAGAAAATGTGACATCTGACACATATCCAATGATGTAAAGGGTGTAGACGGCTGCCTTAGCTCTAAAGCACCCTGTACTTAAATAAGGGCACAAGTCTGTTGAATACGTGAAACTTCTTGAACTTTTTTTACATACGTTTGAAAGGTAGGGGTCCAATATTTGATCTTCGACCATTCGATTTTCTGAATTTCGTTCAATAATATATCCACTACTATTTAAATTGTACTAATATACTTACCCCCTTATTCATAAACGTTCACTAAGGGCCACTTGCACCAACGAAAATGGAGGGTTAACATACCATTTTATATGGAATTTGACAGCTGATAGCCCACTAACCCTGAGTTAAGTGATTGGTGCAAGTGGGCCTAAAGTTATTAAGAGGATACGGTAGCGAAAATGCTAAAATGGAAAGGAGCCCCCCTTTCAACTTGGGAATTTTAGTTAAATATACAAGTGTTATTAACTAGATTTATCGAAAAAAAATTGTCCACTGAAGCTTTAGTAGTTTCAACTCTGCCTACTTTACAGGGATACAGGCGTGATTGTATGTATGTATGTATGTAAATTGTCCATTAAGAACAACTCAGTCAAAAGATATTTAAAAAAAATCTTTAAAATCGAGGTTCCGCTCTCGACTCTTTCCTCCTTCAAAACTTAATCAATCGGAACGATATTTGAGAATCTGAATAACAATAAATAATCTATGTCGGACCGTTTAGCTTTTTTGGTTAATTGTTACCAATCTTGAGTATCACACCTTTTTTTGCGCCACAATGAAAAAGGAAGTTTTTGGAATTTTTTGATTGGCTCTAGATTCTTTAAAAAGCAGAATATCAAAAAAATCAAAACGGTCCGACACAGATAAAAATAATAACAATCTGTGTTGAAAAAATCATTGCCCTGTCTTCAAAAACCAGGGAGGAAATAGTCGAGAGCGTTTGTATGGAGAATTGACCCCTACCGTATCGTCTTAAGCCGACAAAGTTCGTTTGGCCCTTTCTATCACACCAATATGTCGGAAAGGTACAAACGAAATTTGTCGGCTTGATATCTTTAGTGAACATTTATGAATAAGGGGGTTAATCAAGAACGAGGGGTACGAGTAATGACCACTAGATTTAAAATTACTATAGTTTCCTTTTTCAAAAAAGCATAACGCCGTGGTTTGCGTGGGCGACGGTCGCGCGATGGTCGCGCGACGGCGATGCGACGCATACGAAATCAAACCTTATCGATATGGAAGTCGACGATGCGATGAGACGCGACGGCGACGGTCGCGCGACCGTCGCCCACGCAAGACACGGCGTTGGTTAGACAGACTTTTGATCGGCGAATTCGTGCGTTCGAAATTCAAAAATCGGTCCCTAGTATAGGGTTCGGGTGTCGGTGTAATTCTAATAATGTGACCCAACTCAGCTGTCTGTCATTAAATTAAATCAATGGTCACGCAGCAGCTGCGGTCACTTTGATGTGGGACCTTTGCAAAAGTTGTCTTTGGGCTAAATACAATTACACGATACGGTACGACGTTGTGACGAGGTACGCTACGTCGTGTAACGCCGTGTCTTGCGTGGGCGACGGTCGCGCGACTGTCGCCGTCGAATCTATCGATAAGGTTTGATTTCATGCGTCGCATCGCCGCTTCGCGCGACCGTCGCCCACCGCCATACGTCGTGTCGTAGAATCTATCATATGTTTATCATATAAATATTATCATGCCGTCTTTTTTCTTCACGTTGGAGAAAAAGGTAAGCATACTCACAGACCTTTCAAATTTCTATGATAAACATATGATAGTGGACTATCGGCCTTAGAATACATTTAAAAGTGGAAAGTATCGTAGTACGGTGAGAATTGAACTCACGGCCTCTGGATCAATACTCCAGCGCTCTGTCAACTGAGCCAGCGTTTTCCACCAATTACCGGGACCGCTGGGGTATCGATCCAGATGCCGTGAGTTCAAGTATCACCCAAGGTATTTTCCACTTTTAAATTTATTTTAAGCATTGCCATCACAAACGTTTCTGCTAATCAAAAGTTAAGAAACTTACCACGTACAATTAATTCTTTTTCACATGGTTCCTTTCCTTGTTGAACCACGAGGCTGTTGACATGGCAGCGATTCTTATCACAGTTATCACATGGTAGACTTCGATTTTTTTTTAAATTTCAACGGGCCTGATCCGATCGTAATATATGGATTTGATATGTCATGTCAATGCCAACCATGGCAGTTTCTTATATAGGTTCTACAAAAACCTATCGTTACCCAGTTTGTGTCTGGGACAGCGACATCTTTTAGGTAACAAACAAAACTATACTATATCGGCCCGAACGGCCACATTTTATCTTTTGAAATGTAGTATACGGAATAGTTTACGACGCAACCAATTTTGGGAATGAGGATAGTGTTCGGTCCGATATATAGTATTCTTTTGTTTGTTACCTAAAAGATGTCGCTGTCATTTGATTTATCGGGTAATTCCTGCTTCGCATTTTGAACACTACAATAGCATGTCAAACGGTCCTGTCGCAAACCCGTATAGAAACGTCGGAAATAAAGCAAAATTAATTATGTTGCATCGCGATAGTGGCTGGTGGTGTTGACACCCCGTTTTCGTGCTAGTCGAGGGCGAAGGTAATAAACACGCGATCTTAGGCTTTCTTAGTGACTGTCTACAGCGAAGCTGTACATCTTTCCCATGATCGTTTTGTGCGATATTTACGCCCACGTTTTGTTTTCTCTACAATACTATCTTTAGTACCAACTGTTATCAATCTAAAATACATACATACATACATATACATATAATCACGTCTGTATCCCATAAAGGGGTAGGCAGAGCACATGAACTACTAAGTTTCAGTGCCACTCTTGGCAAAAAGGGGTTGAAAGAAATCCAAATTGTGACATTGCAGTGACAGGTTGCCAGCCTCTCGCCTACGCCACAATTTAACCCATATCCACAGTTATGACACCCACGGGAAGAAAGGGGGTGGTGAAATTCTTAACCCGTCACCACACGGGACAAAATCTACAATATGACCAAAACATTTATTTACCCATTTTGTAACAATAGTTATACTTTTTACAAGATAAGTATACCTAATCGCCTACATTGCACAAAATATCTCTCGGATACAGTTTTTTACATATCTCAACTGAATACAAAATTTCGCATTTTCCAGTCTGCTAAGCTTATATTTTTGTACGGGCGAGATAATTTTTTGCTATTGTGGATCAGTGGATCCGCGAACCCGTCCTTATGTCATATAACACAGTGCATCTATCTCGGTAGTGATTAGGTATGATACTTAAAATATTCAACTGACGGCACTAAGAATAGTATGAAATGGGGTCAAAAGTGGTTACCACAGATGTCATATACCATAGATTAAGCAAACGTATCTACTTAGAGTGTCAAATGAACTCGGTAAAATCCACTGAGTTGTCCATCTTTAATCGCTGCTTGCAGCTTTCGGGTGTTAATTTTTGTAAGTTGATGTCAACAAAAACATTAAAAATGCCTCGTCATGTGATATTTAAATGCAACAACACAAAAATTATGAACACTCAAGGACCTGAGACATACTTAAAATCACAGGCAAGTATCAACTTCAGTACAAAATCTGACACTCTCGGCTCTTATACAAATAAATGAACTTGTTTCTTCTATCTACTTCAGCACGGGAAGCATGGTCGCGCGATAGACGATAAAATATCAGGCCGTCCCTATCGCACTATTAGTAAGTGCGATAGGGACGGCCTGATGTTTTATCATTTATCGCGCGACCATGCTTCCCGTGCTGTGGTGGGTGTGTGGTGGTTAAATACCTACTGTAATTTGTAGTCTTTCTCTTTCGCACTCATGAGATGTTTATATACCTACGTGATGGCATGCCTATTGTACACTTCAATTATCGTTAAGCACATTGCATTGATATTCTCATAACCCTTCTCGACTGTATTTTCTCTATGTCTCAATGGATAATGGTATAGACGAACGTTCTAAGGCAACGCTTTATTGACGTATCAAAGCAACTCCATATTTGGCTCATAACGCTGAAGAATGGGGATAATAGAGTGGACAATAGGACTTGCGGGTTAAGATGGGTAACCACAGTTAATATGACCGTCTTTGGGAAATTCAATTTTATTCTAAAGGTAATAAGAACATCGTTATCTGAAATTGTAGGACGCAAAAGTTATGGCTACCTGTAGCTTGCAAGTGATAAATATTTATTGAAGCTTTTTACATATCCTGAGCGGTTTCGGGGCGGTTTTCTATGTGACACTGATAATGTATTCGAAAAACAATGTTTAAGGTAATTTTGTTAGGGTTCCGTAGTCAACTAGGAACCCTTATAGTTTCGCCATGTCTGTCTGTCCGTCCGTCCGTCCGTCCGTCCGTCCGTCCGTCCGTCCGTCCGTCCGTCCGTCCGTCCGCGGATAATCTCAGTAACCGTTAGCACTAGAAAGCTGAAATTTGGTACCAATATGTATATCAATTACGCCAACAAAATGCAAAACTAAAAAGTGGAAAAAATGTTTCATTAGGGCACCCCCCCTACATGTAAAGTGGGGGCTGATATTTTTTTTCATTCCAACCCCAACGTGTGATATATCGTTGGATAGGTATTAAAAAATGAATAAGGGTTTACTAAGATCGTTTTTTGATAATATTAATATTTTTGGAAATAATCGCTCCTAAAGGAAAAAAAAGTGCGCCCCCCCCTCTAACTTTTGAACCATATGTTTAAAAAATATGAAAAAAATCACAAAAGTAGAACTTTATAAATACTTTCTAGGAAAATTGTTTGAACTTGATAGGTTCAGTAGCATTTGAGAAAAATACGAAAAACTACGGAACCCTACACTGAGCGTGGCCCGACACGCTCTTGGCCGGTTTTTGGTATTTATTGGAAACCAAGATATAGGAAGCTAAGCTGGTCGTCCAGGCTAAAGCTGTTATATGTTCCCACGGATTTTTGCTGATTGTTTATCTGAGAGTGACTGCTTCAAACTAGTTTTTTTGTGTTAGGTACCTACCTATGTAACATTACTAACATTGCTCTAGCCTATAGGAACATTAGGAATCAAGCGCAGCGCAAAGTCACTGCCGTGCTTTTCTGGAAGCGTTTCTGTTGCCTTTATATTTTACTACTCAAAAAAGTTTAATAAAACAAATTGACAGCAGATATTCCTTCCTACAAATAAGTACCTTAGCAGTAACCCTGGGTGGCTAGCCGAATGGCACAAACGCTCACGAAACGCTCACGAAACGAAGCGCTAGTAGATATCTATCTCTATCGCGCTTGCGTATTGGCGCGACAGAGCCAGCGGCGTAGCGCTTTCGTTTGGCGTCGGAGAAATGCCATTCGGCTACGGGGCCAGGGTGGCTAGCCGAATGGCACAATCGCTCACGAAACGCTCACGAAACGAAGCGCTAGTAGATATCTATCTTTATCGCGCTTGCGTATTGGCGCGACAGAGCCAGCGGCGTATCGCTTTCGTTTGGCGTCGGAGAAATGCCATTCGGCTACGGGGCCTGGTCTCTTAAACATGGCCATCTGTAACAGGATTAAAATCAAGTCACTTTCACAACGAGGCTTTAAGGATGAGCATCCACTAAAAAATGAGGTCAATGCTATTTACTGCCTTCTGCCAAACCAGAATAAACACCTTGAACTCTAATAAACCGACACAATAAATAAATATCACTAATGTTATGAGAAAAAAAAAACATTTTATATATTTATTAAATATATTTAACTTATCTTGCCTTAAAAAATATAAAAAAAATTAAACCGACAGAAAAAGAAAGTTTAATGTGATTGTTATGTATATGTTAAATAATCTTACATATATTTATCGCCAATATTGTTAGTATAAGTAGATAAGTACACACTTATCCTACGCAGGTTTTGGTAGTATTATACATAGTAGCTACAATTAAGTGCGGAAAACAGGGAATTCGAAACGTGGTAATAAATAAAAACAACACGAGTTTTAAATCGACACGAGACTTCGTCTTTCTTTAATTTTGTAAATATCGCAAGCAAGTTAACACTTTTTCGTTTAAAAACTACTGATGAGATGTGCTATACAATAGTGCATAATATGTCATGAGCTACTTTGCGAACTAGTGTGGGAATAAAACACCAATGTAAGAAGTACGACTTTTTTTTTTTTTAGGGTTCCGTAGTCAACTAGGAACCCTTATAGTTTCGCCATGTCTGTCTGTCCGTCCGTCCGTCCGTCCGTCCGTCCGTCCGTCCGTCCGTCCGTCCGTCCGCGGATAATCTCAGTAACCGTAAGCACTAGAAAGCTGAAATTTGGTACCAATATGTATCTCAATCACGCCAACAAAGTGAAAAAATAAAAAATGGAAAAAAATGTTTTATTAGGGTACCTCCCCTACATGTAAAGTGGGGGTTGATATTTTTTTTTCATTCTAACCCCAACGTGTGATATATTGTTGGATAGGAATTAAAAAATGAATAAGGGTTTACTAAGATCGTTTTTTGATAATATTAATATTTTCGGAAATAATCGCTCCTAAAAGAAAAAAAAGTGCGTCCCCCCCCTCTAACTTTTGAACCATATGTTTAAAAAATATGAAAAAAATCACAAAAGTAGAACTTTATAAAGACTTTCTAGGAAAATTATTTTGAACTTCATAGGTTCAGTAGTTTTTGAGAAAAATACGGAAAACTACGGAACCCTACACTGAGCGTGGCCCGACACGCTCTTGGCCGGTTTTTTTAGTATGAATAGGTAGACGTTTGACCACGATCACACCTGATGGTAAGTGATGATGCGGTCTACGGTGGATCACGCTTACCTATGAGATACCTATTTACTCTTGCTTTAAAGAGACCTGGATTGTACTCATGTGGGAACATAGACTCAGGCAGGGCATTCTACTCCTTGGCGGTTCGCAAAATAAATGTTGAAGCGAAACGTTTAGTGCGACTTTGTAAGAAGTAGGTATATGTTAGCTAAACATCCATACTAATATTATAAAGGGGAATGTGTGTGTGTCTGTTTGTTTGTCCGTCTTTCACGGCAAAACGGAGCGACGAATTGACATGATTTTTTAAGTGGGGATAGTTGAAGGGATGCAGATGGAGAGTGACATAGGCTACTTTTTGTCTCTTTCTAACGCGAGCGAAGCCGCGGGCAAAAGCTAGTTCTGTATAAACGAATTCTTTAATGAGTATTTTGATGGGTAATTTTAGTCATTACAAATAAAGTTATTGGTAAACGATGGGTGAATTAATAGTGATAAAAATGCGGCAAATTTTGAAATAATCAAACAACTTGAGCACTTACCTTTATCGCATGTTAGCAACAAAGTCAGAAAAAGTATACTACTTTATACGTGGGTGACGTCATTTCCAAACTAAAATGGAATTGGGCAGGACATGTTGCCAGGCAGAGTGATGGCAGGTGGACTAAAATGTTGACCGAATGGTGGCCGTTATCGGATGTAAGAAGCGCCTGGCATCCGTTGGCTCGTTGGGTGGACGACATCCGAAAAACTGCGGGGCACTTCTGGATGAGATTAGCCCAGGACCGGGATAAGTGGCGTACACGAAGGGAGGCCTATGCTCAGCAGTGGGCGATTAATGGCTGAAATGATGATGATGATGATGACTTTATTTAAAGATAAGTGTCCTAATGGATAAAGTTGATGGAATTAATTTTGGTGTTATCTTTTCACGTAATTAGGCAGTTCGTCAGTTTGCCAAAGAGGGAATTTAAGGCACATTTACGTCGTGGGAAATTCAAGATTTAAAAAAAAATTAGCATATGGGCCACTGGGGCACTTTTACACGTCACATACATAACATAATTTTTATATTTGAATTTAAATTACAATTGATACATGTAACATTTGTACCTAATGTAAAACGCTACTACAATTAATTAGAGATGTATAAGGTCTCTTCAAGTCGAAAAAGTATAAAATTACTTTAGAAGTGCAAATGACTCTAAAGTCTAAATGTCACAACTTAAGATAACATGTATAGGTATTATACTTAAAGGATCATGCTTCATATCAGAACTAGCTTTTGCCTGCGGCTTTGCTCGCGTTAAATCTGAAAATTGCCCGCATTTTAAGGAGGTCCGGTCAGAAAGAGACAAAAAGTAGCCATATATCACTCTCTATCCTGTCAACTATCTCCACTAATCACGTCAATTTGTTGCTCTGATTTGCCGTGTAATACGGACAAAACAGACAAACATGCTTCTTTCCCATTTATAATATTAAGTATGGATTTTTGATGGAAAGAGTAACTTTTGTGTGATTGAGTTGATCCACTAAGAAGGTTAATGATGGTGGTTCTTATGAACGTGCTGCATTTAGAATCCAGGTTGATGATCCATTTAGAGTCGTTATTTCGGGAAAAATCTTAATAGGTTTGAGGTGCGCCACAGGCGCCACAGCACAGCGACATCTATCGAGTGTCTGGGTAAACAGTTAAAATACCTTTGATTATACTTAAGTACTACTAACTTGTACTAACGTAATGATTTGATGAGTTTATCGTATTACTTACGTGTTAAGTACTTGATTAAATCTATTGTATTTTTAGGGACATGTTCTTCTGCATTTTTGATAAAAGTTCTCGTTACACTAGTTAATTATTATTTTTGTAATCGATACCTAAATAAAAATAATAAGTACCTCTTTCAAGCGAGAAACGTCAATAGACGTCGCCACATAAGTAAGCGTTAACTAATTACATTTAAATTGACGTTGCTCGCTTGAAAGGGATATGTATGTACTTGTATCTACATGTCCCACAGGTATTCATAAAAACAGAAACATTATTTTCTCACAGCATAAGTACTAGTTTCACACATTTCAGACTCCAAATAGCCTGATTAGGCACACAGCCTAATAAATAACTGTCAGAATCACTTAGCAACCGGACATCGCAATTCTCATCATTGTATGTAAAACGTTTCTGTTTCCAATAAACATGTATTGTATGTATTGACAGCTGAGACTTTGTTGCATGTAAAAAACTGTCGGAAAGAACGCAACCAGCTTCCTCTTGACTTGTTATTGTATTCAAATGGGGGAATTATTTGGTTATATAAATACGTTTTTACAGTGGGTTTGCTATACTGGTGGTAATGAGAAATCCTTGCACCTGACACTTAAATAAGGATAAATTGTCCAAAATGACGATCATTTATGATTTTTTGATCATTGAATCTACGTTAATAGGAGGGTTTATATACATACTAATATTATAAATGGGAAAGTGTGTGTGTGTTTGTTTGTCTGTTTTTCACGGCAAAACGGAACTACGAATTGACGTGATTTTTTAAGTGGAGATAGTTGAAGGGATGGAGTGTGACATATAGGCTACTTTTTGTCTCTTTATAACGCAAGCGAAGCCACGGACAAAAGCTAGTTATTTACATATTTTGTAAAGATATGAATATCAATATCCTGAGTTCAAGAAAATATTTAATCATACCTACTTTCCAAACGTATACCTAACCGTAAACTTCTAAAGTATGTGTACTTATAAAAACTAACATAAAGATGACTTGAACAAATAAAATTTCAAGGAAATCAGATCACCAGTAAGGTTCTCAACATTTGCATAAATAGATAATAATCACTTCCGATCCGAGACAGTTTTATCGGCAAAAGTATGTTAATGTTTAGAAACCATGCAAACACATATTAATGGCTTCATCCAAGGGTGATCGGATACGGTGCCAATATCCAACCGAATATTTAAGCTCTGAGATGTGAATGAACATTTGATACGAACATATTGAGGAAGTGACACCGAGAAAGTGATAAAAAAGTATTACGTCACTTTATTAAGCTTGTAACTTCCGTTGGTTTTTGTATGTTGTACATTTTTAAATTATTTATACCTAGACAACTAGGGAACAAATCAAATTATTTTTAACCGACTTCAAAAAAGGAGGAGGTTCTCAATTCGACTGAATTTTTTTTTTATTTTTTTTTTGTATGTATGTTACTCGATATCTCCGAAAATCGTGGACCGATTTTCAAAATTTTTTTTTTGATCGAATGGGTATACCCCCGAGATGGTCCCATTGGCACCAAGTCGGGGTCTGATGATGGGATCTTGGAGAAATCGAGGGAACTCTTCAAATGTTATAGGCACATGTAATGTTTTTAGTGTATTTTTCAAAGGTACACCAGTATTTACGTCTGATGGTAATAATTTTATGTGGCTGAGTTGATGATGGAAGGTCAACTCCTCAATGGTTAGGAGTTAAAGGATAATTCTTTCACTACTGTACATATATTCGGACTGATACATACACCGTGTTTCCGGTAACACTCAAAACCTCAGACACCCCAACTGATTTTTATTTTTTTAAACTCATCTAGAGTATTCATCTTTTAATCTGATGGTTACTTTTTTTTAAATTGAATTTTTAATTTTTTGTACAGCTCTACTTGACTTTTAGCTCTACACTCATAATAAAATAATTGCTAACTTCCACCATAAACCACAAAACTATTTATTTGTGTACGTTACTGCAGCGACATAAGGTTTACCAATAGACAGCTAAGATGTCACTGTAAAACACTTTAAAGCTTTGTCACAGTAAACTTCAAATTGGACAGGTAATCAAATTTAAACCCAATGTTTAAAATGACAAGGTTGTAATTAGGTACGAGTTCAATTTGTTATGACTTATGATAAACATTAAGATTAAACTGACAAACAACGTCAAACTCGTAGCGAAAAAATAATCGTCCAAGTAACCAGCCAGTATTAATACCCCTAAATACTGAAAAAGGTAAACAACCTCTAGCAATGCGATATACACAATGTTGTCTTACGAGTACAATAGAATAGGCACGTAAATAATAACTAATAATACAAATTTAAATAAAAATATTACCCCCATCAAGATATAGCTGAATCGATTCTACTCTCGATTCTGAACAAACTGTTTTCAGGTTTTTAGTGTTAAGTGAAACACGGTGTATAATATCAATAGGAACCACTAAAAACCGCCTTCAAAAATAAGCGCGTTACAAAACACGGAGAAACTAAAAAGCCAAAAATAATAAACCTTTATTTATTTATTTAAACTTTATTGCACAGTAAAAATATACAGTTACAAAAGGCGAACTTAATGCTACATGGCATTCTCTACCAGTCAACCTTTAGGCCAAACAGAGAAGACCAAAAAAAGGTGCGGGATATGTAAAGAACACTAAAGACTTGATTTTATTGGACTACGTTATAGAAAAAAAAATAGGGACTTATGTAAATATATTTACCTAAACCTAAACCTTTCAATTCAGATTTCTTATCGTATTGCAATAAGCTAAACATCCAAATTATAAACAAATCAATTATTTTTGTAGTCGGTACCAGACCTATTCGTCGCCTTGCTATTGCCTGTTTGCCCCACCCAACCATACACAGGCTGGTACCGACTCCAAAAATAATTGATTTGTTTATAATTTGGATGTTTAGCTTATTGCAATACGATAAGAAATCTGAATTGAAAGGTTTATTATTTTTGGCTTTTTAGTTTCTCCGTGTTTTGTAACGCGCTTATTTTTGAAGGCGGTTTTATTTTTTGTTAAAAAGTTTATTTATTTGTTGATTTTTAGTGGTTCCTAGTGATATTATATGTATCAGTCCGAATACATGTACAGTAGTGAAAGAATTATCCTTTAACTCCTAACCATTGAGGAGTTGACCTTCCATCATCAGCTCAGCCACATAAAATTATTACCATCAGACGTAAATACTGGTGTACCTTTGAAAACTAGACTAAAAACATTACATGTGCCTATAACATTTGAAGAGTTCCCTCGATTTCTCCAGGATCCCATCATCAGACCCTGACTTGGTGCCAATGGGACCATCTCAGGGTTATACCGGTTCGATCAAAAAAAAAATTTTGAAAATCGGTCCACGATTCTCGGAGCTATCGAGTAACATACATACAAAAAAAATAAAAAAATAAAAAAAATAAAAAAAAACATTCAGTCGAATTGAGAACCTCCTCCTTTTTTGAAGTCGGTTAAAAATCAACAAATAAATAAACTTTTTAACAAAAAATAAAACCGCCTTCAAAAATAAGCGTGTTACAAAACACGCAGAAACTAAAAAGCCAAAAATAATAAACCTTTGAATTCAGATTTCTTATCGGATTGCAATAATCTAAACATCACAATTATAAACAAATCAATTATTTTTGGAGTCGGGGCCAGCCTGAGTATGGTTGGGTGGGGCAAACAGGAAATAGCAAGGCGACGAACAGGTCTGGTACCGACTACAAAAATAATTGATTTGTTTATAATTGGGATGTTTAGATTATATATATATACTATACTAAGGATTATTTATATAGGATTTACATACTTCATACTTAGAATCGTTCGTACCTCGATTTTTTAGCGCCACCTAATACCTTAAGAAGATCATAACTACACTGATGATGCCTACCATTTTTTTTTTCAAAATGTGTATTGGCGTGATATCATGATTTTAAAATAAATAAATATGTTATTTGTTCTTATAAAATATAAAAATACACAAAAATATTTGGGGAAAATATGATTTCAGCCACCAAAAAGGCCCATACATTTCAGGGGTACGCTTTTTTGTATGGGCTTTGTCAGTCCAGCATTAAATCTTTCTTGCCTATACCTTTGAAAGTATGGATTACCATTTTCCTTTATCAATTAATCGATACCACTTTTTGCACAATCATTTTTTCTCGCCCATAGAAAGAAAATAAATGGATAATTAAAACAGCTATCTCACTAAAGGTGACGGTAGCAACTGCCAATCAAAGTACAGTGTCCCTCAGGAAAAATGTACGGACTTATGTCCGTTATCTCTAGACTAGATGCTCAAGTTATCTGACTTTGTAGTTCTGAGCTCCACATTGCGCAGGAGACGCGTTTAATAGCAGGAAGTAAGAGTTAAAGCCAGGCGGTCTAGACACACACCATATCCACCATATCAAAAAGGCGTAAGGACAGTATCATTTCTAAAACACAACATTCCTTTCGTATTAAAGAAATGGCTAGCATTAAAGCCGCAGATAAAAAGGGCACAAGAAACTTAAAAAGCTAGACACATATGCTGTTATTGAAGAAATATCGGTTATCATCTAGTCCGATCGACAGATAAAGTGACAGAGTGATAAAACACGTTTTGCTTCATAAATGGGGCTAGAAAGAGATAAAATGCGCGTCATTAACCGAACTAACGAAGTCGTTTAATATTTATGCGTCAAATATGAATAACGTAGTGAATGTTTTAATAACGGTATTTTTCATATTTCTAGTACACTTAATACTTATATCAGATCTGACCCTTATGAACTAGTTGGTCGAGGTTGGTCGATGCATTGTTTACTCCGCGGGTCGAAGTAGGTCTTGGCATGTGGTACAAGTTTGTCGCTATTTGCTTTTATTATTTTATCCTGGGATAG
Source organism: Leguminivora glycinivorella (assembly GCF_023078275.1). Taxonomy (NCBI): domain Eukaryota; kingdom Metazoa; phylum Arthropoda; class Insecta; order Lepidoptera; family Tortricidae; genus Leguminivora; species Leguminivora glycinivorella. Next base: position 5,752,581 of record NC_062971.1, read on the forward strand.
TTAATTTCATAGTCCACGTGCATTTTTAGCCACAAATTATTCTCTATGTATAACGCCGTGTCCCGTGGCTTGCGTGGGCGACGGTCGCGCGACCGTCGCCGTCGCGTCTCATCGCATCGTCTACTTCCATATCGATAAGGTTTGATTTCGTATGTGTCGCATCGCCGTCGCTCGACCATCGCGCGATCGTCGCCCACGCAAGCCACGGCGTTAATAATATTGCGTGTGATATTATTTATAAGTGTATTTTACCATACCTACTGGGAATAAAGTCGGAAATAATATATAAAATATGATTGCTTAAATGCTTTTGTTAAAGTAAAGCAATCCCAAAATTACATACATACCCAATACCCAATTACCCATGCATCAACTAAATAATTATTTTCGTATTTTTCTTTTAATTTACTTTTCGTTTGGTGTATTCAAGCTACTTATGAAGCTCAAAACCAATTAGGTACTTATGTATGACCCATATACAAATTTCATTTTGCAACAATACCTACAGATGCCGTAGCCGAATGGCATTTCTGCGACGCGAAACGAAAACGAAACGCTGCGAAAGGTAGTCTCGTTCTGTCTCGCCAATCCGCAAGAGCGATAGAGATAGATATCTACGAGCGTTTCGTTTCGTGAGCGTTTGTGCCATTCGGCTAGGTATCCAGGTCCTTCTGTGGAGAATGACCACAATTGGGCCCACGGTGTTCCCCCCCATGAACACTGAACAGTCAAGCTGTATGCCCGGAGTGGTTTAGTGGGTATTCTCCTCCCGCGCTCCTCACTCGGAAGAGCAGCAGGTTGATGGAGCGAGTCACACATATCCCCTGTAAGACCTTGACCCCTTTGAAGGCTGGGGGAATGCGTAAACGCATTCCACTTCGAGAAAAAAAAAACGGACAGACGGACATGACGAAACTATAAGGGTTCCGTTTTTGCCATTTTGGTTACGGAACCCTAAAAAAGGTATCCAGGTCTAGTGAGAGGCGTTTGTTTTATGCGGCACAATACAAATTACAAAATCATTCTAACAATTCCAACTACATACCTACCAGATTAGTATCTTGAGTATCGGTACTTCAGAAAACGCACATTCAAATTTATCTGCAATAAAATATCAGTCCATAATTTCCAAGATTAAGAACACGCAATTTCTCTCGTCGAATCACCCTTTAATTTGTCCGCAAGCACTAATGAAAATGTGCATTTAAGTATTAATCTAGAAATCGACATTTCACTACAGGTTTCTCTTCATAGTGTACGTGACGGGAATTATAGGCCGAGAGCTTACAGTAAATCAGTGTCCCAATTACTTCATGCTCGTATATGGATTTATGGGATTTATGATTATTGGTAGGGCTACCGTTTAGAGCTGATGTTAGAATATGCGGTATTCAAAGTTCAAACATATAATAATAATTTGAGAGAGTTTGACCTTTATGTCGGTGACCAAATGCAGTGCAGTTTGCAAGGAATAAGGTGGTTTAAGTTTTAGTACACTATTGAAAACTGAGAGGACAATAAAAAAAAAAAACGTATATTAGGTATACGTAATTCTGACCAATGCGGTTCCAATGACACAATATGTAGAAACGTGTCACAATGAATAAATGTGATTATTTCTATGACATTAATCAGGTCAGGAGTGATGTATGTATCGTATCGAGAAGATCGCACATAGTCAATCTAGTTATGAATGAATGTATAAATAATATTAATAAGTCGACTGTATACACATTTGCTAGACCATTTTGTTATCATTATAGTATTACGTTGGAAAGTTGCAATGTACAATGCAACCTCGGTAGAATATGAATTACTTATATCAGAATATGTCAGTGTCAAAAAACGTTTCTGTTTGAAGAAACGTCGTTTTAAATTCCAACATTATCTCAATGTTCATCGGTCCGATAGTTCCAGAAAAAAAATTAAAGAATGTGTCAGCTGTTTTTCTTGTTGTGATAATTATCCCCTGCCGTGATCCCCGCCGTAAGCTCATTATGTTTTCCTACTAATATCGGATAAATCACTCTGGCGGGACAAGCTAGCCAATTTGCCAACTGGCCGCTACCAGAGTAATCTAGAGAGAAAGTATCCACAACCTTCAATTAGTGATTTGTTATGCCAGTAAGGCGAACGCTGATCCGCTTTTAATTGTAAAACACCTTCATTAAACGACCAGCCTCTTCTACTATAAAGCTGCGCACACGTTCGCTTTAGCTCTTGGTTCTCATGACATATTATATTGTATGTTTAGTTTCAGGGCATCTTTATATGATCTAAGTATATAATTTAATCAGTATTTCTTTCTTGCGTGAATTATTTATCAATCATCAGATAAAAGTTATTTTATGTCTTTTGCCAGGCCTCAAACTGTCTAAGTTTTATCAAACATCTTGCGATCCGTTATCCAACCGAATTACAGTCACATTTACGGTAGTAATACATTAGGATACCTCATGCGAAACAGAAATACCTAAGTAAATATAAATAACACCTCTTGTCAGTTGCTTAAAACACAGCGCTGCTTGAAATGTATCTAAGATATCTAAAATAAACACATAAAAAACCGGCCAAGAGCGTGTCGGGCCACGCTCAGTGTAGGGATCCGTAGTTTCCCGTATTTTTCTCAAAAACTATTGAACCTATCAAGTTCAAAACAATTTTCCTAGAAAGTCTTTATAAAGTTCTACTTTTGTGATTTTTATCAAAAGATATTTCAAAAAAATCTTTAAAATCGACGTTCCGCTCTCGACTCTTTTTTCCTTAAATAACAATGAAATAATCAATGTCGGACCGTTTAGCTTTTTTGGTTAATTGTTACCAATCTTGAGTATCACACCTTTTTTTGCGCCACAATGAAAAAGGCCGTTTTTGGAAATTATTGATTGGCTCTAGTCTTTAAAAAGCAAAATACCAAAAAAATAAAAACGGTCCGACACAGATAAAAATAATAACAATCTGTGTTGAAAAAATCATTGCTCTATCTTCAAAAATCAGGGAGGAAATAGTCGAGAGCGTTAGCATGGAGAATTGACCCCTACCGTATCGTCTTAAGGGTTCTTAGTTGACTACGGAACCCTAAAAATGCCATAGAACGAGACGATTCCGTTGATATAACCTAATTTGATCGAGCAGATACGGGCACCAAGCCCGCATTGGAGAAAGTAGGCAGGAAAGAAAATAAAAAAGCTTGTGCCGGCCTTCATTGAGTTCCGATTTATCCAGTGTTTGCCTGTAGGTAATTATAATCTTACCGTTTATCGATTTGGTTAGTCTAAAAATACCTACTATTTTTTTTGAACACAGCAAGAGCAAGTCATTAAAATTGACGTTAATGGTTGAAAAATTCTGACTATTCTCAATAAAGTGCGAACTGCCACTCGGTCACTTGAAGGTCACACAGGTCTTTCTGGACCTCATCGATCCATCGGGGCCTGGGCCTTCCGACCGGCCGTTTTTCAGTAGATCGCAACTGGTAAGCTCTTTTGGCCGCACGATCCTCTCCCATCTCATTAATATTTTGATTACCTATACGATTTTGACTCTTGGAGACCCCATACATCTCTAAGGATAATTAGATTAAGTATTAATCTTTATACATGTCATTTGCATCTTTAATTTTAGACTTCTTTTTTTCCATCCTTGTGACATTTAGAGTCATTTGCATCTCTAAAGTAATTTTAGACTTCTTTTTTTTGTATTTGTAGTTTTTAGTTGAATACATATCGTCATTTAGAGACCTTATATATCTCTAATCATTGTATTTAGCGTAATAATTTAGTTAGAACTTAGAATTAGTATTATCAATTGTATTTAATTTCAGTTCAACTTGTATATTGACGTGTAAAAGTGCCCCTGTGGCTTATTTGCTGAATAAATGATTTGTAATTTGTAATGGCCGAGATAGGAGCGAATAGCGGAGTCTAGTGTCGGAGGCCAAGATCCACTTCGAGTCGCTGAGTCATCGCAGTAAGTAAGTAAGTATTCTCAATAAAGTAAAACGTCAGTCAGTAGACAAAAGATGATGCATTTCTTTAAGCTACAGATATTTTCTTTCCATGTTACAAACTCTCACCCCACCCCATGCTCACCCCAAACATTTCATTAAAGTGTCAAAAGGGGCTCAATGTATTTTATTCGGTTCCGCACAGACCGCCCAAATGTCCGGAATACCATTATTTCGTGACGCGAAAGACAATCTCTTCTTCTTCGCATCCTGTTACCCTCTGCTGGGGTGTAGGGCTCGAATCATATTTCTCCATTTACTCCGGTCTTGGGCAGTTTGGGTGACCGAAAGACAATCTTAGTACAAATGTGACAAATGTCGTTTAAATTTGTTCCTGTTCCAACATGGGATCGATGAAGTCCGATTAGCAATCCCACGCACTTCAATTAAACGCTTGTGAACCTTCTTTGGCTGTGACCGTTAACCCAGATTGTGTACCTACCTGACTTTACAAATAGTCCAGGCTTGCATTAAAACTGCAAGAGGAAACATATGAACCTGATCTTCAAAAGAAGGACATGATGTCAATATCAGGGTCCTCATCAGCATTGAGGGAACGACTGAAATAACCACAATACAAAATTTAAATTAAAAAAAAAACTACGACATAAGTGAACCTATTTCCATCAAACATTGCTAGGAGTAAGTAGGGACACTCCCGACTAATTCAGCTTGCAAACAAAAAACTAAATCTTTATCGGTTCATCCGTTCGGGAGCTACGATGCTGCAGACACACACACACACACAAATAGACAGACAGCAATAGAGCAAACTGCAAGAGGCCATGCACTTAAAGGGATATAGGCCTGTAGAGGAACCTGATCTTCAAAAGAAGAACATGATCTCACGATCCTTAGCATTGAGGGAACGAATGAAAAAAGATGGTTTTAGGTTAGGTATGCACATTTTTAATCAAATAATTAGATAGTGCTACCAAAGATGGCCGCAAAGCTAGGTCGTGTACACATAGCTTTAGAACTGGGTGCTACCAACACGTCAGATGCGAGATAAATGGCGGACAACTTTAGATCAGTTGGAGTGGATCGTAGCGTAATGAATGTGGAGAAACGATACTGCTTAATATGCGGCTTTCCCTGGTTAAGGCGGGGCTGGTTTAGTGGGGTTCAATTGTGTAAAGGTGTTACACTGCCTTATTGCATTTCAGTTGATGTTTGTTTGTTTCTATTGTTTTCGCTAGATACCTGTTAGCATAATTGCTCACAAACTAGTAACAGTTTCCTAAGCCCGCCTACCGAGGGGCTCAGCAGCACCATGTCGTCTGCGTAACTAATGTTATTGACACTTGTGTTCTGTATGCGACAGCCGACATGCATGCTACTGAGCTCCTCGATAAGTGCATTCATATACAAGTTAAACAATTTAGGGGAAGTCAACCCCCCCTGTCTTACCCCACATTCAAGGCCATACTCATCAGACATAAGGCAGCTTGATGATAACTTGCCGTATGGTGGAAAATCGTTGTTATGAGCATTAATTACATTATAGCGATGAAATTATTTCATTATTTGTTAATCTGTTGTGTCGTTTTGCGGGCTAAGGCCAATCATTTCGAAAAACGACGGGATCGTGGCGCCATCTCCTTCTCGGTCTGCCGTCACTCCACACTATGATTGGTGACATTGGTGTCTAGCCATATATAAGCCTCTAAGGCTGTCAGGGCTACGTCAGCTACTTAGGTTTTGGAGCGCAAGATAAAATAAATAAATAAATAAATATTGGGGGACACTTTACACAGATCAACCTTGCCCTAAACTAAGCAAAGCTTGTACTATGGGTGCTAGGCGACGATATACTTAGTACTTATATAGATAAATACACACTTAAATACATAGAAAACATCCATGACTCAGGAACAAATATCTGTGCTCATCACACAAATAAATGCCCTTACCGGGATTCGAACCCGGGACCGTGGCTTAGCAGGCAGGGTCACTACGCGCTAGGCCAGACCGGTCGTATGAATATATGAAGATGGTCGTATGAAGATGGATATGAATAGCGATGAAAGGAGCTGTGATTGTGTTTCAAGTGCGTCTGAACTTTGAAATGACGAAAATACTCTCAAATGCTGCCCACTAGTTGATTTACTAATCAGCCCTACAAGTGATAACTAGGTACCTAGTCTGATAATTAATTCACAGAACACAATTCGGTTTCAAGACAAGACGCAATGCAGTTTAAAATGCACACTGCACGGTTCAAACCTTTCCTGGAAAAGCCGCTACACATCACAAAGGTACTGTTAGTGTGAATCTGACTGGATTAGACATGAGAATGCCTGGCTAGATAAGTAATGGCTAGCGAAGACCGCGAGTGCCGTTATCGACCGTCTTCCTTTTTTCACACTGTTGGAGAGAGATCACAGGTTTAGCGCCACGGGAACTTTCTTAACTACATTGTAAGACTTATGTCGTTGAAATAAGTATCATTTACAGTCATGCTTGTAGGCATATGTGCAATGTAAAGAAATGATCCTGTTAGTAACTTTGTTGCCGCAATGGCATGGGATCGAAAAATCCTTATAAATACTAGATTAAGCGTTTCCGTAAAATAGTAAAACCAAGATTCCACATCTGAGTACAGTTGCCATTAAATGCAAATGTTAGGAGACCTATTAGGAGCGGTCCAGGTTTTTTTTCTTATTAGAGGCAACCGAGCAGACTTATAGTCGACGCTTCCCGTTCAACACCAGAAGGATTTTGGGTATACGTTGCCGGCTTTGCGTGTAGTTGCCTTCGAATGGAAGCGGCTCATATAAAATATATCAGGAATGAACATAAGCCTCCGCTACACATAAAGCGTTTTGATAGCGTAGCGTGAGCGGTCGGAATGCGCGGGCATTCCGCGCTCATTAGTTCCCGCCGGCGTCCGCTGGGCGCAACTCCAGCGTCCGTCCGGCGGCGCACCGCTATCATTGCGTTCTGCTAACGCTTCGCCTACCTCTATTGTCAAAAGGCGATAAACCTAAAGCCAATTCATACTGCAGTACAGCAAGCAAATTTGCTTGGGCAAATAATACCTTCATAATTGAATATCGACAGAAGATTTTAAAAGTCATAAAGAAGAAACGACCGTATTGCTATAAAGTTCCCGCAAAATAATTTTGGCGGCGTAAAACAATAATGTTCGCAATAACGGGGCCATTCTGGGTTTAAGTTAACACCCCATAACCAATAATTGGGCAATTCCCAAACTAAAGCAGTAAAATACTCGGACAATCGGGATCGCGTGTCTTCAATCATTTCGCAACTCACGCCATCTCGTGGGAACTGCGGTATCGATTTACACAGATTAGTTTGTATCAGTATCATGACTCAATAAACTTGCTAAAACCCTTAAATGCATGATTTTTTCTTTTAACGAGATATGAATATATGTGATAGACAACGGTTTTCTGACTCTGGGAAAAATAATTAAAAAAAAATATTTAATACCGATTTTAATACTAAATCAGTGTTAGAAGTTAAATAGGCCAAAACTTATTTATATAGATATACATATAATTATTGGTAAGTTTTATTTGTAATGTTTTACTACTATTAGAAAGGTACACTATTTGTGAAACCCCCATGGTAAAATGTTTAAACATAAACTAATTACTAACTCCGAATAAATCTGCCTAAATCACATACTAAAAATCGCCATCATCCTGTTTTTTCGCACTTTTCCGCCATTTCATCTTTATCCTTAAATAATAAATAGTGAATCATAATATTGTTTAATTTATTTAATTATTTATTAAATAATAATAAATACTGAATAATAATTAAGCTATAAATGTGATTTTGGATAGCTACATATTGAGCCACGGGGCCATCAAATATATGATGCATATATATCACCATGAATTTAAGGGTTAAATTATAAATATTTATAAATGTCTGCGGGATCTACAAAGCCCTTAATATCATGGAATAATTCTGTTTCTTAGAAAAAATATAAAAAAAACAACATTCGATCGTTAATTTCAGAAGACATTTAGAAAGAATTCCTGAGATGAAGTTAATAGATTCTTAAGTTTTTTTGTGATACCAACTGATTGAGTGTAGAAATCAAAAGTTAATCATAATAAATGTACCTAACATGCCTATCACATTTTTCACTTACTAAACTAGTACTATGTGCAGTAAGTAACTTCTAGTGGATTGCGGATAGATATTGTGTAGAGTTAATTGTAGAGTTAAGTGGAATCGACTGCACAGAAAGTTCTACCCTACTCCATGGAAGATTGTATGCAAAGTTGTGAAGCTAAAAAGTATTGCTAACATTAACGTGTAAAATTGCCCACATACGTATTCCTATACATATTTGAAGAATAAACTTTGATTTATTCACAAATATAACCAATCCCACCGATTTTCATGAAACATGGCTAAGAACACTCCCGACTAACTCAGCTTTCAGACAAAAAAAAACTAAATCTAAATCGGTTCATCCATTCGGGAGCTACTATGCCACAGATAGACACACACATACAGACAGACAGACAAACAGACAGACAGACAGACACGGCAAACTTATAACGCGGTCCCGGGTTCGAATCCCGGTAAGGGCATTTATTTGTGTGATGAGCACAGATATTTGTTCCTGAGTCATGGATTTTTTCTATGTATTATATTTATATATTATACATATCGTTGTCTGAGTACCCACAACACAAGCCTTCTTGAGCTTACCGGGACTCAGTCAATCCATGTAAGAATGTCCTTATAATATTTATTTATTTATTTAACACCCCGTCGTTTTTGCGTCGGGGGTTAAAAACTAAACAGGTGTTTACACTCGTTTTTACTTTTTTGTTTCCGAGTTAAAACACTGTTCCTGCCACAACCGTGATTGATATCTTAGAAGCGATTAGCTAACGTGATTTATATATTTAGCTGCAGATCTGATATGCTGATTCGGTTCAGTCACGACCAACCGATGGATAAACAATGGAAGAAAGCATTTTATTGTTATTGTTGATCCGTGTTCAGCCACGGGCATTAATATGTATACGATGTTATTTCTCACGGATAGGATGAAAATATGGTCACAGAATGAATAATGAAAATACTACCGTAGAGGGTGGAAACTTCTTATAAAAAAGTTTGACAGCTGTCCAAGATCGAACACTATATTTGCTCCTTTCTATCTAATCCTAATACATATAAATATTCCTTTGAAGAATTTTAACTCGCATAAGACCCACAGACCAACCCCTATAGACATCCATTACAAGACGACTCGCGGTCACCAGCCTTACTAGTATTTGCAATGATATAAGCGCGGGCGCTCGCCGTGCCCGATCAGTAGCGACCAAGTAACCGACCCGAAAGCAGCGCGTGTTTTTCGCAATAAAAAAATTGAAAAAGGGTATTTTGATGCCTTAAAGATGTCCACCTGTAGTGTGAAATGGTGTGGAAAGGTAACAAGAAGCTCAAATTTAAAAACAGACGGCATTACATTCCACAAATAAGTCATATTTATAATTTATTCAGAGCCGGCATAGGTCAACTTACACTGGCTACTTATGCGACAGTAGAGGGACAGTCATACTTTTGTCCCTTTTCATCTGGCGCGACTGCCCGCCGTCCTTGAAACGACCAATCGCAGCGCGCTAAACACATTCCCCTCCCGCTCCTCGCGCCCCAAGCACTGGTGATTTGTACCGCGTACAAAATTTACAATATTGGTACTCTATAGGAGGTTCTCTGTGCATAAGACCCCTCTGGTGTTGCGAGTAACCATCTACACGGTAACCGCTTACCACATATTAGTGTGCTTCCTAAAATCATCATCCTCCTTGCGTTATCCCGGCATTTGCCACGGTTCATGGGAGCCTGAGGTCCGCTTTGACAACTAATTCCAAGATTTGGCGTAGGCCCTAGTTTTACGAAAGCGAGTTAGTGTGCTTCCTATATTATAAACAAAAAGACGTAGGATTCGCACAATAAAGGTTCCTTTTAATTCCTTTTGAACCTTTTTGGTACGGAACTGTTACAAGTCTGTATCTTTAGGTAGGTAATAAAAAGTAAAAAAAAATCTATCCTTTAAAGACTCCTTACGCCAGTTGAGGGTAAATTAAATCATTACACGACCTAATAAGAAAGTTCGGGTAGTGCAGTGCCAGATCCGCTTGGTTTTTGTACTTGGTTGGTTAACCAAAAAATGTTAATCAACCCGGAAAAAATATTGAGGACACCTTACACAGGTCAACTTAGCCCAAAACTAAGCAAAGCTTGTACTACGGGTGCTAAGCGACGATATACATACTTAAATAGATAAATAGATATGTATAGAAAACATCCAACTCACATCCAAGACTCAGGAACAATAATCTGTGCTCATCACACAAATAAATGCCCTTACCGGGATTCGAACCCCGGACCGCGGCTTAGCATACAGGGTCACTATCGATTGAGCTGACTGAAAAAAACAAATACAAATTATTTGTTTTGTTTATTGTTTGTTGTGTTGTGTTGTGTAAAAAAGTACAAAATATTTGTTTACGTTTTTTTAGATGCCTAAAAGTACAAGAGTATAGTGTGCCTCTTATTATTATAGTAACCTAACCTAACCATAAAATTAAAATTTTGAAAAAACCCCCCACCGCGACATAGTTGACCGATTTTCATGAAACATGGCTAAGAACACTCCCGACTTACTCAGCTTTCAGACAAAAAAAAACTAAATCTAAATCGGTTCATCCGTTCGGGAGCTACGATGCCACAGACAGACACACACACATACAGATAGACAAACAGACAGACAGACAGACACGTCAAACTTATAACACCCCGTCGTTTTAGCGTCGGGGGTTGAAAAGAAGCCTACTTTAATATTAGGTACTTTACTAGTAATCAATTTTAGGCAAGACTGTGGGAATCGGCCTGACGGCTCAGCCACGACATTGGTCTAAGCGCGACAGCGGTGAGCGGCGGCCATACATTGGAGCGAGACACAGCGATGGGACTTTTCATTCGCACGTATGGCTGCCGCTCCCCGCTGTCGCGCCTTAGACCAATGTCGTTTTGTTTGTTTTTTTGTTGTGTTGTGTAAAAAACTATAAATTATTTGTTTACGTTTTTTTAGATACCTAAAAACACAGAGTATAGTGTGCTTCTTATATATATAAAAAAAATACGTACACTACGAGTACAACAATATTACCGTTGACCGCGGTTGTGACCGTTAAAATTTCCCCTGATATTTTATGCGTTACTGCAAAAGCATAAAAGATAAATAAGGGACATGAGATAAAATAGCACGTTTATAGTGTTTAATACCCCATTAAGATACCTATTACCTATCACTTTCTTACTAACAAGACATCACTAAAGGTGTTGTAAAACAGCCCTAATCTAATGAGGAAGCGTAAGGTTGTGTCCATTCTTCGAGGCTCTGAAGCCTTACCATGAGTTTGAAATTGACAAGTGACATATTAGTTAGCATCTACGTAACTTACTAAAATATCATGTCATTTCCAATTCTAATATTATAAATGGGAAAGTGTGTGTGTCTGTTTGTTTGTCCGTCTTTTACGGCAAAACGGAGCTACGAATTGACGTGATTTTTTAAGTGGAGATAGTTAAAGGGATGGAGAGTGACATAGGCTGCCTTTTGTCTCTTTCTAACGCGAGCGAAGCCGCGGGCAAAAAATAGTAAGAAATAAATAAAATCAAATACATCTCATTTGCACTAATATGACCGTACGATAAATTCATTGAAGGAAAGTAAAACAGACGCTGGGGAATTTGTCAGGAGCAAAATACTGCTGGGGGGCTACCATGAAGTGCTAAAGCCGGTCAGTTTAGGTTGAGAGGGAGGGACGGAGCTATGGAACTGCTATAGCTTCGTCCCTTTCTCTCAACCTAAACTGAACGGCTTTAGCACTTCATCGTAACCCCCCTGTTCCCTCTTCTCAGGCTAAACATATCTGTGAGCTACACCGATCAGTTATTAGAATGACACAGGCCATTTTTTTCAAAGTTGTCAATTTTTTGTAACATGGGTATTTTTTACGCGATTCATACTCAGAATCGCGAGGTCTTTTGATCCTGATAGGAGAAAAAAAATGTCCCAAGTTTTCATACAATTTTCAAACCTTCCATTCCGTTACCGCCATACAAAATGTATGAAAAAATGGTAACGGAATGGGAAAAAACCTTGGGACACTTTTTTTTTCCTATTAGGATTGAAAGCGCTCGCGATTCTGAGTGGAAACCGCATAAAAAAATCCAAATTCAAAAAAAGTGGGGTGGACAATTTGAAAAAAATGGCCCACATCTAACAGTATGCCTTTCAAAAAAAAACAGCTGTTTAAGTCGAATGTAAGAACTTCGCTTCGCTTGTTTGTTCGGATACTGTTTACATATTACCTAGAGATGTTTTGCATCCGAACTAAAATGTACCTTTTAATGGTAATAAATATGTCAAAGTGACAAATAAAGGCAAATGCTTTATAAATCTGTCTTATAGCAGTATTTATATAGCATTTATAAAACCGTTTCAGAAACAAAAATCGACAGATAGCCATAATTTAACACTATAAGAGGCCATTAAACGTGCAAAGTATGTCAAAACTTGTCAACTTTAGCATCTAAAAGTTAAGGTTGAAAATCATTATCTATAATGGTGTACAATTAATTAAATTTCACATCATAGATTGTAAAAACCGATACATAACGAGTATGCGATATGTGACGTCATCATGTCACCGTTTTCCATTACGACAATAAGTAGATATATGAATGATAGTGATAGCCAGTTGCTCACCAATAATTCATATAATTTTCATAAACTTGAACGGAAAAAGCGATACCATGGTATTAATTGTAGATCTAGTAGAGTAGCTATATCTGTCTCTTTCAGTATAAGGTTATTCTTCATGAGAGTGTACAGATTGATGTAAGGTTATTGCGATCCTGTGTAAACCCTCTGTCTATACTTTATTTTATGTCTATGCTTCACGTAGACAAGGCATGTTAAAAATGTTAGCAAAAATGTCGCAAATCACTTTGACGGTAAAACTGTCCGATAAATGGAGGTAAATGTCTTGGCTATCCAGTTTCGCGGTTACTCGAGCTTTTAGAGCCGCGATTACAAGACGGTCGGGTGATAAATATGTATGGTGACCGCAGAAAACTGATGGCGCAGAATTTTGACTTCAAAAGTAAAACAATGACCACAAACACAGGTGTCGTAAAATTCAATTTTTTTGATTGATTTATTGGTTCTCGATTCTCACGTTCGATGACCTTCGAGGTTAGCCAGAAAATGCCCTAGCCGTAAAAATATTGCTAGATACTAAGCATTTGTTTATTATCATTTTCCGATTATGAACTATTTAGTTCCATTTTATGAATCAGTGTGGCTACCATGAGTATTCATACGTTACTCGATGACGTAAATGTCACAATAATTCACATTAATTTTATGAAATAAGTGAACAGAGAACAAACGGTTTATTAAGTGACCGAATAAAGAATTACACACGAATGTATGTGATGTTTACGATATTAGATTAAGTGATGTATTCAAAACTCATTGTAGCCACTGGTTAGTTTAGTAATAATGCAGTTAAATGTTAAATACCGCGGCGTAGCAGGCAGGTTCACTACCGACTGCGCCAGACCGGTCGTCAAACCGGTGTATGACATGGGACGGCGCAGCTATACAGCAAACCGTGTAAGTTAAGATTCTGCAATGCTACGTTGTCTGTGATGTCAGAGTTTATGTCCATCGCGAACGGGATTGGACGATTAGAAGAGTAAAACGCGACTGCGAAATGATTTTAATGTTTTGTTTCATGTTGTCCTATAGTTTCTCTCAAAGCAGAAGAATATTACTCGTATTCTTATAGTTGTTACATACTTCTGTGTACAGTAAACGGACATAAAAACGCACATCGGTTTTTCGTCTTCGTAGAGCGTTGTCTCTGTCTTGCTTATGTGTTAATTGTCTCTTTCTAAAGACCGGTGTGCATTCTTTATGTCCGTTTACTGTATGCTCCTGTGATATTCGCAGTATTAAGGTCAGTCTAGACGTAACAATTTTAACCCAATCTCACTAATTTGTCTAATCTGATGTGGCTAGAAAAAAAAAGTCAGCCTGCACAGTGCAACTTGATTACACTGTAATATTTTGACTGATTAATAGGGTGGAGCGAAAAAACACTTTTCTGGAATTAGCAAACCTAATAGTTATCAATCAATGACCCTTAGTCTATGAAACCTTTGTGCAAATTTTCAGCTTTTTAAATCAACATCTTCCGCCTCCGCATTGGGTTTGAAATTTTGAAAATCTCATACAAACCTGAAAATTCAACTTTCAGATAAAAAATGTTTTTCGGCAGTATTATGTTCAGTATACATTATTGATACATATTATTACAAGAAACTACCAAGAGTTGGGAAAATAGCGTTAATAAAAATCGCCAATTTTCACTATTTTAGCGGCTATTTTGGCCAATGTACTGAAACTAGGCGAGTCTATGAAGCCTTTATTAGAGATTTTCAAAATTTCAAACCCAATGCGGAGGCGGAAGATGTTGATTTAAAAAGCTGAACATTTCTAATAAAGGCTTCATAGACTAAGGGCTGGTTGCACCGAACCGTCTGTTACCGTTAAAGCGTTCGTTAAATTTGTTTGTATGGGAAGTTCCATAGACCTCTGCTGCGTGACGATGACGTGTCTGTCAAATGTGGTTGATGTAACTGGCCCTTAGGGTCATTGATTGATAACTATTAGGTTTGCTAATTCCAGAAAAGTGTTTTTTCGCTCCACCCTACTGATTAATGTGGAGAAAAAAATAGGAAAATGTATTGTTATTTGCCTTCGTATTGCTACGGAAACGTACGAATGTGTCGTGCTATTTCAGTCAGTCTCAAGTGACATTGACTGAACTAGCATGACAAATACGAACGTTTCCGGAAAAATGCGAAGGAAACCCTTTTTTGCACTACATCAGAATTTATTTTTACTTTCATTATGAGATGGCAAGAGGCTGCGCAGGATCGGGACAGGTGGCGATCTCTCGTTTCGGAGGCCAAGATTCACCTTGGATCACTGAGCCAAAATAGTTAGTTAGTTCATTATGAGATGTCAAAATAATTGAACAAACACGACTTGGATCCTTAGCACAGGTAAACCAACAATAAATATCTAAGGAATGTAGTAGGTACCATATCATTTCCAAACTGTCCTCACCTAGAATCTCTCTTCCATACTCTGTATGCATACTAGAGACTCCGATAACATCATTCTACCGTTATTATGTTAATCGTTAAGTCGGAAGTCAACAAAAGATGGTACAGTAATGAGCTTAACTTTATGTCTAAAATAAGTATTCGACTAGTTGTTAACAGCCGAAGAAGGATGTAATCTATTACAAGCGCACTTTGAACGGTATTTTCGTTTTATTACAAATTGCATCGGGTTAGATAAAAGACTGCCGTATACTAATTTGACGACATCTTTTACGGTAAAGTTTAAGAGGTTACGTATTTGACCTGTCCATAAGTACCTATGTCCATTTCTGTGTTGACGACTACTAAATAGAGATCTTAAAGTCCATCCATATTATATGGGATGATCAAATCGACTGATCAAAAATAAATTGTCTTCAGTTTCACCAAAATCCGCCAAAATGGAAGCACTAATTTCAGATTTAATTATTATGACATTAGAGCTTTAAACTAAAAATCTTCACCAAACGCGCATAACTACCCGTGGAAACGCATAACTACCCGTGGAAACGCATACCTACCCGTGGAAACGCATAACTACCCGTGGAAACCCATAACTACCCGTGGAAACGCATAACTACCCATGGAAACACATAACTACCCGTGGAAACGCATAACTACCAGTGGAAACGCATAACTACCCGTGGAAACGCATAACTACCGTTGGCATTCTTACTTAGTTATAGTACCTACTTATAGTAATACGCATGTCAATCTATGGTGTTCCATACCTTCGTGATTTTTATTCGGAAACAATACAAATGGACGAAGTAGAAAAAGTTACGTACCTAATGTTGTTTCTAGCCTACATTGCGTAATAAAGTGTTGAAACTTTATTGTTTTATACATGCTAGGCATGGGGTGGGAGAAGGTTACCCAAACTGCCCAAGACCGGAGTAAATGGAGAAATATGATTCGAGCCCTACGCCCCAGCAGAGGGTAACAGGATGTAAAGAAGAAGAAGTTTATACATGGTGTTTTTCAAACCCCAACCAAATTTTCCGACTAATGACGTATCAAATCGACAAAAATTAAATTTAAACTATCAAGAATAAATTGTTCGTGTCTGTAAACTACTTATATTTTATTGTCCACTTATGCTAGTTTGTTCAATTTATTTTATAACTGCACAAGGTGTGTCATAAAACTACACCTACATTTGAAATCGGAAGCTTTTAACGGAATATTACGACACTAGGTAGTGATAAAATGCAAGTATACTCCGGAGATACGAGATAAAGCATTTTTTAATTTTACGACCGCAAAGAAAACTATCTACTATGGCTATAAAATGTCATAGGCTATAAAATTTTATCTACTAATACTTCCGTGGGGATTTTTTTATATTAACAGAATAAAGAGTGTCTTTTTGATCTTGTGACATTGACATTGATGGAGTCTGAAATATTGTAAGAAGGCGTTTTATTATAAAGTTCACGAGCAAATAATAATCATCCACCAAAAATATGCTACAAACAAAGTAACTAAGGTAGACATCCTTGACACTCTCAAAAACAGATGTTGCGATAGGTGGCCCCCCCCTTTCGGCAAATTGTCTGTCTATTATACATACAACGGTTTCACCTCTCTTTGCATCTGCATACCGTCACTACTTTAAAAAAAACTTGTATCTTCGTCTGTCAATGAAAAGAAAAGTAAGTTAAAAGTTAGGTAAAGCAACATTCTCAAAGATATAGGTACTATACTAAGTACATTTGTTATTAAAAAAATTGTCTTCCCTTAAGGCCGATAATTTGCGTGCTCTTGTTTCGTAGGCCAAGACATTTCTTAGGTCGTGATAGAGTCGTGGTCGAGTAAAGTTAGTGAATAAGTTTATTTTCACCACCCTATCTGGTAAAGACCCATTTTGCTATTCGAAAATGGATAGCAAAATTGCATTTTATCCACAAGAGCGCAAAATAATTTCATGCAAGTTTTAACTTGGTGCCTTAAACTGGTAGAATTTACCTACAAATAATTATTTTGAATCATAAGTATTGATTAGATTGATGGATTTGATTTACTTTGATGTTTTATAGTCAGTATTTTATTCGTGTTGGTGTGGTGTAAAATATTGTGTTTCACTCGGCGGCAAAGTTTCTTTAACCTTCGTGCCTTGAAACCCTCGCAACGCTCAAGATTCTTTTTGACTCTTTCGCTTGCTCGGGTATCAATATTGGCACGTGCGGTTAAACAACAACTTTGCCCCCTTGTATAACAAATAACTATTAATACTCCATAGGCATTAGAACATAACTTAACCTAGACAAAATACTGGTGACTATGTTTTTATTGTGTTGAATGAGTTCTGTATGGGATCTTTTCCGCATGAAGTCATTAGTGTTAAATTTTATGTAGCAGCATATACACTGTAATGACACATAATATATATTAATATTTTTATAATAGGTAAAATATAGTGTTTAAACATTACCGATATTCATTCGTTCCGCCGTGGTCAGACCTATAATTTCAACGATGTGGTCGGTAATTTAATAGTTTCCGATAAGCCATGTCTAAGAGAGATTATGAAGATAAACATACAGAAAACGTGACAAAATTACCTAAGTATATGTATTTTTGTCTAAACTTGTTTAAAATGTTAACGGAATGGTGGCCACTTACCGTTGGTTCGTTGGGTGGCGGTGGACGATATCCGGAAAATTGTGGGTCAGAACTGTATGAGACTAGCTCAGGACCGGGAGAAGTGGCGTTAAGAAGAGGAGCCTATGCTCAGCAGTGGGCGACAAAGAGCTGATATGATTATTATGGATTTTTGTCCCCAAGCTAAGCGGCAAGGGCTGTATTTATTTCTCATAACATGGCTTGTTATTGTTCTAGATATACTTAATTCTCGATGTATAATGCCAATGGTGGACTAATATTAGAAGACATAATAATTTTCACCACACCAACTGGTAAAGACTTTATTTGCTATTCGAAAACAGATAGCAAAATTGCATTTTATCCCCAAGGGGGCAAAGTAATTTCATACAAATTTTAACTCGATGTCTTAATTTGGCTGCTAGATTTTACCTATAAATGATGATTTAGAATCATAAATATTGAATAAATTGATGGATTTCATTTATTTTGATGTTTTACACCGTGTCTTGCGTGGGCGACGGTCGCGCGACCGTCACCGTCGCGTCTCATACATACTTCCATATCGATAAGGTTTGATTTCGTATGCGTCGCATCGCCGTCGCGCGACCACTTTTTGAATATTGGAATCTTTCGCTTGCTCGGGATTCAATATTGGCACGTGCGGTTAAACAACAACTTTGCCCCCTTGTAAAACAAATAACTTTTTTGAATAAGATGTGTTTGAAATTAATTTAAGGTTTGCTTGCACCGTTAGGAGCTTTGCCCTACATATGATATCACAACTTTTTGACAGTGCGTGCTATATATAGGTTTCGTCTTGACGACATTTTACTTGAAATATAACTACAATAAAACCTAAACAAAAACTGCTGACATACCACGTATGCTTTCCGTTAGACTCCTTAAGATTCATGTGCATTACATACTTTTCCAAGAGTGTTAAGGATCTTTCAATGACGTACCTAACCACAGATATGACGGTTTCTACACTTTCTACACAAATTGACCATTGTTGACCGTTCAGCTTTAGTAAAGTACCTAACCGTTAATTGCTGGTAGATATTGTTCAGCATTAGCCGCCGGCAATCTCGAGGGAATGCGACCTGCGGGTCACACCTCCGTACAAAGTTATCGTGGCTCCGGACAGACTAGATAACTGTAAGGTTCTTAAGGACTCTGAAAAACAAAGATCTTTGTGTTGGCTCTTCATAAGTGTTA
This sequence comes from Leguminivora glycinivorella, assembly GCF_023078275.1. Taxonomy (NCBI): domain Eukaryota; kingdom Metazoa; phylum Arthropoda; class Insecta; order Lepidoptera; family Tortricidae; genus Leguminivora; species Leguminivora glycinivorella. The sequence goes on from NC_062971.1 coordinate 5,771,662, forward strand.
ATTGCTTCGCAAATGGCGGAGGTATGGCTTTTAGTAGTCATGCCTTATTAGGAACTGTTGAAGATAGTTTAAAGCTGCTTATAGCCATCAACTTTTGGAACGGTTTTGGTCGGGTCTTGAGTTTCCGAAACTGCCAGAAGATCCAACTCGTTCAAAGTATTAGCCTTGTAAAAACTAGTCCCGTTTTGTTGCATATGCTTCATATATGCACATAGGCTTACGATAATATCGATATTGTATTGACGCGACAAAGTCAGAATGCATTTCGATCGGCGTCTGCGTCAATGATTGTTATTTCGGCTAGGCTGGCTGGTCCCGTCTTGTTGCATACTGAATATTGCACTCAGATTATATGGCAATATCTGGGCAACCGAGCTTCGCTCGGTTCTGTTTCGTATCCTTGACATGTGTCGCCATCTAGTTCAAAAATGAATAGTACCTACATCGAGCGAAAGAATTCTCAGCCTTAACAACACAACTACTCCACACGAGATGGCGCGCATTTCGCCACAAAAACTCAAATAGTGTATTTTCTATTCGTTTTAGCCTTGACCTGTGTCGCCATCTAGTGTTTGCAATAAATAGTACTTACATCGACCGAAAGAATTCTGTCTTAACAGTACAACTACTGCACACGAGATGGCGCGCGAAGAAAAACGCATGAAAACTCGAAAATTCGCGTTTTCCGGGACCTAAGGATAAGTTAGACCGATTTTTCACCCCCAAAAACCCCCACATAACAAATTTCTGCGAAATCGTTAGAGCGGTTTCCGAGATCGTCAGTGTAAATAAATATATATATAAATAAATAAATAAATAAATATACAAGAATTGCTCGTTTAAAAGTATAAGATATACACGTGTGGGTATTAAATGATATACAATCGATGCGGGAACCATTTGATAACCTCATTATGTAGATGATGGTCTCAACCTCTGTCTCCCGGCGATTTCAGGGTCTCAATACTACGCCCTATAGCCCTTTTTAACCGTCGCCTCATATCTCAAGAAGGACGGTTATCAAGTCGTCTGTATGTTTTTTTTTTTTTTTTTTATGTTTGTTCCTCGATATCTCCGTCGTTCCTGGACCGATTTTGAAATTTTTTTTTTTGATTGAATGTATATACATACAGATTGGTCCCATTTTTCTCAGAACCCAGTTCTGATGATGGGATCCTGGAGAAATCGAGGGAACTCCTCAAATCTGAAAGGCATACATATGGTGATTTTTGTGTTAATAAAGGAACAGCATGCATTTAGGTACGGAACAGTGACATTTGGTGCAGTGGAACTGCTGATGATGGCCAGAACGGAACTCTTCAAATCTGAACGGCACGCTTATAGTGACTTGGGTATTTTTATACGAACAGCATGCACTTTCGTACAGAACAGTGACATTTGGTGCAGTGGAACTGCTGATGATGGCCAGAACCAAACTCCTCAAATCTGAACGGCACGCTTATAGTGACTTTGCCATTTTTATAAGAACAGCATGCACTTTCGTCCAGAACAGTGACATTTGGTGCAGTGGAATTTCTGATGATGGTCAGAACCGAACTCCTCAAATCTGAACGGCACGCTTGTAGTGACTTTGGTATTTTTATAAGAACAGCATGCACTTTCATCCAGAACAGTGACATTTGGTGCAGTGGAATTTCTGATGATGGTCAGAACCGAACTCCTCAAATCTGAACGGCATACTTATAGTGACTTTGGTATTTTTATAAGAACAGCATGCACTTTCGTCCAGAACAGTGACATTTGGTGCAGTGGAACTGCTGATGATGGCCAGAACCAAACTCCTCAAACCTGAACGGCACACTCATAGTGACTTTGGTATTTTTGTAAGAAAAGCATGCATTTAAGTTCAGAACAGTGACATTTATTTAGTTATGTTTGTTAAGCATATGTTTTGAAGTCAAAGTTTGTCAAGCTTCGATTTCTTATAATATAATCGGATTCATGAGGAATTGAGGAAACTCCTCAAACCTTAACGTTATACGTATATTCATTTGTGTTTCCATCTAATAATTAAAGCATTAAAAGCAGTTTTAAAAAATACTTACACATTTCTACATAATCCAACATTCGCAAGTAGCTTTCACCAGAACCCGAAAGGCGACGGTTTTTTTTTTCTTAAAAATTATTTAGTCTTTTTTTGACCGCCGGCGTCTACTCAGCGTGTTCCAAATGCATGGCGTCGCTGTGCCGTTGCGCCAATGTTGCGTCGAGTAGCAGCCATAGTGGAACTAAGGAGAAGAATTTTGTCGCAATCGCAATATGTCCTGCGTGTTAAGGAAGCGCGTAGATATAGAAAACCTAAGGAGGGAAATATGGATCAACGCACACATGACACACGAAATTTTTCGACAGGAACATCACAATTTGATGGACATCAAGCTATAAAAAAATAAATGTCTTACAGAGAAGGGATTGACGGTTTTCTCTCAGGGTTTGATGTTTGATGATTAAAGTTATCCCATTGTAACGGGCAGATAAAAGGACGTGGTAAAACTATGAAGCTTTAGTTCAACCGCGATAATGGTACGCAGTTAGATAATTCCTAATAACGGGCCCGTTGACGTATTGTTGAAGAATTAGTGCCGCTGGCTATTTTGTCGGAGCGGGAGTATGACCTGCGGGTCACACCTTTCTATGGACCAATTATAAAGTATGCCAGATAAATTGACCGATATCGCTTGTCATAAGGGCTTCTAGTTTATGACCTACCTACTTCTTCTAGATGTGAATACCCATTCGTAAGACACAAAACTTCTTGGTGGCCAAAGCAGTGGCAAAGCTCCTTCTAGCGTTGCAAAGAAAAATGTTACGATATTTGCTGTGATATTTCCCACTGTTGATTTTTTAAGTTTCTGTAAAAGTATGAGTATAGTATAGTATTCGTGAATATGGATGTTCGTGAAAAATGACATCCTCAATAAAAATCAAAAAAGTAATCACGGTCTATATTCCGGCTAATTTTATGGAACTTGGTGCCCACCAAAGTTTGTTGTATTGTATTATGTAATTTGTGCAACAATGAATGACCCCGATCAAATTACGTTGGTTGTTTTTTTTTGGTATGTTGTCAGGAATGTTTTGAATTTCGAACTGTGTATGTTTTTTCCTGACGGACGCTCTTGTACCTACGATATGTCTATTTTTTTTTTTTTTATGGGATAGGAGAGAGATTACGTTACACTTTTATTTAAAATTAAAGCTGTAAAATTCAATAATTAATTCTAAGTCTATGTGCTGCTGTTTCTACCCAAAACGTCACATTTATTCGTTACCTATATATGTATGTATGTATAAGCTTTATTGTACATAAAGGAAACAAAAGAGACACAGTTACAGAGTCAGTAATATACAATGTAGGCGGACTTATCCCTTAATGGGATCTCTTCCAGTCAACCTTTGAGGAAATGAGTAAAGCGAATTAACGATGAGTGACAAAATTAAAAATAATAATTAATATATTTATTTATTTTTATATTTTAATTTATAACTGTTAATACCCGGTTGACGTATTGTTCAAGCATTAGTGCCGCTGGCCATTTGGCGAGAATGTGACCTGTGGGCTGTGAGTCACACCTTTCCATCTACAAACTAAAGAGTCACCGCCAGTTTTCACCATTCATTATTTAACTTTATTTGTGTGAATGTTACTTGGTTAGTGCTTCCTATATGCCAATTTAATAGTGGTGACTGCGAGATGCGGTGAGTTAAGATTACAAAGAATTTAATTATGTCATACATTCATAGAAACGTGTTAGTAGGTACTTAGTTGTTTAGCAGTTGACGTCATGATATCGGATTACATTAAGTGTAAATCAGTTTCAGATGACCTAGAAAGTTCAAATTTGGCATGAAGATAGGTAATTAGGTGAATACACAGAAAAAATCAGAAATTGGTAAATTTTTATCATTTTCGATACCACACTAGCATATTAAAATATCGTTCAGTAAAAACATGTTTAGTTCAACCGGGGTTCACTAGATCGCGCTAGTAGTCTTAGGTTTTATATAAGATAAGCGTTCCCGTAGCCTGAAAATACCTAAAAAAGTAATGATATTCCATCAAAAACATAAATGTGATATGAGAGCCAAGTTCAATAATATGATATACTTATGCCTTGGTTGTTCACTTCAACGAAAAAAAAGTGAAGTGTATATAGGCAATAACCTCCTCCCTCCAGTTTTCGTTGAAGTGTACATCCAAGGCATGTATCATATTATTGAACTTGGCTCTCATTTCACGTTTATGTTTTTGATGGGATTTGGAATCTCTAGGACCAGCGGTTTCGGCTGTGCGTTGAGTCAGTCAGTCAGTTTCTTATTTTATTTATTTATTTAGACATGTACAGTCAACCAATTGGAACCCTAGGCCACTCTACAACCATGTCGAAATGACAAGCAGTAAGAGATTTCTTACAATCTGATTTATAACGTCATTAACGTCACTGTGACAAAGTTCTACAGTGGCCTAGTGTTCCAATTGGTTGACTGTACGAACACCATTACCGTCACACATACATGTAGCAAGTTAGTACACGATAATGCTAATATTCCTACAAGTCATAATAAATAGCGCGGTGTCCGTTGTTGTAAAAAAGGAGACTCGTGATCGCCCTTAATCGGTCCCCGGCTGTATCTACATCTCGAGGGGTCTTAAAATGCTGCAGATACTATTGTAGACCTATAGGTGCAAGGTGCGCATATAGGTTTTGGATACCTACTCATGACTGACATAAAATGTGATTTAGTCTTTAAAAATTAAATAATATGTTTCAGAGTACTGTTTGCGTTTTTATCATATATTCAACTCCCAACTAAGTACATTCAACATACAACAACATACAATCACGCCTGTATCCCATAAAGGGGTAGGCAGAGCACACGAAAACCAAAGCTTCAGTGCCACTCCTGGCAAATACATTCAATCGGCATTAGTATAGGTGCAACGATTCAAGAGAAATATCCGGTTCGAAGGTCCAGAAATGATAAACATTAAATAAATGTAATATACAAAGAAAAAATGACCAATGCCTCCAAGTGTTCCAAGCTGGAATCGAACCAGCGTGCAGCGTACTCCGTTAACCGGACGGATGTCTCGAACCATTCGGCCATCGGTACACGAAAGCAAGGGTCGAAATTTTCGAGTATATGACACAATTGTTGTAATATCCCGTTTAGTAGGTAGGTACACAGTCACATGCAAATGACTTTAAGACTAAGAAAAATATATCACGATATTAAAGAAGGAATCAGTAAAGAAGATCAAGTGTGTCTTCAAAAAATATCTACAATCCCTATCACGGTATAAAAACATTTTCTCCATTAAGAAATAGTAACGAAAGTCCGCATGTTTCCTAGGTCAGCAGCGTTTTAACCGCCCGTTTCGATACCACGATTTTCCCGCGGCAAAACTGTAGCAAAACGCCAAGATATTTTTTAATCGTAATGCGTTTTATAGTGGCCAGGAGCACCGGGCATGTCCGATGGGACCAAATGAATGTGCTTAGGTTGCGGGACCCATGTGGCCTATGTTTTATGGCCACAAGGGGAAATCTTGGTACTTATTTCCGTGTAAGTACTTATTCCGACTAATAAGGGAAATTTTAAATGGTTCACATTGAATCTTAATCTTATGACGATTAGTAGCCGTAAATGGTTTACAGGTAGGTAGGTACCTAAATGAAAATGACCTTATTTTTAACCCCTGACGCAAAAACGACGGGGTGTTATAAGTTTGAAGTGTCTGTCCATCTGTTTATGTGTGTGTCTGTCTGTGGCATGGTAGCTCCCGAACGGATGAACAGATTTAGATTTTTTTTTTGTTTAAAAGCTATTTTAGTCGGGAGTGTTCTTAATAGACATGTTTCATGAAAATCGGTCCATTTAGTCGGGGTTGTTTTCAAAATTTTAATTTTGTGGTTAAGTTATTTATCAATCAGTTATATTACTGTTTCCTTCTAGATGAAAGCAATAATATTGTATTTATTTATTTAAACTACCCATTGCACAAAATTGACTTAATCACTGAGCATAATGCACATAATGTCGGGAGGTATTCTCTACCACTCAACTTAAGGGAAAGCAAGATTGTGATTTGAAATGATATAGTATAAACTGATTAATAAAAGTACAACTACAAGGATATTGATTGACATTTGGAATAATTCTTAAACGATTCAAAATATATTTGAAAGGTTTAAGTCACTGGCTGGCGTGGCGGTAGCACAGTATAATAAAGAGTACAATCGTACAGTATGGCCACTCCCGCTCCCCGCTGAAAGTGTCACCCACCCCCTTTCGGTTACCTCACAGTTACCGCCTGTCAAAAACGCGAACAGTCGACCTGTCATATCTCACTCATACAAGCATAGTACGCGTTCACCTACACGAGCATAGACTGTGTGCTAGGAACGCGCCTCTTTCATACATTTGATCACCAGTGTCCGAGATGTGGCGGTAGCTAGTATTTATACATAGACTAGCATTCTAGAATTCAATTACGGTTGACAAACGAGATAGCGGTTATCATGTTGACAAGGCATGTCGAGTTTTACATGCGTTGCATATGCAAAAGTCTCGGAATGGCTCCAGTCTTAGCGATATCCGAGATGTCCATCTAATTGAAATCGAGACGATAGCACGACATTTTTTATATGAAAATGTGCACATCGCACGGTGGGCTGGATGGCCTGGATGGCTCGAAAAGAGGACATTCGCACTTTTTTCAGAAAATCATTTTTTGAAAAATGCTATCCGATAGAGAATTATATAACAAACAATAAATGTGGAATACATTTTTTCGAAATAAGGCATATTGACAGCAGAAAAAAATAAAGTCTGTTTTTTTTATGGGACTCAAAAATAGGTATCTTGCTTCTCAGAAACTATTAGAGGTCCCGTCCCGTCTTCTACCTTTCAAGACTTTGTTTTTATACTTTTATTGAGTAGGAAACGATAAGCAGATTTTGTATACAGGTGCTGTTTTTTTTTAGTCCAATAAAAAGTCCACACATTTTCGATTTTTTCGTTTATGTCTTTCTTGGGCTTTTTACATTATATTTCGATAGTTAAAAGTAAAAATGATAATAAAACATAATATATGTAACGTTTATTAAGTTATAAACACATCCTAAGTACATTTTTTACATTTTTCATACAACTAAAAAGTAAATAATCTAATTTTTTAAAATAGACACATGTCACTTAAAATAAACAACTAACAACAAAAATTAATATGGTTATGGTATAATAATAACGATACGATACATAACATCTCTAAAAATGATTGAGTTGTAAATAAATAACTAACAACATATTTGAACCAGAATCAACTCTTTCCCAACAAAAAAAATGACAAAAATCGTCGCATCTGTAACTTTTTATTATTATTATAGAATTAAAGTATCGAGAAATATTGTGGAATCCCAAAAAAGACGTAAACGAAAAAGTCGAAAATGTGTGAACTTTTTACTGGACTAAAAAAAAAACAGCACCTGTATACAAAATCTGCTTATCGTTTCCTACTCTATAAACGTAGAAGAATAAAGTCTTGAAAGGTAGAAGACGGGACCTCTAATAGTTTCTGAGAAACAAGATACCTATTTTTCGGTCCCATACAAAAAAAACAGACTTTATTTTTTTCTGCTGCCAATATGCCTTATTTTGAAAAAATGTATTCCACATTTATTGTTCCTTATATAATTCTCTATCGGATAGCATTTTTCAAAAAAATATTTTCTGAAAAAAGTGCGAATGTCCTCTTTTCGAGCCATCCAGCCCACCGTGGCATCGTTAAAAAAAAAGATGTATGTACATATCTTAAACTCACAATCTAGCGCTACTAGCAATAAGCGCATGTGCACATCGTTAAATAGAATGATGTATCTAAGACGCACTTATCTGGGTTTTTAAAAGCGCAGTATCTGAGATGTCCATCTACATGTAATCGAGACGATAGGGCTACTCTTTATTCATATGAAAATGTAATACATCGTTAAAAACACGTCGAATAGTAAGCAGTACTTAGACGTCCAGAACACACGCTCTTACTTCTTCTTATTAAAGTAGCAACAATATAATTCTGAACACCTCGGCCGCTTAGCGACTTCTGCTGCTGACTGTACTATCATACGATAGAAACTAAAATATGTATACGGAAAAATCTATCTAAAATTAGTATTAAGACGCTACAGGAGCGAAAATGCTAAAATGGAAAGGAACCCCCCTTTGAATTTGGGAATTCTAGTTTAATATGCTAGTAACGTGTTATTATTTATTAACTAGATTTATCGAAAAAAAAAATTGTCCATTAAGAACAACTCAGTTAAAAGATATTGCTAAAAAGTCTTTAAAATCGAGGTTCCGCTCTCGACTGTTTCCTCCTTCAAAACTTAATCAATCGGATCGAAATTTGAGAATCGGAATAACAGTGAAATAATATGTGTCGGGCCGTTTAGTTTTTTTGGCTAATTGTTACCAATCTTGAGTATCACACCTTTTTTTGCGCCATAATGAAAAATGCCGTTTTTGGAGATTTTTGATTGGCTCTAGCGTCTTTAAAAATTAAAATATTTAAAAAATCAAAACGGTCCGACACAGATAAAAATAATAATAATCTGTGTTGAAAAAATCATTGCTCTATCTTCAAAAACCAGGGAGGAAATAGTCTCAGAGCGTTTGTATGGAGAATTGACCTCTCCTGTATCGTATTCACATACATTTTGCTTCATATAAATTAGCATCTGCGAGGTAGGATATATTTTATTGTAGGTTCAGAGATATTTATTTTATATCCTGTAAAAGAAACCCTCCGTTTATCTTATTCTAGGCGGATTTTATATGTAAATAGGTCCCTATTCGGGCACTTGTCTAAGCTTTACCTTATATTATTAGGTAGGTAGGCAACCTAATTCCAAAGGATACCGATAACATAAAAAATAACGTACCTAAGCCGATTCCAATGGCTCTCACTGCTCTCAGGAATAAAATTTACCTTACTGTTGTTACTATATATGTGTGTGTTTATATGTCGAAACCCTTAAACCGCTCACCTATGAGACCAGAGATACACTACACCACGAGACATAAAGAAATGTCCCACCACACATGTTGCCAACGACGTCTGACGAAGTGGTGCGACGTTGTCGGACTTCGGTCGACATGTCTGTGTGCGTAGCCGAATGCCTAAACGATTCGTTCACGATTCGCTCACGATTCGTGAGCGTTTCGTGAAGCGTTTGTGCATTCGGCTACGCACACTGGAAAGATCGACTTAGGATCGACTCTGTTAGGATGTCATATACCTCTGCCACACTATGCCCTACGCTTTGCCCCTCACGCTGCCGATGTTGCCCTCTCTGACCACACACTGCCCTACTCGTGCGATTATCGCATTAGGTTGTTGCCGGCCCTTTGACTCGCGCCAAAAAACCGACAAAATAGGGAGCGGTGAGCATGACGAGCGGCATGACGAGTAGTGCGGCCACACTATGCCTCTGCCTACTTCCCTCGCTACTTCCTACGCCGCTCGTCGAGTGTGTGGCTGAGGTAATAACCACATGTTTGCATATGCGTTGCCCGGTTTATAAAAGATTTATAACATGCATTTTTACTACAAAAAGGCCCGTTTCTCGAAAGGTACAAGCCTTGTATTACAAGTGCGCGAACTGTCAAATCGTATGGGTTGTCATGGAAACACACTTGTAATACAAGGCTTGTACCTTTCGAGAAACGGGACGGACGGGACTCTTGTAGCAACTCGTATTTCACGCGTTTTCTGTGTTAACGTTGCTATAAAACTTATTTTTATAATAGTGCTTTAGGTAATAAAGAGGTAGTGATCATGAAGAGTTGAAGAACATAAAATGCACAACGGGACGCCATAAAGAAACAGCATCAGTACTCAAAGAGTATGTTTTAAAGCGCCCATAGTTGGTCCGATTATATCCGTCTGACGGTTATTCGGCACTGTTACTTTTCGACAATAACTGACAGACGGGCCCATTTCTCGAAGCTACAAGTTACAAAAATACAAGCGATTGTCAATGTCTAATATGACAAGTTGGGAGATGGACCCCGGTACCGCCCGGAAACTGGTAATCTATGAGCTTTTAGATGTATTTATGGTAAATCAAAAAATCTACACACGTTAAACTTTCGTGAGACATATTCAAATAATAACGTGAATATAATAGCGATAATAACGTGAGTACAACCGTAGTTTAATTAATTATCAAAAAATCTACGTTAGCCACAGCATCTTCACAGCTTCCCAACTTGTATTACTTAACAGTAAAGATGAAGAGGTCTACGCGCCATTTCAGATTTGATGTGCGGCACATTTTCCTGTGGCCAAGTCTAATGCAGTGCTTCATTTCCAATTGCATGTATAAGTAGTTTTATTTTAAGATTTAGTTAGGAAGCTATATATTCAGAGCAAGCTAAAAGCTAACTTTAACATTTGCAAAAATTGCAAACAGTGCCAACGTCATAATTAGTGTCAAGTTTCTATGAAAATATGACACTCCCTTCACTTTGTTCCGTTCACGGCGTAAAACTACCTTAGACCAACTCCGCTACCGCCAAATATGGACAGTTATTTTCCACAATCAAGCTTAAACCTTATACGATATCAAATCAACTAGTTTGGCCACAGATATAGAAAGGAAGGAGATCGGACATGCCTTGCGATTTATATTGAAAACGCCTGTCGCCAAGTTCTTGAACCCACAGATACACACACTTGTAGATGAACGCTCCTACTGGGCTGTTGCGCAATACACGCGTATCATTTCCATATCTGTGTAGTACATACCAAAGAGGATCGAGTAAAGAGAGTTACTGTCAAAGTAAAATCTGTAATCACAGTGCATATACTGCCATCTCTTGACACAAGCTTAAAACTTTGGAACCTCAGTTTTGACAATTTGGCCCATATTGTTAGTTATATGTGTTAAAATGTCAAATATTAACATTAGCGCCATCTAGCCGAGCGTTCCCCAAAGGTGTAACGCTATCTAGGCCACCGTGCCTTTTTCTCTAGGGCTTTGAGGTACGTTTTTTTCTTAGACTTTATCCGTCTATACGGAGTTACATATGTCTTAGGTACATACGAACGCCAGCGGGTCGTGTCATCATGCACGCAAACAACGACAACTGTATGCTCAATGAGCTAATAACTGCGACGTCCCCGGCGGCGTGTCCGCTCTCTAGTATAATATACTCTTAGAGTTTGGCCCATTTACAATCGCTTGCAACAAATGTTAACCCTTCGCCTCGACACGTTATTTGCATAGAAATTGATTGAAACTGCGCCGATACGAATAACTGATAACCGTTAAGAATATTGGAGCGGACGTGTTATTTTATGGACATTATGACATATTTACAGCTTGTATTAAGTTGGTGTCGACCTACTTGCCTTCGTAGGTATCTACGCGATTAATTTGATAAGTTAACACGGCTTGGATTGTATTAAAATAAATATAATTTATTATCAAACACGAATCAGCCGCCGCTACACTATTGAAATTACAGTCTCATTTCAAACGACTTGTAAAGTTATATTTATATTTATGCCTGTTTTAAGACTAATATCGATAGCCAAATCTTAGCACTAATAAAAGGCGCGAAATTAAAATTTTCGATGGGAATCAAACCTTCATCCACTCCTACATTTTCAATCAATTTTCAAGTGTTGATGATTCCACCAACGTCAAGTCAAGATTAAGAAAAACTCGTGCTTTTTAGACAGTTGGCCTGTGAGTCCTCCATTTTTCAAATTTACCGCCTTTTTAGGGTTCCGTAGTCAACTAGGAACCCTTATAGTTTCGCCATGTCTGTCTGTCTGTCTGTCTGTCTGTCCGTCCGTCCGTCCGTCCGTCCGTCCGTCCGTCCGTCCGTCCGTCCGTCCGCGGATAATCTCAGTAACCGTTAGCACTAGAAAGCTGAAATTTGGTACCAATATGTATATCAATCACGCCAACAAAGTGCAAAAATAAAAAATGGAAAAAAATGTTTTATTAGGGTACCCCCCTACATGTAAAGTGGGGGCTGATATTTTTTTCATTCCAACCCCAACGTATGATATATTGTTGGATAGGTATTTAAAAATGAATAAGGGTTTACTAAGATCGTTTTTTGATAATATTAATATTTTCGGAAATAATCGCTCCTAAAGGAAAAAAAAGTGCGTCCCCCCCCCCTCTAACTTTTGAACTATATGTTTAAAAAATATGAAAAAAATTACAAAAGTAGAACTTTATAAAAACTTTCTAGGAAAATTGTTTTGAACTTGATAGGTTCAGTAGTTTTTGAGAAAAATATGGAAAACTACGGAACCCTACACTGAGCGTGGCCCGACACGCTCTTGGCCGGTTTTTGAAAAGGAAATGGAGCAAGTAACTAGAACAATTGCTTTGACATCGTAGTCAATAGTTTCTTCGTGGTTACTTTATCATGTATGTTGTATAAATCAAATAAACGGATATAGAAACAATCTTCAAAAAAACCGGCCAAGAGCGTGTCGGGCCACGCTCAGTGTAGGGTTCCGTAGTTTTCCGTATTTTTCTCAAAAACTACTGAACTTATCAAGTTCAAAACAATTTTCCTAGAAAGTCTTTATAAAGTTCTATTTTTGTGATTTTTTTCATATTTTTGAAACATACGGTTCAAAAGTTAGAGGGGGGGGGACACACTTTTTTTCCTTTAGGAGTGATTATTTCCGAAAATACTAATATTATCAAAAAACCATCTTAGTAAACCCTTATTCATTTTTAAATACCTATCCAACGATATATCACACGTTGAGGTTGGAATGAAAAAAATATCAGCCCCCACTTTACATGTAGGGGGGGTACCCTAATAAAACATTTTTTTCCAGTTTTTATTTTTGCACTTTGTCGGCGTGATTGAAATACATATTGGTACCAAATTTCAGCTTTCTAGTGCTAACGGTTTCTGAGATTATCCGCGGACGGACGGACGGACGGACGGACGGACGGACGGACGGACGGACGGACGGACGGACGGACGGACAGATAGACATGGCGAAACTATAAGGGTTCCTAGTTGACTACGGAACCCTAAAAAGGAGTACAAGTTTCTAATGGGGCGGGCAACGCGCATGTTGCAACGCACCCCTTGAGTTGCAGGCGTCCATAGGTTACGGTGACCGCTTTCCATCAGGCGGACCGTATACCTGTTTGCCACCGACGTGGTATTAAAAAAATCTCACAACGATGGGACAGATCCCTCAGCTTGGTAATGGGCTGGCTAAGACCGAAAATTACCTATAATTTCTATAATCCGTGCTAGAAGCATGTGTATCCGAGGTACGCGCCATATATTTAACTCCTTCAAATACTTCTTCGGCCTAAACTACGGCGCAGCCCTACCCAATCCTTCCTCTACCTGACATAGTCCTTGATAATGTCCCTTCCCTGTCTTGTTGCGTAATACTGTCTGTTGGTAACTATCTTTTCAGTACAGATGGTCCTTTTTTACGCACTAGTTCGAGAAGTGGTTCATTATATGCCAGGTCGAAACTTCGGAGGCTCATCTGTACTGAAAAACGTCGTACGATACACGTGCGAAAAGGAAATTCGTAACTCGTGTCAATTTAAAACACTCCCTTCGGCCGTGTTTTAATTTATCGCCACTCGTTTCGAACTTCCTTTTTTACGCACTTGTATCGTAATGTACTATTTTAACCCCCGACGCAAAAACGACGGGGTGTTATAAGTTTGACGTGTCTGTCTGTTTGTCTGTCTGCCTGTGTTTTGTCTGTCTGTGGCATCGTACTCCCGAACGGATGAACCGATTTAGATTTAGTTTTTTTTGTCTGAAAGCTGAGTTATTCGGGAGTGTTCTTAGCCATGTTTCATGAAAATCGGTCTACTATGTCGCGGTCGGAGGTTTTTTCAAAATTTTAATTTTGTGGTTAGGTTATGTATACTTGTAAATATACTTATGATTATAGGTCCTTATGGATATAGAAAACATTACTTAGTTTAGACAAGTCTGCTTCAGGGTCACCGAGTAAGGTTAGAATTAATACCAGGTTTGTGACACAGTATATTAATATATTAGACCAGTCTATTAGACCTTGTTGACGGCGCCAACCGTCGCCCACGCAGTAACTTGAATATCTCGTGCCTTTCAAACCTATCATAAATCATAAGTACACTAAACTTTAGAAGCCGAAATTAAAGTAATAGATATAATACGGACTTAGCTGTCATACTTAGATGTTATAAGTATACTTGGGGCATTTTTTTTCAAAGTTGTCCACCCCACTTTTTTTTTGGATTTGGAAATTTTTATGTCGCGAGCTCTTTCAATCCTAATAGGAGAAAAAGTGTCCCAAGGTTTTTTCCCATTCCGTTACAATTTTTTGATACATGTTGTATGGCGGTAACGGAATCGAAGGTTTGAAAAAATGTATGGAAACTTGGGACATTTTTTTCTCCTGTCAGGATAAAATGACCTCGCGATTCTGCGTGTAAAAGTGAACTTTGAAAAAAAAATGGACCGCTTACAGTTAGAATAAGCTCGGCGAGGGTGAGTTGACAGTTGACACTTTCCGCATGGACAAAAAATGTAACCAAAGTACACTGGTTACATTTTTTGTCCATGCGGAAAGTGTCAACTGTCAACTCACCCTCGCCGAGCTTATTCTAACTGTAAGCGGTCCATTTTTTTTTCAAAGTTCACAATATAAATACAAAAACCTTAAATCAAATAACACAAATAGTTACTACATGCGAGCAGCAGAAATTGCTCAAGGCTTGCGGGCAAGTGTACTGTACACTTGTACAGTCAACCTATTGGAACCCTAGGCCACTCTATAACCATGACAAGCAGTAAGAGATTTCTTACAATCTGATTTATAACGTCACTATGACAAAGTTCTACAGTGGCCTAGGGTTCCAATTGGTTGACATAAAACTTACTCGAGTATGTAACAATGACCCGCTGCCAAAAAGTTGCTCTAATAAATTACGCTCTCATTTTAAAACATAATTAAGTGGTATTAGTAGGTATTAAGAAAATATCACTATAAAAAAAAACATACCGCGTCGTATTTTCGTAGGAATTATCCGTCGTGATTTCTAGCTGCTCTGTGTATGGGTGTCAGACATCTTTGTTACTGGAATGTTCATGTTGAATCTGGCGTTTTAAAATTACAGTTTATTTCGATTTGCATCTAATATTTAATATAATACTACATTTATTTATTGTATATAATACTTAATATATGGTATCGGCTCCAATAGCACAACCCACATACATAATTAGTACTTATTTAGTGCTTTATTGATTAAAGTACCTAGTGCTAAACTTGAATCTGCGGCCCGATCTAAACTTCAAGGCGCCGGCGCAGCCATTAGTGGCGTAATTAAGTTCCAGGACTATTCCCCACTGCGCAACGACCAATAGGCACATGTCCACCAGTATATGTTGGACCTTGAGATCCGTGCTATCTATCTATAGCAGCCGTCTTCGGACATAGGCCTCCTCTCCATTCCTCCACGCTTGTCGGTTCACTGCCATCCGCATCCACATATCGCCAGCTACATAGTTGGCAGATGTCATCTCTCCATCTAAGGGGCGGCTTGCCACGACCGCGGGTGTTAGCGGCCTTCATACTTAGTTCGTCTCGCCCAGCGACTATGGTCCATTCTGGCAATGTGCCCAGCCCATCTCCATTTTCTGTGTCCAATTTCCTCCACCACGTTTTTAAGTTTTGTAACCTGCCAGATCCACTCGTTCCTTTTTCGGTGCATGAGCGTGATTCCAAGCGTTGACCGCTCCATAGCTCTTTGTGCAACACGCAGTTTTCTCAGCCTATATATTTGTCAGATCCGTTCTGCTAAAGTTTAAAAGAAAAAAGGTTCTTATTAGCATTTGTGAGAACTTTAAGAATACCTACTTGTAAGTAGGTAATTAGTGCGGTCAAAATAGTCCGTCACCGGTGGACACGCTTTTGCCAGTATTATTTTTAATATTGTTTGACAGCGATCATTTTGCAGACTGTCTTTACCTAGTTGTATCGTCATAACGACTGTTGCCATTCTCAAATTCTCTTATCAATGCTGTCCGAGCCGACCTATCTTGGGCTCATTGTGCGATAGCCTGTAATGTGATGGTATTCTTTGACGCCTTTTTGTCAGCTCAACGTGTGGCCCTACTTCCATCCCTACGGATTCTTCAATTTCCAACTCCACGTTTGCAGATCCTTCTGTTCAGGGTACCTAGCCAACACAATGGTTGCGTTTCGATGGCCACATGCCACATATCGTTAACGATTGCCAATTCGGCTTTACACCGGCACTACGGCCATACACTATATATACGGCCACTAACATCCAATCTGCGTCTATACCAATATAAATTTAACGAACCAATAGAGGTTTCTCTGCTGTCGTTTTAAGCGAAGTGAATAACACAGTATTCGTAGGCTGGTAGCAATGTGAATTGGCACGCTGTACCAATAGATTATACTTCATTCTAAACAAATTTACACGCCTACCGACTTCGCTCATTAATTATACAGATATTTGAGGTATATTTACTTCGAATAACTATCAAAGTTTTGAGATTTCATTTGTGTTTTTAATATTGAATACTAATTTAAGCTTTGTTGTTTCAGGTATGGGTTATTCATGGATTACATAGAACAGTGAGTAAGTAAAACACTAATAAACGAATAATAGTTATTTGTTTTACAAGGGGACAAAGTTGTGAGGGTTCAAGGCACGTAGGTTAAACAAACGTTGCCACCGAGTGAAACACAAAAGTTTTTTCCACACCAACACGAACAAAATACTGACTATAAAACATCAAACTCCAGCAATCTGTTCAAATTTGCTCAAGGAATCAAGTTAAAATTTGTATGAAATTACTTTGCACCCTTGTGGATAAAATGCAATCTTGCTATCCGTTTTTGAATAACAAAAAAGATCTTTACCTGTTGGTGTGGTGAAAAAGTATTATTTAATGTGTTCTTCAAATTAATAAAGCGGCATTTGAAGGCAATCTTACACTGATCCACCTAGATCCAAACTACTCCGAAACTGAGCAAGGCCAAATACAATTTAGGGATTGAATAATTATATTCAGCAATGGCATTTGGGTTCAAGTTACATGCCCTAAGCCCCTAACCTACCTTTAATTGTTTAGCGCCGTGATATAGGTGCAGACGTTCACCCTTTAAGACAAAAGCCACATTATCCTGATGTCGAAAGTAGACTCAAATCCAAAGTAAGAAGACGCGCATTGAGATACTGAAACGTATAAAATGCTTGTTTCGCACGCACGACTTTGATTCTCAAATGTTACTGGAGTGCGAAAGAGCAACCCAGAATTAATTTATCACGTCGAACTCTAAATAAGGCAGAGAAGCTTATAAGATCTCAATTGTGGGTTCTAGGAATTCTACCAGTCGAGATATTGCGATATCGTTTCGATTGAATGACTGTGCTGGATTGTATGTAGACCTACAATGCATAGAATTTAGAACACTTAGACTATTGTCACGACTTGGTGTTTAAATAGCTAATTTCAACGCTGGTTACATTTTAAATGTCTTTTCATTTAGACATAAATATGTATAAAAGTAAATTTGCTCAGAAGTACTCGAAACCGACGAGCGTGTATGAGAAACGTTATGAAAGTGTGTGAAGCGAAAGTGATTTGTTAGGATCGTAGTAAATGGAAATCCGTGATCTCTGCCTACCCCTCTGGGAAACAGGCGTGATTGTATGTATGTATGTAAAAGTAAATTATTTTGTTTTAAAAACTAACCCAAAGTTGTGAAAATAATTTTGAGGTTACGAAATGATCCTTATTTAATTTCTTGTTTTGAATGTGTCAATGGATATTCTTCTTAATTTCACATTATATCCACAACACGTTTCAATAGAACACAGAAAAAAATGTGAAGCTGATTCTAAGTGATTGTGTTGTGAGTGTGAGGAGTAGTGCTACTAATGCTACTACCAATTTACATTTGTACGAACAGCTGCATTCGTCTTAGCATTAAGACGATACGGTAGGGGTCAATTCTCCATACAAACGCTCTCGACTATTTCCTCCCTGGTTTTTGAAGACAGAGCAATGATTTTTTCAACACAAATTGTTATTATTTTGATCTGTGTTGGACCGTTTTCATTTTTTTGATATTCTGCTTTTTAAAGACAATCAAAAATTTTCAATAACGACCTTTTTCATTGTGGCGCAAAAAAAGGTGTGATACTCAAGATTAGTAACAATTAACCAGAAAAGCGAAACGGTCCGAATAGATTATTTCACAGATTCTCAAATTTCGTTCCGATTGATTAAGTTTTGAAGGAGGAAAGAGTCGAGAGCAGAACCTCGATTTTAAAGATTTGTTTGAAATATCTTTTGACTGAGTTGTTGTTAATGGACATTTTTTTTTCGGTAAATCTGGTTCATAACACTTGTATATTTAACTAAAATTCCCAAGTTGAAAGGGGGCTCCTTTCCATTTTAGCATTTTCGCTACCGTATTCTCTTAACTTGTTACATCTTATGACCAAAACTAAGCCACCAAAGCTTCACACCCAGGTTATAAAAACCCTTCTTGACCATAATTCAAGATGCGGGCGATTTACTATATGGAAGTAAACTCCCGGAAAAAATAAAAGCCTCAAAAGTAATTGAGAAACAATGGCTACAGATAAAAAAGTCTGTATATTCGGGAAAGAGCAACACGGCTCCATCAACTTCGACAACAACGTCGGCGCTTGCAAAGCCAATACCAGTTTCAGGGAAACGGGTCAGGCCTTCCTCGTTACCAGTCGAAAACGGCGGGGGGGAGCCCAGAGAAGGACAGCAGTCAACCAACCCTGAACCCTCCAGCCAGACCAGCAGGCCAGGGCAAGCCCCCGTGCCACTCCTCAACAATGAGTCAGTTACCTCACGCTGGTGGTTTTTGAAGACAGAGCAATGATGTTTTCAACACAAATTGTTATTATTTTGATCTGTGTTGGACCGTTTTGATTTTTTTGATATTCTGCTTTTTAAAGACAATCAAACATTTTCAATAACGACCTTTTTCATTGTGGCGCAAAAAAAGGTGTGATACTCAAGATTGGTAACAATTAACCAGAAAAGCGAAACGGTCCGACATAGATTATTTCATTGTTATTCAGATTCTCAAATTTCATTCCGATTGATTAAGTTTTGAAGGAGGAAAGAGTCGAGAGCAGAACCTCGATTTTAAAGATTTTTTTGAAATATCTTTTGACTGAGTTGTTCTTAATGGATATTTTTTTTTCGGTAAATCTGGTTCATAACACTTGTATATTTAACTAAAATTCCCAAGTTGAAAGGGGGGCTCCTTTCCATTTTAGCATTTTCGCTACCGTATTCTCTTAACTTGTTACATCTTATGACCAAAACTAAGCCACCAAAGCTTCAAACAGCGTTTCGCAAGATCCATAAATGGAGACATATTAAGTGTCCACGATTTATTCAAATAAATAAGCCGCCATCAACGTATCCACTTAGAGAGCACGAGTTTATCGTAGCCGGAGTTTGATGTATGGGACAGGTTGACTGACGCGGCGAGCTCGGAAAATGGCGGAGGTGCCTTTAGTGCTAGGTTTGGGTGCATTTTTGAAGGAGACAACTTTAAGAAAAAATCCAATACATTTTTTTTAAATATCAAGGAAGACCCATGAGAACATAAAACCAAATCTTACAAATATACAAAGTAACATACAATTGTGTATGTAGCAGTCAATAAGAAAATAAAAATTAGGGAAAAATTATAATTTAAGATCAACAATAAACGATATTTTTATGAGACCTCTATATTACTTGTCACTATTTCAACAGAAATGTTTAATTAGATATATTTGAAGTTTAATGAATAAACGAGAAGCGGCGTTTTTACTACCCCGGAAACTGTAAAGTACCTCAATAATTTGAAAATATAATGTTTATAATGTCGCACTTTTATTTCACTTTGTACAGTGACCGGCATAAATATGTGATGATTTCTATACATTGTCACATTAACGTCTTGTTTGAAATTGTTATATGAAATTATCAAACGATTTAAAGCGACAAGATACAGAAATCATCACTTTATTTATGCTGGTGACTGTAGTGTTCAAATGGCCAGTGCAAAGTAAGCTTAGACTACTAGTGATTGGAAAAGTCATTCAATTGTTTTCAGTATTCTCACGCAATTCCAAATTTAAACTGGATTTCCAATGTCTGAAGCTGCGGCAGCATGCATTGTCTGGACAGTATTTAACTGACCATATTTGAAACGTGTCTTTTCAAAATGGCGGAGTTCTTAAAGAAATAAGCTCTTTTGAAAATACCTTTTCCATTTGACAGTAGGCCAGACACAGACATACATGTTGAAGTTCACATTTTTCCACAAACAGAGGTATATTTTACTTCAACCTTTACCTTATTTTGTACGTAAGATTTGAAGGGTTTCACAAAAATAGGGATATTTTCTTTTTAGTTACATCTAAATCATTTCGGCCGTTACTCATCATAAAACATAAAATTGTCTTATAAATAAAATCCGCAATCAGGAGCTCAAAGAGAATAATTTCTAAGTCTATTTATTTCTAAGAGGCCAGTCTAGACGACCAAGAACACTCTATTTATTAGATACAACTCGATAACATCAATTCAGTAAGGTAAAGTAATCTCTGACTACTCTGCATCGAAATAAAAAAGAAAAATATATTTTAGATATTTGTGGGCTTGTAATTGAGACTATTGAGACCACTGTATTTTGTATAACCTTCACCTAAAAGGTTTTAGAATTTAATAAGTTTTAAAATTAATAGTTTTACCCTTTTTGTCTGTTGCTAAGGTAGTGTAACTGGCGACTTCTAATTTGAATGTCTGTGTTTAATTTCTAAATAATTACAGTAATACTATTCTTGGTTGTTTATATACCTAACCAAAGATATATGTAGGTAGTTGTGATTTATTCATATGTAATGTATGAAACTAAACTAAATGTAGGTAACTGTAACCATTTATATTTATAAACTAGATACAATATGTTTATGAAAACGACATCTGTGGGTTGTACCGGATGCAAAGGTGCCCATCGCACTTGTCGAATTACCACATTTTATAGCTAAAATCTTTCTTTCTTTCTTTCTTTAAAAGGTTGTTATTTTACTCCATATGTTTCTAAATACCAAGTAAACGTCCGTAAAAGATCCCTGTCTTGACAGTTAGATATGACCCGGCGGCGATAACATCGAAGGAACTAATTTAAACTACGTGATACACGCAAAGATATGCCGGTCTAATTATTAAAGACGGTAGCGATGACCATTAACGATCAACATCGATCTTTAAGGAGACTAGGGTTTCAACTTAAATTGAGCCGGAAGATCAGCGCTGGCCCCTGGGTCAGCATTTATGCTGAAGCGGTACCATTTCGTGGTAAACCAGACATACTTTTTTTCTTGGCTTATTTTTATTTTTTTTGTAATTATGAAATTACTTATGTAAATAATTTATGTGGTTACCATGAATAAACTATTGAATCTGAATCTAAATCTTTAAATTAATGCCCGATTTCATTTACTTTGTATTTGTACTACCTGTACTGGTAATAGTATTTAAAAGGGGGCCCAAGAATATGTTGTCAAACATTAATCGTCGTCGTTTATTTATAGATTTTTTGTATCAAAGCTAAAATAGGTATTTTAGCTTTGATATTTTAAAGGTAACAATATTAAATTATTATTGTAATATTGAAATTTGTATGCGTAGCAGACCCGCTGCTATTTATCTATCTGGACACTTAGATGCCTTGGTTTCATTCGGGTATTTACGCGAAAAAAGATTTATAACCTTTTTTTTTTCAAAATAGATAATTTTAAGTTTTTTTTTCTACTCAGAATCACGAGCCCTTTCGATCCTACTAGGTATAAAAAAGCGTCCCAAATTTAATTTTTCCACTTCGTTAGGTACCGTTTTTCAAATACTTTGTACAGCACAGCGGTTACAAAGTGGAAAGTATGCAAAATAAAAAATAAAAATTGAGACCATTTTTTTGTCTCTTTTTTTGTCCTGGATCGAAAGGGCTCGTAATTCTGAGTAGGAAAAACATAAAAGTTACCTACGTTTGAAAAAATATTTTTGGTGATTGTTCTCGCGAAAATGCCCATTTGGACATGACAATTATTTCGATTGATAGTCACGTGAGTTCACTAAGCATCTGATAGCTATTAAATAGCTATTTTTTTTTCAATTTAGCGTTTATCTAACAGTACAGTAGGTATTCATTCTCGCGGACGATACATAAATCGTCCTACTGTTGCGCCACTAAGTTATCAAAGCTGCGCTGTCAAATACCAATATCTATCTCATAAAAAAACTTGTGTACCTACAGGTATTCGCCTTAAGACGATACGGTAGGGGTCAATTCTCCATACAAACGCTCTCGACTATTTCCTCCCTGGTTTTTGAAGATAGAGCAATGATTTTTTCAACACAGATTGTTATTATTTTTATCTGTGTCGGACCGTTTTGATTTTTTTGATATTCTGCTTTTTAAAGACTCTAGAGCCAATCAAAAATTTCCAAAAACGGCCTTTTTCATTGTGGCGCAAAAAAAGGTGTGATACTCAAGATTGGTAACAAATAACCAAAAAAGCTAAACGGTCCGACATAGATTATTTCATTGTTATTCAGATTCTCAAATTTCGTTCCGATTAATTAAGTTTTAAAGGAGGAAAGAGTCGAGAGCGGAACCTCGATTTTAAAGATTTTTTTGAAATATCTTTTGATATCTTTTGATCTTTTGATCTTAATGGACAATTTTTTTTCGATAAATCTAGTTAATAACACTTGTACATATAACTAAAATTCCCAAGTTGAAAGGGGGGCTCCTTTCCATTTTAGCATTTTCGCTACCGTATCCTCTTAACCTGTCGAAGCACCTGCCAGCCGCGACATATTTCAGCGCCCGCCATCTGCCTCCGCATCCGCTGCCCTGTAATTTATCAATTAATTGATTTAACTCTAATTATGCCGGTTCAAGGAATTCTTGTTCGACTTATGTTACTACATGACTACCAAGGACTGGTAGAAGGAAAATAATTTGAGACTTCATACCACGAATTTCTTAGCAAAAGGGGATAAAATATTATTAAAGCTCGGCTAGACATGCGCGTTTTGAGAGCGTTTAGCGGAGCGCAATGATAGCGGTGCGCGGGACGGACGCTGGTGTTGCGCCCAGCGGACGCCGGCGGGAACTAACGAGCGCGGATTGCGATCGGATTGCGCGCGGATTCCGCTCCGCTAACGCTACGCTATCAAAACGCTATATGTGTGGCGGAGGCTGTATAGGAACTCGTACGTAGTCTATACAGCCGTCTCTAAACAAAAAGAGTGCATTGAAAATGCAAGTCCTAGTTTTGATTTCGGACAGCCGCATATAGCCTGCGGCGTTTCCCGACAGCTACGGGCAACGAATTACTGCTGTTGCGTTGGTAATTGTTTCGAATAACGTCAGATGACTTATCATCTGAGTAGTCTTAACTACTCGTTTGTTTCCTTTGTCATAAAAAATAAGACAGTGTTGTCTAACTGCCCACATCACAATCATGTGTTCAATCTCAGTTTCATCAATTTGCCCACTGACAATTGTAATTCATCATCCTCTTTGCGTTATCTCGGCATTTGTCACGCCTCATGGGAGCCTGGGGTCCGCTTTGGCAACTAATCTCAAGATTTGGCGTAGGCACTAGTTTTTACGAAAGCGACTGCCATCTGACAATTATAATTATCCATTGAATATTAAATTACCTACCAAAGAATACCGCCATATAGTTCCGCTGTCCAACTTGGGGACGCACTATTTTTCCTACACTTTGCGTTGCTTTTCATCATCCGTAATATAACTACATAACCTAACCTATCCTAAGCATATAATGTAATAACCAACTCTTAATAAATTTTATCTTTTTAACCCCCGACGCAAAAACGAAGGGGTGTTATAAGTTTGACGTGTCTGTCTGTCTGTCTGTCTGTGTGTCTGTCTGTGGCATCGTAGCTCCCGAACGGATGAACCGATTTTGATTTAGTTTTTTTTGTCTGAAAATATGTCACGGTCGGGGGTTTTTTCAAAATTTTAATTTTGTGGTTAGGTTATACCGAAATGTGTCAATAAAGAGGTCGGGTCATTCGTCCGTCCGTCGTAGGTAGGTAAGTACAGCACGGGAAGCATGGTCGCGCGACAGACGCTAAAATAGCAGGCCATCCCTATCACACTATTTGTAAGTGCGATAGGGACGGCCTGATATTTTATCGTCTATCGCGCGACCATGCTTCCCGTGCAGGTGACCCTTTGAAGGAGGATAACGAATGTTAGATATTAGTTAATAAGTTTCTACTTACGAATGGACACGTTAATATGTATAGTTTTCCATTTCTGCCCACGTTGTATGAATTAAAAGGTCCGATCCAGTCAAAACTTTGATAGTAATTCTGTCAAATAGGCATAGAATAGAAATAGGAGTTTTTCTTTCTTTAGGTGTGGACGATATCGTCACATTTATTTTTCTACTCGTCGACTTTAATCTGTCAGTTAGGACACCACAGACTAAACTATAAGTGCTGACTTTTCAGTGTTGGATGGATAGTCTTTGACACTTAGTCAACTATAATATTTCATTACACTTCACTTATTTAACTGAAATAAATTCAAAAATAGAACTTCATACAAGTTCTATACTAATTTGCGATACCTGGCAATTTCTGCACCTGAAACACATTTTTTTTTAATCTATCGCGTATCGACCAATCAGAGACGGGTATTATAAACAATTGGTTGCTAGGTAATTCGATGTTGATACAACGCTGAACGACGCTATTAATATAGATTTTAACTTGAATGATGATATTTTTCGTCCATTGATGATGAAAATGATGACTCATAGAGAAAGTATTGTATACAATAGTGATATAATTAAGCTTTTCACTCTCGTACCGAACTATTAGGCCACTCAGCAAGCTTCGTGGCCTAAACATGGTACTCGACTGAAAAGCTTTGTATTATACCACGATTGTATAAAATACTATTATGTGTTTTCTGCGATTATTTGTCTTACCTATACTTATACCATTTTATTTTGTTTCATCGCGCACATTGAATGTTCTTGATTGGATACCTAACTACTGACGGCTTTCTTGGAACGCATAAAGCATGGAACACAATAAAGGTCCAAACGTTTGAGTCTACTGGGCCCTATTTTACGAAATACCTACTCCTTTACAGGATGTCCCTTTGAGAACAGATCATACAGATGATAGGGGATATTAACTACCTATTGAATGGATACTGTTTATTCATGTATCATACATTTGCAGATTATTTGAGTTATGTTATTTTAAACGAGGAGTAACTTAAGGAATTTAAATCTAAAGAAAAACTTTTCCTTGTAGATGTCACACCTCGGATACTTACTAGCGATAAAATATATGAAAGAGGCGCGTTCCCAAACACACAGTCTAAGCTCGTGTAGGTGAACGCGTGGCGAACGCGTACCGTGATTGTATGTGAGATATGACAGGTCGACTGGTCGCGATTTTGACAGGCGGTAACTGTGAGGTAACCGAGAATGGGTGGGGGGCACTTTCAGTGGGGAGCGGGAGTGGCCATACTGTACGCTTCGGCTGTGTACTAAATATACAGGATGTGAACGCGCAACGGCTACTTTCTGCCACCCCACACCGCTCAGAGCCTAAATAGTTCGCATATTGTGCGATTTCCTTCTCTGCTGTTCTGTGGACATATCTTCCCACGGACACTTCGATTGTGTTATGAGCAACTTTTCACCTGTGGTTTTACCTAGGATCTATGTTGTTGTGTTTATCATAAGAATATTATCTACAGATTTTTAGAGGGTCGGCAACAAACGTATGTACAATTATGGAGTTGTAGGTAGCCGTAGACTATAGTCCTTACCATCAAACAGGCTGTATGTTTGCTTGCCATCGATATGGTATAAAAAATAGTTATTTGTTATACAAGGGGGCAAAGTTTTATTTTAACGCCGAGTGTGGAATTAAAAAACGAGCAAGTGAAAGGATTCTATAGTTGAACCACGGGCGAAGCGGGTGGTTCGAGAATAGAATCCTGAACTTGCGAGTTTTTTAACACACGAGAAGTAAAATACGTTTGCACCCGAATGTAACACAAAACTTTTCCCTTCACTATAGCGAGGAAACTACAACCCAAAAAATGCGTTTATCAAAGTATAAGCAGTGCTTTCAGTAGTTCCACAGGTGGTAAATCATCTTTATTACTAGATTCACCTACTTTTATCAATTTTAAAGCAGTTAATTTTGCTTTATTCAAGGTCAAATTACTTTACCCACTAGTGGATAAAATGAGTTTTTACCCGCTGGCATTAAAGGACAAAACACGTGTTTCCGAGCTAGTGAGGGGAAAAGGTCTTGTTTGCTTTCTTGAGAGAGTTTGGAAGTTTGTTTGGAACGCAGTTTATATTTAGAACGTAAGTATAAAGTATTTCGGGTTTGCAATAAAGGTCCTAGCATTCGTCTTCATTTGTCCAGATTTTTTTTACGGAAGCCTATACCATTGTTCTGCTTGTTTGGTTCTATTATTGCTATTTTTATTGGCTTTATATATAGGATTTCGCTTTACACTGACAGATATATATCGTCCACCATCCGGCTAAATCCGCTATCCGGGTAAATCGTCCGGCGAACTACGTATCATGAGTTTTTGACGTTTTAGAGTACAGTCAACCAATTAGAATCCTATTCCACTCTAGAGGTAGAACCCTGTCGTATTGAAACCGTGCTTTATTTACTATAGACGTCAGTTTGACTTTTACTGTGAAAAGGTCCTAGTGCTTTATTTACTATAGGCGTCAGTTTGACTTTTACTGTGAAAGGGTTCTACTGGCCTAAGATTCACATTGGTGGACAGTACGTTACTCGCGTCGAAAACAACACGGAAAATGTATGTAATTTTGGTTCTTTATCTCCGATTTTTTTAAGAGTAAAATAATATCGGCCGATTTCACCTAAAATTCATCAAATATTTTAGCCAAATCTAGGAAATATAAATAATACGACGTGGAATTAAGTTGTTCATGTTACGGTTAAAAAGAAAGGAGTCAAATATGTTAGATTTAAAAAAAAAATCTAATTCTGAAAAAAAAAAAAACGGAGTATAATATAGTAGCCGTTTGGGAGCGCTATTCACTTTCTCCATATTAAAATAGTATTTTATACAATCTTGTTATAATACAAAGCTTTTCAGTCGAGTACCACTCAGCAAGCTTCGTGGCCTAATAGTACGGTACGAGAGTGAAAAGCTTAAATTATATCACTATTGTATACAATACTTTTTCTATGAGTCATCATTTTCATCATCAATGGACGAAAAATATCATCATTCTAGTTAAAATTAATGTTAATAGCGTCGTTCACCGTTGTATCAACATCGAATTACCTATAAAATTATAGCAACCAATTGTTTATAATAACCGTCTCTGATTGGTAGATAACGCGATAGATTAAAAAAAAATGTGTTTCAGATGCAGTAAAATTTGCCAGGTATCGTAAATTAGTATAGAAATTGTATGAAGTTCTATTTTTGAAATTATTACAGTTAACTAAAGTCAACTATAATGAGATATTATAGTTCAGTCGGGACTGCCATAAAGTATCCAACACTGAAAAGTTAGCACTTATAGTTTAGTCTGTGGTCTCCTAATTGACAGATTAAAGTCGACGAGTAGAAAAAACTTATTGTAGCTACACTGATATTTTGTGGGCTCCTTAGGATATTGTTTCAGTTGTCACCTCCACTATTTTCCATCACCACTCCGCAGACAACGTACTATGAACCTCCCACGCCGCATTTTGAAGACTTGCCATGTCTATAAACTATAAATATTAAAATAGTTCCCGATAATTACTGCTAAGCTTTAATTCATATCAATCTATATTTATTTACGAGCAATATTAATACATGTCGAACACGAGATTGATTTAATTTAATACCTGTCAAAATTATACACTTGTTTTGAAACGGAAGTCTATATCACTTTGAAATATGACAGAGTTCCGCGTAATAAGTGGTTGCTCTTTTAGATTTGCCTGTAATTTATGAGTTTTGTTTTATGTTTTTGAGATGCATTTTATCCATAGGTATGTCTATAGCGTGTTGGTAGTAAAAAATCATTTCTTACATTGATTGAAAAACGAAATGTAGCACTGACATATTAGTCACTCCCACAGTCGCGCTATAATAGGAGTGTAAATCGTATAAATTAATCATAATCGTATAATTAATTAATATAAATTA
Organism: Leguminivora glycinivorella; assembly: GCF_023078275.1. Classification (NCBI taxonomy): domain Eukaryota; kingdom Metazoa; phylum Arthropoda; class Insecta; order Lepidoptera; family Tortricidae; genus Leguminivora; species Leguminivora glycinivorella. Next base: position 5,800,043 of record NC_062971.1, read on the forward strand.
ATCGTCATTAAATAATCAGATTAATGGTTAGTTAAATAATCATTCATCTGATTATTTGATGCGCTAATCACAACTTTGAGAATAATTATCTTGTAACGCAATTTAATGCCCGAAATTTAACGTCCGAAAATGCGAAAAAACTGTTAGATAGATAAAATTTACAGCTTTATGTTACGATAACTGCTCTGGCAATAATCAAATGCAAACTAGTCTCTCATAGCTACTGCAAATAGGTGATTTAAATTCCCGAATGACAGCCAAAATACCATGCTTCCAAGTATGCCGGTAATAAAAATATTTCCAACCGTTTTTACGATGCCATCTCACGGTTTTGTAATATATTATATTAAGCAAACACTTGTCCGACTGTCACTTCTTAAAGTAACGGCACTGCCTCTAAATCTGTGGAGGCGCCGGTTGGAACAGGTTCGTATATTTTCAAATAATGCTTCCGCGGTCGGGTTTGTGTCGACCGAATTGCTTATGGTCTTAGTACTGCAGGCTAGCACGTGATTGGCGCGACTGTAGTTCGTCGCGCCGCTCCATAGATCACACGTCTTTTCCTAATTGTATTAATAACATAATGGACGGGTAGTCTAAGTTGCGTGACTTAATCTGGCGCCAATCATACACCCTGTTTTTATTGAAATCCGTTAACTTAAAGGGAAGATTCATTACATCAAATACAATTTTCTCTAAGAAACTAGCGTCTTAATTCTTGCGGTTATCGAGTTATTAAACAAATGAAGATAATTGCTTAACACGTGTGTCAAAGCCTTTACCAATTCCTATAATGTTATTTGTTTTGACATGTGCCGTCAATCACTTGACACTAACTTGAATGTTATTCTTAAAGGTCTCTCACGCTAATGAATTAATTTATTATGTATGAAAATGATGAAAAATTTTTTTGCGAAATTAACTAAAAGTGATATACAGGGTGATTCCTGATAATGAACCTAACGATGTGTCGAATTTAGCGGAAAACAAAAAAACACGGTGTATAGCTACTAGCCTTGCTGGCAGGTTTTTGGAGAAGGGAAGGGAAGCTGATTATTTTTCTTTTTGCTTCTAGTATAAATACTACCTACCTCAGCAATGCAAGTCAGTAAAGACATTTGATACAATATTTAGGAAATTAATTGCTATGCAGCCAGTGGGTGTGGACCCAATACGATTAAACTTTACTGTGTTTCGACAAAAGACAATAAATGTTTCGTCAGGATTAAGTTGCATTAGAATGAGTGGCCGTATCTTTTGTCGTGATCGACTCAGTGGCGCCACTGGCGGTTGGCCAATCAATCATCAGGGCCCTACCGCGCAAGTCGCAGTAGATTTATGTAAACTTCAAAATAGTGCGTTGAAAATACGGAAGCTAATGACTATCGTATATAGTGATATTCTTGTTTAGATCTTATATAATAAAAACTGTTTCTAAATATGTCAAATGTCCCACTTTGTCGCTTACCAGAATGACAGGATCGGTTGGGGTTTCTAATTTTTCATCACTTTTGCACTCTAACCCCCTTATTCATAAACGCACTCTAAAGTTATCAAGCCGATAAAGGTCGTTTGTCCTTTCCGACGTATTTGTGTGATAGAAAGGGACAAACGAACTTTATCGGCTTGATAACTTTAGAGTACGTTTATGAATAAGGGGGTAAATGTGCTATTGCAGGCGGAGCGGTAGTTATAGAAAAATCGTTCTTCCTAGGAAGTTATGTCATTTCTAGTGCCGTATTTAACTTTCTTTTTGACCACACCCGCACACTAAATGTGCTATTGTACGCAGGCGGAGCGTAAGTAATAGAAAAATCGGTCTCCCAAGGGAGTTATGAAATTTCTAGTGCCGTACTTGACTTTTTTACATCTATTTACATATTTTTTACATTGCGAGTGTGATGAAAAACATGGCGTGTAACTCGGGGCGAATGAATATCGCTCCGGTAAGCCATCGCGATTTAACTTACTCTTGTTAAAAATATTCAACTTTCCCCCTTGTTGCCCAATGTACTATTATCTTTTCACAATTTTTTTTAATTGCAAGTGTGACGAAAAACATTGTGTGTAGCTCGGGGCGTAACAATATAGCAAACTCGAGTCTTAATCGCTCCGGCAAGCCGTTGCACAATGTACTATTAAACGAATAACCTGTGTAAGTGACCGTATTGTACGGGATTATTTGCTTGGAAACAAAACACATTATAATTAGAATAGAATAGAATAGAATAAATTTTAATCGTAAACACACAAAAGAGAAAAATATTACAAATAGGAACACATAAAAACGAGAAGGTGCCACGAAATGGTTTAACCTCAGCATATTGCTGGCGACTTCCAGCGCTGATCTTCCGGTTAAACCATTCGGTGAAAAACAATCACGACAGGTAACATGAACAAAATTATAGAAAACAACATATTACACACAAAAAAGAAAGATATTACATGCTTTTTTAAAAACTATAACTACTACAGAACGAATTATCTATCTAATTATCATTGCAGTTATAATGCGTCAAAGTATTCCTATAGACCTAGTTAGTCGTGCTTCGTGCCAAAATGTAAGAGGATTAAATCAGAATTTGCTATACGATCAAACTAAAACCCCTTACTAGAACAAGGATTAACGACTCTAACTAATTAAGAAGTTTCGAGGCAGGATGAACACGTTTCACTTAATATTTCCTGTGTTCTGACCCAAAAGGAAGGTAAAAGCTTTTACAAAATAGTTTGATTTTAGATTTAGCACCCTTGTAAGTATTACGAATGACATTACAATGCCATTATTACTTGGTTATGTAGGTATTGGCGTTTTGAAGTTATATTTTTCTAGGCAGTAGAAAAAACTAATTAGTCCGTCAGTTATCAAAGACTTTTAGACACGTATTTTTTCTTTTTTCTCGTAAATGAAAAATGACGACGGTACAGTGCGTTGAAGTTTCGCGTGACGTCACGCCTAGGTACAATTTTTTCTTATAAGTGACGTCACAAGCCTCCACTCCGGAACTTTGATACTCTATATCTTTGTATTTTTTCATTAATATGTGTTCAGTATTTTTGGACGATCTAATTAACTAACGGACAAAACAGAATGCCATTTTTTTTATGTAGTCGTCATCCCTATTTCACAGGAATGATACAATAATTTCGTTGATCAGACCCTTTAGCGCAACTTGCCCTGTCGCGCGCGAGTCCATACTTGAAGTCGCGCTTGATGTATAGACTCGCGCGACGAGGCAAGTTGTGCTAAAGGGGCTGGTATAATGTCTGCTGTAATCCTTTCATACAAACTTCTCTACACCGGCGGTCACTTTTGTAGCACTATACATTCTGCAGCACTGTACAGTCAGTCAATTGGAACCCTAGGCCACTGTGGAACTATGTCATAGTGACGTTATTTCTATTCTATTCTATTCTAAATTCGATTGTAAGAAATCTCTTACGGCCTAGGGTTCCAATTGGTTGACTGTACATATACTGTGTAACAATTTTCATAGGCAAATGCGTTCAATAAGTTTTTACGTTTATTTCCCCTTTAAAATAATTCTAACTTGTAAGCAATTATCCACATAGACAGCTGCTAAGCCCTAACAATCCTCGCAATCACAGAATAATGGTTCGCAATTAACAAGCTAGACTTTTATCTCCAGAATTTCACACACATTTTCACATAAATTACGTCACCATTGTCTATAAGATAGTGAGCTAAATTGGAAATGGTTGTATCAGTTCATCTCATAAAGAGATATGTTGGAGCATTGTCGTTAAAGTCGGACGTTTGATATATAGTTCCCGGGCGGTGCGTGCGCTTGCTGGGCGAAATCGAGGGTGAACGAAGTTGTTGGTACGGTATACCCTCGCAGAAAGCTAGAGCTTTAGAGTTGTGCCTGCTCGTTCACTGAAAAGATCGCTCCAACTAGTACGATCTCCGAAGTGTGCTAGTTCGTTCTTTTAGGACATTTAGTACAGTAGTACACCGAGAGAGCGAGAGACAAATTGTGCATATGGCGTACAGTAACGCTCGCTCGTACTAGCCGAGAGCCGATCGGCCGTTTTCGCGCGCTCTCGGTCCGGTCAGTCGGTTCTAGTTCGGTTGCGGTCGGATCACACGGATCGCTTTGCTGTCATTGTCACTCCTCGGCTCTTCGCTCCTTTCGCTCCCATTCTGTTGCGCGTGTGTGAGAGTACTGAATGTACTAGAGAGCAGAATCATTTGAGAGTAGTTCGGTCTAGTACAGTGCAGGGAATCGTGTCTTTTGTACTATTAGTACATGTCCTACACAAGCCTATAGTGCTTAACCAATACTTGATTTAGATCGAATTAAGTATGATTTTTATGCTGAAAACTGCTGAACCCGAAACCGACACTGTAACGACACTAGTCAGTGACTAACGAAAATAAAGTTTCAGCGCAGCCGCAAATTTTGGCAGTTCTTTTGGTGAAACTTTTGCGGCCGAAATTTGGGATGGATATTAGTGATATCAATAGAATATCCGGATTGTGTGTTATTTGTAAGAGTGCTGTTTGACGTTCTACAACTAGGAAATCTCGAGACATGTCTCATAACTTCACGCAATTTCTATTCTATTCTATTCAATGGAGTAGCAATACTTATGGCCCTTTCACGTATAAGACGACCGGTCTAGCTCAGTCGGTAGTGACCCTGCCTGCTAAGCCGCGGTCCTGGGTTCGAATCCCGGTAAGTGCATTTCTTTGTGTGATGAGCACAGGTAGTTGTTCCTGAGTCATGGATGTTTTCTATGTATATAAGTATGTATTTATCTATTTAAGTATGTATATCGGCGCTTAGCACCCATAGTACAAGCTTTGCTTAATTTGGGGCTAAGTTGATCTGTGTAAGACCCAATATTTATTTATTTAAGTAGTTATTGACTTTGTAAGCTCTTTGAATGATACTGATTTTAGCACCGCTTCTATCACAGAACTAAATAACAACTTACCAACTATATGCTGAAATTGCTGTTACGTTTAGTTGCATTATACCTGTCGTTTGCTAGAACGAGACAGATTGAGTGCGAGAGAGAATTAAACGTTTGATATTTATAGCCTTAGTAGTGTGGTCGTAAATTAGTCACTATTATCATTACAGTCGTAGATTGAAGTGCATTCTGCGATGGTCAATTATCAATACGCGTTTATTTTGAAAGGAATGTTGAGTGTTTATGGATGCTTGTCAAATGGAAGTCATTTGGAATTATTGATTGGGCTTAGAATAATTTTGCTTGTAACATAAATATGTAGTAATTGTGCATTCATATAAGTATGGGTTTATACTCGTACAATACACAGTTCATTTAGATATATTTGGAATTCAAAAGTAAAAAGATATAGTTTAAAGTAGTATAAGTGTTTGGTTTATTCAAGAACACCATTAAAATTCAAATTGTCGGTTTATGACAAATTGAGATTGTTGAGAATCATGGCAATATTTTACCATGATTTCATGAAAAACAAAATGCATTTTATTACTTCGTTATTAAAATCCCATGTTAGCTTCAACTTCAACGTGACCACTGACTGCTGAAAACTAAAAGGAGCTACATAACCATTTCTGTCCATGAGATGTCCAAGAGCACTAGGACAAACTTACCTAAAAACTGAAATCACAATTACACGTTTTCATCTAAATTGTAACGCTGAAACCAAACATCTACTCAGTTACAATGCTATCTGTGTTGACCCGTCAGCAAATCTGCGAATGTGAATATAACTTTTAATTGTATACGAGCGACGGTCAGCACTCTTTTGTCTACATTAAACCTTATAGCCTACATAGACTACATACGTTTGGCTAGGTCTAATCAGACCCTAATCATAATCACTATCACTAGACCTTATATAAAACCAAGTCCCCCACCGCGTCTGTCTGTGTGTCTGTATGTTCGCGATAAAGTCAAAATCTGCTAAACGGAATTTCATGCGGTTTTGACCTATGAATACGGCGGTTCTTGAGGAAGATTTTGGCATTTATGTTTATGTTTGTTTTGTGAATGTTGTTGGATCATCACGACATTTACTATTTTTTTTTTATTATTCTAGAACGTTGCCCAAGCCGTTTGAGTATGCCAAATATCACAAATATACCTAATATGAACGGAAAAATCCGCAAAGGGATTTTTCTATAATATTTTGAGGGAAAAATGACTTCATCCATCCATCCATCCATCCATTTCCATACTTTACTTCCCGTGCCAAGCCGTGGCGGGTTGCTATTAACCGCATATGCATGCAATACAGGTATGTTAACAAACCTGCCTACATCAAGTTCAAAAACAATAGACTCGCAAGGAATTTAGAGCGGTGACATTGAGCTCTGTTCCTGTGCCAGTCTGTTGAAGCTCACGGAATCTAGCCCACTTATGTAGGTTTTATTGCAGGACCGAATTCCATGCCTTTAGGACGAAGGTAATGGACCCGCACAAACGCTGTTCCCACTTTCCCCTCTAGATGTTAACTTTACCACTTTACCAAATAAAAAATCGACATAATTTGTTGCGCAATCAACCTTACAAGAAGAAAAGAGAACAAAACTAGAAATTGTCAACATTTTAGTGTCGTGAGAAAACGGGACGACACAATGATGTTGATCATGATCAACATTTATTTTTATTTGTACTTTTTCTTTTTCAAGATATAGGAGTGATTTTGTTTTAATTTTCATTTATTATAAGTAAGGGTTTTAATTTATTATAAATTTTAAAACTTTATTTCAATCGGTTTATTTGTTTCTAATTATTTGCAATTAAATAATTTGGACAAAAACAAAGGTTGGGATGTAGGTGGTTATGGTTAAAGTCGTGTCCATTATCCAGGAAGGAAAATGGAAGACTACGTTTGTATGGAGAAACGGCCGTCCCCTTTCCTCTAAGTGTACCTTGAATTCTAGAAATGGCGCCTAGATGTCGCCAGTTAACAATACTTAATATTTAAGTTTGTCATAAATGGTACACAAATATAGACTTTAAAGGAAGACTGATATGAACTGTTGTATCTTTTATCATGTTTGATTGTGATTTATAAACGTAATATTGATTAGTAGGATTAAAGTTACGAAACTACGCCTAAAGAGATGGTCCGCCACTGACGTAAGGTTTTATTTGGAAGTTTTATAAATACTATAATTAATCATGACATTTTGAACAGTGTCAAAACATTGTATGCTTAAGAATGTTAAAAATGATCGTAGATTAATATGAATATTATGATAACAGTGTTTTTACAGTTAATTCATATAATCTATACTTAGAAGAATCTATCTGCAGGCGTTTAAAATTTTGTTGATGATAAGATGCGATTTGACGGATGAATTTATTTGTCGGGTCTATGGTCGTATGAATTGTATGGCTGTATAATATACATATACAGTGATGGGCAGTACTGACTAGGTACCTTTTAATATGGAAGTAACCCTGAAATCATAAAAACAGGACTAAGAAATTAAAATTTTGAAAAATCCCCCGACTGTGACATATTAGACCAATTTTTACGAAACATGGCTAAGAACACAAATCGGTTCATCTGTTCGGGAGCTACGATGCCTCAGACAGACACACACACAGACAGACAAACAGACAGACAGACAGACAGACAGACAGATAGACAGACGGACAGACAGACAGATAGACAGACGGACAGACAGACAGATAGATAGACAGACGGACAGACAGACAGATAGATAGACAGACACGTCAAACTTATTACACCCCCGTCGTTTGTGCGTCGGGGGTTAAAAAAATTGTTGTCTGACGTCTGATTTCAATTTTTTCTCGCGATTTCATGCCGGGACCATAGTAAAAGTTTTTCAGCTACATATTCACCTCATGAAAATTGCAGGTGATCAAAGAATCACTTTGTATGGTGAGCCCTTAAGGTCCCGAGACAAGGTGGCAGTATACATACTAATGTAGGTACGTAGACGAAGTTAGTTTTTATTGGACTTTCACTTGAGGTATCTTGAGTTATAGAAACGACAACCTTTATTTTTTCCAAGAAAAAGGCTACTTTCATAAAAGTATGCATTATCAAACCCAAACGGCTATAACGCTCCCGGCGGGAGGGCTCGAACATATTACGTGTACATGGTCTTACATAAACATGTCAAAATATGAAAATACTTACGTTCCTTTCTAACGGCGGTTCCACACGCTTAGTGTTTGTTACAAACAGCAAAAATAAGCCACTTACCACTGAAATAAACATAGCATCCTATACTCAATGAGAGTGCCAGTTGGCACGTGAACTCACTGTAATAAACCGTCATCAATAGCGATCACTAGCAAAACTAAACAAAACAGACAAACACCTATCCCATCTTTCTCGAACATCCCTTTTATATGGGCAAAAAACCGACATCGTTTCCGATCACTAGAAAACACATGAAGACAAACATCTACCCTATTCTTGTCGCTACTTTCTAGTCTCTTGAATGAGACGCATCTAGTCCGGTAAGGTAATGCATATAATTTATTTCTATATTTAACAAAATGTTTATTAAGACGACCGGTCTGGCTCAGTCGGTAGTGACCCTGCCTGCTGAGCCGCGGTCCTAGGTTCGAATCCCGGTAAGGGCATTTGTTTGTGTGATGAGCACAGATATTTGTTCCTGAGTCATGGATGTTTTCTATGTATATAAGTATGTATTTATCTATTTAAGTATGTATATCGTCGCTTAGCACCCATAGTACAAGCTTTGCTTAGTTTGGGGCTAAGTTGATTTGTGTAAGGTGTCCCCAATATTTATTTATTATTATTAAATATACGGAATGAAAGCCATATTGGACGGAACGAGATAGACCACAGCTTAGACCCACCCACGGGTATTGCACGTGTCAGGGGTTTGTGTCCGTATTGTCCCAGATTTGTAAGTTCACATTTTTGACACATTTGTTTTGATGTATGTTGCGATGTGGCTAAGACGTATCGTTTGCCAAATCTAACGGTTAATTTCGAATTGGTTGAATCGATTAGGCCCTATGAACAGGTGCTTAAACAAATTTACGATTTCTATCAACTTAGTGAAATGTCATTTGAATCGAAATGACAGACTCTGCCACAGCACTGGTTTAAATTGGTGATAAATTGATATCGTAAAATACTCACTAACGAAGATCCGCAAAAATGTAACAATGTTTAAAGTAAGCGAAATACTGTTTTTAAGTACTTGATTTTTTTAAATATTATTACAGGATTTCATTTAAAGTTTCATTAGGTTGCGCGAGTTTACGTTTTGTGGTCGCTGTCATGTGTCAAAAAGAGGTTCTTACAAATCTGGGACAATAGTTTGCCAAGCGTGTGAAGATGCCTTAAACCTCGCACCGCCCCGGGTGCCAGTGATTAGCCGATATTGGCTACCAAACATGGGTGCCTTGTAAACGGGGTCTTAGGTTACCTATTGTGTTTTATACTCCGTTATACCAATAAGGAAGGACTTTGAAGATTACTTTGTAACAAGTAGGTAATGTTATTTTTAGGTTGGATTTACATACATACATACAACATATGTACATACAATCACGCCTGTTTCCCATATAGGGGTAGGCAGAGTACATGAAACTGCTAAAGTTACAGTGCCACTCTTGGCAAATAAGGGGTTGAAAGAAAACGAAACTGTGACATTGCAGTGACAGGTTGCCAGCCTCTCGCCTACGCCACAATTTACCCCGGATATCCCACAGTCGCCTTCTACGACACCCACGGGAAGAAAGGGGGTGGTGAAATTCTTAACCCGTCACCACACGGGACCAGGTAGGTTTTAAACTTTCTTTAAACAGCTTATACAATCATATACATTAAATATTTCTACAGCTTATATTCGTATATAAGTTGGGTTGGGATATTTCCAAATGATCGTAAAGATTTTATACGAAATAAGAGCTATTGATGACGACACTTACTCATCCATACTATATAGGTACTATACTAATACCTATTACAAATGGGAAAGTGTGTGTCTGTTTGTATGTCCGTCTTTCACGGCAAAACCGAGCGACGAATTGACGTGATTTTTTAAGCGAAGATAGTTGAAGGGATGGAGAGTGACATAGGCTACTTTTTGTCTCTTTCTAACCCCCCACTTGCCTAAAGGGGGGGGGGGGGTTGTATGGAGCATTCCGCAATTTTCGAATTTAACGTGAGCGAAGCCGCGGGCAAGAGCTAGTACTTATAGTTATTTGTTATACAAGGGGGCAAAGTTGTATTTTAACGCCGAGTGTGGAATTGAAAAACGAGCAAGTGAAAGGATTCTATTGTTGAACCACGAGCGAAGCGAGTGGTTCAAGAATAGAATCCTGAACTTGCGAGTTTTTTAACACACGAGAAGTAAAATACATTTGCACCCGAGTGTAACACAAAACTTTTCCCCTCACTATAGCGAGGAAACTACAACGCAAAAAATGCGTTTATCACTGCTTCCAGTAGTTCCACAGGTGGTAAATCATCGTTATTACTAGATTTACCTACTTTTATCAATTTTAAAACAGTTAATTTGACTTTATTCAAGGTCAAATTACTTTACCCACTAGTGGATAAAATACGTTTTTACCCGCTGGTATTAAAGGACAAAACACGTGTTTCCGAGCTAGTGAGGGGAAAATACATTTACTGTTCTACTCCATAACATACTCATTCATGTACAGATCCATGTAATGCGAAACGGGTTTCCTTTCTATTTTGTATTTTTCCGGAAACGTTCGTATTTGTCATGCTAGTTCAGTAAATGTCAGTACATCTTGTACTGAGATGACGTTCGTACGTTTCCGTAACAATACGAAGGCGAATCTTTTCGCACTATATCTGTACAATATAAGTACATCTTACCCTCACTTATTTAACTAACACGAAAATCAAGATCCGTATATCTAACGGCGAAAATTTCAAATAACGCTATTAGGATAACTAGGGTAATTCGTTACTTACCAGTTACCCTACATGTAAAATCAAATCTAAGTTCCGACATCAAACGAAACGACGGGACGGTTTACGCTCATAATTCGATCATGATGGTTTCGAACGTGGTCTACTAACGGCAGCCCTTCGTAGCTTACTAACTTAAAAATTTTGAGATTATTTGACACGGGACGAAATTACGTAATTATTCGTATATAGTTCGTAAGAAAGTCCCAATTGGTCCCAAAATCCCAATACAATATTTGTGTTAAATGTCGTTCGTAAACGGAAAAGTAGGAACTTTGATTTGACTTAGATACAATTGTTTCTTTCCACAATGATTCTTATAATTATAAAATTAAAACTTCTACTAAATTAATACTAAGATAGAATCAGTGGTCCCCCTCGATGTCTGTATAAAATACAGATGAAGTATCTAAAACAATTTTATAAATAATTTTCTAATTTTCCCCATAAAAATAACTTCGACGCGCCCATATCCTGTACTTACGCATTAATAAGGAAATGTCTACATTTAGCGAATGCTCAGCCACTCATATAAATCGTATTGGACGCCGTACTACAGCCCAATAAAGAGATCACGTATTGACTGAGTCATTAGCAAACTAGTTTTAGGCTGTGGCCAGGCCCTGCAGCCGAATGGCATTTCTGCGACGCGAAACGCCACCGAAACGACGCAGAAAGGTAAAGGCTCTGTAGCTCTGTAGCTACGAAAATTAGGAAAAAATATTGTCGTGAGATTCGTGAGCGTTTGGTAAGCGTTTGTGTATTCGGCTATACGTACGGTCACACTACGAGCCTCTATAATATCACGAGTTTGGGATGTTTTAGAATATCGAGTTGGATTCCTGTCTTCGCCACCAGTGGGTTTGATAGCTTTTTTAACCGCTTTCCAAATCTCAAGGGAAGGGGTTCTCAATTCGTCTGTATTTTTTTTTAATGTTTGTTCCTCGATATCTCCGTCGTTACTGGACCGATTTTGAATTTTTTTTTTGATTGAATGTCCCATTTTTCTCAGAACCCAGTTCTGATGATGGGATCCTGGAGAAATCGAGGGAACTCCTCAAATCTGAAAGGCATAGATAACGAAACACGATAACGATATGGTGATTTTTGTGTTTTTAAAGGAACAGCATGCATTTACGTACGGAACAGTGACATTTGGTGCAGTGGAACTCCTGATGATGGTCAGAATGGAAGTTGGAACTCCTCAAATCTGAACGGCACACTTATAGTGACTTTGGTATTTTTATAAGAACAGCATGCACTTACGTCCAGAACAGTGACATTTGGTGCAGTGGAACTGCTGATGATGGTCAGAACGGAACTCCTCAAATCTGAACGGCACACTTATAGAGACTTTGGTATTTTTATAAGAACAGCATGCACTTACGTCCAGAACAGTGATATTTGGTGCAGTGGAACTGCTGATGAAGAGTGAGCCGCCCCTAGTTAGAGTTCCGTTCTGATAATCATTCTCATCTGTAAGTACTTCAGAATCATCCAAATTTCAAAATTGGTTCAGAAATGACGGAGATATCGAATAACAAACATTAAAAAATATACAGACGAATTGATAACATAATCCAACATTTGAAAGTATTTATCACCAGAACCCCAAAGGAAGGCGGTTTTTTTTTCTTAAAAATTATTTAGTGTATGGTATTTATTTCAAGTTTCGCTCTACTTAGTCAGTTCTAAAGTTCTGTCACAAAGGTTTTAAGTGATAAAAACTTTATTGACAGATATTTCTTACTATGCATATGCATGGTTTGAAAGCTCGTTTCATACTGAATAAATTGCAATATTACTTAAAGTACTTTGCTGTCGCAGTTTCGCGTGGTTCCTTGTAACATCTGAAAATTTGGTAAAAAAAACAAGTCAAGAAACACGCGACCTCTTCCGGACGTTTTTATTTTTTATTTATTTTTGGTTGGCTTAATATGCTTTAATGATACTTATTATAAATGCTGGGTCTTTTATCTTTAAGTTTGTATATGATTTTTGTGAATTAAATGGACAATATTGCTACTGTACAACGTTTTGTTGCACATTCCCGTTGATGATTGTGAAATCTAAGCGTTTTACTGAAAAGTACCCAAGTTCTAAAGGTTACTAGCAGACTTAACGATTTCTAGGAAAATGAAATACCAGTAATTCAATATGCCCAAATTCAGAGATATCATACTAAAAAAATAATTATTTTATTTGGCTAATGTAACAATGTTTTTTTCTTCCTTTTGCGAAGTCTATTTTTCCGCGTGCTGACGTCTATCGACAAACTCAAAGTAATCAAGGATTCTTAAAAATCACGATCTACATTTACGATCGTTTATATCACATTTTAATAAGTATAAAGGTTTTGATATCATGTATTTTTTATTGAATAAAAACCTTTATATACAATTTTATCAGTTAAAGCATTTGTGACAGAACTTTAGGACCGACTAAGTAGAATAAGTACCTATGTTATAGCGTAAATGTTAGGGAAAATATGTATTTTTTTTGTTTTCACGGGACACCATGAAATCGTTTCGTTTAAATCAACACTAGTTATTCAACGCTAGGTAGGTATAAATTTTGATTGTGCCGTGTGATGCTCTCGCCCATCGCGATGCTCGCCGCTTTTATCCAACCTCGCAGGTGCAAGCTTAATTTTAAGCGTCTGACTTCTACAAAATTATCACATTCACGTCTTAACTATTGAACAGGCGGGACTCGGGTCATAATCGCTGCCAAATGAAACTGTTTTGGACTACGGTGACGGTGACTTACCGCGCCATTCGCTGCGTCGCGTGCCGCGTCCGTCCAGTCCGCAGCCTTATTTTGAGCCGCGATTTCCCATATGGTCTAATTTATTTAATTAATTCTATTATTAATTAATCTACTAGATATGTTGATAGTGTCCCAGAAGACCGTAAATACAGTATGTGACAGACTCGAGCATTTCTAATTTTGTGCGAAAAAGAATGTGTAGCATGTTAAAAAGCAGTTTGAAAAGTGATGATTTCACAAAGAAAAAACTTAAAGATGTATAAAGTTTTCTGCTTCGCTTTAAAGTTACTTAATAATGTCCTGTTTAATTTGTCTGTGTAACCAGTGATTTTCGTTTCGAAATAATTAGATATGTAAGTCGAAAAAAACGCATAGTTTAAATGAGTTAGGAGCTGTCCCTACCTAGGGCCCTTCCCTTCTGTGGCCCTTCCTAAAAAACGGTTAGTTCAAACACTTACATAATTGTCACTTGATCTAACAGATCCTAATATAGATCGTAGGCTCGATGTAGATATTTAGCTTTTCGTAACTAGATCAAGAATGCAGCCAATCCCAGTCCGATATGACAGCGGTATGATATCGCAATTGATTTCATTGGCCATGTTGTGTCACGTCGAATGAGTGCTTTATGGTTATGAATGTAGTTCACATATGTCTAAGCCTATGGTTGGTGACGTGACAAGTAATTTCATGTATTACATGAAGCAGTTTAACCATTCGTGGACTGTAAAATATGATGTGCGATATGTGTCTATTACTGACAATTATATTATCCATACTAATATTATAAATGGGAAAGTGTGTGTGTCTGTTTGTTTGTCCGTCTTTCACGGCAAAACGGAGCGACGAATTGAAGTGATTTTTTAAGTGGAGATATTTGAAGGGATGGAGAGTGCCATAGGCTACTTTTTGTCTCTTTCTAACGCGAGCGAAGCCGCGGGGAAAAGCTAGTATCTCATAATTTGACCGGCATATTTTTGTATAAACATAATAATATATTTTGATTAAAACATTTTATAACATTGTAATTAGGCTTTTAACCTTCATTTCGCGAGGGTCTATTTTTTCTAAACATTGTTGTAAAATGACAAAGAGTGCTTTTAATAAAAAAAATGATTTAGGGTTTAATATTCACTTTACGACGACTCTCTAGTCACAAAAACTACTTACATTCTTACCACTCGTAGGTCGTAAACTGTAAAACCTTTCCAAGCCTTACACTTTTGGGGAATACTTGTAAAGCTGGGTGCTCACATGTAAGACAAATGGGTAGTATGTGTATTTTGTGGATATCGATTTTAGGTGTGCGATAGACTTACAGTACCGGTCAAAAGTTTGAGTTCACCCTTTGATTTCGGTACAAATGAGTACTTTTGTACGATAATTATCTTCGGTTTGGTAGTCGAAATATGTTTTTAACTTATATTTATTGTTTTGTGGAGATTTGTTTTACTAGTTAGACACAATTTACGTACCTTTCTTTCACTAAAATCTAATAAACATGACGGCAAAATGCTAGTTATATTTATGGCCTTGCCTTTGCCACTAATTGAGACACATCTTTACACGAAACACAGTTTTAGCCAGATAATATAGGCCAAATAATTATTTAGCCTATAAGATTTGAGGGAAACAGATATTAAAAAAATATAAATTGTTTACGAAACAAATTTTGACATCTTAACTACAAAAAACTATCTCTCTAAAGCAGTCAATTGTACTGGAAACAAGGAGTGAACTTAAATTTTTGACCGGTACTGTACTACAAAAACTGATGATTTGGGATCATGAGAATCAAGAATTGGTAAATATTTGTGGTTTTTCGTGAAAATCAAATTTCCCTTTATCCTAAAATCTATACTTGTTTTTTTTTATTTTCAAAAACACTTCGCAACTATGACTTTTTTTGCTATTTCCGCATGTATGTACCCCGCTGATAATGCAGACCACTTCGCCGGATCGGCCATAACGCTCTCACCTCTTTATGATAATGTACTCTTCGCCACTTTGCCTCCGCCCTCGACCCCTTTCTGTACAGCCTATGTCCACAACTCTGACGGTTTACGAGTGAGGGTGAATTTTTACACGTAGCTTAATGGACTAAGGCTCTGAGTACGTAGCCAAATGTACAAACGCTTAATTTAGCATTATCGTAACTAGCTATCTCTATCGGTCTTCCGTATTGGCGCGATAAAGCCAGAATGCGTTTCGATCGGCATCTAATAGTGTCAACGGTTGTCATTTCGGCTAGGCTGACTGGCCTCAAATCTCGGGCTTGATTGAAGTCCATTCCAAATTGTTTACACGTAGAGAACTGGTGCCGTAGCCGAATGGCATTTCTGCGACGCGAAACGAAAACGAAACGCCGCGAAAGGTAGTCTGGCTCTGTCGCGCCAATATGCAAGAGTGATGGAGATAGATATTTACGAGCGTTTCGTTTAGTGAGCGTTTCGTGAGCGTTTGTGCATTCGGCTATGCACGCTGAAATCGTTTTACCCCCTTATTACTTTGTTCACTAAAGTTAAAAGGGACCAAACGATTTTAATCCGCTTGATAATTTTAGTGAACGTTTATGAATAAGGGGGTACAGATGTAGTGCAAAAATAATTTCCTTAGTAGATTTTTACGGAAACGTACGAACGTGTCGTGATATTTCAGCCAGTCTCAGTAAGTCGACTACAAAGAGATGTATACACTTTTTCACCTTATTACAATGCAACAAGGTGAAAAAGGTGATACATCTCTTTGTAGTCGACCGTACAACACGTACTGACACTGTCTGAATTAGCAAGACCAGTGCGAACGGTTTCGGAAAAAACGAAGGAAAGGCTTTTCGCAATACATCTGTAAGTTATTGGAAATATCATGTTACAACACTCAAGCTTTATAAAATTTCACAATCAGTATTGTACTTAACCCGAAAGAACGTGCTGAATATTATTAAACTCTATTTATTATAGGTGCTGCTATTCTGAGGTACTGGGTAAATTTTATTTTATAGCAGTTATTTGCCACAGAATAATGGAAAATTGAGCGCCATTTAGTGTAAATGTAGCACTTAAATTAACGAGCCTTAAAACGGGACGAGCAAAATAAAACTAAAGAATTTTACGTCAGTAACAGAAAACTAAAGAGTACCCGTTTAATCAAAAGGAAAATGGTAAGTAGACGAGATTTAGCTGTTATCTTCTTAGAAGTTTAATGAGATGTAAATAACTCCTCGTTGCTAATGGCTAATTCTATCTTTTATCCGAAGTATCTTAAATTTAAGTCTTTCTCGTCATTAATCACAGGGAATTTAGTAAAACATCACTAAATTACAAGTCGTTGACTACATCTATGCGCTAGCTTTAAACCCGCGTTGAAAGTAGTCTATAATTTATAAAAATAATGATAAAAATGTCTTGTCAAACTGGAATCTAAGATTTCAAGCGAAGATATAAAGAACCGTTAGCCTGGCTGCAGGGCGAACTAGTTTTGCGTAAACAATTTCCATAGAAAAATCATAGTGATCTTTTTGTAATAGCATTTTCTCAGGGAACCTGCTTACGTTAACGAATTCCGTAAAAGGCATAATTGCATCATTGTGTGACCTGATAACGATGGGAGATTATATAATTTCCTATGTAATTAGTTATGACAGTTACTACATTGTGTTTATGTTTACATAGTAACTTCGCTGGTTCGGCCACCTACTAAGAATGGGACAGGATCGGGCTGCCAAGAGGGCGTATCTGGAAAGACCAGCTGGTGGCCGCCCGGCGGATCGGCCCAGATACCGCTGGGAAGACAGTGTGATGGCGGATCTGTGTCAGCTACAAGCCGATAATTGGAAGGAAGCTGCGCAGGATCGGGATAAGTGGCGAGCTCTCGTTTTGGAGGCCAAGATCCTCTTTGGACCACAGAGCAATACTAGTCAGTTAGTTAGTAAACATGTGTTCTGCCAAGCAGTTATTAGCTATGACATTTCTATTTGTTCGCTATATTATTGAAGCCATAAAGACCGAGCACAATAGGTTCGGTGGGGAAGCCAGAAAAATGCACAACTGAATTCATTCTGGCAATAATGGTATTCTCCATTCTCGCGCAGTAGCCTTATACTTTCTTGTATCAATTATAGTACATAATCATCATCATCCTCCTTGCTACCCGGCATTTGCCACGGCTCATGGGAGCCTAGGGTCGCTTTGACAACTAATCCCAAGATTAGGCGTAGGCACTAGTTTTACGAAGGCGACTACCATCTGACCTTCCAACCCGAAGGGTAACTAGGGCATATTGAATTAGTCCGGTTTCCTCACTATGTTTTCCTTCACCGAAAAGCGACAGGCAGATGATATTTCGCACTTAAGTTCCGAAAAACTCGATCGAAAGTTGCACGTTCTTACCGCTAGGCCACCAGCGCTTAAGCATCTGCTTCTAAAACGGGCGGCAATCAGGTAAATAAATATTGTAGTTCGCATTTATGTTTGCAAATTGGCAATAACTAAATAAAAATATTTAACTTAAAGGTTTACATTGCATTGGCATAATTTTTATAGGATACCTACAACCAAGTTGTGCAAATGACTTTCTTGTTTTGCTAACATACATACATACATATAATCACGCCTGTATCTCATAAAGGGGCAGGCAGAGCATATGAACTACTAAGTTTCAGTGCCACTCTTGCCAAAAAAGGGTTGAAAGAAATCCAAAATTATGACGTTGCAGTGACAGGTTGCCAGCCTCTCGCCTACGCCACAATTTAACCCATATCCCACAGTAGACGGGAAGAAAAGGGGTGGTGAAATTCTTAACCCTTCACCACACGGGTTTTGCTAACGAGTGTAGATTTTTAGTAAAAAGTTAAATATCGAGGGAAGCTGAGAAGAAATGACCAAATAAGGCATTTGATTACCAACTCTGGCTAGAGATCTGCGAAGTGGGTCTAACTCACGTCAACAGGTAATATAGTCCTTGATTCCTGCCACGCACCAATCCGGGGCCCTATTCGAGTCGTTGAAATAAACGCTGGTTATATTCGTTTGTGTGCCATAATTTTACTGTCACTCTTATTTTAACACTTTCCTTAGCAATACTTATGGGGCTGTTTTCAATGTTTTCATGTTATCCATAGTGACTAATCGTTCACATGAAATCTCTCTTGGCAATTAACGGATTAAAAGAAACTGAATTTGAGATATCGGAGGTTGCTAGCCACAACATCACAACTGTACCCAAATTTCAGAGTCGACTTTTACAGCACTTCAGATGATACAGGAGGGGTCAATTCTCCATACAAACGCTCTCGACTATTTCCTCCCTAGTTGTTGAAGATAGATCAATGATTTTTACAACACAGTTTTTTTTTATCTGTTGCGGACCGTTTTCACTTTTTGATATTCTTATTTTTAAAGACTATTGATTGTGGCGCAAAAAAGGTATGATATTCAAAATTGGTAACAATTAACCAAAAAAACGAAACGGCCTGAGACAAATTATTTCATTGTTATTCAGGTTCTCAAATTTTGTTACGATTGATTAAGTTTTGAAGGAGGAAACAGTCGAGAGCGGAACCTCGATTTCAAAGATTTTTTCGCAATATCTTTTAACTGAGTTGTCCTGAATGGACAATTTTTTTCGATAAATCCCAAAGTGAAAGGGGGACTCCTTTCTATTTTAGCATTTTCGCTCCTGTAGCGTCTTAACATAATTACATATATGAAGTAAACGACGTTATCGTCAATAAGTGCTGTTCCTAATGTTTCGTCTGCAATAAGGCAGAATTTGTAAGAATTTCAGATGAAACTGTTTTTAACCCCCGACGCAAAAACGACGGGGTGTTATAAGTTTGACGTGTCTGTCTGTGTGTTTGTCTGTCTGTGGCATCGTAGCTCCCGAACGGATGAACCCATTTAGATTTAGTTTATTTGTCTGAAAGCTGAGTTAGTCGGGAGTGTTCATAGCCATGTTTCATGAAAATCGGTCTACTATGTGGCGCTCGGGGGTTTTTTCAAAATTTTAATTTCGTGGTTAGGTTATTGTACTTTAATTGATGCACAAACACCTTTCTGTATGGTTTTGAATGATCCACGGCTCATTTCATTAGACTTATATTGACGGGGGTATACTTATGTAAAACCGTGATTACTGTTTAGATTAGATATTTTTGTGGTCATGACGCATGTAAGTACCTACAAACTGCGTCTAAGAACTCCACAAAAATAAAAAAAGGTAATCACGGCCTATTTTCCCATAAAAGGTGACAATATCACGAGCCACAATTTAAACAAGTTGAATACAACCTCGGTTATCGGCGCGCAATATCAAGGCGCCGGCGATAGTGGGCGTCGCACAATGGAATGTAGGTACTTACCCGATTTCGAGCTGCATTTTAAAAGCCTTAGTATGGAAAAAACTCTCAAAATCGATGCATCTGAAGAAAAGGATAATGTCTACAATTGCGCAATTTCCATAGAGATGTAATAAGATTCTGGCAAAATGGTTTACTTTACATTAAAACGACCGCATGCATGCTATACATGTAAATAGTTATTTGTTATACAAGGGGGCAAAGTTGTATTTTAAGGCCGAGTGGGGAATTGAAAAACGAGCAAGTGAAAGGATTTTATAGTTGAACCACGAGCGAAGCGAGTGGTTCGAGAATAGAATCCTGAACTTGCGAGTTTTTTAACACACGAGAAGTAAAATATATTTGCACCCGAGTGTAACACAAAACTTTTCCCCTCACTATAGCGAGGAAACTACAACGCAAAAAATGCGTTTACCACTGCTTACAGTAGTTCCACAGGTGGTAAATCATCTTTATTACTAGATTCACCTACATTTATCAATTTTAAAGTAGTTAATTTGACTTTATTCTAGGTCAAATTACTTTACCCACTAGTGGATAAAATGCGTTTCTACCCGTTGGTATTAAAGGACAAAACACGTTTTTCCGAGCTAGTGAGGGGAAAAATGAATGAATGGGTTCATAAACAAAATACCTGCCCTCTCGGATTCATAATTCCTGAAAGGTCAACATACTCTTAATATTGGTAAAGTGCTGCTGTTTCTGAACGCAACCAAGTATTTGAATGAATGGAATAGTTTATTCCTAAGTCCATTCAATGGCTCACTCATTATCTTCTTTGCCACCAACTCCCTTGTACAGTCGACTACAAAGAAATATATCCACTTTTTCACCTTATTGCATTGTAATAAGGTGAAAAGGTGGATACATCTCTTTGTAGTCGGCTGTACGACACAGCTCTGTAAATCCATACTAATATTATAAATGGGAAGGTGTGTGTGTCTGTTTGTTTGTCCCTCTTTCACGGCAAAACGGAGACACAAATTGACGTGATTTTTTAGTGGAGATTGAAGGGATGGAGAGTGACATAGGCTACTTTTTGTCTCTTTCTAACGCGAGCAAAGCCGCGGGTAAAAGCTAATTAACTATAATTATAAGTTAGGTATTTAATTTATCCCCCAATAGCTGCGATATTTGCACGTATAACCAACACGAATAGACGGGACACAGACAAAACTACATAAAATAATGTCGTTCTTGCGGTTTCCAAGGTATCCATCTATAGACCGATGAAATTGGTAAGCAAGTAATTTCATCATTGACATTATCATAGATACAGACGTGTTGTAACAAGAACCTGCAAAAACCTCAGGAATCTAGTTAGACCAGCTGCGAATCTAAATATTAAATGCCTATTCGTTCCATCCCTCTTCAAATGTAACCTTATTTGTAATGCTTTAAACGTGTTATTCGTTTATTATAGCTTGTCCGATATTGTATATATCGTATGACAGCACAGTTAAAACTTAATGAGCAGTATTTAAGCTCGTAAAGCGAAGGTATCGGTTGCAGACATTATGCAGTATTTACAAGTTTGTGTCCCGGTTTATTACGCGAAACAAATTAATCCATACTAATATTATAAATGGGAAAGTGTGTGTGTCTGTTTGTTTGTCCGTCTTTCACGGCAAAACGGAGCGACCAATTGACGTGATTTTTTAAGTGGAGATAGTTGAAGGGATGGAAAGTGACATAGGCTACTTTTTGTCTCTTTCTAACGCGAGCGAAGCCGCGGGCAAAAGCTAGTATGTATATATTTGTATATTGTAAGAACAGCCGGCCTAGCAGAATGACAATCGTTGACGCTAGACGCTGATCGAAAAACACTCAGGCTCTGTCGCGCCAATATAGAAGAGCGATAGAGATAAAGCGCTATAAAGTTAAAAGTCCTTTGCTGGCGAATATATCCACTAACATCAACTCTTATAAAAAAAAGTTAGTTAAACGGGAATTTTAATAGCCATAATTAAGTACTTTTAATACTTTTGCATGTTAAATTCTATCTTGTTATTTAATGCATGTTAATTATAAGATATAATGTTTTGAAAAGAAGTGGCCCGCCGAGTTTCTTGCCGGTCCGAGAGTGGATACCCCCCTCCAACTGAGGGGGGACTGAAATCTTCTCGAGGTTGAGGCGTAGGGTTAGAGCCGGCGTAGCTTTATTTGACGTTCATATGCACATTGTAATATGCCTACTTGAAAAATAAATATTTCATTTTCATTTTCATTTCATTTCCTAAGCATAATGACCCGGCCTGTACCTGCACAACAGACTGAGCGAGCCTATTTACTTACATACAAACCCAAGTTTTTGTGTTACAAAAATTTCAATCAAGTGATTCAATTTGCACTGTGTTTTTAAAACTCGTATACATTTACAACCTCTAAAAGCGTTAAATATTAAATTTATTTTTATGTGTAGGTATGCATATTACTTATTACATAGTATGTTATAGTTGACACCATTTAGCACGTTCATTTTATTTCTAATTAAAGGCTTATTTACACGATGCGGGAACTGGCTGGTTCATTACATTGCAGTATTTGATTAGTGTGCTGGAATTGTAAATAAAAACGCATGCGACTTCGCACATTGTCTAAATGAGTCTTAACGGTTGTGTAAAAAAATATTTTCCGGGTTTATTACTGTTATATCCATATCAAGATAATGAGGCTTACAGTCAATACACAGACTACAATATCGATTGAATTTCGTTTGCGAAGCTCGGTTGATCATATAACAACCTAAACCAAGGCCTCGAGTTAAAATACTTTAAATTACACACCGTGACAGACGCGACATGTCGAATGACAAACTAGTTTGATTTATACGTCCATTGTGAGGTTTAATGGTAGAATAAGGTCAGCGATGGTATAGGACCTGCAATTATGCTCCTCTATAAACATGAGCCCGTGGAAAAACTTGCGCAATTTATATCTTGTTTATTCCCTTATGGATATTCTTTCGACACTTTCGATTAATAATTTTATGCGGACATGGCTATTAAATGTAAATGTTGATATCAAGATTTATTGAATGGCTGTTTAAAATTCCATTGACTTCACTTTTATTATAGTTTACATTGGGGTAATTTTGAAGGTCGTTTAATGACAAATTGATAGATCTTTAAATGTAATTAATAATAATTCATATTTTATACACCGACTTGTAACAATTGTTTTTATACACCGACTTGTAACAAATAAATTTCATTTCATTTCATTTCGAAACTCACATAGAAATCACCATTATTTCCATCATGTTAAGATTCCCCTTTCGAAATTACCCGAGAATTTCTGTGCTTCGAAATTACCCCAATGCCCCCTTAAAGAAATAGCTATTGTAAAAATCTACAGTAATAGACGACCGGTCTGGCTCAGTCGGTAGTGACCCTGCCTGCTCAGCCGCGGTCCTGGGTTCGAATCACAGTAAGGGCATTTATTTGTGTGATGATGAGCACAGATATTTGTTCCTGAGTCATGGATGTTTTCTATGTATATAAGTATGTATTTATCAATTTAAGTATGTACGAGTATATCGTCGCCTAGCACCCATAGTAAAAGCTTTGCTTAGTTTGGGGCTAAGTTGATCTGTGTAAGGTGTCCCCCAATATTTATTTATTATTATTTATTTATATCAGTATGCTAACAGCTTGACGTGCAACAGTGTTAGCTTTTAAAAACGCTATTTCTATAAAGCCCACCTAACAGTACCTACGATTTGATTGGAAATTCGCAGTTATTCCCTTTACACCCGTCAGAAAAAAATCCACGACAGCTTGTGTCCAATGAGAGCCAGGATGGCTCACTAAAACTACTAAAAATCCGCCACCAGCTGAAATGGTACTGAAAATAACCAACATCCTAAAAACAAACGAACTCTGGTGAAGCCCAATATAATACTGGATACCTTTTTTCTAACGGGAAGGCTTTTTAGATGCACTTAGACTTGACTGATACAAGGTTTTGTTACTAAACCACCTAAGCACTTATTTAACTTAAGAAGTAAGTAATTTCAAGTTCTCTCATACCGCCTTTCTAATTTCTTTGATGTTAATTATTCACTCATTTTAATCTAATTGTCTGTAACTCAGAAATACTACTAATCAAGAACGATTTAATACTAGACTGACAAAGCCCATACAAAAATGCGTACCCCTGAAATGTATGGTCCTTTAAGGCTTTAAAATAGATGGCGCTGTTTCGCAGTCTGGGAGTGGCCAAATCATATTATCCCCAAATATTTTTGCTTGTTTTTATTTTTTTAAGAACTACATATTTCTTTATTTTAAAATCATGATATCACGTCAATACACATTTTGAAAAAGATAAATTTGTAGGCATCATCAGTGTAGTTATGATAGTATTTAATAGGTGGCGCTAAAAAATCGAGGTACGATTTTTAGTATGAAGTATGTAAATCCTATATAAATAAACCTTGCTGCTAATTAAGCTATGACATGGATGTTGATAGACACGGCCGTAGATACTTTCTAGAACTGCACCTAAGCCAGGTTTTCACCACTTTCCCTTGGCGCTAAAGGCCCGGATGCACTTACATGCAGCTTATGCCAAGCATTTCCTTCACCTTTACTCACGGAATTAGATTTAGATAGAAGAAACAAGTCCATCTATTTGTATGGCGGCCGAGCGTGTAAGATTTTGTACTGAACTTGTTTCTTGCCTCTGATTTTAAGTATGTCTCACACACTTGAGTATTCATAATTTGTGTGCTGTTGAAATGAAATATCACGTCACGAGGCATTTTTTATGTTTTTGTTGACTTCAACTTACAAAAATTGACGCCCGAAAGCTGCAAGCTGCGATTAAAGACGGACAACTCAGTGGATTTTACCGAGTTCATTTGGCACGCTAAGTAGATAATTTTTGCTTGATCTATGGTATAAATGGCATCTGTGCCTATACTGAATCAAGACATCTATGACCTAGGTTTACAAATATATTAAACCGACCTAAGGATATTTTTATAGTGGTTTGTTTAAGGCGAATTGCTTGGTCAGTAATCAGATCAGAGGATTGAATTTGCCGGTCGTTAAAAGAAGCACTAACAAAGTCCATACTAATTAAGTATTCCATAAAATTAACGGAGGAAACTGTAGAATAATAATTGAAAATGTTGATGGTTAAATAACGACGTGTCGGGTAAATTAGACTAGCTAAAATAACAGTACTTTAATTATTAAATTAATTGCAAACTTACAAGTAATTCAACGTGGGAGAACTTTATTAACGCTCTCCCATTCAATTGAAATTTGACTTGTTTTTACTTGCATTTTGCTACTGTTGAATTGTTGATACCTTCACAAACAAAACAGCTACAGCCAATCATCACCATCATGCCTTTTATCGCCCACTGCTGAGCGTAGGCCTCTCTTCTAGTACGCCACTTGTCCCGGTACCGAGCTAGTCTCATCCAGCTGTGACCAGCAACCTTCCGCAAATGCAGCTGACTACTAGCTGTTTATATCACAGAAACACTGGCTCTGGTTTTGGCGTCAAGGCCATTCAGTGCGTTATTTGGCAGCCAGCACTGGTTTGTCTGAGCTAAGAAATGTCAGACTAGGCTCAGTTGCTTTAATCCGTCCGTTATTGAATTTGGCGGTCCCAAAATGTTTGTATGGGAATCTCCATAAACTTCTGTTGCGTGAGTTTGATGTATCTGTTGGTAATGCTCTAAGTCTTCTCATTTATTTCCAGGGTCTCACGATGTCCAGCTGCTCTGGGCCCGGCGTGTGCGGCGGCGCGCGCCGGCGTCCCCCGCCGCCGCCCGAGCCGGCCCTGTCTCTCGCCGCCGACCTGAGTGAACTGAGCTTAGACCAGGGCTACCACACGTTGGCTGACTGTGGACCGCCCAGGAGAAGACGGGATAACACCCTCAGCGATGCTATTTGGTTGAAGATATTGTCACATTTGGAGGTGAGTTTTCATATGACTTTTCTTTAACTGCTGGCTTCAACTTGAAGACCAGGGCTGTGTAGACACTTCCAAGGGGAATACTATTGGTGCCGGCGGTTGCTGCCGCCTGAGCCAGCCCTGTCTTTCACCGCCGATCTGAGTGAACTGAGCTTAGATCAGGACTACAACACGTTTGTTAATTGTGGACCGCCCAGGAGAAGAAGGGATAACACTCTCTGTAAAATTGGACCTGAAGTTTTTATGTGGCATTTCCCTAGCTTCTACTAGTAGCTTCGAAGACTCATGTTTACTGTGAGACTGTGTATCGCCAAGAGGAACTGTAGGTTGTCTAGATGTGTATACTATTCCTAAATTCGCATGCCCAAAACTTCATACAGTCTCTCTTAATTACATACAAGGTGCTCGCGAGGAACCCGCATAACTTGAACCACGCGTTTCTGAGGCCAAAAGAAAGAAAAATGTTATATGAATTTGTAAATGCAGGTTTTTTTAATCATACATATATGGTATGAGTTCGTTGTATAAAGTACAAGGTGTGACCCCGGAAGATAGTAGGCCGGTAGGCTGGTATAAAAATAACAGCGTACATAAAGGGGATATAGAGCTAAAAGCTAGACTACAGGGGTTTTACAGATAACGAAGTACAGAGTGATGCATACCTAAATAATGCTTTCATGCTATTGTATTTTTTTGGATATATATGTAACATGTATTCATCAATCATCATGCTATTTCAATCCACCCCAGTACTTTTTGTACTGAGACAGACTGAAATGGCATAATCCGCTCGCACGTTTTCGCGAATATTCGTGCATGACAGTACAGCTGGTCACAGGTCACCAAATGAAAAAAAATGAAATTGGAAAATCCTTCGTATTTCTACGAAGTATTGAAGTGGAAGCTTTTACAATGAACTTCAAAGTTAAATACAACTGATCTCAGTATTTGTATTCTTTGTTTTCTACGAGATATTGCTGTTGATATAGAGATATATATTAAAATATTTAATGCCTCTTAACACAAGTATTATATTCTACCTATAAATATATTCTCATTTGTATTGTGTAAACTATTATATTCTACCTAAAACGTTAATACGATATATCTCATTTGTATTAGGTATGTAAACTGTTGTGAATTGAATAAAAAAAATATTTTTACAGCTTATCACGTATTAGTATGAATTATTAAATGACTATGAACAGATTATAAAACTCCACTAATACATAATTTTCCCGCCGACGACATTATCCTTTGTCAATGGTCACTTTATTGTGACATGAGTATGATTTTTTTTAGACGAAATGTTAAGAAAATGTCCAGTAATTTATGGAAATTATGAGAATACATTATCACGTGTTTTGCAAACTGTCACTGCTCATTATTTACTTTGAATACTATTTTTAATTAAATAAGCAGTGGTTTATTTAATGTCATGCTTAATGTCATTTGGGAAATTTTACCTCCTTCAATACTATTCCATAGTTTGCAATGATACCGCCTACCAATACTATGGATTAATCAACCATCACCACATTTCAGGTGTCAGACCTCTGCCGCATGTCTCGCGTGTGTCGACGCTGGGCGCGACTGATATCGCGTCTGACTGCCAGGCCCGAGGTTTGGAAGAAGATCCGAGCGGCCGGGCCGTTGGAAGTGGCAGCCCGATGCGCAGGGGCGAGGGCGGGCCCTTGCGTTAATGGAGTCAGGGAATGGCGGGCGAAGAATTCTGTGGTAAGTCTGGATAGTTGAAGATTAATCAGGTCTGATGTGTGTAAGAAGATCAGAGCTGCCGGGCCGCTTGAGGTGGCAGCTAGGTGCCCGGGGCGAGGGCAGGACCTTCAATCAATCAATTGATCAATTGGAGTCAGGGAATGGCGGGCGACGAATTCTGTGGTAAGTATGTGTGAGACAGCTGATCAGGTCTGATGTTTGAAAGACCAGAGCGGCGGCGGAGAGGGAAGGTCGATACTGGGTGCGGCTGATAGCGCGTCTGGCTTCTAGGCCCGAGGTTTGGAAGCAGATCCGAGCGGCCGGGCCATTGGAGTGCTTGGAGGTGGCAGCTCGATGCGCAGGGGTGCGGGCAGGACCTTGCGTCAATGGAGTCAGGTAATGGAGACAGATGATCAGGTCTGATGTTTGATAGAAAACCAGATCAGCGGAGAGGAAGGGTTGACCTTGGGGCTACTGAACTCGCGCCTGACTGGGCCACTTGAGGTGGCAGCTTGAGGTTGCCTGGTTGAGGGTGAAAAACTTCAGAGTTACTAAGCCTTTGGAAATCGCTGCGCCCTTTGTATGACCTTCACTACTTAGTATTTCTTCTCTTTATCTTTGTAAGATCTCTTGTAATCAATTATTCTTTGCAGGTGACCGCCGCAGGTGCACAGCTCCTAGCCGCGACGTTCAGAAACCTGACGCATCTAGCGGTGACCGGCTCGAGTAGTATGGATGCGCGTGCGCTGGCGCCGCTCATCACCGACCTGGTCGACTTGAGGCATATCGACCTTACCGGTAAATCTTTCTTTATTTAACGCAGTCACCAACTCGAGTAGTATTGACTCGTGGGCGTTGGCGCCCTCATTACCGACTTAGTGGACTTGAGGCATATCGACCTTACTATTTTTTTTTCACTTGGCTGGCAGGTCGATTCAAAATCAGTCTTGGCCTTCCCCACACTATCACTATACTCGGGCCACAGAGCGAATCACGCCAGCTTTTGCTTACGCAGAGTTCATTTTTGATGATATTAGGAGGGTAAAACAAATTTAATTACTTACGTGTTACGTCAACACGTAATTGAATGCATTTTAGACAAGATGTACCTAAAGTAGATCTCATGGAATTATAGTTATTTTTTACGTGGCGTGAAATTCTTGTTCGTTTCGACCATTAGGAAAGGTATATCATATAAATATTTTTTTCTGACTGAAATAAAATCCGGCATTGTAAATTCGATGCTACGCGCTACCTACATGTAAGAAATCATGTGCACCTGTCTTAAGTTTCTGTGTCAGGATATTGAAATAAGTACCGCTTGCTTCCCATCTAAAAAAGCCATTGAAGATAAGTACAGCGTGTTTCAAAAAGCAACAGACTAGACTATCGAGAAATATTAGTGGTACCTCCAAGTGGCAGTGCGTTGGCAAGGTAATTGCCCACATGCTAATCGTGTACTTAAGTCAAGTACTCAGTCATTACAGAACAGGACACTCAGGGTACGCAGCCAAATGCACAAACTCTCACTATAATATCTGTTTCATAGCTATCTATCTCTATCGCTCTTGCGCGACAGAGTCTGCATTTTTGTCGGCGTCTTGCGTCGACGATTGCCGTTCGGCTACGCCGACTGGGCGTCCCTTTATATTTATTTTGCTGACCATAATTGCTGTATAGACAGCATCTTAGTGAACCTCGGTTACCACTTGGGACGTGACAAGCGTATTAGTGTATAAAAGGTATGTAATAGCATCCGTGTTATTTGTTATAGTACAAATATAAGCAACAGTATTCTGACTCACCAATTAAAAAAAAAAAAAACTAAAAGGGTGTATTATGAAGAAATAATTTGTTCCTTTGCTTTCGAAACAGTGAAACAAGAGACTTTGACTTTGAATCCTTGTACAATGTACAGCCTTTAAAAAGTGTAGAACTCAAGAAGTGGCAACACATTTGAAGTTTTGAAGTACCATTATCCATTATTATTGCTTTACAGTATAATCACAATCATACATGTGTAATAATATATTTTTCCCCTCACTAGCTCGGAAACACCTGTTTTGTGCTTCAATACCAGCGGGTAAAAACGCATTTTATCCACTAGTGGGTAAAGTAATTTGACCTTGAATAAAGTCAAATTAACTGCTTTAAAATTGATAAAAGTAGGTGAATCTAGTAATAAAGATAATTTACCACCTGTAAAACTACTGGAAGTAGTAATAAACGCATTTTTGCGATGTAAAACTCGCAAGTTCAGGATTCTATTCTCGAACCACTCGCTTCGCTCGTGGTTCAACTATAGAATCCTTTCACTTGCTCGTTTTTCAATTCCACACTCAACGTTAAAATACAACTTTGCCCCCTTGTATAACAAATAACTATACCTGCCTTGAAAGCGACGCTCATTTGATATTTATTTAAAGCATATTCTTACACAAATAATTTATTTATTTATTTATTTAACCTTTATTGCACAACATAAAGTACAAATGGCGAACTTAATGCCTTAAGGCATTCTCTACCAATCAACCAAGAAACTTACAATTGGTGCGGAAAATAAAACAGAAATTTAAATAGATATAAGTCACTATCTAAATACTATATGCATCATCAATATACATACATAAATAAGTACAATCATATACATACATAAACTAACTAAAATATATAATATACATATATATACATATACAGTGTGTGTATTCCATACGGGCGAATATTTGGATAACGATTAGTATTGGACCTAAGGAGCCTAACTACATTTTTTTTTATTGAAGAGATGAGATATTTTTTTTCATACATAATAATTCAGCACGCAATGTATTACGTCCACATCAATTAGCGTACCTACCTAAACGTCATTACGACATGACGTTTATGTCATGTCAAGTTAATATGGACGGCGTACATTGCTGCTTGGTCAGATTTAAAAAAAATAATTACTCTTAATTAACAACACTTTTTAATAAAATGATTATATTATATGATTTGTATGGTTAGATACTATAACTGGATACATTATTCGCCCGTATGGAATCCACACACTGTATATAGTACCCATTTAACCATTACTGTCTAACAACGTTGGTGTACCTGCGAGAAGTGTTTACGTAATTGACGTTTGAAGGAAAACTTGCTCTGTGCTTGTCGTATTGCGAGAGGGAAATAATGTTAAAATTGTGGGTCAGGATAACTCCAAAGAACATAACAAACTTTTGTATTCAGACTAACGTTATGAAAATGAATGCCACTCCTTAGAGACTTGAAATTATCTACTTAAGAATTTGTTCTAAGTGCTAGATAATGTCTCCGTTTCTGGAGAAAATTGGTTAATGAAAATACATTTTCACATTTCGCCCTCCGTGCTTTAGCCATTATTTAAATTGCATAGCACTTATTTTACACTCTGTAAATATTAGACGTAGAAGTTAAAAAGTTAAAAGCTAAATTTTTCATAAAATATATACCATATATACTTGTACCTACTGTTAATTTCATTAGCGAATGATGATGACTGTTAATTTCATTGTTGTCAAGTATAGATATTACAGATAACTAGAGTGATAATATTTGGTAATATCTATTTGTACATTAAATATATAAATACATTTAATTTGTATTGATCAGAATACTGTAAAATTGTTATCCATTTAATCATGCCCGTATGCAATAATGAATTTATTTATTTTAAACTGAAAACATACCTATAATAAAATTAAAGTCATTTACAGGTCAAACGCCACATCCCTTTATTTATATCGATATTTTAATCGCGTTCGACCTGTAAGCGACTTAAAATATGTGTACAAAACGCGAGAACTTAAACTTATTTATCAAACTATAACTACCAGGTAGTAGGTACATTATTATATAGCTCAGGTTAAGTTAACCAGGTAGGTAATACTTGTATGCAAATACCTATAAGATTTTTTAATATCATTAAACCTGTGTACTTACACCTTATTAGTGAACATAATAATTTTCCTTTAATGTATCGTCAGGGAAATCTAAACGTGCAAATGGGCCATTACCTGGAAATTACCGTTTTAAACTGAGAGTTTCAGCTTTATTTATTTGTATGGCTTCAAAATAATAATACTTTCTAAGTTTTTAAATCGTAACGACACTATTAACGACTAAGTTTATCTGATAGAGTGAGAGTGACTAGGTACTGAGAAGTTTATTAAGGCATATATATATAGTCTTTCTATCTTACTCCGAAAGAAAAACCCTTCAATCTTATAGTCTTTCTATCTTACTCCACAAGAGAAACCCTTCAATCTTATAGTCTTTCTATCTTACTCCACAAGAATCACCCTTCAATCTTATAGTCTTTCCATCTTACTCCACAAGAGAAACCCTTCAATCTTATAGTCTTTCTATCTTACTCCACAAGAAACACCCTTCAACCTTATAGTCTTTCTATCTTACTCCGCAAGCAAACCCTTCAATCTTATAGTCTTTCTATCTTACTCCACAAGCAAACCCTTCAATCTTATAGTCTTTCTATCTTACTCCACAAGAAACACCCTTCAACCTTATAGTCTTTCTATCTTACTCCACAAGCAAACCCTTCAATCTTATAGTCTTTCTATCTTACTCCACAAGCAAACCCTTCAATCTTATAGTCTTTCTATCTTACTCCACAAGAAAAACCCTTCAACCTTATAGTCTTTCTATCTTACTCCACAAGAGAAAACCTTCAATCTTATAGTCTTTCTATCTTACTCCACAAGAGAAAACCTTCAATCTTATAGTCTTTCTATCTTACTCCACAAGAAAAAACCTTCAATCTTATAGTCTTTCTATCTTACTCCACAAGAAAACCCTTCAATCTTATAGTCTTTCTATCTTACTCCACAAGAAAAACCCTTCAATCTTATAGTCTTTCTATCTTACTCTACAAGAAAAACCCTTCAACCTTATAGTCTTTCTATCTTACTCCACAAGAAAAACTCTTCAATCTTATCCCTCGTTTGATTACGTCAAAAATTAGCAAACAAAATCCATCTTTACCACTTGGATGGTTGGCGGTTCTCTTTTGCGTTTCTTCCAAATTTCTTCGGTAACTTCCTGCCTCGCACAGCTTTACCATGAAAGAAGTCTCGCCATGGTAATGACCAATGATCACGTCACCAATGTTTTATATAATGGAACAAATCGAGAAAGCATTTTAACAACCAGAATCCAGATTACGATAATGTCTCTATTGTTACTGCATACGTTTATGGCGCTATGAATCGTTTTTATGAGTTCTGTTTCTTTATTGCTTTATGCTTAATGCCAAGTGCCAATGCTGTACTTCTCTTGTAAAGAATTTCGTTTTCGTTGTAGATATTGTATTTCGTGGTCAGTCACAAATGTAAACGAAATATATTATTAAAATACCATTCTTAAATATACTTAAAAAAAACTGTTGTTTTCACGGCTGAATGCTCGTGTCACATTCTTATTTTATGAATTTTATGATCTACTTTCCTGGAAAAATTTGGAGAAAATATAAAAAGACGACATAGTACCTATACTTGTAGTAGATATCTACTGCTGCCCCGTATTCTTTCATCGTAGTGTTGAAATTCAGGCTAAGAAGCTGGATCTAACCTTTCACCCTTCATTTTACGCGCGAAGGATATTCTCTATTATATCTTATTTCAAAAATTCATTACTGTTCGCAGGCTGCCCATCCGTGGACTGGCCTGAGTGGGCCTGGCTGGAGGGTCGGTTAGCATCCCGCCGGCCACCCGTGGAGTATATAGACCTCACGGACTGCGGGGCTGTCACCGACGCTGGATTGTGTGCGTTGTTGCACACGTGTCCATCGCTCCAGTACCTGTATCTACGAAGATGTACCCTAGTCACAGGTAATTCTTAGACTACCTAGAAGGTCCGGTAATGGCTCGTCGGCCGCCTGTGGAATAAATAGACCTCACGGATTGTGGAGCCGTTACCGACGCTGGTCTTTGTGCATTATTGCACACGTGTCCTTCGCTTCTACATGTACTGTATTTACGAAGATGTAGCCCAGTCACAGGCAATTCTTAGACTAAGTGAGCGCGGCTGGAAGGTAAGCCAGCGATCAGTCGTTTCATATATTTGTATAGCCATCAAATTTTGTACTGAAGTTGTGTAATTTTAAATATGTCTCAGGCTCTTGATTGTTCACATCACGTAACGAGGCATTTTTTATGTTTTGGTTGACTTCAACTTACAAAAATTGATTGCGAGTAAAGAGACTGTTACTGTTCATTTGACATAATCATCAATCTATGGTATATATGACATCTGTGGTTGTGTTATAATCATCAAAATCGTATCAGCCATCAGCCCTTTATCGCCCATTACGGAGCATTAGGCCTCTAGTACGCCAGTTGTCCCGGTAGTTGCGAGCCGCAATTTTTTGAGATGTCGTCCACCCAACGAGCCAACGGATGCCGAACGCTTCTTACATATGTAAGCGGCCACCTAATGCATTCAATATTATAGATTTATAGCAATAACATTTTTGTGCATACGAGAGGGTAACATGCAGGCTTATTCTTATTCCACACGAAGGAAATGCATGAAATTCTTCGCATTCGGCGGTCGCACTTTATTGCATTTCCATGTCATAGCATGTTGTAGAAAACAAATGAAATAGAGCTTCAGTGACTCCGCCAGTCAAGCGTATCATATAAAGTAATAGTTTTTCTGCAAAATGTTCATGATAGTACTCAGGTGCTATGATGGAATACATGATAGAAATAGTTATTTGTTATACAAGGGGGCAAAGTTGTATTTTAACGCCGAGTGTGGAATTGAAAAACGAGCAAGTGAAAGGATTCTATAGTTGAACCACGAGCGAAGCGAGTGGTTCGAGAATAGAATTCTGAACTTGCGAGTTTTTTAACACACGAGAAGTAAAATACATTTGCACCCGAGTGTAACACAAAACTTTTCCCCTCACTGTAGCGAGGAAACTACAATGCAAAAAATGCGTTTATCACTGCTTCCAGTAGTTCTACAGGTGGTAAATCATCTTTATTACTAGATTCACCTACTTTTATCAATTTTAAAGCAGTTAATTTGACTTTATTCAAGGTCAAATTACTTTACCCACTAGTGGATAAAATGCGTTTTTACCCGCTGGTAATAAAGGACAAAACACGTGTTTCCGAGCTAGTGAGGGGAAAAATAAATTACTATGAAGAAAGCGACAAGAAGGTTGAATGAGTATTTAAAGCTAAAAGCTAAACTTAATACTTATCATTGAATCAAGAAATCAATGGTCTAAAAGTTTAGATAACTAGAGGTACCTACTCAATAAAACCTAACTCTAATTTGATTTTGGTTTCTAGATATACCGAAGTTTTTGCACGTAATTTGATAACGGTAAAGTAACTAGATCTACCAGGCAGAGTTTCTTACGAACTTTATTAGATAGGATTTTTTAAAGTCATTTTTAAAAGCAATGACCATGATTACAGCATTTGCCAGTACCTGCAAGAACAATATAATACTGGACTTACAAAGCCCATACAAAACAGCGTGCCTACCCCTGAAATGTATGGGCCTTTTAGGTTTAAAATTAGATGGCGCGGTTCGCAGCCTGGAAGTGGCCAAAATCATATTTTCCCCAAATATTTTTGCGTGTTTTTATGTGTTATAAGAGCAAATGACATATTTCTTTATTTAAAATCATGATATCACGTCAATATACATTTAAAAAAAAATATTTGTAGGCATCATCAGTGTAGTTATGATAGTATTTAATTTATAGATGGCGCTAAAAAATCGAGGTACAATTATTAGTATGAAGTATGTAAATCCTATATAAATAATCCTTGCTAGTACTATATTCCACTAATTCCACTCCCTAGCTATTTCCTGAAGTTTATGTTGTGTTTATGTGGATTTAATTAGTTGAAATGTTACCATAAAATACATTTCCATTACGCTTTGTTAAATAAGGTTGTATTTGTGAATTTATTAAGTCGTTTGTATTCATATATTTGGCAATAAAATGTAATTGAGATGGCCGAAATGAACCAGGCTTTGAAAGCACGGAAGTTGCCTTGCTTTGTTGTTTTTATTGTTTTCTTGTATCGTAAGAAATAGACGTTCGAACAGTTTTTACGCCTCCTACAAACCTTTTGGCGAAAACATAATTACTTAGCTCTGAAGCCTCCGGAAATTCCGAAACATTGCAAATGATACTTTTAATACCTGGTTCCTTCGCTGCTTTTCCCTACGCGTATTATACTGCCGGCTTAGCCGAAATGGCAATCTATGACGCTAACGCCGATCGAAACGCAGTCGAGCTATCTCGCGCAAATACAGAAGGGTGATGGAGATAGCTAGCTACGATATCGATATTATCGTGAGCGTTTGTGCATTTGGCTACGTACCTTGTTCAGAATGTGCGATTCGAGAGCGTTTTCAACGCGTACTGATTGCGAAACATAAGTCACTGTGCGATATAAATCGGGGGAGAATTCATCACATGGGGTTTTCGTGTTGTTTCGCAGTTTCGTTGAGATTTACGCACAATGGCATAGAAGGTATGTACTCGTATAGTCGGTGCTCTATGAGAAATAAGTACCTAATAGTGTTCAGTCGCTCAGCCCAAACACTTTGACATGAAAAAACTGTATCACGAGATATGGCAAAGCAAAAAGGTAAATAAGTGTTGAACTTGTTCGAACGTACCGTATTTACAGTCGACTACATAAAGATGTATTTTTTTTTTCACTTTACTACAATACAATAAGTTGAAAAAGTGGATACTTACACCTTTTTATAGTCGACTACTACCACTACCTACTCAAAAATCATGTTCCAGACAAGACCTAGGTACAATACAAATGCTCTTTATTGCATACCTTGATAAAATACAATAATACAAAACGAGGAAGCAACACGAACAAAGGTAAACAACAGGCGGTCTTATCGCTAAAGAGCGATTCCTTCCAGACAACCTTAAGGTAGCGGAAATTGATAAATTTACATTATGTCAGTAGGTGTCAGCAAATTCGAAGAAATAAACTTATCGCACAAATACGGACTAAAAATATGAAATACATAAACATACATACATAAAGATAAATAAGAA
Organism: Leguminivora glycinivorella; assembly: GCF_023078275.1. NCBI lineage: Eukaryota > Metazoa > Arthropoda > Insecta > Lepidoptera > Tortricidae > Leguminivora > Leguminivora glycinivorella. The sequence continues at coordinate 5,836,841 of NC_062971.1, forward strand.
TAACTATATGCATAAATATATAAATAAATACACATACTAGGTAATTACGATACAACAAGTGCGGAAAAGAGGAATTAATGCGAAACGAGTGGCGATAAATTAAAACACGACCGAAGGGAGTGTTTTAAATCTTTTTTTTTTATAAATGGGCTTACTCTTGACCACAGACTAGCCAAAGGCAAAGATGTGGCCTACGATGGAGTGAGCTCGCCCAGAAGATGCATGTTCACTCTTGATTTGAAGGTTGCCGGGTTATATAAGCTCGGAAATATAGCCGCCGGCAAGGAATTCCACTCCTTGGCAGTGCGCATAAGAAAAGAAGAAGCAAAGCGCTTCGTGCGGATTTGTGGAATATCCACCAAGTAAGGATGGAGACCGGCCGTGCGTCTAAGAGTCCGACACGAGTTACGAATTTCCTTTTCGCACGTGAATCGTACGAAGTTTTTCATTACATGGCCCTCCAAAATTTCGATCTGACAAGAAACACCACCACTAGCACTAGCTCCATCTGTACTGTATGTACTGTACTTACTTAAAAGTTTATTTAAGTACTTAAATAGTTTTTTTTTTAAATCTGGAATATACTGAACAGTAAACACTATTAAGACGATACAGGAGGGGTCAATTCTCCATACAAACGCTCTCGACTATTTCCTCCCTGGTTTTTAAAGATAGAGCAATGATTTTTTCAACACAGATTGTTATTATTTTTATTTGTGTCGGACCGTTTTGATTTTTTTGATATTCCGCTTTTTAAAGACGCTAGAGTCAAACAAAAATTTCCAAAAACGGCCTTTTTAATTGTGGCGCAAAAAAGGTGTGATACTCAAGATTAGTAACAATTAGCCAAAAAAGCTAATAAACGGTCCGACACAGATTATTTCATTGTTATTCAGATTCTCAAATTTCGTTACGATTGATTAAGTTTTGAAGGAGGAAACAGTCGAGAGCGGAACCTTGATTTTAAAGATTTTTTGAAATATCTTTTTCAGTACAGATGGTCGTTTTTTTACGCACTAGTTCGAGAAGTGGTTCATTATATGCCAGGTTGGAACTTCGGAGGCTCATCTGTACTGAAAAACGTCGTACGATACACGTGCGAAAAGGAAATTCATAACTCGTGTCGATTTAAAACACTCTCTTCGGTCGTGTTTTAATTTATCGTCACTCGTTTCGAACTTCCTTTTTTACACACCTGTATCGTAATGTACTATTTCAGTACAGATGGTGTTTTTTTTACTAGTGCGAGAAGTGGTTCATTATATGCTAGGACGAAACTTTGGAGGCTCATATCTGTACTGAAAAACGTCGTACGATACACGTGCGAAAAGGAAATTCGAAACTCGTGTCAATTTAAAACACTCCCTTCGGTCGTGTTTTAATTTATCGCCACTAGTTTCGAACTTCCTTTTTTACGCACTTGTATCGTAATGTACTATTAACTGAGTTGTTCATAATGGATATTTTTTTTTCGATAAGTCTAGTTAATAACACTGTATATTTAACTAAAATTTCCAAATCGAAAGGGGCTTCCTTTCCATTTTAGTATTTTCGCTCCTGTATCCTCTTAAAGTTATTTTTCTACGGTACATCGAAATTTCTGAGTAATTCTCGCGTGCATTAGGGTAATTTCGAATGACAGAAATGCTCGGGTAATTTCGAAAGGGGAACTTTGATATGATGGAGAAAGTGGTGATTTTTTATGCGACTCTCGAAATTAGGCGACTTTCGTAATTACCCTAATGCACCTTACTTACTTAAAAGTTTATGTACTTAAATAGTTTTTTTTTAAATTGGAATAGACTGAACAGTGAACACTATTAAAGTTATTTTTCTACGGTACATCGTAATTTCTGCGTAATTCTCGCTGACAAACAAAACCGGTGTTTGACAGCGAATTATCTTGTGCCTGAGGCACAATTCATTAGCGAGCTCATACGCGTGAATGATTACGTTTATAGAATTAGTAGCTGGTTAGATTGTTTTCATGATTTCCAATCCAAAATACTTACCTAGGAATTCGTAAAAACAGGAATTCATAGTTAAAGCAGTTAAAATTAGAGACGGTATAAAAAGGTTTTATTAATGGGCATTTTCAGAATTTGGGATACCCAATTAGCGTAAGTTGTTAACAAAAATTAACTCACTGTCAGTTTTGTGACGATAATTAAGCATAATATATCAGTAAAAATATTGTTTTTTTGTTAATTACATAAACTTTAAGCGATAATCTACATTCAAAACTAATTGGGGGGACTTATATTGACCGGGATATAGACCGTGATTACCTTTTTGATTTTTGTCGAGCTCCCGATATTTCGACGCAGTTGCATGCATCATGATCACGGAAAACTGACGAAGGCGGGTGGATGTTAAAGTTGCATAGACAGCGCGCGATCTACCCTCCTTCGCGCGCGTCGGCTGCGTTCACTTTCAGCGTTACCACTGGTCGCATTCACACTCGATGGTCTGTCCAAACACACTACACTCACAGTGTCACTACGTTTGTTCAATTCTGACTTCACCGGTTTTTTACACAAACAAATCACTGGATTCCATACATTAGATAGTTTGAAGCCATTCTCACGATTGAAATTTTTATATTTGTGAATCTCAATGGCTTCTCTTACCAATCTCGGTATGTAGTGGCGTTCCGTCGAAATTACCTTAGGACTATGCAGCTCGATCCAATGATTTGCACCCGACTCAATGAGATGTTGAGCAATAGCAGACTTGCGAGTATCGTTCTTTTTGACTGCAGCAATGTGTTCTTTAATTCTGCAGGCAATAGTGCGCTTGGTCTGCCCTATGTAAGAACTGCCACAACTGCACTCAACTTTGTACACACCAGGTTTTTCCAGAGGAAAATTGTCCTTAGGTGACCGCATGAACTGTGCAATTTTCCTGCGTGGGGTGAAGATAGTTTTTACAGAGTAATTGTTTAGTATTTTAGAGATCTTATCTGCCACTCCCTTTACGTACGGCATAAACGCTGGTTGTCTCTCTACGCGATGAGTGAAGTGCTTGGGTTTTGCATCCCGTTTATTAACGTTAACTCGGTAACCATTTCTCCTCAGGACTCTCTGAACATGGTTCAACTCCTGTACAAGATGAGAGGAGTCACACAAAGCGTGTGCTCGATTGGTTAGTGATGTTACGACCGAGTTTAACTGTCTGGGATGATGGTGTGAGCTCGCATGCAAGTAACGATCTGTATGCGTCGGTTTCCTATAGACAGTGTCCCAGCATGCCCTCGGCTCCAACCTTCAAGCTCACATCAAGAAATGCAATACCCCTATCTTTTTCCATTTCCAATGTGAACGACATGGATCGATGCACGCTGTTCAGGTGTCGTAACAACAGATCAGCTTCCTCCTGTAAGAGTAATTATTTATTAATGCCTCATATTTTGATTTATCTTACTGTTATTTATGATTAAAGTATTAAAGAATATCAATTGACTCATACTAGTCACTGGTTTCCGCCATGTTGGATTGTTATAAAAATGGCGGACATACAGTGACGGTGCCGAGTTCGAGTACAGACGAGTTGTAGTGAAGATGTCTTGAATTATTATTGTAAATTGGTTGTTAATATGTTTGTTATAAGCGAATAAAGTAAAGTGATGGTACAAGTAATAGTTTTCATCATCAACCCGGTAATGTCCCCAACAGGTCAGAAGTGGGACGAAACAAGAATCGGTAAAGATTTTTGCCACGCCACACGAACGTAAGATTTTCTTTCCTTTGATTTTTTTTGTGGAAGTACCATTATCTTACTTTACGAAACGTGCACTGAAATTGTTATGGTAAGTGAGACATTTATTTTTCTTTCTTTGGCGTTGTAGAACTGGTTTGATAATCTACCGTCATGACTATATTGCAAAATTTGATGGAATAAAATAATTGTGGTATATTATATCAATAGATCAATAATACGCATAAAACAAAAGTATAATTTTATTGATAAAACCTACAGTAGCCAATTACTTCTCATTATTTCTTAACAGTATTGTTTAAAAAAAAAAAAAGATGTCATCATTACATTTACTTACCCTCAGTACTGTGTATGATTAAAAGTTATAACGATTTCTTATTTTTGTGAATCAAAAATGGAATACAACTTTTTCAGAAAATTGCATATTGTTTTACACATTAAGCGCTTAATATGCTGCGCCGGTCAATTTGTGACAGTATGTCTTTAAGAAATCGTGGAGTTATGAGTAAACTTGCACTTTGTCAATAGGAATAAACTCTTGATTAAACGATTTTTCCTTTGTATTAGCAATGCCTCGAGTTGTTAAAAACGGCTAACAAAAATTTGCTTCAAATTCACACCTCGGTTTTTGAAAAAATAGTGACATTTATTATACCAGTAAGAAAATAATCATGGTTCAAATACTTGTTTCTTAATTGTGATACATATTCGAACTTATCAGATTATACAGATCGGGAATACAATTTAAAATAAATATTTAATTACATAAGCTGTGTAAAAATATGTACTCATAAAATATTCCAATATTGCAATTGCTTGAGTCACGCGACACGAGATTGGTAAAAAAATGTATACATATGACATGTTGATTTTAGTTCAAATTGAAAATTATAATACAGGGTTACTTGATATTTGATGCGTTAAGTACGATATTGATCATAGTATTTTTAATGTATACAAAAGTCATTTCCATCTGACACGTGGCATAATGCCGGACCGTGCCCCAAATCCTGGACTAAGTTAAATACTTTGTGTGAATCGAATCCATTCCATTAATCGTTAAATCGAAGTTGTGTCACTGTCATTCAATTCTTGTATTAAAATGCCGGATTGAATATCCATCTGTTTTAATAATGTGACTTCTTATTGTAAAAGGAAGTCTTAAGCTTAACCGTAACTAGAAAAATTAATCTGATTGGCAAGAACATGACTGAATGTTACCATATAACGTTTATTTCCAATCAAACTAAGTTCTAAATCTTCATCTGTGAAGCATATGTTGTATTGTACGTCAAGTCGTTTTAAAAACATGTTTATCGTTATAGCAGTGGTCAATCTATAACAACAATCTAATAATATGATCGTTATCATGTCTTTAAAAAAAAGTTTGCTCACCGGTTGTTCGTGAAATCATTTTCGGATATACGAGTAGTAACTCGTTATAAAACAAAAATGTAAAAGTTTTATTCCATGAAAATTGAAGTGCTTGGTCTCCTCTTGCTTGTTGACGGCAGACGAAAGGTTACATTTATTATTACTGATTACATTTATTAAGTATCTGATCAATGTATATCAAATAATTCTTCGTATATTACCATGATGATCATGGATATGTATTCGATGGGAAATCGACAACTAATGTATAATGCTGTGAATTTAATCAATGATATCATTGTTTGTTTCTGCAATAACACTAATTCATTATTAATTGGAATGATGATTTATATTGAAGGTATTTATGAGAAGATCGCGAAAGTCGCGTGATAAGTCAGGCAAATGAAATGACATGGGTGACGGCCGCCCTTGCCACTTCACGAGTCATATGTAGTCATATGTAGAGTCATATGTAGTCATATGTAGAGTCATATGTAGAGTCATATGTAGAGTCATATGTAGAGTCATATGTAGAGTCATATGTAGAGTCATATGTAGAGTCATATGTAGAGTCATATGTAGAGTCATATGTAGAGTCATATGTAGAGTCATATGTAGAGTCATATGTAGAGTCATATGTAGAGTCATATGTAGAGTCGGTCATAATCATGTGGTCGGTCAATATATAGTCGGACAATCATGTAGTCGGTCGATATATAGTCGGACAATCATGTAGTCGGTCAATATATAGTCGGACAATCACGTAGTCAGACATAATCATGTAATCGGTCAATATAGATAGATAGATAGATCTTTATTGTTCAACCGTGTTACACAGGTAATAATTCGTTGCGTTAGTAAGTTACAACGGTGACCCAATTCGGGTATACAATTATCACTTAAAGTTAATAAAACTATACTAGGTATACATTATAGTACCTATATAAGAGTCGGTCAATATGTAGAGTTGTTGGTCAAATCATGTAAAAGAGTCGGTCAACATGTAGAGTTGGTCATAATCATGTAATAAGTAACAACACGTGAATAATAAATTCGTCCGTAGTTACAGTACACTTTTGTGTACTCATGTTTGAGTGTTTTGATCACAGTATAAAAGGTATACAATTAACGCTACTATGGTACTTATTGGTAGATATCAACAAGGAAATTGGTAGATATCAACAAGGATAACTATGGCACAGTGTAACATGTATCTTGTGGAATCAATGTTTGACGCACGTGGATGGACGTGCGAGTCTTTTAAGCGCGCGGATGGTGCGAGTCTTTTAAGCACGTGGATGAACGTGCGAGTCTCTTAAGCGCGTGGATGAACGTGCGAGTCTTTCAAGCGCGTGGATGAACGTGCGAGTCTTTTAATACACGTTAATGAACGTGCAAATTTAATTTTAATCTTAATGAATAATACATTGAACAATAATATAAGTAGTAGAATTCTGAGCGCGTAGATGTACGTGCGTAGCTTTTAATACACGTTGATAAACGTGCAAACGTTTAATTTTAATCTTAATGAATTATACATTGAACAATAATGTAAGTAGTAGAATTCTTATTCATATAAGCAATCGCCTCAAAATAATCAACCAATAGTAATATTCAAATATTTCATTACACACCTAACAGTTAACAAGGTCAGCATATGTAGTTTGGAAACCTTAAATAAAATGTTAGTCAGTTGCATATAATTTGAGGCGCAATGCGATGTTCCTGTGTGCTTCTATTATGAGAGTTAAAAATTTTACTATGTTCGTAAATACCTACAAAAGCAACTTAAAAAAAAAAAAAACCTTTTGATCATTGACATTATGCCAGTACATGCGTTATGTGATTTTAGTAACTCTGAAACCAACCTATTATTAGATGGACAGGTAATCTCGCTTGCCCGTATCGTTTAAAATAAAAATGATTAACACTATCATTATGAAAGATCATTTTGTTGACTACCGAAGAAAAAAAAAATACATTCGTAAATTTGATATCATTCATGGCGATATAATTTGTTATTTAATGAAAAAGTAATAATGGGCAATTTTATATAATATTAATTGATCACAAATACATCGCTATAATGCATGCGTAAATTCTGGCCTCATGGCTTTTATTAATACATATGCAGTTCTTAGTTTTTCATCAGAAAGCTTAAATTGCTCAAATTGCATTGCGATGATGTTTCATAAAGCGGTTATTAATTAGTTTATTTACATTTTACTGCGAATATTGCTAAAATAATTATGACAAATACATTTTATATATGTACCCATACATTAGATAAGGTTCGATTTATTTATTTTATTAATATAAAAGCACACCTTGAGCTTTAATAATTTATATTATGATCGACAATGTCCAACATTACAATTATGGCGACTTTTTGATTGGTTAAGTTTAAGTAGTACAGTAATTACATATTTTTCTTTTGGCTATCTAGTTCTTCACGTGTAATATAATCTTGGGTGCTCATTCTCAGAATAAAGTAACAAAAAAAATAGACTGTTTTAAATTATTATGCTCGAATCAGAACAATAAATTTGAATAACATACGCAACTTAACACCTAGCATATTTTGTTGGTGAAATATTTGGTACATACTGAAAGTCAAGTACTTATACCTCGTATCGTTTATGAAGAAACCTATCAGATTAAAAAAAATCGTTACTAGCAAGTAACTGTTAAGACTCTCTGTAAGACAAATATTCTGCGATATACTTACATTCGTTAAGAATAATAAAAAGTTCAATGTATAAACCCATTTCATAGATAACAGGAATAAAATTAAAACGTAGTAAGCCAACATAATATTCATTGTCTAAATTAGCAATAGCTTTCCATGGAAAATTAAGTTATACTTGATGTATATGTGGATAGACCTCTTTATAATTATATGAATGCCTCACAGCTTGTAAGCAATACGAATAAGGATTAGTCATATATTTTGTTTGTTATTTCATTGCAGCCATATTCATAAGATACGCTTGAAATAAATGATGAAAAAAATGATTACGTTTATAATATCTGACGGGTGTCGTTATAATAAATAACAAGTCAAAGAACAATAGAAAGTTTAGTTTAGTTTAGTTTTATTTATTTCATAATGATAAATTACATTATAAATTATGCTATGTTAACCTATACGAATTTACATTATGATCGTCAATATAATTATTTCACATACATTCATTCAATTGTATAATATCAATAATAATAATAATCAAAACAAAAAGAGTTAACATAAAAACGAATTCAAACTAAAAAAAATTAATACATAATGGAATACATTTCAAATGAACAAATCTAATAGGTGGGTATAGATATCTCATAATAATGATCGTCATATTAAAACTAAGAGCATTAATTAAGAAAATCACAATGTCAAATAATATAAATTTGACATAACATAGGTAGTACTGTCAGTTAATACAGTTTTAATTATAAATTCATGTAATCATTCACTGAATATAACGGATTATTCAATAAAAAGTTCCTGAATTGACGTTCAAATGCTTCGTCAGATATTTCAGTTCGTATTTCGGCGGGTAGGCGTTCATAATAAGTTGGGCCTATTACACGGGGATTCTTACATGAAAGTGCCATGCGACGCGGCACTGTCCGCAGTCTTCCCGTCGATCTGATTTGTTTGAATCATCTGGCAATCGTGTTAACTTGTTGACAAAAATGGACCTAAAACAAAAGTTATTTTACAAAACCTTATTTTTACTATGATCAGAAATACAGATCAGTATAATTCAACTTATATGGGCCTATAACCTAAATAAAATAGCTTGGCATTAACTTTAAATAAAATTAGACCTTACCCATCTTTACAGATAAAATAATTAAAATAGCTTGGCATTAAAGAAATAATAATGATAACAGAATAAAAAAAAAAAGACTTACACCGTGCTTACACCGTTCACCATAGTCGTGTATTTGCGATGGTGCTTAAATAGTTGTTTAATATAATATGTATAATACGTTACAAATGGTAAATAAATAATTAGGCACGATATTTCATTAATGACGGGTTATTTGAGTATTTAAAGATTCCGCAGATGTGTATACTGCATAAATCAGAAAAATCTTAAATATAATTACTCAGTATAGCGATATATTAATAAGTGACGACAATAATTTATTTAATCATAACGACTATCAATACATTGTGACTTATTAAATTGATTACCGAACCATAATAATTTTACCATAATTTCGAAGACAGTCGAAATTTTACGTTTCTAAAGAAAGTGTTGCAAGTTTCAGATCAAGGACCCAGGAGCGTCCAGGTGAAAGGGCCAGGGTTGGTATTCATTTACCACCCAGGAGTGCCCAGGTGATAGGGTCGGGGTGTAGATTCACTTCCGACCCAGGAGTGCCCAGGAGAGAGGGTCAGGGTAAAGATACCTCTGTTTCGATCGTCGACTGAGTCCTTAAATGCTGGCATGGTATGCGAGCTTGCGTCTGGCGGCGCAATATCCGGCGTCCGTGATGAGCAGCTGCGGCAGCAGGCTGACAGAGCTTGGGTGGCCCATGATGCTATTGCCCCGTAGCGGCACGGGAATTCCGTTCAATCATGTGATGAGGTGGTGATATCATAAAATCGTGTAAATATGTTCTTTTTGCTTATGTTTCGCGAGTGAAGTGTGCAGTGAAGTGTTGCATTGTTTACTGAAATATGTTTATAACTTGTGAATGCCTTCTAATTAATTTAATCATCATAATTTAATTGGATGTAATGAATTCAATTGGATGTAATGAATTTAATTAAATGTAATGAATTTAATTGGATTTCAATAATTTAATTGTATCGAAGTAAATCTTATTCATATATTTATTTTTCACAGGCCTAGGTCTGATTAATGCTCTTTCTTTACACTTGATAAGGTTTATAGAAATATTTAAAAATCCATTTTTAGTATACGTAAGTTATAGTTTTATTATAATTGAGAATTACTCTCCCATAAATAAATAATATTTTGCTAATATCAGTCTTACAGCATATCGTAATTATGTGGTAAAGGTATCGGTATGAAGTGTTATATGTTTTGTATTTCTATTGTTTAAGAATTATTTCAAATGCATATTATACTACACTTTTTTTTTGTTGTATAAACTGGTATTGTCTTTCTTTTTAATTATTTCATATTAAGCTTTGGCGAAGGGTCTCGCCTCGAACAGGATGGCCGAGCTGTAAGAGTAATTATTTATTAATGCCTCATATTTTGATTTATCTTACTGTTATTTATGATTAAAGTATTAAAGAATATCAATTGACTCATACTAGTCACTGGTTTCCGCCATGTTGGATTGTTATAAAAATGGCGGACATACAGTGACGGTGCCGAGTTCGAGTACAGACGAGTTGTAGTGAAGATGTCTTGAATTATTATTGTAAATTGGTTGTTAATATGTTTGTTATAAGCGAATAAAGTAAAGTGATGGTACAAGTAATAGTTTTCATCATCAACCCGGTAATGTCCCCAACACTCCTTGCTACCCTTTATTACGCAGAACACGTCATCCACGTACCTCTTCCAAATTTTAACGGGAACTGGGGGCGCAGCGAGGGCTTTGTGCTCAAAATGTTCCATCCAGATGTTAGCCACAACTGGTGCCACTGGACTGCCCATCGCTACTCCCTCTGCCTGTATGTAATATTGTCCGCGAAACAGAAAATAATTTGTAGTGAGGCAGTGTTCGAGAAGCTTCACGTATTCTGATGGGATGCCATTCTCCTGCATCATATTTCGTACTACCTCAATGTAAGTCTAATGAAAATAACCGTGAATCATTCAAAACTCTTAATTGGGGGGACCCAAATTCTGAAAATGCTCTAATAATACAGTGCTTGGCATCCGTTGACTCGTTGGGTGGACGACATCCGGAAAATTTCGGGTTACTACTGGATGAGACTAGCTGGAGGAGGCTGGCGGCGTATTATGCTTCCATCAGTTGTATCACTTATCCACGTGGATAAAACATCTGTCACTCACACTGACATAGGTACTTGCCAAAGCGTGATAGATACTTTATGCACATAGATAAGTGATAATTTTTTTTTTGCAAAAAGATCATTTTTGGCACAAGCTTTTATCGCCGACTGTACCTTTCTTTCAACAGTCATCTACTGCTCTCTGAGACGTTTTTAAAAACCCGTTACTAGATGGGGATACGACGTTTCATAACGGAGTTCCTATGACCACCTTTCTGCTCCAGATCAGCTCCGTGATACCATCATTTTGCATTGTCATGTGATTTACATATGTGTACAAAATTTCAGCTCAATCGGAAACCGGGAAGTGGGTCAAATCTAGCTTCTACGTTTTGACCCAAACTAACATACTAACAAGGCAAGTTGAATAAAAGCTTGTAAATAAAATTGGAAGCATACCTACGTCGGCAGGATCGGGACAAGTGGCGTACTAGAAGAGAGGCATAGGCTTAGAAGTGGGCGATAAAGGGTTGATATGATGATAATTTAAAAAAAATCTAAAGTTCTCATAATTCGGGAAACGCTCAAGTTACTATTGACTTATTATGATGTTGCTTACGTCTGCTATGTTTGCGCCTATGATGACCGCTTCCCATCTAGTGCCTTGTCTGCATATTTGCCGACTATCTGATAAAAAATAGCCGCGCAGTTAACCCTTTTTAATAAAACCTACATTTGGGGTGACCCGACACACTTATCCAGTTCATTTTTGGCAACTATTCAGACGGGTAGAGAAGAAACTCTTTGATCTGTAACTGTCTACAATTGGTAGCCGTTTAATATTCTGCTGAATAACGAAACAATAATGAATTTCAGTATCCGAACTCCCTCGTCCGAGAAAACCATACCTAGACAACTTTTTGCTAGATTTCGCATTATAAAATGAAAAAATGAAAATGAAATATTTATTTTTCAAGTAGGCATATTACAATGCGCATATGCTCTAACCCTACGCCTCAGCCTCGAGAAGATTTCAGTCCCCCCTCAGTTGGGAGGGGGGTATCCACTATGGGACCGGCAAGAAACTCGGCGGGCAACTTCTTTTCAAAATATTTGATGTGCTTTCTTATCTGAACTGTGTCCTCTATACATAATACAATTATTTTAATTGCTATTCGTTTTTTGTAGTTTCTGGTTCGGGCCATGCATGTTTGTCTGTCAAATAGTCCTCAACTCTGTAATAAGCCTTTAACATCAATGATTTTTTTAAGTAGTTCTTAAGAGCTGGGAGGGGTAATCTCAAAGCAGTGTCAGGTAACTTATTATAAAAATGAATGCATTGCCCAACAAATGACTTCTGTACTTCACGGACACGAAACATCTTTATGGCAAGCTTATTTTTGTTTCTAGTGTTATAATTATGGATATCAGAATTCTTAGTGAAACAGTCTAAATTCTTAACAACATAAATTATACTATCATAAATGTATTGGGAAGCTACAGTTAAGATATTAATTTCTTTGAAGAGTTCTCTTACTGATTCACGTGTTCCTAAGTTGTAAATAGAACGAATGGCTCTCTTTTGTAATACAAAGATAGTCTGTATGTCAGCTGCTTTGCCCCAAACCAGAATACCGTATGGCATTACACTGTGAAAATAACTATGATACACTAGGCGAGCTGTCTCAACATTAGTCAGTTGCCTGATTCTCCTAACGGCGTATGCGGCTGAACTTAATTTGTTTGCTAGTTTCCTTATATGAGGACTCCATTGTAGATTTTTGTCCAATGTTAAGCCAAGGAACAGTGTTGTATCTACCATCTCTAAGCATTCATCATTCAAAAGTATTTTTGTATCGATTGGTTTAACATTCGGCAGAGAGAATCGAATACATTTGGTTTTCTTAGAATTAAGAAGTAAATTGTTGACAGTAAACCACTGCAGTACATCAGCTAACGTGCTATTAATTACATTGTAATCCGTAGATTTTCGGTCAACATTAAAAAGCAGTGATGTATCATCAGCAAAAAGTACTATTTCACAAAAGTTTTTTACTATACATGGCAAATCATTTATATAAACCAAAAACAGGAATGGACCTAAAATTGAGCCTTGTGGCACTCCTAATTGGACTACAGTCCCGCTAGAGCGAGTTTTGTTAACAACTACTGTTTGTGTTCTATTGCTAAGGTAAGAAGACATAAAGTTTAGGGCATTTATAGACAAACCATAGTGTTCTAATTTCAAAATGAGCGTTCCATGATCCACACAATCAAAGGCTTTTGAAAGATCACAAAATAAGACAACTGTGAACTGTGATGTTGTTCCTTTCGAATCAATATGACGAAATATCGGCACAGCACTACAAACTAGCCATTTCATAATGTCTATTATAATTATACGTCCTATACTGGAAATAACTGCGTCCACACAGAGCGAGGCAATGTGCTTGTGTAGAAAACGGTCACTGTAGACTTGCCTCAGTCGAGGCCGGTTGCTTGGCTGAAGAAAATGCGCTTCCTCGTCTGAGGCTCTTCTTATATTGAGCCAATAGTTAGTTATCAGCCAATAGTAGAACGTAGGGTATTCCCTACATTTCCTCGGTGGAAATTCTCAGTTTCTCTGCACTAACTAGTTGTTGTGATCCTTGGAGGAAATGGTCTACATAATTTGAGTTGAAACCTTTGTCGGAACCCAAGTGAATTTTAAACTAGATGCATATTATGGTGAATTTCAGTAATTTGCTAGGAGTTTATGTTTATAATGGACTTTTGTTTTATTAAACATGGTAAAATGATTTGAAATTTAGAATTTGAAGGTAAATAAGCTCCTTAAATTAGAAAATATTATATTCAACCCACTGAAGGAGGAGGCCAATTTTCACTTTAATTTTTTTGTAGGTATCGTATTTGTACTCGATTTGTTTTAATCATTCGTACGTTTAATTTACAGATAGATATTTATTTATTCACTTGAGCATAATTTAGAAATTTAAAATGTGAACTCCATTGTTGATATCCGTAGCACGTAGTTGTCGAATTTCTGTTTATTTTCGATTAGCCGGGCCCACACAGAGCGAGCCAATGTGCTTACGCGCCAAAATTAAACGCAAAAGTGCCTCGGCCGAGGCAGGTCATACGGCCGAACAAAACGCGCGCGCTTTCTCGGCCAAGACTCGTTTGTATTAGCCGTTTGACTCGCTAGTACATTGTCTCGCGACGTCATTCTCTCTGCGTCAAAAACTCAAATAAAAAAGTATGATTTCAGATGGCGGCGTTCGGTGGATCCCTTCATACTGTGCGCTCAAAGAGCTCAGTGTGTCCGACTGTACCGGCGTCACGGACTTCGGTCTCTACGAGCTGGCGAAACTGGGCCCGGCGCTGCGATACCTTTCTGTGGCTAAGTGTACTCAGGTAAGATACCTTGATATAATTCACATCACATTTTAAAGTTAGAGGTTATCTTGAAATTTTTTGACGTTTTCATAGAAGGTGGGACAATAAGATGACATTTTAATGTAAAATACCCACAACGATGAGAGTTGATTCGGCTGAGGGTATGAGTTAATTTGAATTTATTTTCATTACTGCCGCTGCAACTGTTAGTGAGATTTAACTTTTTAACCGCCTTCCAAATCTCAAGGGAAGGGGTTCTCAATTCGTCTGTTTTTTGACACGCAGAAACGTGTGCAATCGTTGCAACTAGGCTTAGAATAAATTAAAAAGTGGAACATTACTGCCTTTTGTGACACTCCAGAGACCGTGAGTTCAATCCACAATTCCACACCCAAGGCAGTAATTTTCCACTTGTAAATTGATTAGTGAGATATTCCACAAAACTGAAGGTCAATTATCTTGATTAATGTAAACGTACCTATTAGGTACTATTAATGTGTCCCGTCATCCCCCAAGAATCAATTGTTCCTTCCGGGAACTCTTCGGTAACGCATGTCAGGTAAATTGTATGCGATATATCAAAGAGGATCGAGTATTATAGAGAGTTACTGTCAAAGTAAATTGTGTAATCACAGTGCATAGACTGCCATCTCTTGACACAGGCTTAAAACTTTTGTACCTCAGTTTTGACAATATTATGGCCCATATTCTTAGCTTGATTGACACATAATATCAAATGTTAATATTAGCGCCATCTAGCTGAGCGTACCCCAAAGGTGTAATGCCATCTAGGTTACCGTACCTTTTTCTGTATGGTACTGAGATACGTATTTTTCTTAGACTTTATCTGTCTATACGGAGTTATATATGTCTTTGGACATATGAACGGATCTCGGCTGAAATAGATGACGTCATTAATAAAGTAGGCGCTCAAGGGGAGCCTTGTGCGAGCGTTAGAGGTTAGAGCAATGACTCAATTGAGGTGAAGAGCTTCTACCCTGAGCTTGACGTTTTAAAATATGTTACTCGACAGCGTTAATGCCACGAAAAAAGTTTTTAGTTTTTGCTCTAGTGGCTGTTTAAGGACGCTGGTCACTTTATATTCAATGACGTTTACCGATAGTACTACATAGTACTTATGTTCGAAAATAGTTACAGACACATGTGACACTCCTTGAGTTCCAGGCGTCCATAGGTTACGGTGACCGCTTTCCATCAGGCGGGCCGTATGCTTGTTTGCCACCGATGTAGTGAAAAACAAAACAGAAGGGCTACATGTATTTCACGAGTCCACGACTTTTCTCTTTCCGAACCGAACAGACTCTAAGCTATCGACTATCAAGAAACCTACATCATAAAGGTTATATAGCTTTTTTTATTAAATAATTGAATGCGTATTTTACTTTTACATAGTGATGGCGAAAATATTTTAACGTTTTACTGGATTACAACTGGATTAAGCTCTTTGTGGATACAAATTGTTTACCACGTTCAATCGAATGAAATACGTTTACAAATCTCTTTATTTATTGAAGCTTAAACGTCTTTATTCATCCACAACAACTTTTAATCGCTTTGGTACGGCAATTGATTAAGGTTTTATTTAATTAAATTAGTTTTAGGTCTTTGTCAAAGTCACGGTAGAGTTAACTGAGTCTAGACGACATTTTATGTCTTTAAAACTTGCCCGAAGATTGTTAATGACAAGAGTGGTCTAGTAACAGAGCGGTGCTTGTGGTTAAATCACAGACCAACCCCTATAGACATCCATTACAAGACGACTCGCGGTCGCCAGCCTTCCTAGTATTTGCACTGATATAAGCGCGGGCGCTCGCCGTGCCCGATCAGTATCGACCAAGTAACAGACCCGAAAGCAGCGCGTGTTTTTCGCACTAAAAAATTGGAAAAGGGTATTTTGAGGCCTTAAAGATGTCCACCTGTAGTGTGAAATGGTGTGGAAAGGTAACAAGAAGCTCAAATTTAAAAACAGACGGCATTACATTCCACAAATAAGTCATATTTATAATTTATTCTGAGCCGGCATAGGTCAACTTACATTGGCCACTTTCGCGTCAGTAGAGGGACAGTCATACTTCTGTCCCTTTTCATCTGGCGCGACTGCCCGCCGTCCTTGAAACGGCCAATCACAGTGCGCTTAACACATTCCCCGCCCGCTCCTCGCACCCCTGGCACTGGTGACTCGTATCGCGAACAAAATATACAAAATTGCCACTCTATAGGAGGTTCTCTGTGGGTTAAATGTATCCAAATGGCTGAATGAATCTGCACAGAATAGAAGCACCGCGGAAGCGGGGCTCCGTCAAGATAAAACGGAAAAAATATTGTAAGGTACAGCAGGCTAATTTCGACTGGGCGACAAATGCGACCGATCCATTTTTTTCCATGTTTTAAAATGTTTGCATTATCAAATTGATTGTCCACTGGTTATATTATATATAGCAAGCGTGTTCAGTGGATACATGTGGATATCAACTTAATAGTAATGGGAAAGAAAAGGTAAATAGGTGAAGTATTATACTAGTCATTTTGCGTTCTAGACCATTCACGAATTTCTGTCATTTCATAATTTTAACTTAAAAATGTATACTCGATTCAACAAAATATTTATTCCACAGGTGTCAGACTCCGGAGTACGGACACTAGCCCGCCGCTGCTACAAGCTACGGTATCTAAACGCGCGCGGCTGCGGAGCTCTGGGCGATGATGGAGTAGAGGCTGTGGCTAGAGGCTGCTCCAGGCTAAGGGCCTTGGACCTCGGAGCCACTGACGTGTCAGAGGCTGGCTTACAGGTAAATATAGAACGTGTATTCCACAGGTGTCAGAATATCGACACTAGCTCTCTGGTGATACAAGCTACGGTATCTGAACGCTGCGGTGATGACGGAGTAAGTTGTGGCTGTGGCTAGAGGCTGCTCCAGGCTAAGGGACTTGGATCTCGGGGTCACTGACGTGTCAGAGGCTGGTTTACAGGTAAATATAGAATCTCCACAGGTGTCAGATTCCCGAGAACGGATATTAGCCTGTTGCTGTTAAAAGCTTCGGTCAACACAAAGACAACGTACGGTACGTTTTCGCCTCTCAGTTCCCTGAACCTCAGAGTGCCCTGTGTGTACCCGGTCTTCGGTCTGGGCCAGTAGGTTGTAAGTTGGTCCCTTCATCGTGCTACGTCCGTTAACGTACTTTGGTGGACCGGATGGCCGTGGTCGTGCAGCTATAGGGATATTAAGAATGCCCTTTTTGCCTCATTTGTCAATTGTTTATTGCTTGGCTCGTCGATTGTGTCGTGTATTTGATAGGTACTGTCATATAAAGATGGTATCACTAAAATTATGCTTACTTATATCCAGCAGAATAGACCATTCGATTCATAAAACCTACTCCAAATTGTGAAAACCTACTCCATTAATTGTGATGATAACAGTTAGGCTCTGTTTAATATTTTAGGAAGAAATAAATAAATATTATTTTAATTAAATGCTGATAGTAGCTAGAAATGACGTCATTAGAGAGATAGTCCCATCATTTAATTTTTATAAGCCTCGATAAGTAATATAATATAATAAAGGCCCACTTCAGTTCCATGTCCACTCATGACAAGTATCAAATCTAATTTTAGAGCGCAATTCACAGTAGTCAGGTTTTTGTTTTTGAACTTATTTTTATTAATATAGTATAATTATGTAGATGAGTTTTTCGGATCTTAAGTGCGAAATCCAAGTTGATATTTGCCTGTCGCTTTTCGGCGAGGAAACCGGACTAATCCCAATAGGGCCTAGTTACTCTTCGAGATGGAAGGCAAACACTTTCGTAAAACTGGTGCCCACGCCAAATCTTAGGATTAGTTGTCAAAGCGGAAGCCAGGTTCGAATGCCGGGATTATGCAAGGAAGATGGAGATGATGATGAGCTTTTTAAGATATTTTTCAAGCGTTTAGAAGTTTTAAAACTGCCTCGCTTGTCAGTAGGTACTAATTATAAATGTTATATTAAAATGTTGTGTAAAATAATAACTTGATAAGGGTTTCAAAACCTTTGTTGTTTTCGTTGAAGCTTTTTGAAGTGGCGTGTCTTTCCGACGTATAACAACTTTAGCTTCGTTCCTTTGATTACGTTTTTACTTATTTAATATTAAAGCATTTTCATTAAATGTGCCTTCAGTTCAACAGGTGGGATGATTAAATCTGTTATTTGACCGATTTTAATGGTCTTATTTTTATTAAAAAATTACTTTGTCTAAATTAACTTACCTAAGAAAAAGAGGGCTAAAGAAAAAACCCCAAAATACCTTGTGACTAGGAAGGGTACAGGTACTAGCGGTCATCCGTACCTAATGGCAAGCTATGAATCTTCTTTCTAACCCCCGACGCAAAAACGACAGGGTATCATAAGTTTGACGTGTCTGTCTGTTTGTGTGTGTGTCTGTCTGTGGCATCGTAGCTCCTGAACGGATGAACCGATTTAGATTTAGTTTTTTTGTTTGAAAACTGAATTAGTCGGGAGTGTTCTTAGCCATGTTTCATGAAATTAGGTCCACTACTTATGCAGGTTTTTTTTAAATTAAATTTTGTGGTTAGGTTAATTAGAAAAATATATAAGAGACAGACACTTTTTATGGCGATGTTTTTTTACAATGTCTTATTTATATAAAACGTAGTGTATTTTTCAATTACTTTATCTATTAAGAGTTTTGAATGATTCACGGTTATTTTCATTAGACTTATATTGGCGCTGTCTATGCAACTTTAACATCCACCCGCCTTCGTCAGTTTTCCGTGATCATGATGCATGCAACTGCGTCGAAATATCGGGAGCTCGACAAAAATCAAAAAGGTAATCACGGTCTATATCCCGGTCAATATAAGTCTAATGAAAATAACCGTGAATCATTCAAAACTCTTATTGTAAACCGGTACGGGCCGGAATGTGCAAAACTTACAAAACAACTAGAACGCGCGCGGAAAAAGTACCATCGAGTGTGAATGCGACCAGTGGTAACGCTGAAAGTGAACGCAGCCGACGCGCGCGAAGGAGGGTAGATCGCGCGCTGTCTATGCAACTTTAACATCCACCCGCCTTCGTCAGTTTTCCGTGATCATGATGCATGCAACTGCGTCGAAATATCGGGAGCTCGACAAAAATCAAAAAGGTAATCACGGTCTATATCCCGGTCAATATAAGTCTACTTTATCTATTATTCTTGCAATTCTGCAAGTCATACTAATATTATATTATCAGGGGGCCGATTTTTGAGTCTCACTGTCACTAAAATACCGGTTGAAAACGGTGAATTGCCTATTATTTTCAGTGACAATTTTCTGAATTCGAACGCCGTGAGACTCAAAAATCGGCCCCCAGGTAAAACGACAGGTAATTCACTATTTGAGGCAAGCGTATTTATAAAAAAAGCCAGTGAAATTCAGCCTTGAACTGTAGCCAAGAATGTCTAGGTGTCAATCTTATATCGATACAGGCAAGCAGGAAAAACGGTAAACGTACTTACATAGATAACATATGCTACCAACAGAAGGTACCTACCTATCTTTATTGTTAGTTTTCATTTGTTACCTACATAATAGGTATAGGTATAAGTATGTGTTTATCTATGTACGTATGTATATCGCCTAGCACCCATAGTACAAGCTAGGTTGATCTGTGTAAGGTGTCCTCCAATATTAATTTATTTAGGTAATACCTATCCAAGAATGTTATACCGACTTTGTCATATTGTAAAATTGAGAACTTACTCGTATAGTAAAGGTACAATATTATAAGCAGTGTTGTCAAGCTGTAGTGTTACAAGAACTACGACAAAAGTAGATAGTAAATAATATAACAAAGGAATAGTCGGAGGTCCCAACAGTCACATATGTCACCTTTACCTGAAGTTACCCCTTTGTGCCGCATATTGAAGGCATGTGGTATTTTATATCGAAAGGTTCCAATGACGCGATTGCAATAAGGAATCTATACATCCTAGATTCCAACGGAGATTCTGAAAAAATAGTATTATAGTACTTATGGTTTTTTTACTTGTCGAAACTTCAAATGGTCTTATAAATTATGTACTGTAATGTGACTGTAATAGTATATTACATACCTAGGCCACTGAATTAAGAAATGTCTGAGATTACTTGTCTATAAATTGTCAACAAACATTGTTCTGAGGCTTTCTTATACTATTTTTCTGTTCGACGGAGCCGGGAGTCAGAAAATTCTTTTTCTACTCGTCGACTTTAATCTGTCAATTAGGACACCACAGACTAATTAAAAAAAAAATCTGCATCTTAAACACCTTTTTATCTATCGCGTTATCCACCAATCAGAGACAGGTATTACAAACAATTGGCTGCCAAGAAATTCGATGTTTGATACAACGCTGGACGACGCTATTAAGATTAATTTTAACTTGAGTGATTGATGAAGATGATGATGATGACTCATAGAAAAAGTATTGTATTATGTACAATAGTGATATAATTAAGCTTTTCACTATCGTACCGTACTATTAGGCCACTCAGCAAGCTTCGTTGCCTAAACATGGTACTCGACTGAAAAGCTCTGTTTTATATCACGATTGTATAAAATACTATTTTTGCATTCGTAAAAAGACCCTTTAGGCAAGGAACATTGCGTAGGTGCTATTTACTTGGTCTTCCATTTTGTATCAGGGATACATTCCTAGTTGTAAGTGGATGGAATTCAAATACGTTCGACTAGCTACAATACAATCCAAGCGGGATTCAACAATGAAACCCGGTCAATTGTCATATGCAAATAACGTGTATTGACATCGATACAGCCACTGTACATGTAGGTAAATAATAATCTCGCTACACAGGATATTTATAAACCTATGATGTATGGACGTGCAAGTCACTTAAGTGAAATTAAAATATTTATCAGGAATAAACACCAAATTTCATAAGAAATCAACTACATAAACTGAAATATATACATCAACAGAGGGAGCTGTGGTATTTGCCAGTAGTGAGTGCTAGCAATTGATGTGTCAAATATGCGCCAAAATTCGAGCAATCTGTTCATTAAACTCCAGAGATATTTATGAAATTAATGACCCCCGCCGTCCTGACGTCAGTTGGCGTGCATAATCAGTTCTAGGTTCTAGATAAGGTTTTTTTATTCTAATGTACCTACATATCCTTTAACCATAAGGTTTGTGTAAATATGTAATAGGAACGTATACTTCTTTATATGTTTCTCACTGAACTCAACTTGTAGTATTTGAGTTTCGCCTCATAGTCAAAAATGCCTTAAGGCATTATGTCCGCCTGTTGTACTTTTTCAATGTGCAATAAAGTGTAAAATAAATAAACCATGTAAATATTTAGGCTGACTTTCCAAGCAATCAAAGAAATACCTGAATAATATAATGCTCTCGCAACACAAAGGTCTAGCATACGTAGTAGGTACAGTGAGCTGCAATATTGCATGGAGAAATTATGAATGAATTCATTGATAAATTCGCCATGCACTTTTGCAGCTGATAGTACATAATACTTGCTAATACTGCAGGGAGCGCAAAACCTATTCGGAGCTAGTAAACTACATATGTACTTGAATAATGTATCATGTTGCATAACCTTGATACTTACGCCTTAGGGATTGCCTTCAGACTGACTCTGAATAATCTTGATCTTATTATTCCATACGTGTTCTTTGGACGTATTGGTTATCATGTAGCTTCACAGATTAAATACCTACGGAAAAAGTCTCTCATTCCATTTAGAGTGTGCACACACGGGCAACTTTTGGCAGCGACTTTTTTGTCGTTCACATCATCGGTCTATGGGCTAGTATGAAAGTGCGCACACGAAGCGACGCAACTTTTCATACAAATACGTAAGTCGCCGAGCAACTTTGTCGCCCGTGGGCGCGTACCCTTAGATATTTCGAATTTTTAACAGTGTTCTGAATTTAGTTAAGACTTAGTGCGTTTTCACATTATCCTATCCGATATCGGATGTCGGACCAATATATCATACATTACCTACAGGCGCCATATTGGATTTTTTCATTTAAATCCTTTCGACATCCAATATCGGATCGGAGAATGTGAAAACGGAGGTGAAAACGGGGGTTTAAAGAACTCGCGACACGAGCTTAGTTACACAGCCATTAAATTTTATCCCATGTAACACGATAAGTACAAAATGTAAACAAATGAACTTGTGTGTTTGGTTATTTTACTTGCGGAATAAAGTAGATTATAGTCAGTAAGTAGTTACTGCATAAGCTGCAGCCCCGGACATCAGGGACGCGCAATTTGCTCATGGCACACCGGCTCTCAATAGTAAGCTGCAATGATGTATGCACAATCTGTGTTCCACGGAAATGTATCTACCTATCGATATACTACAACAAGCCATATCGTCACTACTTTAAAAAAAACTTGTATCTTCGTCTGTCAACGAAAAGAAAATTGTAGTAAGTATGTATGGAATGCATATAGACTTACTGCGTTTTAACTTTGAGGAACAGCGTGAGATACGAGATTTTTTAAAAGTAGTGACGATATGTAGCCATATAGATGGCGTCTATGGCATCGTAGCTCCCGAACGGATGAACCGATTTAGATTTAGTGTTTCTTTGTTTGAAAGCTGAATTGGTCCACTATGTCGCTGTCGGGGGTTTTTCAAAATTTTAATTTTGTGGTTAGGTTATTGCAAATAGGTTTTAGGACCCAGAATTTGCCTCTTAAGGGGTTTGTTTATCAGGCCAAATATCTAAATGATCTCTTGACCTCTTGTATATCCACACCCTAGGTACCTAAAAAAATAAATTTTATGTGTGAGTCGAAAATGTGCATTCACAGGTATTTGTATTTGATGTAAATTCAAACAAATAGTTTTTGAGTAAGTATATTTAAACGCTGGAAGCGATACAGGTTTGATTATCCTGTGTGTTTTGTGTATTTACACAAAACAAATCTATTTTGAACTGAAATTTTGTTACTATTTGCTTTTCCTCAGTAGTTCTAGTTAGTTCACGTAGCAATAATTTATGTTACACTAATGCTGTTATGGTTCTAGAAATAAGAGTGTTAATATAAAAACTAATACCTAATAAGAATAAAAACATAAAACTATCTGTCCAGGATGGAAACAAAATGGCGGCCGTTTAAGAGAAATGCAAGGATGATTTTAATACTAATGTTTATTGTGAGGCTGTCGAAAATTGAGAGAGTGTCCCTATGTACAATACTTATATAGCTACTGAACAGCGCCGCACTCGGCATAACTATGAACTAAACTTAAGGCTAAGCTATTGATTACTTAATTAAATACATAATATGCTTTTCGGTAGATGTCACTTTTACTCCCTAGTAATATAGCGACATCTATTTGGTCCATAACTAATTAATGATTTGTGTTAGTTCTAGATCTTTCGCCCAGGTGGCGTATCAAGCGTCGGAAAATAGGCAGGCATCGCTTTCTACCTATTTGTCCACCCTTGTTAAGATCTAGGTCTTAACACTATCCAAATAAACTATTCCCTGTCGTTCCCGGTGCAAAAGTGCCCATGACGCTCGTAGCATTTCCGCGTTGAATTAATATAAATATTTTTGCAACTATCATTGTGTTATCTAATCTGCGCTTTCCTAGTAAATGCTAAATTGAATACTATACGAATCTAATCAACTAGCCGTACCTACAATATTTAGACTAGAACTTCAATTTCCTAACGCCTTTTCTCACGAAAAAAAAACATCACATCACGTACCTACAGTCAGAAATGTTACGCATCCATCATAGAACCCACGATCAATCATACTATCTTTTTAGAATTCGCCTATTTTGTCGCTCACTTGAAAAATAATCCTTATCCTGTTAAACTCAGGAGGCATATTGCACAATTTGCTATCACCTCATTTTGCGATTTTGCACATCATCGTTATAGGTAGAATAGTTCCGTACCTACAACTCTTCCGTCCGTCTGCCTTGTCCATCGTGGCATGTAGGTATACATACATACTTAGGGAATTCAATCCTCATAAAAATTGTATTTAAACTTCTAACTGGTAGGTAATGCTTCAAACCTTCATGAAGCTCATGGTATTCATATTTACTTGCTAAATGTATTTACTTGTATAGGCTATATTTGGTGCTACTATACCGCACTAGTGCGCAAATAAGTAAGTACTTTAGGTACGTGTCTATATGTCGAAAATTTAAAGAACCTTACTCGTATGAACCTACCGTAATCGTTACCACCACCCGTGCCTTTATTAAAACCAATACCTAATAATACAGTCATTTAGCAATCGTTTGCGCATATCAGCAAATCATAGTTAATTAACTGAAAAAATATTTTTCCGAAATCCCAACATTAAATGTAACGCGTGCCCTTCTTAATTGTCATTATTCACATCGCTCATACTTATGAGCTCTCATTGCCCTCACTTGACAAGTGTGCTGTAATTAAATGCTGGCAAATAAATGTTTGTTACAAAGTTTGCAAAGTCAACATTTTTATTTATATTAAGGGCATTGTTAAGTTTAATAACTATGTACCTAAGATGACGTTTCTTTAACAAAAACCCCACTAGTTGGTAACACACTGCATAAATAATACACGCGCGAGAAGGTATTTCACTTTAGATTTTCCTCTTTTCCGCCTTTGTATCGTAATATACTATTTCCGATCCAATTAAAAATCAACACTTGTCCGCAGATCCTCGCCCGCTGCTGTCCAAACCTGAAGAAGCTGGCCCTCGCGGCTGCGAGCTGATCGGAGACGACGGTCTCGAGGCAGTCGCGTACTACTGCCGAGGTCTCACGCAGCTCAACATACAAGACACGCCCGTCACGCTGCGAGGGTACCGGGCAGTGAAGAAATACTGCAAGCGATGTGTTATCGAACATACTAATCCTGGATTCTGTTGACGCTATAGCTGTAACGTAATTATATCGATAACCTACGCGTTATATGAAGTTCTGTATTCAACTAATCGTTAAACTACTACTGTAGTAGTCGGTTTGACATAACTCAACATCCAAGACACGCCGGTGACGCTCAGGGGTACCGGGCAGTGAAGAAATACTGCAAGCGATGATTTATTGAAAATACTAACCCTGGATTCTGTTTACAATAGGAACTACATTGGAAACTCGGTTAAAACTATGAAGCTAAGGATACGCGTGTAGTGTGGTAAAGTATCACGCAGCTCGATATTCAAGATTCACCTCTCACGCAATGCATTGTTATAATTTCAGCTGATTATTACATAAATCTCTCTCTAAATAAATCCCATAAATCCAACATGGTAGCGTGTGAAATAAAACTGTTGTTAGCGATCACTATACTTTTATATACCTACTAGAGATGTACCTACCGACTATTGATTTAGCCGACTAGGCCGACTACCGGTTAATCGTCGGTTGGGTGGCCGATTAGTAGGCCGACTGGTCGGCTAGTCGGTAAGAACATAATTTTCGACTAAAATCACCAGAATTTTTTGTCATTCAATCGCAATGTTCATTATTTTTACAAGTTCAAAGTTCTACTTATAAGAAAATTTTCTTTTTTAACAACCGGTTTAGCTTAGTGTGTACTGATCCTGGCTATGAAACCGACAGTCCTAGGTTCGAATTTCAATGAAGGCCATTTATTTCTGTGATGATACTGATGAGCACAGATATTTTTTGTTTTGACTTTAAAAGGCATAACCAATATGTACATAATACAACTATATCGGCTATTAATTTATTTTGTCCTGTTTTTTTATCACTTATAAGGGGTCGACTAATCAGCCTTTTTTGCCAACTAAGCGCCGACTACAAATGTAGCCGGATAGTCGGCTTTCCCGACTAAGCGGTACATCCCTAATGCCTACCTACTGTCACGTATCGCGTAGTGTCGAAACGAAATCGAGGTGTGCGTTCTATCGGAAAATAGTATTCAATGGATTCGTGGAAAACAAATTTCGTCTTTAGTCAGGAGTGTCACAGCTATATTTTGATTGAAGGTTGAATTGGTTTTATCTTTTAGAACATAAGAATGTGTTTGAATATTAGGAGATACCTATAGTCAAAAGTCTTAGATCGGCTATATATTATATCTAATTGCAGATTTTCGATGAGAAATGTTTATTATAATAACACTGATTTAATAATATACAGTAAAAAACTTTATTCCGGATAAGTAATCGGAGCTTTTAATTTTAAATACCCAGTTTATAAAAACGAGCCTTCAGCGTAGGTATTAGAAAATAAAATATAAAAATAGAACCCGCCCGATTTCTTGAATTTTGTTTATAATAAGGAGTTAGAAAGTTTTTTGATAAACGAGATATTAATAAATTGTAAAGAATTTTTAAAGTTTGATGTAGATTTTATGACACAACTGTTTGGAACTTGTTAAAATTTAAGCTTGTTTTACCTAATTGGTGTTTCGTTCGGATCTTTAGGGTGTGTATTTACTAGTTTGGGTTTTTGATTGAATTTATACACGATCTGTATATTTCTTTAGTTTTTCCCAATGTCCAATTTTTAAACATAATAGAACGTCCAAGTGCACATAAAATTATATTTATTGTACTAATTTCTACGCGGCGGGTAACCGCTGTGTTAAAATGTGTCACTTAACACGGCAAATATATTATACCTATAACTATATTATATAACAAATGAAATCGTTAAATTGTTAACACTTATTGCTCTTTGTATATGCTTATAATTATAGTCAGTTGATAAGTTATTTCTTGTAGCTTGTGTACAGTGCCAGGGATATTGTCATGAAATAAACAAAATAGAGCATCTTTTTTTGCCATTTTTTTATTTTTTTTGTAGGGAATTTTAGGTCAATTTTACTCATAATATTTCAATCTCACTGGGAGACAAAAAGTGTCCCAGAATTTCCATACATTTTTGTTACTTTTCTCTTTTGTTACCCCACACAACATGTACGGAAAATGGTAACAAAATAAGAAAAAATCGTATGGGACAATTTTTTTAACTACTAGGATTTAAAAAGCTAGTGTCCTGAGTAGAAATAGCATTTTTTTTTCAAAAATATCACATTTCATAAAAGTGGCGAAAAAAAAAGAAATGCTCAATCTAAGAAAAACATACCTACTATAGTTAAGTTTGTATATAATTAAACAGGAAGTGCCAATTTTCATCGTTCATTGTTTTCATTCGATGAGTTTATTCAAAAACTGAAGGGCTGGCAGTGATACACAATGATAACTTCAGTCACATATCATGTAAGTATATTGTAGGGAGATATGGAGGTAAAATCACTGGCAGCCACATTTTTTCATGATTTAAATCAAAATCAAAGTCACAGTAAAGTTCAATAGTTTTTCTTAATATAGACTTAACATGTGCCATAGAAATTAAAATATAACATCACATTTTTAATGAATTTTCCTGAATTTCGTTCTTGCGGTCGCATGAAACTTTCCTATTTTAGATATAAATGTATAGTTATTATATTATTTGTAATTATGTAGCAAAATTCTTAAAAAGATACAATATTGTTTATTGATAATGTAAAGTGAACTTTATTAACACAATTGCCATTGTTGTTTTAGTTATTACTTTTTATTAAATTATAATTTTCAATTGCATTTGTGTTTTATGCCCATGCGACCAAATCACTCCACAATCCATAGACCTTCTCCTCAGATATTGCCGTAAATGTATGAACCCATCGTCTCGACCACGACATCATCTGTCAAAACCTCAAAATTGACCCTTATAATCTTTTGGAAATCATTACAAAAACTCGACTTTAAAAATAATTCTGTAAATTTATAACTTAAATAGTTAACAAACTCAAAAAATTCAACGGTTCATAACTCATCATTATCGTTCATTTATTCATCATTTTCATCATTACATTATTTCAAAAATTTCATGAGTACAAACAGATTTATTATCTATGCATAATGCAATTGAATTCAGCCCCGTATCATTCGCGGGGACTGGACTCAGAAGTCATAGATAAAAAAAACCGTTCTGTACCTTTTTATTTTTTTTCTACTCCCGTGTTGTTATTCGTCATTTACCGCGTCGTGCATAGATCGTTAAAACCCTTCATAAAAGATGCCCGCCCCCGGCCTGCGCCCCGCGCACCCACGCACACGATATAGCTCTTAAAGCATTGTTAGATAGCCTTTAAGGGATATAGCGGGCCGCGGGGCGCCGGCCGGGGGAGTACGAGCGACAGGGTGAGTGCAGAAACATTGCAGAGGACAAGTCAAAATACTTGTAGGAAACAGTGCGATTTTCACGAAAGTTATTCTAGAAAACTATTCAAAAGTAAGTGCATGGTTGTAGAAAAAGTATTGTATGCAACGGTGTGTAACTGAGTCAAAAAATACTCGTGGCGTCTTAATAACAATTTTCGGCTTCGCCTCAAATTGTTACCCACGCCACTCGTCTTTTTTGACCTCCTTTAAACGCCTGTTGCATAAAATACTATATTGTACTCTCTTGAACGCAGTCTTTATAGAAATTGTATTAGACACATTTTCAGTTTGGAAATAGAAAATGACATTACTAGCCAGTGCGTAAATTATAGAGTAGGTATAATCTTATAGTTTATTAATTTCTGAGGAGTTTTACTTTGCAAAATGTAAGTAATATAAAATGCACAAAGTATAAAATATTCCATAAAAATATGTTATCATAAGGAAAGAGTCTTCAGCGGAAAAAGGAAAAGTAAAAATTAAACCAACATTAGAGGGAAAATTTTATGTTTTTGTTAAAAAAAGCTCTCAAGGGAACATGAAATATGTATATATATATTGGGATCGTTTATATTTGTTAATAAATAATTAACTGACGCATATATAGGGTGAAATAAAAAGGACCATTCAAACGTTTCATAGTGACTTTTGAGGTCATAATGAACAACTTTTATAATGGGACCAATGCTGCAATTGCGCAAAAATATTTGGCTGTTCCATAGAAATGTATTTATTTATTATTTATTATTATTTATTTATTATACTCAGAATTACAAAACATAACTTAAATACAATGCTCCACAAAACTACAATTAGTTTGACTGTGGAGTCGTTTCAGTCTCTTTTATACAGTTTTCTTATTAAATATAATTAAATATACAAATTAATATATATAACTTCTAAACATGTTATGTACTCAGTTTGAAGTAGGCAGGATCGCTTATTATAGAGTATCCAAGAGATGTTTTTTTTAAGAGCCTTTTGAAAAGTACTTTTTTTGGATTCCAGTACTATATCCCCGGGCAAAGAGTTCAAGAGATAAGGTATTCGTTTTTGAAGCGTTCTGTCGCCATAATAATTTGACACTCTGGGTACTACATATTTGCCCGCAGATATCGTCCTGGTGTTGTGGCTATGGTTGACTGGTTCAAGATGGTCCTGTCTGCCATGGTTTTTCAAGGCCAACATATATTTAAGTTTGGATGATATGGGTAGAATTTTACATATTTTAAATAATTGTTTGTAGTCTTTATTGCAACTGTTTTTAACTTTTTTACTGACTAGCAATTTTAAAAAACGGGTTTGTAAATTTTCTAGCTTATTTGTATGACAGTCAAAATGTATGAAACAACCAATTTTTGAAATGAAGTTGTTCATTGACCTCAAAAGTCACTACGCAAAGTTTGAACGGTCGTTTTTAGGGTTCCGTAGTCAACTAGGAACCCTTATAGTTTCGCCATGTCTGTCTGTCCGACCGTCCGTCCGTCCGCGGATAATCTCAGTAACCGTAAGCACTAGAAAGCTGAAATTTGGTACTAATATGTATATCAATCATGCCAACAAAGTGCAAAAATAAGAAATGGAAAAAAATTTTTTATTAGGGTACCCCCCCTACATGTAAAGTGAGGGCTGGTTTTTTTCTTTCATTCCAACCCCAACGTGTGAAATATTGTTGGATAGGTATTTAAAAATAAATAAGGGTTTACTAAGATTGTTTTTTGATAATATTAATATTTTCGGAAATAATCGCTCCTAAAAGAAAAAAAAGTGCGTCCCCCCCCCCTCTAACTTTTGAACCATATGTTTAAAAAATATGAAAAAAATGACAAAAGTAGAACTTTATAAAGACTTTCTAGGAAAATTGTTTAGAACTTGATAGGTTCAGTAGTTTTTGAGAAAAATACGAAAAACTTCGGAACCCTACACTGAGCGTGGCCCGACACGCTCTTGGCCGGTTTTTTCACTTTGTATATTACATTTTTTGATATTGTGTCACCTTGGTGTCACATTACTTACTTAACACAAATTTGTAAGCAGAAGGTGGCTATTTTATCCAATTAATTAGACTAATTTAGACAGCTTTAGTCATAGTCAGTCTAGTTAATTAAAAAATCGAATACCCTTGCTGAACGTGGCTGCCTGCTTAACTAATACAACTAGTTCCATTACAGTAAATAATAAAATATCAGTAGGCATACTATGAATGATTACTCCTGGTGTCCTCCTACCAATCGTCGGGATTTTCATACTTTCTACTTATTTATTTTCAAATGACAGCAATAACTGGTATACCTAAATGCATAGTTGCATACAGTGCCGCTTCTCCCAGAAGAAGACAAAACTGTCATATACAGATTTATACCTAGATTTCTACTACTTTCCAAACCATTACAAGTTAGTGAATCTTTATCCAACTATCTAAAGTATTAATTAAAAAATCAAAGGAAGGACACAGTACCTTGCCGAAGACACATCGCCTACGCTATATAATTATTCTAGTTCTATCCTTAATTAAGTAACAGGGGGTTGAAAATGGCCTGAATTGCTTCGAGAAAAGGATGATACGGCCGTGCAGCTTTTTTGCTCGACTCGGATCTCTATAGTGCCAGTTTGGAAGAGTAATGACCGAGAAATCTAGATATTTAGTAAACGCCATTCATTATAATATGGTTTCATGTGTTATAATATAAATTTGTCTGCTTCGGTTGCTTAGTATGAGATTAGCGTCTCAGAGATCTCGTGTGTAACGCCTTAATAAAAGAGCGTGCCATGTTTGTAAAGAACACTATTATCGTTAGCAAGATATTGTGATGTTTCTTTAGTGTGTGTTAGGTATGTAATCTGGAATACATGTAAAATTTAAAAAATGCGTCTATGTTATATTGGCTTAAGTGACTTTATTTGTTCTTATATTTTCGCGAAATAAATATGTGATTTTGTTTAACATAATAAATAATAATTGAATGGCCTTTTTTTTTTCAGTTGCATTTTTGATCTACATACAGTTAAACGTTGGTAGACTAGGCAGAAATTCAATATTGTTATCATTAATTAAGAGGTGTTTTTGAGTTAGATTGAAAAAAAATATTTGGTTGCATGACAATTTGTCAACGAGCGTTTAACGCGAGTTATCTAACGTTGCCATTTTTGTATGGATAAAAAAAATATTTCAAGTAAAAGTTATCTAATTCCATTTTTTATGTCCTTTACTCACCACCGTCAAGAGGTTCGCCCGTATTAGGTTTACACCCTGTATACCTGCAACAGTAGGTACTTTAGAGTGTCTACATCCTATATTACTCAAATAAATAGCGAATTGGAATAAACTATCCTTGTACAAATTGATGACACCTAAGCGGAAGCGACGTAAACCCTAACATTCAATTTACATTCAATCACTTATTTAGCGAGGCGAAGAGACCCCTGTTCATTTACTTGTTCCTTACTTCAGGGACTCATTACAGAAAGGGCCTTTTTGTCCCTTGACCCTTTGTGCCCCGGGCGAACATTGGAAGGGCAATTTTTGGCGTGTTAGCGAGGGCTAGTGGCCGGTCATCAGTTTGATTACCGACGATATGTCTGCAAATGAGGGTAGCCGACGTGCTGACATGGTGAGTTTTTGAAAATGATAACCGTAAGGAAGGAAAAAAGTATTTGATCTGAAGTGAATGATACGCTAAAATTAGATGACAAATAAGATCACTCGATATACTACACATGGGTAAGGCACATCAGGGTAATTTCAAAAGTCGTATAATTTTGAAAGTCGCATAAAAATCACCATTATTTCCATCACATCAAGATTCCCCTTTCGAAATTACCCGAGCATTTCTGTCATTCATAATTACCCTAATGCACCTTACCTACTATATTCTCTGAGCAATGAATCCAGAGTTGAACCAGAGTAGGATAATAAGGAGGCACACTGACATTTTATCCCGTCAGGCGGTGACTGTGCAAGTGTCTAGGCATGTCACTGTCATTCATATGTGCGAGAGAGAAAAATTTCTTCTCGCTCTCACGTATGAAATTCTTTATCTGTGCAATGGACTAATAAGGTGGCGCCATCTGTCATAATCTTTGATTGTGTCTCCTCATTGAATAAATCCATCGACACCTACTAAAAACATTTTACATATTTAAACTCTGTCAAACAAGTCCGTCAGTAAATAAGAACAAAGAAAACTATAGGTATCCTTTTCTCTAGCACCCTAAAGAAAAAGATGAATATAGTTTTCTTTGTTCTTATTTACTGATAGACTTGTTTGACAGAGTATATTTAAACTTCTCTTTGGTTCCGGAATACTGGCCGGTCGATGGGATAAATATTTTCATTGACAATGTCAAATCACTGACATGAAAGTAAATCAGGGGGGGCACACTTAAGCTGGCAACAATTTTCTTAGCCGACAGCGCCCCCAGGGAGATGCGATCGAAACAAAATTGAATGATCAAACGAACTTACCATAAGTGAAGTTCGATCATAATTATCTTGTCTTCGTCGAAGAGATTTAAAAACATCATATTTACTAATGTAGTTATGTCCTGAGCAACTTGCGAACCTACTCGCACCAGTATTTTAGCGCTGGAGGAGGGTAGAAATGAAAAAATTGTTGGTTACCTACCCTCAGCGCTAGTCTATATAAGGCTTGACAGCCCCTGATGGTCTCATTATTTTCAGAGTACAGAGCAAGCATTGATTTTTTAGGGATTAATAATGGGAGGGAGGGTTTTTAAATCTCTTCGACGAAGACAAGATAATTATGATCGAACTTCACTTATGGTAAGTTCGTTTGATCATTCAATTATCTTGTCTTCGTCTCTTAGATTTAAAAACATCATATTTACTAATGTAGATGTTCAGAGAACAATCAATGCTGCGAAATCAAAACGATAGCTGAAGTTATATACTTAAATAATAATAATAACACAAATTATAATCACACATGGTATTTATTACAGATCACACATGGTATATGGCAATAATTACACATGACAATTAACAACACATGTATAACAATTACATTATTACGGACCATCAATCACTGGTCTATTATAGAAATTAGCAAAGACAGTTGACTGGTTGGACCAGCCAGCTGCTTTTCTGATAACGTCAATGCTAACGCCAGCCCGTGAGGCCGCGGAGGTTGTGGCATGGCGCGTGGAGTGAGCGCCGAAAATACTAATATCAATGCCACTCTCCTGCAGGACCTGTTTGATCCACCGCCCAATAGTTTGGGATGAAACAGGTCTGTAAGGTTTCTTATACGTAAGCAAGAGTTTATCTTCATTCAACCTATGGATTGCAGTTAGTGCGATATATTTTTGTAGCGTAGCACACGGGCATATACCTGGCCTTTGATTAAAAAATGACAGCTCTATTACAGGTTGTGCTCGGCCGATTCTCGATGTTTTAATTAAGTCTGTGATGATAATCACAATCTTATCATTATAAAAAGTAATATTTGAAATTTTAATCAAAGACAAAGTTTGGATTCTCTGGGCAGTAGCCAAAGCAAGAAGCATAACTAGTTTTTTACTTAAGTTTTCTAAATCGATTGTATCATTTGATAATGAATCTAAATAATCTAATACCGTACTAGGGTTCCATGTGACATTATAACGAGGGAAAGATGGTTTTAGTTTGAAAACTCCTCGAAAGAACCTTCGAACACTCTCGTCTTGACTTATATTATTTGATGAGATCAAGGACAAAGCGGATCTATGATTATTTAACGTACCATAGCATGATCCGCTTTCAAAACATTTGGACAAAAAATCTAACAATGGCGCAACTTCGACATTATAAAAATCTACGTTATTTTGTTCACAATATTGCCACCAAAGTTTCAGACTAGAGGAGTACTGCGACTTAGTACTCTGTGTGATTGAGGAAAGTAAGACATTTAAGGCCGACTCTGGTACCCCTCTTCTGATAAAGCTTTCCCTGATAACACGCTCGCTGCCAGGGTAAGGTGCCGGTGCAGCGGGTGAGTTAATCTGAAAGCAGATGACAAGAGATATTTACTTGGAGGGAAAAAAACAACTTCACCCATAGTTAATGTCTTAAAGAGGGGATACCAGGGCTGAGACGGCCAATAGGGAACAATAACTATACCCGTCGCCTTATCAGCGACGATTTTATTTAAAGTTTTCAATATAAGTGCAAACGGTGGGAATGCGTAAAAGAAAAAAGGTTTCCAATGGATAGTGAATGCGTCAATATTATACGCGAACGGATCTTTTTTCCAAGATATATACTTAGGGCATTTGGCATTTATACGAGATGCAAATAAATCAATGTCTGGTTGACCAAACTTCTCTATAACATTATTGTAAGCTGTGTCTTGCAATTGCCATTCACCGTCGATGTTAATTTTCCTTGACTCAGTATCTGCTTCGATATTTAAGGAAGATTTAATATAGGATGCAAAAATAAAAATCCTTCTATCCTCGCACCACTTCCATATCATATTAGCTACATAATTTAGGTGTGGGTATTGCACGCCACCCATTCGGTTGATATACGATATGGCGGTGGTGTTGTCAACGCGCAAAAGTATATCACAATTAACTTTATCACTAGCAAATGATTTCAAACCAAAATAGACAGCTAACAGTTCCAGATAGTTGATGTGATGTTTACGTTCTATATCAGTCCATTGACCCCCGGTTTTTTCACCATTTGAAGCAGCGCCCCAACCGGTAGTGGATGCATCGGTAAATATTTCCTGAATATAGTTATATTTTTGAACAGGATTAGTCGCTGACAAAATGTTATGCTGCCACCACCGTAAGTCATCACGCACACTATCTGGAACTGCCATAAACTTGTCGTAATCATCTTTAGATTTAAGTAAAGCTAAATATTTGGCTCTCTCCATTGACTTAGTGTAAAGCCAGCCATATGTGATTGCTGGACACGCAGCTGTAAGTGTGCCTAGAAAACTTGCGAAATCACGAATCCGTATATTTTTAGTAGTTAACATTTTATTTGTACGTTCTAAAATATTTTCTCGTTTTTTCTGTGGTAATTTTAAACACATCATTTTAGAATCCAAAACAAAGCCTAAAAAAATGCTTTCTTTTCCTGCAACTAAATTGCTTTTAGTGTAGTTAATAATAAATCCTAACTTTTCTAGGCATTCTATAGTATGGCTAGCATTTTTCAAACAATCTTCTTTGGAACGTCCTATACAGAGTATATCATCAAGATATCTTACAGACTGAAATCCTAATGCTCTTAAATACGACACAACCGGTTGTAATATTTTTGTAAAAATATACGGGGCCGAAGAGAGGCCGAATGGGAGAGCCAGAAATTCATATATTTTATCTTTAAAAGAAAAACGTAAATATTTTCTATGAGACTGGTGAATAGGCAATAACAAGTATGCTTCTTTCAAATCGATATTAATCATATAGCAACCTTCGGTAAGAAGCTTTGTTGCTGTTCTGATATCTTCCATTTTAAAATGTTCCGTATGAACATACTGATTTAATTTTTAAGGTTTAAAATAAATCTCATACTACCGTCACTTTTTGGAACAAGGAAAATATCAGACAGAAACTGGCCAGGTTCGGACTGACATTGTTTTATTGCATTGATATTGATCAAATGTAATAATTCTTTTTCAAGAAGCAATACGTTGGTTTCGGAAAAAGATTTCTTAGGGTAATATCTAGGATCTTGTTTAGGTATTGTTGTAAATGGAATTTTATAACCTTGTATAGTATTTAAAATAAATTTATCATTAGTTATGGACTCCCACGCACTAAAAAAATATTTTAAGCGACCAGCATGTACCTGTGGGTCTATGATTGTGGCTGGTTGGCCGGCGGACGCGCTGCCTGGGCTGCTTGTCGCTTCGGCGGCGGAGGCGCCGGCGGCGGATGCTGCGCCTGGCGCCGGGAGGTCGTGTTCTGGGCTGGCGGCGCTCGGCGCCGGGGTTGGTAGTGGTAGTACCCGCGGTGCCCCCCGCCGCGGCCGGGATACGGCAGCTGGCCGCCGCGCTGCAGGCGCGGGCGTGGCGGTGGGGGCCTCCAGTTTAAAACGGAGCTTGAAACAGCTCCTGTAGGGGCTGCTTGAATCAACTGCCCAGTTTTCTTGATACCGCGGGAGTTCTTAACTAACTCGCCCAGCTTTTCGCCGAATAAAAAACTATCCCTTTTCCTATCTTTAAAGGGCTCGATGAGCGATTTATCGACCAGCGGAATTATGACCGACCGACGAGTTTCTGTTTCGGCAAAGTGCGCGTCGGCAACTAATTTTCCGACGTCACTTAACATACGTATAGCTTCAGCTATATTAGGATCCTTTTTCAAAAGGGAGGTCATAGCCTTGCCTAGACCAGAAAGAGCTTTTCCTATCTGCTCCTGTTTGGCGAGAATGCGATTATCCCGGTTTCTGGATGCCTCGGTCAGCATGGCGGCGATTTCCGGATTTAGAGTTGGGGCTTTTGAAAAAGGAACGTTTTTTGGATGGAGATATTTTTACTTAACTCTTCTTTTGTTTCCTTTTTTAACCCATTCAAAAGAATATGCTGAAAATGTTTAGCAATATCTTCGTGAACATTGTCGCCCCACTCAACAGCATCTGGCTCAAACTCGCCCAAGGCTCGTAATAAGTCGGGATCAAAATCCTCCGTCACGGCAGTGACCTCGTTTTCGGCAGAAGTTACTTCCTTTTGAACATCTGCATTATTAGGCGCTGGAATCTCTGATTCGGCGTGTACTTCTGCGGTACATTGGATTGCATGACTAGCAGGGGCAGCTAATATAGCTGATTCAGTTTCCAATTTATCTGGAAATTAATAAATAAGTATTTAGCACAAGAAGTGCATGTAATTAACACAGTACTAATAAAGAATATAGATAGGTTATCGGTAAATAAATATCTACCTTCAATTATGTCATCGTACATGTACTCGTCGTACTGTGCGGCGGAACCTGCAGGCGCAGGCTCACCATAACCTGCATCTTGTTCGTATTCCAGGTGATCTGGAAAAAGCCATAATTTAATTAATAGTTGATACAAGAAAAAACTTGTATTTTGTTTACAAATAAAATTTGTACTTTCCACTACAAATGCAGTGAAGAATAAAATTGCTACGGGTTAATATCTCGTATTAACTCTGAGCATAAAAAGGGCTATTGGCCAATATCGCGTATTGGCTCGAAGCTTGATATTTTTGGCAAATTTTATCACAACGGAAGAAGCACTTGAACTTACCTTCAATTATATCACGTTCATCATCACTCGAGCAGACAGCACGGTGAATATTCCTTAACTTGGCTTCATATTTTTTTATTCTTCTACGCCATTTGTCTTCTTCCGTCTCGTCTCTCTTTCGTTTAGGCATTTTTAACACTTTAATTCTATTAACACTTTATTTCTACTTGGTGCGAATGCCGCGAGCGCACGGACAATAATGAGACCATCAGGGGCTGTCAAGCCTTATATAGACTAGCGCTGAGGGTAGGTAACCAACAATTTTTTCATTTCTACCCTCCTCCAGCGCTAAAATACTGGTGCGAGTAGGTTCGCAAGTTGCTCAGGACATAACTACATTAGTAAATATGATGTTTTTAAATCTAAGAGACGAAGACAAGATAATAGGCAGCCATGTTGCTCAGATTGTCATACTTGTCAAAGTTCAAATTATTCATTTCATTGTGTCGAAGTTTAGATGTTTACGCGCCTTTCAACATGAGTAAAATTCCAAAGAAATATTGTGTTTTTGGCTGTGACCCTTTATGTAAGTTAATTTGATTTCAACTTCACGTATCATTGCTATCATAAGCATTTTATTAAGTGGTTTGTCGACGTCAATATTTCGTCACTGCTTTGAAAAATCTCGTATCTCACACTGCTCCTCAAAGTTAATTGCATTCATTCTTATTATATTTTTCTTTTCATGGATAGAAGAAGATACAATATTGATGTTAATGTTGATATATAAGATATTGATATTGTTATGAGTAGGTACCTACGCGTCGTGTGGTATTTTCTCCATCATCAGTCAAAGGCCAAATTGGGTCAAGTCCTATGCATAAACGTAAATAATACTGCTTTTTAACAACAGTTGGGGTACTTGGGGTAGCATTTTTAATTAGTAAAAATTATTTAGAGTCTGTTCGAAAAGTCAAGGGTCGAAAAATGTATAGGGTTCAATACATTCCACGACTCTTTCCGAACATAGTTTCATTTCCTCTCTCCACCAATCTAGCCGTGTTTTTACTTTTAATTACCACACTTTTGTAAATAATATATGTTTTATTATTCCAGTCACTCTTGGTGTGCCTACACACCGCTTTCCTCACCCAGAAAAACATACTAATCTTTTTAATGCTTGGGTGTCAGCAATTGGCAACAAACTAGCAGAAAGTGATCCTATAAAAATATATAAAAATAAAAGAATATGCGATCATCATTTTCATCCCAAATACAAAGTATCCGAAAAACGTTTAAAGTGGTCAGCAGTCCCCTCTGTGAACTTACATCGTAAGTATAAATTGATTTAATTTTTTTTGTACATATACCTATTTAATAAAATAACAATAACATTGTTAACTGGCTATACTTTCAACCTAGTTGAGTTTAACTGCCAACAAACCACAGTGTAGTTTGGCAGAAGATATGTATTCGTGGGTCACTATCAAATTTACCTTATCGCTAAAAGACTATATAGCTGACACGTCTGGATTGTGTTATGTCTTTGTGGCTACGTAGACATGAATGCTAAATGTGTCTTTAGTAAAACGTCTGGATCTTAAAACGTAACAATTTAAAATGATCTAACTGCAAAACATCTTCATCTTCGAATGTCTGTATTACAAAACAGACATGAACGCTAAACGGTCAAGGAGCAAAAAATCTGGATTGTTTAATGTTTTTATTGCTAAATAGCCTCCTAAGGCCCAAGGTCCTTCCTATAGTAATAATTAAGTTGGTCATTCAGACCCAGCTTCTTCAACGACTGTATAGTCATAGCGTACCACGGTCCTACCAGTAGGACTTATTATAAAAGCCATCATTTTGATTTCAAATTGTGCGCCAATCTAAACTGACGTATACGATTTTCTAGAGGGGTATTTTAGTTTGAATGTGAACACACTCATAAGCTTGAAAAATAAAAACAAAGTGTCAAACTGACAAGTTACAGACGGCGACATGGGTATTCCGTGAAGGGGAGGTTAGTAAATCCAATTTTATTCATGTAATCTTGAGTAATTTTTAAATTATCCGGTTTTTATATGTTATTTTACGGAGTTAAGTAATAATTTCACTGATTTTGCTTATATTTTACGAAATACGGGATGTAAAAATATTAAGTCCTATGAGTAGTACCTCGGGTTTATACGACTACATAATTTAATAATAATATTTGTGGCGGTTGCAAAAACTGACACATATTGCTATTATTGTTGTAGGATTAAATGACAGAGAAACATAATTCGCTCTTAGGGAATAGGGAAAGAAATAGAAACTGAAGATGAAGAAACAGACTTTTGCGACATAAAACTCATAGAAACAAATTTTGTACAAACAAGATCCCGGTATGATTCCTCTAGTTCCTATGTCGATATTTCTCTGTCAGAACTAATTTCAAAGCCTAACCACGGCAGGACCCGATACTTCGCCGTGCAGCTTCTGCAGGACGTCGTCGAGGAGCGCCTACAAGAGGACGATCTCACGCTCGCAGTGGAGTAACGTTCGTCCAAGAAGAGCCTAAGATCTTAATTTTTAAAGTGATTAGTGCATTATATTATTTAAATAAGACTATTATTTTATTGTATTCATTCAATAAAACTAAAAAAGAAACAAATCTTGTGAGTTTTTTTAATTAGGGTTCCGTAGTCAACTAGGAACCCTTATAGTTTCGCCATGTCTGTCTGTCCGTCCGTCCGTCCGTCCGTCCGTCCGTCCGTCCGTCCGTCCGCGGATAATCTCAGTAACTGTAAGCACTAGAAAGCTGAAATTTGGTACCAATATGTATATCAATCACGCCAACAAAGTGCAAAAATAAAAAATGGAAAAAAATGTTTTATTAGGGTAGCCCCCCTACATGTAAAGTGGGGGCTGATTTTTTTTTTCATTTCAACCCTAACGTGTGATATATTGTTGGATAGGTATTTAAAAATGAATTAGGGTTTACTAAGATCGTTTTTTGATAATACTAATATTTTCGGAAATAATCGCTCCTAAAGGAAAAAAAAGTGCGCCTCCCCCCCTCTAACTTTTGAACCATATGTTTAAAAAATATGAAAAAAAATCACAAAAGTATAACTTTATAAAGACTTTCTAGGAAAATTGTTTTGAACTTGATAGGTTCAGTAGTTTTTGAGAAAAATACGAAAAACTACGGAACCCTACACTGAGCGTGGCCCGACACGCTCTTGCCCGGTTTTTTCGTAATATAAATTACGTTATTTTATAAGCCCATAGTCCTTCCTGTAGGACTTTTTTAATTAAAATAAAATTATCCTAAAAGGCATCATAGACTGATAATAAATATACCCCAAAGCTGTTGGTGGCATACAAGTACAATAACATTAAAAAAATGTGTTCCTAATGTTTGGGCCTGAACGAGTATAAAACAATAGTACTACTGGTAGTACCGTGGTTCGCAATGACTAGGGGCCGAATTTCGCCTTGGGCCTTAGGAGGATAGAATATAGATCGAAGGCGATTTCGACTGATATATCGGTCAAATCGGTTTATCATCTGATTCACTTATTCTTCTATTATATGCCAATAGGGCTACCAAAGGCTTGCGCGACAGCTGACTCGCCACCAGGAGATAATAAACAGGTCTCTATTGGAGACCTCGGATATACAACGGAACAAATAATATGAAAATTTTACCTTCCAATAAAATTAACATTATTTTTCCTGGTATATCCGAGGTCTGAATAATGCCTTCCTGGTAGGCTTAATATACCGACGGAGCGACTTACAACGAACGGTGGCGCAATCTATCGGTTCGATGCGACGTCTACGACGTACCCTCTCTATTGGAGACCTCGGCTATACCAGGAAAAATAATATCAATTTTATTGGAAGGTAAAATTTTCATATATGTATTTTGTATGTAGCATGAATATACTGACGCACATAATGCATTATTTAGTTAAGTTTTACTAGGGTTAGCTACCTCTCTTTAATCTAAGCGTCTTGTACAAAATAAAAGGCCGTAAGTAAATAATCCGAAAATATGAAAATTGTATGAAAATACATGAATTAAGTATCCTTAGTCCACATACATATGTGAAAATATTATTTACGATGCAAAAATACGTGCCCTTCGTGAAATCTAAAAGCTGTATTGTTTATCTCGGAATTGATTTGCATCCAAATAGAACAAGGAATTATATCCAAAGAAGCAAATTTTTATGGACTATTCTCCTCACAGTATGTTGCTGTACCTTTATCTAAACAGTACGTGATATAAATAGGTCCTTCCTCTTTTCCGCACTTGCATCTTAATAATGGGCAGTCGAAAGACACCGGCAAAATAGTGCATATCACTTCTCACCG
This sequence comes from Leguminivora glycinivorella, assembly GCF_023078275.1. NCBI lineage: Eukaryota > Metazoa > Arthropoda > Insecta > Lepidoptera > Tortricidae > Leguminivora > Leguminivora glycinivorella. The sequence continues at coordinate 5,879,047 of NC_062971.1, forward strand.
TATTGACTGAAATAAGCATTACTACCTATGGCAGCGTTCCCACTTATGCGTCGCGTGTCTCGGGGCGCGCAAAGGGCGTCCGCGCCACGCCACCTGAGTGTAATTCAAAAAGCGTCTCCTCAGTACATTTTGTATAGGAAGGACGTAAGGCGCGCCGCCAAGCGGCGCGGCGCGCGCCCCGCCGCCGCCACGCCACCTGTGGCGCGTCTTACGTCTTTTCTATACAAAATGTACTGAGGAGACGTTTTTTGAATTACACTGAAGCGGCGTGGCGCGGACGCCCGTTGTGCGCCCCGAGACACGCGACGTATAAGTGGGAACGCTGCCTATAATCACTGCCATCACTGGACATAGATAGGTAACTCTTGTATATGGTTTCAATAGTTCAACTTAACAATACGGGGAATTTGACTATCTTTTTTTTTATTCTTATAAATGGGTTTACTCTTGGTCACAGACTAGTCAAAGGCAAGACGTGGCCTACGATGGAGTGTGCTCGCCCGGAAGATGCCAATTCGTCAATAGTTGTATAAAATTACGCGGTTGTTTTCAGTACTTTTCGCTGGCTGGAAGACAGGAGGTTTTGGCAGATCAGAAACAAAGATCATGATCATAGATGCAACAATACCACCGGTAAGTTTTTTGAGTTTAAACATTCTGCCTTACAAAACTTTGGTGTTTGTCAGTCCGTGGCATATTTGCAAGTTTTAAAGATAATTTCGGTGCCCAAACATAGCTAGCCTATTCAAAATAGGTACCTAGTATGTAGTGAGTACAGTCACATGCAATAAGATATATATTATTTATTCTTCACACGCCGCAAAAGTATATGGCGCGTTCTTTTAGCTCTACAAATAATATCGTGTAAGATTATAATATTTTCTTCGGTTACCACGATAGTTACTCGTGAAATAAAACTATGGAAACGGATTATAATATCATTGCTCTGTATTAATCTTAAATATTGGCACTGTTTTTACAATTTTAAAATAAGCTTAAAAAAATTAAAATTAATTTAGAGAATAAAGAATTAATGTAAAATATAAAGTATATCACTAAGACAAAGTAAATTGTATATATTGCAAAAAACTGTTAGCTGTTAAGCAAAATTAGTGTAAGATAGATTTATATGAAAACTAAATCTGGGAGAGGACACTGACTTCTGTAACACAGGTTTTACCTAGCTCAGAAGTCAGAGACCTACACATCTGGCTGTACGGTCCATTTGCTCAATAATAGTTATTTGTTTTACAAGGGGGCAAAGTAGTTGTTTAACCGCACGTGTCAATATTGATACCCGAGCAAGCGAAAGATTCCAAAATTGAACCGCGAGCGTAGCGAGTGGTTCAAAAAGTGGAATATTGAGCGTTGCGAGGGTATCAAGGCACGAAGGTTAAACAAACTTTGCCACCGAGTGAAACACAAAATTTTTCACCACACCAACACGAACAAAATACTGACTATAAAACATCAAAATAAATTAAATCTATCAATTTATTCAATATTTATGATTCAAAATCATCATTTATAGGTAAAATCTAGCAGCCAGATTAAGACATCGAATTAAAATTCCTAAAATGAAATGAATCGAATTCGAATGAAATTACTTTGCCCCCTTGTGGATAAAATGCAATTTTGCTATCTGTTTTCGAATACCAAAGAAAGCCTTTACCACTTGGTGTGGTGAAAAATATTTTATTTATTTTTATTTATTTATCGTGTATACTGAATTTACAATTCATCCCGACATTTCGAACACTTCACAGCGTTCGTAGTCCAGGCGATAACGGGTCACCCGTTGACCACGACCCTATTGAACCCTAGGCCACTGTAGAACTATGTCATAGTGACGTTATAAATCAGATTGTAAGAAAGCTCTTACTGCTTGTCATTTAGACATGAGTGTAGAGTAGCATAGGGTTCCAATTGGTTGACTGTATATCTTTCTGTGTCAGCTGTGGTATCAGTTTGTGTGACAGAGACACTGGCAACTCGTTCGCTATACAGATACGGAAATAACCTTACAAAAAACCCGATATTGGATTTTTTCCGGTTGACTGGAAGGCAAGCGCGCGATAAATGATAAAACATCAGGCCGTCCCTATCGTACTATTTACATACATACATACATACATACAATCACGCCTGTATCCCATGAAGGGGTAGGCAGAGCACATGAAACTACTCAAGTTTCAGTGCCACTCTTGGCAAATAAGGGGTTGAAAGAAAACGAAACTGTGACTATTTGTAAGTGCGATAGGGACGGTCTGATGGTTTATCATTTATGCTTGCCTGCCTGAACAGTATTTCTAGCCTTACTGTTTATGCTACGTTTTTCAGGCAATAGTGCTTGAATGTAATCGAAACTATGATATAAGATAATGAATATATAAAGAAATAATTAATTTAAGAATAAATTTGTAAATAACTCCATTTATTTATGGTATGGTATTTACATGTTGCTGCATAATACAATTAAAATTAAAAATTAAACCTAGAAGTTTTAAAATATTCCACGGGTTTTCAGATTTTTGAGCTCTTCAAAGTTGGCATCGAATGTGGGCACTCCATGAGACAGAGTTAAATATCTTTTGGTTGGTGTACCTAAACAAGTATACCTTTGTGTGAATTTTATTAACTCCCGTGGGTAAACATACGTCGTTTACACGGGTCACGTAACTTTTAATGTGATCACAGCGTTAAGCCGGGTAAAAAGGGCTTTAATTTTTAATTTTAATTAAAATCCTGCAAGTATTTACGTAATATATGCCTACTTACCGATCTACAACAACGTCTTCTTCTTCCTAGCGTATTCCCGGTTTTTTTAGCATATGAAAGCCTTGGGTCCACTTTGGCAAGTAATCCCAGGATTTGGCGTTTTACTTTCCTAAAATGTGAGACTCATTATTAATAAATTACCGCTTTTTCGATTGTCGCAATGGTTCTTCTTTGCAAAGCGACTGCCACCTGCTACCTAAAGATATAATAAGTAACCCTAAAGATATAATAGGATACATATGTATATGTATCTTTGAATAAAAAAAAACAGACTATAGCAGCTATAGTAGCTGCTACACCCCCTGTTAGGCGAGCCAAAAGTGACGTTGGCCTTATAAGGGTACCTAATGTTAGGTACAAAAAGGAAAGAAGACACCATAGCGAAATGTCGCAATCGGTTGCAAGCTTCCCTTATCAGCTTTGTGGCAAAATATGTCTCTCTCGCATAGGTCTCTTTAGTCATCAAAAGCGATGTCTCTCGGACATTGCACCATAAATCGTCCGAAATAGACGCTAAGGCCAGTAATAGTAATGTTAGGTATCTCATATAATCGCCAGCTATGTGATAGTTATGATACTCCGAAGATATCGGAAAACCGTGGGAATAAAATGTGCAACGTATTATTATTAAAGACTTGACTTGGATATGATGATTGGAAAAATCCATTTGGACATTGCTCGCTTGGAGCTTTGGAACTAGCACTTGGATCATGCGATAAAATTGTTCTGAGAATAAGAGTTAAATGAAAGTCTGAGAAGTTTTGTCAAAGAAAATCGCCTGAGCTGTAAGTGCTGCAGGTTTTTAATTTATTTAGAACATTTAATAAAAGTTTTAATGAACTTTTTACTTAAATTGTTCACATAATTTCTTTCAACCCGTTAACTGCTCAAAGTGGCACTTTAACTTGAGCAGTTTCTTGGTCTCCCGACCCCTTTTGACAAAAAACGAACGTGTCGATCCAAGACTACCCCCCTACGACCCCTACCCCTACAAGACTACGACCCTTTTGAGAATACAGGCCTGAGTTAAGGTAAGTACCTAAATATATGTATACATATATAAAATCACTAAACTGAAAGTATTTATATAAATAAAAAATAAATAAAACTTAGTATGAACACAGAAAACTACTTTCTGAAAACTATGTGGTGTGTGTGATGTTTGCCCTGTATTTAATTTACTGAATAAACACTTTGAAGTCTAGTAATATGCGAGTTGGCGCGGTATGATGAAACAGGCAAACAATGAGACAAGACACCAGTAACACTACATTAATTTCTCAGCGTGCAACGCGATGCATTATTACGGTACGTAGGTACACAGGTGTCGTAGCCGAATGGCACGCAAAACGAAAACGAAACGCCGCGAAAGGTAGTCTGGCTCTGTCGTGCCAATACGCAAGAGCGATAGAGATAGATATGAGTATCGTTTCGTGAGCGTTTGTGCCATTCCGCTACGTGCCCAGGTGTTCTCACCGCGTTCTTGTGTGTTACACAGGATAGGTGTAGTTTAACTAGCCAAGTTCGGAGAGAGAAATAAAATATATATTTCGTAGATTTTTACAATGTAAAAGGCCAAGGAACAGACGTATTGCCTGATGGTAAGCGAATACCGCCGCCCATGGACATCAACACCAGAAGACTTAAATTTTGACTAATTATAACGAAAGGCACCAAGAACGCGTATGAGCCTGTATAATCCTGCAAAAGCATGTTGACATGTTACTCAGGTTCTTATAGTACTTATAACTTTTATTGAAAAAAAAAAACTATTCGTTATACAAAAAATACTGTATAACAGGTATAAAATGTCCACACACAAAACATGTAAACAATATCAACATATAAGTACGTTTTTGGCTTATGATAGTTGTACCGTTTTTGATTTTAACTTCGAAATACAGTTTTGGTAATGATTCGTATGGTGTTACTAATATCATTCAAAAGTATTCAATAAAAATGACATAGTTGTGAAGAATTATAAGTGGTGAACAGAACTAAGCCTACTTACACTGCATTACTCATCATCATATTTAAGTTGGTAGTGTTTGTATATTATGCAACCACCGGCGAAAAATATTTCAAAAGAGAGTTATGTACCTATTTTAGAAATAAAAGTAAGCATTTTGAATCCAATTATTTATTTAAACAGAAAACATAGTATTTGCGCACCCTTGACAAAACATATTTGATAAAGGTTGTTCGTCAGATGGCAGAAACTGAACCCTGGAGGCACAGAGGGTCATATCGAAACTATGACTAGTGGCACAAACTGTGCACTTCTCAAGCAAAATCATTTCGTCTTCCTCGTCGATATATACGCTGGTGTTAGGAAGTGCATCAAAAAAAGGTTCTATCAATACATTCTTCGGAAGATGTATAGACATGACTTGTATATAACAAATATTTATGTATTAAGTATACAAATATTTATGTAAATATTTATGTATTAATGACATCTGAATCTCTACTATGAGTTTTTGAAGTCGTAATCGAGCAAAATGGGGCAAAGGGTTTTTATTGAATCCTGAACGAAGTAAACGAATCTCTAATCTCGCTACGCTCGGGATTCAAAATTAGAATCCTGAGCGTAGTGAGGATTCAAGTATTAACGCTCAAGGTGGAAATAATTTTGCTACCATGTGACATAATACAATTTTTCACGTCACCTATGAGGAAATTACCAAAATGTTAATAATGAATATACCTACTGCAAATCAGTAGTACGAACTTAATCTACAACAATTTTTAAACGATCATGAAATATAATATCAAAACTCTTTTCATTTAATTAATATGTTATACTGGCAACATAAAATCCTTGAACAGAAAAGAACCACTCAGCTCCTCCAAGACTCGAGTTTGTAATATTCATACTCCCCGAGTTACACACAATGTTTTTCATCACACTTGCAACATAAAAATATGTAAAAAGATAAAAAAAAATTGAATACGGTACTAGAAAATTCATAACTCCCTTGGGAGAACGATTTTTCTATAACTCACGCTCCGCCTGCGTGTAAAATCACGTTTAGTGTGCGAGTGTGATGTAAAAAATTTCGCCTTCATTCATACTGTAGTGACTATACCAAAACCAAGCATTGCTAAGAAATGTTACCAAACTAATTCACGTATCTTAATATCCTATTACGTTTTCTTAATTAACATAGTTTCAAAAACAGATAAGTAGTTGGATTTATATGAGCCTGTAATATCGTGACTAAATTGTATTCGCAGGTGTTCGTTGGAAAAACAGTATTATGCAATATCTGGACGTGAAAAGAAAAGGTTATGAACCCCATCTACGGGACATATGCCGGTCTTGCCTTATATACACAAAAAAGTTTTTGTCTCCCTAATTATATTTTATACAATTTAATTTGTATTGTAATGTATTGTACATACTAAATATTTTCAAACAAAAAAGCACATTTTTTACATTTAGCAACAACTCAAAGCTACCAGTCATTAAGAACCTTTGAAAAATTGCACGTCCTACGTTATGTTTGATATATTGTAGAGCGTTCCGAACTGAAAAAGATATGTCCAAACCCTCATCTCAGCTCTCATTTTTTGTTGGACTTGGCCCCTTTTTTACATGCCTACGTGTTTAACGAGATTTTATACTAAGCTTGGCTTACTGCTACACAATTTCTCGAGCGTAATGGTGGTGTAGAGCTCACATGTGCGCGACTAAGTCGCACGGCGTAACACATATTCATTAGTTTTATTTGGTTTTATCGCTGGGTGTTTCACTAATACGGTTCTTGTATACACCTTGTTTTTTATTTTCCGTTAAATTCGACACGCAGTTAGGTTCATCATCACTCATCAGGAACCACCCTGTATAAATCGCTTTTTGTTAAATTAATAAAAAAATCGCGTCCATACATAATAATAGGATAAATTAGTGTGAGAGGACCTCAATCATAACATTCAAGTCATTAAGTCTAATGAAAATAACCGTGAATCATTCAAAACTCTTATTCAAGTCATTGTCAAGTGTTTGACGGCACATGTCAAAACAAATAACATTAGGAAGTGGTAAGGGATGCCACACACGTGTTCAGTAATTCAATTATTATTTTTTAATAATTCGATAACCGTAAGAGTTAAGATGCTAGTTTATAAAAGAAATTGATTATATTTGAACAAAAGATCTTCCCTTAAAGTTAACGGAATTCAATAAAAACAGGTTGTATACAAAAGTTCGCAGCTATGGTCATAGATTAAATTGAATATAACTATGATCACGCGTAGCATATGGTAAATAATTGACATCGGAAGCGCTGGTGGCCTAGCGGTAAGAGCGTGCGACTTTCGATCCAGAGGTCGCGGGTTCGAACCCCGGCTCGTACCAATGAGTTTTTTGAAACTTATGTGCGAAATTTCATTTGATATTTGCCAGTCGCTTTTCGGTGAAGGAAAACATCGTGAGGAAACGGGACTAATTCCAATAAGGCCTAGTTACCCTTCGGGTTGGAAGGTCAGATGGCGGTCGCTTTCGTAAAACTAGTGCCTACGCCAAATCTTGGGATTCGTTGTCAAAGCGGACCCCAAGCTGCCATGAGTCGTGGCAAACGCCGGGATAACGTAAGGAGGATGATGATGAAGTATGATCACGCGTAAAAAGCGTTTTTGGGCTAGCAGTAACGGCCCAGCCACGACATTGGTCTAAGCGCGACAGCGGTGAGCGGCAGCATACGTGCGAATGAAAAGTCCCATCGCTGTGTCTCGCTCTAATGTATGGCCGCCGCTCACCGCTGCCGCGCTTAGACCAATGTCGTGGCTGAGCCGTAACGTGCCAGCGTGCGACTTTTAAGTCGGATAAGTCGGATTTATATCTAGAGGCCGCGGTTTTATAACCCAGACTCGTTTTAATCAATGATATTTTCGAAGCTTATGTACAAAATATCATTTGATTTTTTCCACTGTCATTTTGCTAAAGGGAAAACCGCGAGAAAACTGGACTAGTCCGGTAAACCCTAGTTTTTTCTCTGGGTTGGAAGATCAGTGTGCGTAGCCGAGTGCACAAACGCTCACGAGCTACATATCTATCTCTATCGCTCTTGCGTATTGGCGCGACAGAGCCAGACTACCTTTCTGCGGCGTTTCGATTTCGTTTCGCGTCGCAGAAATGCCATTCGGCTACGGGGCCAGATGACAGTCACCTTCGTAAACCGGCGGACTTGCCTGCCTATGAGATGTGGCTGAGATAAAGGGTTGAAGTTGTAATGATCTTCAGGCGCAGTTCTAAGGCTTAAGAGGATACGGTAGCGAAAATGCTAAAATGGAAAGGAGCCCCCCTTTCAACTTGGGAATTTTAGTTAAATATACAAGTGTTATTAACTAAATTTATCGAAAAAAAAATTGTCCATTAAGAACAACTCAGTCAAAAGATATTTCAAAAAAATATTTAAAATCGAGGTTCCGCTCCCGACTCTTTCCTCCTTCAAAACTTAATCAATCGGAACGAAATTTGAGAATCTGAATAACAATTAAATAATCTATGTCGGACCGTTTAGCTTTTTTGGTTAATTGTTACCATCTTGAGTATCACACCTTTTTTTGCGCCACAATGAAAAAGGCCGTTTTTGGAAATTTTTGATTGGCTCTAGAGTCTTTAAAAAATAGAATATCAAAAAAATCAAAACGGTCCGACACAGATAAAAATAATAACAATCTGTGTTGAAAAAATCATTGCTCTATCTTCAGAAACCAGGGACGAAATATTCGAGAGCTTTTGTATGGAGAATTGACCCTTACCGTATCGTCTTAATATTTTCTAGAAATATCTAAATTAGTTACCATTGATAGGTAGGTAATTGGTATTAATACTTATTTAATAATAATTATGTCATATTTCCTGCGATGTGATAGGAAAACGGTTTGTGCGAAATTACGGAATCCGTTCAAACGTTTAATTTGTTTCAAGGGTATTCCCATGTGTAATATAAGGTTGTATGTAGTCGGGCAGAATAGCAATCATAAAATACTGCTACTTGTGGCTTTACTGTAACACTTTTCAAATGTATTATATAATATTATGTATAGGAAGCATACATATTACATAGATTTCATTTCGAACTAGTTTACAAAATGAGCATGTATAACTTTCTTTCTTGGCTGACTGTACGAGTACCTACCTAGTTACAGTCAGCCAAGAAAGTGGTTTACCATCTTTCGACTCTATTTGAAAGACATAAGGTCTACCACCACCACTACCACTTTTTTTGGCTGACTGTACATAGATACTAATACTTCTTAATTTTGTTTCATTTGCTCAAATCATGCAGTGAGATACATGTATATTACCTTATACAGGGTGGCCCATTCAAATCGGTCCGTATGGGAAAGTCTGAAACTATAAGACATACGAAGATTTGTTCTTAGGAACCATGTCACCGATTTTGATAAAAAGAAAAACTGCATTCATACAATTAAAAAAAAAAGTGTACCCAGCTGGGGAATCGAACCCGGTTGTTTTGAAAAAATAAACTTACACTATTTCTATTCAGATATCGTTTGTGTAGGTCTTAAGCAGTAAATATCTCTAAGAAACATAATGTCTAAAATGAATAAAATGCATTTTTTTCACATACTTTAATTTATCATAGTAGGTGTTCAAAGTGACCACCGTCTTTTTCAATACAATATTCAACACGTCTAGGTAACGATCTTACTATTGCATTTTGTATCTTCATGTGGTGAATCTGCGTTAAAGTTGACTCTATGGCTACTTTTAGGCCTTCAACGGTGTTATAGCTATTTTTGTACACTGTTGTAAAGATGAAGTGAACTTGCTGAATATTGTAACGGTGGTCACTTTGAACACCTACTATGATAAATTAAAGTATGTGAAAAAAATGTATTTTATTCATTTTAGACATTATATTTCTTAGAGATATTTACTGCTTAAGACCTACACAAACGATATCTGAATAGAAATAGTGTAAGTTTATTTTTTCAAAACAACCGGGTTCGATTCCCCAGCTGGGTACACTTTTTTTTTAATTGTATGAATGCAGTTTTTCTTTTTATCAAAATCGGTGACATGGTTCCTAAGAACAAATCTTCGTATATATTGATTTAAACTAACACGATCTTCACTCATATTATTAAATTAAAACGGGACTACCCGTGACCACGGACGTAATGTCATGTCCGAAACGTCGGGTTAAATATAAAACGTAAGTTTTACGCGATTAAGTCCCGTTTTAATTTAATAATATGAGTGAAGATCGTGTTAGTTTAAATCAATATATTGTAAACCGGTACGTTCCGGAGATAGCAATAAAACTCAAACGTCTAGGATGGTTGCGGAAAAAACGAGTGCGTGTAACAACATCGTTGTTTTTGAGTCTACCCGTGACCACGGACGTAATGTCATGTCCGAAACGTCGGGTAAAATATAAAACGTAAGTTTTACGCGATTAAGTCCCGTTTTAATTTAATAATATAAATCTTCGTATGTCTTACAGTTTCAGACTTTCCCATACTGACCGATTTGAATGGGCCACCCTGTATATATAAATATGTCATATATTTTTAGGTACCTAGGTAATTTATCCCAGAGACCCTTAATCAATCATGCTCACATCAATGATGTGAGGGTCCACTGAATGCACTGCATGAAACCAATTTAGGATTATGAATGGATGTCACTTTGATGTCAGTGTTCTAATTAACCCTTTCACCATCGTAGTCAGATACAAAAGACAATATCTAGCCCATTTCTCCAATGTCTGATAATCCATACTAATATTATAAATGGGAAAGTGTGTGTGTCCGTTTGTTCACCCGTCTTTCACGGCAAAACGGAGCGACGGATAGACGTTTTTAGGGTTCCGTAGCCAACTAGGAACCCTTATAGTTTCGCCATGTCTGTCTGTCTGTCTGTCCGTCCGTCCGTCCGTCCGTCCGTCCGTCCGTCCGTCCGTGTCCGTCCGTCCGTCCGTCCGTCCGTCCCGTCCGTCCGTCCGCGGATAATCTCAGTAACCGTAAGCACTAGAAAGCTGAAATTTGGTACTGATATGTATATCAATCACGCCAACAAAGTGCAAAAATAAAAAATGGAAAAAAATGTTTTATTAGGGTACCCCCCCTACATGTAAAGTGGGGGCGGATATTTTTTTTCATTCCAACCCCAACGTGTGATATATTGTTGGATAGGTATTTAAAAATGAAGAAGGGTTGTTTACTAAGATCGTTTTTTGATAATATTAATATTTTCGGAAATAATCGCTTCTAAAGGAAAAAAAAGTGCGTCCCCCCCCCTCTAACTTTTGAACCCTATGTTCAAAAAATATGAAAAAAATCACAATAGTAGATCTTTATAAAAACATTCGAGAAAAATGGTTTTGAACTTGATAGGTTCAGTAGTTTTTGAGAAAAATACGGAAAACTACGGAACCCTACACTGAGCGTGGCCCGACACGCTCTTGCCGGTTTTTTTTTAAATAAAGATAGTTGAATGGATGGTGAGTGACATAGGCTACTTTTTGTCTCTTTCTAACCCCCCACTTCCCTAAAATGAGGGATGGAAGTTGTTTGTATGGAGCATTCCCCAATTTTCGAAATTACGGCCCAGCCACGACATCGGTCTAAGCGCGACAGCGGTGAGCGGCGGCCATACATTGGAGCGAGACACAGCGATGGGACTTTTCATTCGCACGTATGGCTGCCGCTCACTGCTGTCGCGCTTAGACCAATGTCGTGGCTGGACCGTTAGCGCGAGCGAAGCCGCGGGCAAAAAAAGCTAGACGTCTTCTATATTATGCACATGACGAATACCTACGCACGAATGGCGAATAAGTTTTTTCCCCTCACTAGCTCGGAAACACGTGTTTTGTCCTTTAATACCAGCGGGTAAAATCGCATTTTATCCACTAGTGGGTATAGTAATTTGACCTTTAATATAGTGAAATTACCATAGATACTGACCATAGATACTGGCTATGTGGGTTGTATGAAGTTTCCCCAGAGTGTATATAGAATACATACCTACTCGTACCCACTACCTACGCCGTGGTCGCTGTGTAACATTGCTACAATCTTTGCAAGCATTTCGTTAAAAAAAATAGTTATATGTGTTATCTAAATAATCGCAGACAAATGTACCCATATAGAAATCTATGGATCCAAATGAAAATCTTAATTTTCGTATACGTTTGAATAATTCTTTTAGTACGCGGGCGAAGCCGCGGGTACAAGCTAGTCTAGTAATAAAAATGATTTACCACCTGTGGAACTACTGGAAGCAGTGATAAACGATAAATTTTTTGAGTTGTAGTTTCCTCGCTATAGTGAGGGTAAAAGTTTTGTGTTACACTCGGGTGCAAATATATTTTACTTCTCGTGTGTTAAAAAACTCGCAAGTTCACTTGTTCGTTTTTCAATTCCACACTCGGCGTTAAAATACAACTTTGCCCTCTTGTATAACAAATAACTATATGTCTATTTGACAGACTGCTCATGCATAACGTCGAAGTATAGACGGAATGAAGAAATAAATTGCTCGCTCCACCGTTTCATAAAAATGTAAAACAAAAATATAGAGAAAATCAATTTGAATTCCACCTGAATGCTATAACATTTCGCTAAAATGAAAGACAGATTGAATAAATATTGAGAATATCAAGAAAGTGTCACTAAAGGGGATATCACAGACATATATTAGTTTTATCCCCATCACTTAGGCATGAATAGACTTGTCCTTGTTGACGTCCGCATATATGGCTACCCTACTTCACTCGTAATACCATGATGCTAAAGTGAGCCAAAGAGGATCGAGTATTATACAGAGTAAGGCCGTTTTCACATTATCCGATCCGATATCGGATGTCGGAAGGATTTCAATAGAAAAAATCCAAGATGGCGCCTGTAATGTATGGGATATCGGTCCGACATCCGATATCGGATCGGATAATGTGAAAACGCACTTACTATCAAAGTAAAATATGTAATCACGGTCCACAGACTGCCATCTCTCGACACGTGCTTAAAACTTTTTAAATTTCAGTTTTGAAAATTTGTTAGTTTGTTATGCGTTAAAATGTCAAATACCGTCAAATACGCCAACTTTGCCACCAGGGGAAACTTTGCCCAAAACTCAAAATTTAAACAAATCGGTTTGTGTAGAAAAATGTATCAGAGTTCTGGCAACTACACTATTTTTAGTAGAAACTAGGTTATATGGGTAGCAACACTGAGCATCACTTTTGTATCTAACTGCCATCAGGTGCATGTCAGAACTCGTCGAGTGCGGTGCGTGATTTCGCGGGCAGTTTTTTTGTGAAGTTTGATCGTGAATTGTGCAAAATGGGGAAAACGCTGGTGAGTAAAACCCATAGCATGTAATAAAATAAGATTTGTAGATTGTTTTTCTGTTAATAAAGTTTCGTTAAACTAATTATTAACGGAGTTCTGGTCTTGGGCAATGTTACCCTGTAATGCAGCGACTAGTCATTGCAAACTTTGCCCATCGCCAAAAATGTCTTAGGATTGTCACCTGTTAGTTTTTATCTACCTACTTGAATAAAAAAAAACATTGTTTTATAAGTAAATAATTATTTACATCGTAATTTCGCTTTTATAGGTAGCTCATCCCTCTTCAGAGTGTTTAGTATGTATCATTTAAAAACGTAACACAACGATCGTGTTTGGGTTAGCTCATATTTGCATCTCACTCCCAATCGCGGAACGAGGATGTAGATAATATATATATTATGTGCAAACAGAAACGCGGTCGTCGCGTTACGTTGGCGAATGAAACATACTAAACACTTAGGAAATTGAACCCTCACCGCCTTATTCATAAACCTTCTTCAACAACTGATTAGCTAAATGATTGTTTGTCTTTATCTGGCACTATAACATTTGCGTTTGTTAGAATGGGATAAAACATATTTTTACTAAAACGTCTGTTAACTTTTTTATGAATAAGGGGTAGTAAGTCTTTTGCTATGTATCGAAATAGTGATAAAAAAGTGAGAAATGATAGTAACTACTGGCTACTAAATTAATGATGTTTCCTCAAAAGTGACAACCCTAATAACACTTGTAAATCGCTTAGGTGTCGTTTGTATGGAAAAGGGCAAAAATGGCCAATGATTCTTGTTTCAATGCTGTACGAGCTAAATTTCAGTGCAAAATCGACGTGGGCAATGTTGGCCAAAAACCCGGATAACTTTACCCGCCCTTAAAATCGTAAAAAAAATATACAAAATGACGAGATAAAATTTTTTTTTGACTAATGGACGGCTGCAGATTGTCATAATGGACCTGGTAAGCAAAAAAAAAATGATACTTTCAGAGATTTTTTTGAGAAATTCGTGTTTTTTCGAAAAAAGCGGGCAAAGTTGGCTTATTTGACTTAATATTAGCGCCATCTAGCCGAGCGTTCCCCAAAGGTGTAACGCCATCTAGGCCACCGTACCTTTTTCTCTAGGGCTTTGAGGTACGTTTTTTTCTTAGACTTTATCCGTCTATATACGAAGTTACATATGTCTTTGAGTGAGCGTTCTGTGATTTAATATCTTCACTATCATGTATGTTTTTGCTGTGTACTTAACACACCAAAAAGGAGTGTAGAAGTTTCTAATGGGTTGACATCGCGCATGTGGCACTCCTTGAGTTGCATGCGTCCATAGGTTACGGTGACACCTTTTCATCAGGCGGACCGTATGATTGTTTTCCACCGACGTAGTATAAAAAAAGTGAAATTAAAGTCATAGTCAATTGTCGACAAAGAATCGATTTATTCCGTAATTTATATATTTTAACCGCCAGAAATTTTTGATCGAGCGTGCTCGTGTCGCCACCGACAGTTATTGTACCACGCAGAGTAAGGTTGGCATAGTTATGGGAGTTATAAATGGGCTGTAAAAACCAAATCAGATCTTTGTCTTATTTATCAGACTATGGCGGAATGAGCTGGATATGTGATGTCTTATATATCAGACTCTGGCGGTTAAAGGGTTAAACAAAGTAACTATGTTTGTTATGTATTAGCATTATTAAATTCTTATTCTTCTTCTTAAATTAAAAGAGTCGATTTTAATAATTACTGCTTTCATCTACCAATAGAGATATTTTTGGAAAAGGTTTAAGATAGGAAAAGGTTGTATAAATTGTTATTTAACCTGGCCGAGGCGGATCGCTAGTCAGCGATAGGGATGACGACAAAAGAAATGGCATTATGTTTAGTCCGTCAGTTAGATCGTCCAAAAATACTCAACACATGGGAATGTACAAGTTTCTAATGGGGTGGCAACGCGCATGTGACACTGTTTGCGTTGCATGCGTTCATAGGTTACGGTGACCGCTTTCCATCAGGCGGACCGTATGCTTGTTTGCCACCGACGTAGTATAAAGTATAAAGAAAAACATATTTTTCGCTTTTTCTAATTAATGAAAAAATAAAAAGTTGCCTTCGAGGGAAGCCAGTCCTGTCAAACTAGTGTAACTTGACAGACGTTCAGATGTGCTCTCTGAGTAATCACTGGTCAAACTACCTATACAATGTGAAAGCAATAGTACTCTTTACACAGTATAACAGTTCAACTGCAGAAGTTAGCTAGAATTCGCTCATAACATAAGTATTAATGACTTTAATGAGATACGGGTGTTATATCAGGTAAATTTGTTGTCCTATTAAGATTACAGTTTTCCGATAAGAATATTTCTAGGGGCTTTTTATAATATTCCTGAAAAGAAACGATCAGTGCTAATCAATCGAAAAATGGGTCCGGTTTAATCGGTTGACATACATTTTATTTGTTAAACAGTGCTCAAGTATGTATGTTTAATACGGGTATCAACTATCAACAGATGATAACTGAACTGCTGGCATCGTCACAAAAAGCACTTGAACACATACCAATAAAGTGAGTAAGAAGTAAACAAAATGTATGAAAAAAATCACGACGTCTAATTTAGCAATTTTATATCCACTCCAATATTGATAAAAAGTAATAAAAGATTATCACGAACTATATTAACTTATTTAATTTAATTCAATAGCGACTATCTTATCATATCGGTATAGATATCGGCGAACGGCGTGTCGGATTTTCCTCGATTGGCAGATGTGTTAAGCGAGCTGAGTGGCATACCGTTTTAATGCCCACTCGCTTTGAAAAAAAAAAAGTTTTGTGAAATTCGGGCGGTGAATTGTTGGCATTGTTTTGTTTTCAGTTCGTCTCTGAGCGCGCTTGGGGTCGGACGCTGGCGCTGCTATTTTCGGTTCGCAATTCGCGTTTGCAAAAGTTCGGGAACGGTTGAAAGCGTGAATTCACAAAGTGTTGTGTTTAGTGACATTGTTTTACCGTGCCTGGATTTATATTGGTATGATCTATTGTTTTTTTATAATAGTAAAAAGCTTATTTTTTGTGTTTTCGAAGCATATAGGAATCAGAGTTTCAGTCGTTTAGAAAACATTATCAATAATCATGTCAAAAATCTAAGGATTATTTTACTATTCGTGTTTAAGGCAAAAATGTCTGCCTATAAAATGAATGTGGACTAGTAGTTTTTCCTGTTTCCCTATGTTATGTAGCTTTGAAAGAAGGTCCCCATTTCATGAAACGTTGTGTTTGAAAACTATTAGGTTTTGTCCATTAAGACTTTTGTCAGTTTATTAACAAATATATAAAAGATCCTAAGTTGAAAATGAGCGTGCAAAGTATATATTTGTTTTAAATGAGAAAGAAAACAAACACTGGTAAAGAAAGCTTTTGTTTTATCACGACAATCTCTAATTAGCAATGGCAATACTGTGGTTGTTTTACCCTAATTAGTTTTTTGCTAATATAATTTACTACTGAGGTATCTTGGTATTATATTTTTTAAGAAGATTATTTATTTCTAAGAAGAAAATAATTAGCACATTAAATAGCTGAAATTTATTTAATTTGCAAACTAAAATCAGCAACGTAATTGAACTTTAGACTCTACTAAAATAATATTGTAGGCCTTTATAAATAACTATTATATACTTTCAATAAGTGAAGGTAATGAATATATATAAAAGAGCTTGAGCTTATTTTTAAGCTCCTATTTTATTTCTTAAATTTAATCGAGGAAAAGGAAACGAATTTCCGTTGCTACATAAATTCAGTTTGGTACTATCCCAAATTGATTTTTGAGGTCTACTTTTCAGGTGGTATACAACAGGCGGGGCAATTAGGTGGGGTACTAAATATTACACAGGTTTCTATGTTCTGCTTTATATAACTACGAAACATAGAGTCTAGATGATGTGAGAAAATCACTATTAACCTAACATTAAGTAAACTTGTCAACCGGTTACAACTCAACTTGTTACAACTTATGTTTTTGGTCCCCGCGATACAGGCTTGCCTAGTGCGGGTACTAAAGTTAATCACGTAGAAATGTAGTGGTAATAAATATTTTTCATTTTTTTTTAACTATTATTCTTAACACAATAAGGACAATGATGTTGAACTTCAGGCTGTGACAATTAAATGTTATGACTTTAATTATTAAAACACCCAATTTTACATGTTTAATATGTCATGACATATTAAACATGTAAAATTGGGTGACTCACGTAAAATTGTCGAAGATCGCTTGACAAGACAAGATCGCTCGTGCTCAATGAAAATGCTCCTCGTTACGGAGCGAAACACATCGAGCGATCTTTGACGTGAGTTACCCGATTTTACATGTTTAATAAATATTATGTTATGATCGAGAGACGTGACATTTTTGGATGATTGTTAGTCAAGACGTGCTAGAATTATAATCTTCATTAGGATTAATTAAATTTTATTTCATTTCATGATAAGTAATTTTCAAGCTCCTGCTACTTGACACAAGAGTTTAATAAAAGCTTGCCTAAATGATCCAATTAATTTTGACTTCATTCTTTTCTCTCAGCAAAAAGTCGTCTTTCTCATTTGTATCCTTCAAGAAGTACGCTGGTTGAGTTTTAAATCTAGCGAATTAAAAATAAAAACCGTTCAGGGAAAGAGCCTACGATAGTCAGTACTTTTTGGTAGTTAATAGTACATTACTACAGAGGCTGGGACAAAAGGGGTTGCCAGCCGAAGACATACAGATTTCATTCAATGACGGCACAGAACAATAAAAAACAGAAAATGAAAAAAAGGAAAAAAAAAATTAACAAAACGCACCAAAAATCAAATATTTCCGAGGCCTTGTTCCAGTTGCAGTTGGCGCGTCTGTAAAGCCCCTTATAGTTTTTTTTTAAATTGCCAAATACCTAGGTTATGTCACAAATATCATACATACATACAATCACGCCTATATCCCATAAAGGGGTAGGCAGAGCACATGAACTACTCAAGTTTCAGTGCCACTCTTGGCAAAAATGGGTTGAAAGATAACGAAATTGTGACATTGCACAAATATCAGTGACTGGAAATTAAAAAAACCGGCCAAGAGCGTGTCGGGCCACGCTCAGTGTAGGGTTCCGTAGTTTTCCGTATTTTTCTCAAAAACTACTGAACCTATCAAGTTCAAAACAATTTTCCTAGAAAGTCTTTATAAAGTTCTACTTTTGTGATTTTTTTCATATTTTTTAAACATATGGTTCAAAAGTTAGAGGTGGGGGGGACGCACTTTTTTTTCCTTTAGGAGCGATTATTTCCGAAAATATTAATATTATCAAAAAACGATGTTAGTAAACCCTTATTCATTTTTAAATACCTATCCAACAATATATCACACGTTGGGGTTAGAATGAAAAAAAATATCTGCCCCCACTTTACATGTAGGGGGGGTACCCTAATAAAACATTTTTTTCCATTTTTTATTTTTGCACTTTGTTGGCGTGATTAATATACATATTGGTACCAAATTTCAGCTTTCTAGTGCTAACGGTTACTGAGATTATCCGCGGACGGACGGAGGGACGGACGGACGGACGGACGGACGGACGGACAGACAGACATGGCGAAACTATAAGGGTTCCTAGTTGACTACGGAACCCTAAAAAAGAGGACTTTGCCGACCTAGGCCTCAAACGTCATACTTCGCGGCCAATTATAAAGCACATAACATCAATATTTCATACCATGTTTGAGAAAATAATGTAAAAAAAAATCTACCCTCAAAAGGTAATGCCAGTTGAAGGTAAATGAAAACAGTACACGACAAAATAAGACATCGTTTGGTTGGTTAACCGATAAATGTTGTAACTAGGACTTCCGGTTCGAGCGCCATCTTAGCGGTCTCGTGTCGTGAATAATTTATTTATTTATTTAAACTTTACTGCACAAATTATCAATAAAAAGTACAAATAGCGGACTTAACGCCTTAAGGCATTCTCTACCAGTCAACCATTGGGCAAAACAGATATAGTTTGGTGCACAAGATTATAAAGCCAGTATGAGATTTATTTTTATTTATTTCAATTTATTTTTCTTTTGCTCATTAATGTTGCTTAAAGTGTAATATGGATAGCTTATTATGCAGTAAACTAATGTTGTAGTGAGAAGCTGATGAAAAATTAATATCGAAACTAGTTTAGCCTCTTTTTTGTCGTCAACGGCCGGTAGTCCACGTGCTCTTGTAAAATCTAGCTATCAATTTACAAGTGCCAACTCACCGTACACTGTTGTACTTACCGTACCAAAATCACTAATTAGTAGTAGCTCATATCACCTTGACAATGGCGAAATAGTCCGAATAATGGACTGAAGCCATTTAATTTTAAAAAACTAAATGTTTTCACTAAGTACCCGAAAATGTCCAAATTATTTGTTTACATTATTATAATAATTAAACTACTTAGCGGATTTCCCGCACAAGTGCGCAAAGTACTTTGTGCTGTAAAACGCCGTACCTTAACGATACACGTGCGAAGACAAAAAAAACCGAGTCGATTTACCGATACCCTCGTTCCGGTATGTTAATTTATCGCCTCTCGTATCAAATTTTCTCATTTCCGGACTTTTATCGTGATTAGAGATGGGCCGAATGCGAATATTCGGCCGAACATTTGGTTCAGCTGTTACCGAACCGAACATTCGGTTGAATATTCGGTTCCGCCATATTTTAATCCTGGCTTAGACTTAAAAACTTTGCAATGATTGGTAATGGGTATCAAGGCTCTTAATGTTCCTATAATTTAGTGCATAAGAAAATATTGGTTTTTGTTTCTTTAGCTACGTTATTTTTACCTTTTTTTACATAATTATTGTAGACCGGTACTTATATTTAAACGGATTTTGAACTTCCTTTGGTGGTTCCTTAGAATTATGAAATAGGATGTCATTATCCGATGAATTACGAAACAACTTACGCTATTTATTTACTTTGTTTATTCGGTAAATATTCGGCAATATAACTGAACTATTCGGCCAAATACGAAAATTGAAAAACTTGCCGAATATGCCGAATACCGAATATTTACCGAATATTCGGCCCATCTCTAATCGTGATGTACTAATTAATTACTGTACACTTAAAAGCGAATATTTATAATTAATTAATTTTATACCTAGCTATTAATTATGTTTGCCCTTACATTGTTTGTCCGGGTTCCTTACCCTTTTTGTTAAGCCTTTGTGTCTCGCCTGTGTCTGTGTGTCAGGTGTCAAAGGGTTGTTTGTATTCATGAATCGTAATACATAATTATTTTATAACTACCCGAAAATGTATAGTTTATTTTATGTACCCAAACTTACAGAGTATAGAAATATATCTTTTTTCTCGGATCACAGACCAACCCCTATAGACATCTATTACAAGACGACTCGCGGTCGCCAGCCTTCCTAGTATTTGCACTGATATAAGCGCGGGCGCTCGCCGTGCCCGATCAGTATCGACCAAGTAACAGACCCGAAAGCAGCGCGTGTTTTTCGCACAAAAAAATTGGAAAAGGGTATTTTGATGCCTTAAAGATGTCCACCTGTAGTGTGAAATGGTGTGGAAAGGTAATAAGAAGCTCAAATTTAAAAACAGACGGCATTACATTCCACAAATAAGTCATATTTATAATTTATTCAGAGCCGGCATAGGTCAACTTACATTGGCCACTTATGCGTCAGTAGAGGGACAGTCATACTTCTGTCCCTTTTTAGTCCGTTGCTTCTGGAAAGTTATGTATGAAAATGTTGGCATAATTAATGGAAGATTTTTTTTGATTGGGATATGTACATTACAGGCCGAAGTTATTTTTCATCAACCCTCCCCATCCCTCCCCCTCTGCGTCACCCCTCTTCCCCCCTTAAATAGCCGAAAATGCGGTTTTTCGCGATTTCTGACAAAACCGTTGTAGATACAGAAAAAGCGTGTAGGAAAAAAGTAATCCTTGATAAATTTACTACAAATCGTTCATTGACACTTTGGTTCTAGCACTTATAGGTTTCGCGTGATCCATCACGAAAGTTGGTCCTTTACTGCAATTTTCTTTAGTGAATGTTAAGTTTTCTCCCAAATTGCTTACGAAATCTGTTTGATATTACTAAAATATTATAAACTGAAAATTAATTTCAGGGGGAAAAATCACTACCATGGGTGGGACTTGAACTCACGGCTACTGGATTGATACTCCAGGGCTCTACCAACAGCTACCAAAAGCTCATCCCCAGTCATAGATACACTATATAGATCAATGGTACTCCTAGCGACTACTACCGTGAAAATATTACGTCTTAAATAGTTACTGGAATTCCAAGACATATTGGAAATTCCACCCATGGTAGTGATTTTTCCCCCTTAATTTTATTTTAGTCATGAGTTACAATATTTTAGTTATATCAAACAAATTTCGACTATTTCGTATGCATTTTGGGCGAAAACTTAACATTCACTAAAGAAGATTGCAGCAAAGGACCAACTTTCGTGACGGATCACGCGTAAACTATAAGTGCTAGAACCAAAGTGTTAATGAATGATTTGTAGTAAATTTATTAAGGATTACTTCGTTCCTACGCGCTTTTTCTGTATCTTCAACAGTTTTGTCAGAAATCGAGAAAAACCGCATTTTCGGCACTTTAAGGGAGGGTAGAGGGGTGACGCAGAGGAGGGAGGAGTGGGGAGGGTTGATGAAAAATAACTTCGGTCTATAAGGTACATATTTCAATTTAAAAAAACCTTCCATTAATTATGCCGTAATTTTAGCTAATTTCCCCCTGCTATTTCATCTGGCGCGACTGCCCGCCGTCCTTGAAACGGCCAATCACAGCGCACTTAACACATTCCCCGCCCGCTCCTCGCACCCCAAACACTGGTGACTCGTATCGCGAACCAAATATACAAGACTGCCACTCTATAGGAGGTTCTCTGTGTCTCGGATGCTATTAAATAACAGCTAAAAATAAAAATATTTTTTTTATTAAATAGATATATTTTACTTTAAATAATTGTTGGTCACTTAATGCGTGTATTTGAAACCACATGAAAGGAAATCAATCTTCCGTCAGCTAAATTTTTTCCAGCATAACTTTCCATCTTAAATGTACAGGATATTTACTAAAGTGGGGGCTGATATTTTTTTTCATTCCAACCCCAACGTGTGATATATTGTTGGATAGGTATTTAAAAATGAATAAGGGAATTTACTAAGATCGTTTTTTCATAATATTAATATTTTCGGAAATAATCGCTCCTAAAGGAAAAAAAAGTGCGTCCCCCCCCTCTAACTTTTGAACCACATGTTTAAAAAATATGAAAAAATTCACAAAAGTAGAACTTTATAAAGACGTTCTAGGAAAATTCTTTTGAACTTGATAGGTTCAGTAGTTTTTGAAAAAAATACGGAAAACTACGGAACCCTACACTGAGCGTGGCCCGACAGGCTCTTGGCCGGTTTTTAAATACCTACCAGTTTTTTTATATAAATAAATAAATATAAATATTTGGGACACCTTACACAGATCAACTTAGCCCCAAACTAAGCAAAGCTTGTACTATGGGTGCTAAGCGACGAAATACATACTTAAATAGATAAATACATACTTATATACATACAAAACATCCATGACTCAGGAACAATTATCTGTGCTCATCACACAAATAAATGCCCTTACCGGGAATCGAACCCAGGACCGCGGCTCAGCGCAGCGGCAGGCGCGGATATCCGGGCTTGTTGGGAAACAAATTTTACAAAATCTTTACATCCTCCAGCTACTCGTAAACATATATTATGTAATAGGTAGACATATACGTAAAACTCTCTGTCGCTTTCGGGGAGGCCCTAAAATAAACATGGAATCTGTCGATCGTGAACCCAGCCGGCCTAACCAAGGTCGCAATCGCTATTGCTTCGAAAGCGAACACCTTTGTGCCTCTCTCTCACTCTTCTACATACATATATTAGTGCGACAGTGTTAATGGCTGTATTTTTAATTTTATACGCATTTCGATCACCAATTTGGTCACTTTTACGTAAATGGGCCATTTTTTTTCAAAGTTGTCCACCCCTCTTTTTTTTGGATTTTGGAATTTTTATGTGGTTCCCACTCAGAACCGCGAGCTCTTTCAATCCTAAGAAGAGAAAAAAAGTGTCCCAAGGTTTTTTCCTCATTCCGTTACCATTGTTTCATACAATTTGAATGGCTGTAACGGAATGGAAGGTTTGAAAAATGTATGGAAATCTCGGGATATTTTTTTTCTCCTATCAGGATCGAAAGACCTCGCGATTCTGAGTAAAAATCACGTAAAAAAAATGCCCAAATAATGAGTAGCATGAAATATAGCCCGTGGGTTTAGAATTTAACCACTCCCGGCCCCGTAGCCGAATGGCATTTCTCCGACGCCAAACGAAAGCGATACGCCGCTGGCTCTGTCGCGCCAATACGCAAGCGCGATAGAGATAGATATCTACTAGCGCTTCGTTTCGTGAGCGTTTCGTGAGCGATTGTGCCATTCGGCTAGCCACCCCGCTCCGCCAGTGAGTGTCGTAGAAGTCGACTGTGGCATACAGGTTCCATTGTGGCGTGGACGATGTGCTGAACTGCTGAATACCTGTCACTGCTGTATCACAATTTGGTTTTCTTTCAACACCTCATTGGCCAAGAGCGGCTCTGAAATTAGAGCAATATTATGTAGTAGGTATGTAGGCAGACGTCTTCCCCGTTACCCAGTATGGAAATAGTTGCAGGATGAGTTTGTGTATGTAAATAATTCAATCTTTTTCAATTCATAAATAATATCTCATCATCGTCCTTGCGTTATCCCGGCATTTGCCACGGCTCATGGGAGTCTGGGGTCCGCTGCGACAACTAATCCCAAGATTTGGCGTAGACACTAGTTTTACGAAAGCGACTGCCATCTGACCTTCCAACCCAAAGGGTAACTAGGCCTTATTGTTATTAGTCCGATATCCTCACGACGTTTTCCTTCACCGAAAAGCGACTGGCAAACATCAAATAACATTTCACACATAAGTTCCGAAAATCTCATTGGTACCTACGAGCCTGCAGAACCCATGGGTTCGAACCCGCAACCTTCGCATTGAAAGTCGCACGCTCTCACCGCTAGGCCACCAGCGCTTGGTATAAATAATATATATATTGAAATATAAGCCTACCTCTGTCACTATCTCGAAAAAGGTATGGTGGCCAAAATGGCGTTATACCTTTCGGGAACGCTCGGCTAGATGGCGCTAATATTAATATTTGACATTTTAACACATATCAAGCTAAGAATATGGGCCAAATTGTCAAAACTGAGGTTCAAAAGTTTTAAGCCTGTGTCGAGACCGTGATTACACATTTTACTTTGACAGTAACTCTCTATAATACTCGATCCTCTTTGGTGACTATCGAATCCCAAAATAGGTACATCGGTAGCATTTTATTGTGACTTGATATGACTGACTGATAAAAACCCGTCAACTGTATCTTAGACCAGAAAAATACGAAGTTAATCTTTAACAGACATCTTCCCAACATATGATGCTACAAATGATTAGATAAATCCATCTACCTACATACCTATTGCTTACGTTTCAAATTTATTTATCACACAATAGTACATTACGATACAAATGCGACATAAAGGAAGTTCGAATCGAGTGGCGATAAATTAAAACACGACCGAAGGGAGTGTTTTAAATCGACACGAGTTACGAATTTCCTTTTCGCACGTGTATCGTACGCGTTTTTCAGTACAGATGGCCCTCCGAAGTTTCGACCTGGCATATAATGAACCACTTCTCGCACTAGTGCGTAAAAAAGTACATTGTGCAACAAGGGGAGGAAGTTGAATATTACTAGCGATAGTAACGCCGTGACTTGCGTGGGCGACGGTCGCGCGATGGTCGCGCGACGGCGATGCGATGCATACGAAATCAAACTTTATCGATATGGGAGTATGAGACGCGACGGCGACGGTCGCGCGACCGTCGCCCACGCAAGACACGGCGTAAGTTAAATCGCGACGGCTTGCCGGAGCGATTTAAAGACTCGAGCTTATAATATTCATACTCCCCGAGTTACACACAATGTTATTCATCACACTCGCAATGTAAAAAATATGTAAATAGATGTAAAAAAGTTAAGTACGGTAAAAGAAATTTCACTATTCCCTTGGGAGAACGATTTTTCTATAACTCACGCTCCGCTTGCGTGCAACAGCACATTTAAAGTGCGGGTGTGATGAAAAAACACTTATATCACACATAGCTTAACTATGCTTAACTATGACATTTCCAGTATAAAATGAGCTAGAAGTGTATCATCAATTAAAGACCGTGACGTACGGTCGATGATAGCCAAATGCACAAACGCTCACGATAATATCTGTTTCGTAGCATTGCCGCGACAGAGCCAGACTGCATTTCTGTCAGCGTCTGGCGTCGTCGATTGCCATTCGGCTACGCTACGCCGCCGGCTGGCCTTTTTGCGATATTTCAGATGGTCAGATAACGTTCGATTTTCATAATAAAAATAAAAAAGACATGCTTTTTTAATTGCCCCAGAGCCCAGAGGGCGTGCTACTCGGGCGGCCAGGCCCTATATCCAGATAATTAGGTTTCTACTCCAGATGGGAAAGATGCCAATATTATCGGCTTGTTTAGTTCTAACAGCCTTTTTTCTGTTTTTATTTATTTTACAGGATAAACACCATTCGTTGTATGGAAAAAATGTTCGGTGCACAACGATTACTTACTATCCTTCCAGGCAGGCAAGTATTAATATAAAACGATAAATGATAAAACGTCAGGCCGTCCCTATCGCACTATTTCAGGAATTCCCGAAAAGTTTGAACATTAGGATCACGTGTCCGATTTTGATAAAAATTGGTAGGCTGATAGAGTCCACGATGCTGAGCAAGATCCACTAGGTTTCCCAAATTTTTCCAGGTAGTTTGTATGAAACCTTCCTTTTTTGTTACCAGATTTCTATACATTTTTGGTAACAAAAAAGGAAAGTTTCATACAAACTACCTGGAACATTTTAGGAAACCTACTGGATCTTGCTCAGCATCATGGACTCTATCAGCCTAACATTTTTTATCAAAATCGGAGACGTGATCCAAATGTACGAACTTTTCGGAAATCACTCTTTTATAAGTTCGATAGGGACGGCCTCATGTTTTATCATTTATCGCGCGACCATGCTTGCCTGTCAGGGCACTAAGTCCAAGTGTCAAAATGTCCATGGGGACAATGTGTCTAAAGGTCAATATATCTAGGGAGTCACTGAACACTGGTTTTGACAACGAAATGGCCAGTTGACTTTTACGATACTCATGGGACGAAATGGGGTGGTGAAATAATTAAGCGCGAATTATATAAGAGATAAATGAGATACCTACTAAAAGAGTTTTATACTTATCTCATAAAGTACCTAATTAAAGTATTTAACCATCTACCAGATGAAATTAAAGAATCTGAAGACCTGCGAGTATTCTCAAAGAACCTTAAAAGTAATTTGGCTACGAGACCATTTTACAGTCTTGATGAGTATTTTGCTAAATTATATGACTAATTACTACTTAAATTACTGCTCGTATCATTTAATCATTTAATGAAATATAATTATATAGTTCTTAAAATTTAAAGCTATAAATGTGATATCTTTAGGTTAGTTAGGACAGTTATCACCCTTTTGTCAATTTAAGATATCCTTGATTTCATTTTGAATGTTATGCATGATTTATCAGGCTAAGTTTATTTTACTGTATACAATTTTGTATGATACTAGTATCTTATTAAAGCAAATAAAGAAATGAAATAAAAAAAATAGTTCCATCTACGTCTTAGCTCTATATCATTGAATTTATTTCACCAACACGAACCTTTTCGATCTTTGTTTGATCTTACTTAGTGAACTTTTAGCCCTCTTGGGATTTAAGTTATTTTTCCCATACATCATATAATGTTTGGGAAACTTCCTAAAAACTTATAAGTGATATGGAAGTTGTATTAAGTTAGCAACTGCAGTCACTATTTTTTATTGTTTATCTCATAACTAGCGACCCGCACCGGCTTCACACGGGTACTATACCTACATGTAAACCTTCCTCTACAATCACTCTATCTATTAAAAAAACCGCATCAAAATCCGTTGCGTAGTTTTAAAGATTTAAGCATACATAGGGACATAGGGACAGAGAAAGCGACTTTGTTTTATACTATGTAGTGATATACTACTAGTACTTATAATCATAGGTAATAACAAAACCTGAACGGATTAGAAGAATGTCTTGAATTGTTTAATTTAAAAAAAATCTGTTAATTTTTCAATACCTATAAATTGCCATACCATTTTCATGTGTTGTTTTCGGTTGATGTAATTCAACGTCCAGACGAACTCCGTCAACAGTTATTGCCCTAACAAAGTTCACATATTATAAGTAATTTATGGTATTTTATTGTGTAATAAAATCCATATTGTAGTACAGTCATCTGGAATTGTGTTTTATGTTTACTCTCTTAAGATGCAAAAATATGTGACACAACTTTATAGCTCTACTAGCTTTCGCCATACAAACTTCTACCCCCCCCCATTTTAGGGACGTGGGGGGGGGGGGGTAAAAAAGAGACAAAAAGTAGACTATGTCACTCTCCATCCCTTCAAATATCTCCACTTCAAGAATCACGTCAATTTGTAGCTCCGTTTTGCCGTGAAAGGCGGACAAACAAACAGACACACAGTCACACTTTCCCATTTATACTATTAATTAATAATTAATGAGGATTGGTAAGGATATACGAGTACAAAATGTACAAATAAATATGATCACTACTTAAGATAATTTATACTTTAATTTATACTTTTGCTCGCTTTAATGTTCAACATATTATTGCGGGTGACTGTAGGTACAGTCACCGGCATAAAGAACTGGTGATTTCTGTACTTTGTCGCTTTTAATCGTTTGAAAATTTCGTATGTTATTTCAAACAAGACGGTAATATTACAAGGTACAGAAATCATCACTTATTTATGCCGGTGACTGTACTATACACATGTAATATGCGCATAGGATGATTTATATATGTCTCAATTCCAGGGTTTTTTTACATTGTAGTAGGTTTGTCAGCTAAGGAACTTGCTAAATTAAGTCCCGGTCTAAACAACAACAGTGCTTAAGGTGGCTCGCTTTCCATACAAAAAACATCTACCATTTATTTAGTCACCGCATACTACAACTAAATAAAAATATGCGCATACATCTACTATACATTATTCGTCGTCGCGGTAGTGAATGAAATACATTGTTTCATACAGAAATCATGGACAAATCCTTGTGAATTTTTTATTAATTTTACGTAAATGTGCGTGCCAAATTTTGTGTACAGACACAGAGCCGTCATATTTCGCGCATTTTTAGTTGACATTGTCATCAGTGACATTTGGCTCTTGACAAGTAATTATTTAAAGATATTGGTTTAGTTAACTCAAGCAGACTCAGAAATAATGACGCATTTTGTCAACAAAGATACATATCGTGTATTTCGACACTGCTAATGTAAATCGAAATGGCGTCTCGGTCAAACGACCGACTATGATGCAGAAGATCGTGGGTTCGAGTCCGAAGTTTTTTTGTATCATTTGAACTTTTATGGATTTATTAAGTATTTTTTATTTTTTTAATGGAATATTTGACTATTACTATATTGCTTTCCTATTTTTTATTTTTATACAAAAATACAATACAATAGAAAATCAAACGAACTTACCTGTAAGTGACGTTCGATGATTATTAAACGAGGTAATTCGCCTGAGAGATTACACTGAGTTTACATGTAGTAGCACGAAGATAGTGCTGCCATCGTACACCATTTTAGAGCAACTATTAAAAAAATAACAATTTTTATTTATACCCTGTGGCGGGTACTTCATAATCTCATACACTTTTGGTACCCGGAGCCCATCGTCAGCTCATACATGATTATATTTCGTGAGGACACGGGGCAACTACAGAACTCGTTCTGTGTAGGGTCCGGTGGGTGTGTATCTCTCAGGCGAATTACCTCGTTTAATAATCATCGAACGTCACTTACAGGTAAGTTCGTTTGATTTTCTATTAAACTCAGTAATTCGCCTTTCGAGATTACACTGAGTTTACATGTAGATGTTTAGAGCATCACGAAATATTTAGGTAAGCAGGCTGAACTGAAATAAACAATGTTTGAAAATCACATATTACTATATTTCAGTTTTAACAAACCGTTTACCTTACAATTATCTTAGGTTATCAATAATCAACAAGTTACGAGTTAAAACCTAATACAAAATTATTTGGAGGTCATACTGCAAAGAGACCGGGCAAAAGACTCTGATGTATCAGGTAATACTTCCCTGTTATAAAATTTGGCGAAGGATGCCGAGTTACCTGTCCATCCCGCGGTTCTTTTTATAATATCTATGCTTACGCCAAGCTTATTGGCTGCAGACGTAGAGGCATGTCTAGTGCTGTGAGAGCTGAATACTGAAGTGTCGATCCCGCTCTCCTGCAGTGTGGCCTTAATCCAGCGACTCACTGATTGTGAACATACATTTTTATATGGTTTTTTTAAGCTTACGAATAAGAATTCACAATTATCTTGCCTTATATCAGCAGTAGCTTTTAGATATTGTTCTAATGTTCTAGCCGGACAAATAGATGGCCTTTCGTCAAAATAAGGAAGAATCAACAAAGGTTGTGATCTGCCAATCGAAGAAGTTTTAATCTTATCTGAGATCTTAATCACAAATTTCTCACTCTCATATTTTTGTATATTAGACACTCGAATCAAAGAGAGAGTCTGCACACGGTGCGCAGTGGTCAAAGCTAGTAATGTAGCTAACTTTTTAGATAACAAATCAAACGGCAAGCTTTCGTTCGGATATTGATCACTTAGAAAATCTAAAACTACAGCTGGATTCCAAGTAGAATTGTACCTCGGAAGGGGAGTTCTCAATTTATACACCCCCTTCATGAATCGTTTTATCTTTAAATCGTTCATAATTTCAGAACCTACTATAAGACTTATTGCTGATTTTGCTGAATTAATGGAACCGTATTTATTATCTTGATTATAAAGGTTCACTAAAAACCCCATTACATCCCTAACTGATGCATCATAAATATTGATGTTAATTTCTTGGCAATAATAAAACCATTTTTTAATACATGGTTCATACTGACTAATAGTATTGTCCGTAAGCGAGGCCAGCATCACGTCCACGGCTTCCAGCGGAGCGCCCTGCTTCAGGAACGCCGTCCGGATAAGACAGCGGCCACCAGGGTAAGGTTCCGCTGAAGCTTGTGTTCGGCCCTGTAAGGCGAATGCAATAAATTAGCTTCTGGAGGAAATACCAAGCTATTTGAAATTTGTAGTTTCTTGAAAAGTGGAAACCAAGGTTGTGTGGGCCATAAAGGTACAACCACAATACCCTCCGCTTTATTATTTACGATTTTCTGAAGTACTTTGAGTATCATAGAAAATGGAGGAAAAGCATAGAAGAAGAAATTATTCCAAGGTAATGTAAAAGCATCAACTTTGAATGCTTCTGGGTCTCTATGCCATGATACAAATTTCACACATTTTTTATTTAGACGACTTGCGAATAAATCAATTTCTGGTCGTCTAAATGTCTCACAAATCAGGTTATAGGCCTCATCAGCGAGCTCCCACTCAACATCTGCATGAACTCTGCGAGATTCGGCATCAGCAATCAAATTCTCAGTGGTACTTATGTAAGATGCAAATATATATATGCGTCTTTCCTCGCACCACTGCCAAATCCTACGGCTTAGTGCATTTAGATGCGGAAATTGAATGCCGCCGAATCGGTTTATGTATGCAATGGCCGTAGTGTTATCAATACGCAAAAGGATCTCGCAATCCGTGAATTTACTGGCAAATATTTTTAAACCAAAAAATGCAGCTATCAGTTCCAAAAAATTAATATGCTCATTTAACTCTTCTTTTGACCACTGGCCACTCGCTGTCTGATCCAAGCAACTAATACCCCAGCCCGTACGAGATGCGTCTGAAAAAATCTCTAGCCGATAAACGCCTGACCGTATTGGATTGTTACACTTATCAATATTACGTAACCACCAATTAAAATCGCTACTGAGATAATTCGGTATTGACATGAATTGATTATAATCATCATTATCTTTTAGGCAAAGGTATTTTTGTCGTTCGAACATTTTTGTATAAACCCACCCGTATTGAACGGCTGGGCATACAGATACTAGCAAACCAACTAAATGAGCAAAATCCCGAACTTTGCATCTTTTCATGTTTGAGAACCGAATTAACTCATGCTTTATTTTAATTTTTTTATCTTTCGGAATACTAATTGTTAGGGCCTTAGAGTCAAATACCAAACCTAGGAAAGTAATGGTTCGACTAGGTATACCGTTACTCTTTTCTAAGTTTATTACAAAGCCCAGCGATTCTAATAAGTCTTTGGTTTGTTTGAAATTTTGGTTGCATTCGTAAGGACTGGAACCGAAAAGACATATGTCGTCTAAGTAAATAACAGAAAATAACCCCTGTTTCCGCAAATATTCCACAACCGGTCGCATAAGTTTTGTGAATACATATGGCGCTAAATTTAAGCCAAAACAGAGTACTTGAAATTCATATAAACGTCCTAACCATTGAAATCGCAAGTATTTTCTGTAGTCTTCATGAATACTTATTGAAAAATAAGCATTCTGAAGATCCAGCTTACACATATAAGCATCTTTAGATAACAGACGCGTCAAAGTCCTGTAATCTTCAATTTTGAAGTGTGGAGTAGGAATAAACTTGTTTAATTGCTTTAAATTAAGGATAAATCTATTTTGGCCATTACTTTTCTTAATTAGAAAAATGTTTGATAAGAATTGGCCCTCACGCGGTTCACACTCGCAAATAGCACCTATATTTATGAGTTTAGTAATTTCATTACTCATTTCTAACTTATGCTGAGCGGATTGTGGTTTATTCACTGGTATTTGTGATTGCACGATGTCAGTGTCGACCGGCAAGCGCAAACCTCTGACCCAAGATAAAACCACCGGATCATTAGTTATGCGTTGCCAATTATGGTAGCAAAATCGCAATTGACCCACCTGTGACTCGCTGCTTAGCGGCGACTGGTGGCCGGCCTGCTGCTGCGCGGCCGCGGCTCGCGGCGCGCGCTGCGCGGCGTCGCCGTCGCTGCCGGCTGCCTGCGCCCACCAGCCGTCGAGCTCGTCCGCGCGTACGCGCGCCGAGGCGCCGGCGGTGGCGGGCCCCGCCAGTTTAAAGCCCTCGAAGGTCCAGCCTCAGCCGGTCTGCTTCTAGGTTGAGGCTTCGGTTTCGTTGAGGCAGGTCTCATCTCCGCGCCCGTCTTCGTTATCGCCTTCATAGATTTCAGTTTCTCTGAAAGATCCGTACCAAAGAGGAATTTGTCTCGTTTCAGGTCCTTTATATTTTCTTTGACGTCTTTGCTAAGACAAGCTTGTAAAAAGTTCCTTCTAGCTAAACTCTCTTCATAATGTACATGGCATAACAAGCGGCCCGCGTCGCTGAGTAACTTTAAACTTCCTTTGTTTTCTGCGGTGTCAGAAGAATTTTCTAAATTCGATGACATTAAGTCGGCTATACATGTCAAGACGCAAGCCATACTTCTCTGTTTTTCTAATAAGATAACATCTCTCTTCAGCGCATTTTCGTTGACCGCTGCTTTAATTTCAGGGTTCAATATAGGACTCTGCAGCAATGTCAGATTCTCAGGGATATCGTGACATGAAATAATTTCCTTTTTGACATCGTCCTTTAAACCATTTATCAGTATATCGGACCATCGGCTGGCAATATCCTTGTGAACAGCCTTGCTAAACACCTCTTCCTTAGCAGGTTCGTCCCCTAGAATATTCAAAATACTGGGATCTAATTCTGGCGTAATTTCCAGCTGAGGGTCAATGACTCGAGATGGTTGGTTTTCCTCTTGGGGTCCTGAAAAAAGCCGACACACAATGTCTAAGTAAAATAACTCACATACGCAAGTCTAAAAACAGCCTTTCAAACTCATTCATGACTGACTTGGTACTATGTAAGTCGATTTTGTAATCTGGATACCTTATGGTAAACATGTGATATCATCAGTAGCTGTCTCACGGACTAGCGGCTGTGTATCGATGTGGCAAACCTATATACAACGAAACAACCTTACAGATCGATCTGGAGTATATTTTAGGTTAGTATGTAGCCTTACAGACCCAACTTTTAGCCACTAATGTTTACAAGTAGAACCAAAAAATACGTTGCATGAACCATCAATCCATCATACGTAACAGCATTGTACAAAAAGTACGCACGCAGTGAACAATAAGTAGGTAGGTATCTAATCTACGACATGACTCCACAGGTTTCCCGGCCGGCCGCTAGGGGGCGCGAGCGCGCGCGACCTCAAGGTCAATCTTACATGCGTTAATGCACGTACCTACAAAATCACGAGTAACATAAAGAACAAAGTAGTACCTTCGGTTCGCGGAACCTCCTGCTCGGAAACATGATGGTCCGCCAGCTCGTTTACCAATTCCTCGTCGTACTGGATAGCATCCGATGACTCCGAACTCCACTCCGAATCCGACGACTCCTCTCGGCGTTCCCGCCGAATTTTCCATTTTGTGCTCCAACTTTCTTATTTTCCGTGCATAATATTCTTCATCACCACTAAATCTACGTTTTCCCATGATGACACACGCGAATTATAGCCAAATAATCGAATTAAAACACTTAGCACGGAAGAAACGTATACGATGGCGGCGACACAAAACGTGTATGAGATTATGAAGTACCCGCCACAGGGTATAAATAAAAATTGTTATTTTTTTAATAGTTGCTCTAAAATGGTGTACGATGGCAGCACTATCTTCGTGCTACTACATGTAAACTCAGTGTAATCTCGAAAGGCGAATTACTGAGTTTAATCCTTTATTATGCCTTTGTTGATAAAATAAAATATTACACGTCTGGTATAATACATTATACATAGGTCATAGTGTGGGCATAGTATTAGTAAAGTATTGCATTTACTGAGCTGGTTGACCTATGTTATTGTTGTGTGAATGTTTTTCTTCAACAACTAAATATACAAGAATATGGGTAGCTTTTGCACATTGTAATTTTTCCTCAGTCACCCGTTGACCACGAACGCTGTAAAGTGTTTGAAACATCGGGATGAATTTTAAACTCATTATACGCGATTTAATCCGTTTTCATAGTTTTTATTTCATGATTAACTATCGCGGTAACTGAAGACAATATTAACTAAATGGTTACAAATAATAATTATCATCAATATAATCTGGTCCAGGCAGGCAATTATGGTCGCGCGATAAATGATAAAACATCTGGCCGTCCCTATAATCGCACTTACTAATAGTGCGACAGGGACGGCCTGATATTTTATCGTCTATCGCGCGACCATGCTACTCGTGATGTACTAGCTTTTGCCCGCGGCTTCGCTTGCGTTAGAAAGAGACAAAAGTAGCATATGTCACTCTCCATCCCTTCAACTATCTCCACTTAAAAAACATGTCAATCCGTCGCTCCGTTTGGCCGTGAAAGACGGACAAACAAACAAACACACATTATCTTTGGTGAAACAACGAATTCTTCCACTTCAGATTATAGAGTAACCAGCTTTTCCCATTTATAATAAACTAGCTTTTGACCGCGGCTTCGCTCGCGTAAGAAAGAGACAAAAAGTAGCCTATGTCACTCTCCATCCCTTCAACTAAATCCCCTTAAAAAATCACGCCAATTCGTCGCTCCGGTTTTGCCGTGAAAGACGGACAAACAAACAGACACACACCCTTTCCCATTTGTAATATTAGTATGGATTTCACATTATTATTTATATTTAAATAATTATACATGTATAGCCCAATTTCGTCGGGAACAGCGTGTTATGTAATGGCGTCGTTGGTGTACAGTCGTCTGTCACGCCGTGAAGGTGCGTTCGATTCCCAGGATTATATAAACTTTTTGTATTTTTTTGGATATAAATTTCGTATTTTTTATTGACCGAGCAAGAATGGAGAGCCGAAGGTATCAATTTTATCTTAGAGAACCTATTGATATTTTTATTGTCA
Source organism: Leguminivora glycinivorella (assembly GCF_023078275.1). Taxonomy (NCBI): domain Eukaryota; kingdom Metazoa; phylum Arthropoda; class Insecta; order Lepidoptera; family Tortricidae; genus Leguminivora; species Leguminivora glycinivorella. The sequence goes on from NC_062971.1 coordinate 5,914,336, forward strand.
TTTTGATTTTCTATTTATTAAGTTGAGATATAAAACACAACTTTTAATACCCTCGCTAAATATAATATTTTATCGAAATTACTCCTTAGATAAAAAAAGTCCACTTGAGTTTTTAAAGCATTACGTTACTCAGTTAACTATTGCATTTTCATTTACTAATTTAAGATTTCAAAAGCGATTTGAATACCCTTGCTCCATCGAAAATAAACAATTAGAAAAAAAAAAACATTCGAATCGTAGTTTAGAAACTAAAATTTATCTAGGTACTTATACTTTTTTGGAATTTTTAAAAATATCAGATTAGGATAATTATGTTAGAAATTCTGAGTTCGACGAACCCAAAAATTATTACCATGTAAGAAAATAGGTTTTTAATCTTTTTTGTGGAAAACGCTCAGTAACTACTGTACGAGTACATATACATTTATGTATAATAATAAAACACAAAATAGTGTCTCATAGTGTTGTGTTCCTGCCGGTGAGTAAGGCTGCCAGAGCTCAACGAGGGTGTGGGGTGCTGACGACGGGAGGACTTACGGAACTAATTTGTTCCGTCTATTGTCCTTTGAGTCGTCGGCAACCCAAACCCTCCTTTGAACTTGTACACTCCTTTTGCTGTGCACACGCAGCAAAGGGGAGTGTACAAGTTTCTAATGGGGCGGCAACGCGCATGCGACACTCTTTGAGTTGCAGGCGTCCATAGGTTACGGTGACCGCTTTCCATCAGGCGGACCGTATGCTTGTTTGCCACCGACGTAGTATTAAAAAAAAAGAGAAAAAGTCCTGGATTCGAACCCAGTACTTCCATGCAAATCATGCGATGGCACATATTTACCGCAAGGCTATTTAAACAAGCTGTCGCCGCGTGAAATTATCGACTAGAAGGAATACAAAAACACTGTTTGTATGTGTGAGTGGTACTTAAAAATAGTGTAAAATAGTAAATTTATCTACATTAAGGGGATTAACGTTACAATGAGAAGTTGAATGTTTGTTGTAATACGTCAATTTTAATATTAAATGTTCGCGAAGCATAATTGAAAGTATATAAATGCCTGTACGACTCCACAAAAAAAATAAGACTGGTAATTTGCAGATTAACGCCATCTAACGCAGCCTGAGCTTCGGGTAACCTAAGCGAGCCACCTTAACTACAAACAACCACCGCCCACAACTTAGTGTTCAAACTCCTTCTGTAAATGTTCCTAAAGTTTCTACATGAAAAACTGTAATCGTTTCTTTCAAGTCGCGATAACACAAAATGTTAAAGTGACTAAACATGTTTTTTTCTAAGTACCATTAAAATGAGAACTCACAAAAAATATCACAATGAGACAATTAGGGCAGAAGCGCCGGTCATGATTCTTGACAGCTTGTCGTGGATAATTTTTAAGAAAAAAAAACCGCCTTCCTTTGGGGTTCTGGTGATAAATACTTTCAAATGTTGGATTATGTTATCAATTCGTCTGTATATTTTTTAATGTTTGTTATTCGATATCTCCGTCATTTCTGAACCAATTTTGAAATCTGGATGATTCTGAAGTACTTACAGATGAGAATGATTATCAGAACGGAACTCTAACCAGGGGCGGCTCACTCTTCATCAGCAGTTCCACTGCACCAAATGTTACTGTTCTGGACGTAAGTGCATGCTGTTCTTATAAAAATACCAAAGTCACTATAAGTGTGCCGTTCAGATTTGAGGAGTTCCATTCTGACCATCATCAGGAGTTCCACTGCACCAAATGTCACTGTTCCGTACGTAAATGCATGCTGTTCCTTTAAAAACACAAAAATCACCATATGTATGCCTTTCAGATTTGAGGAGTTCCCTCGATTTCTCCAGGATCCCATCATCAGAACTGGGTTTTGAGAAAAATGGGACCAATCTGTATGCATATACATTCAATCAAAAAAAAAATTTTCAAAATCGGTCTAGTAACGACGGAGATATCGAGGAACAAACATTAAAAAAAATAAAAAAAATACAGACGACTTGATAACCCCTTCCTTTGACATTTGGAAGGCGGTTAAAAATACATCCACTCCTATTAGGACGGCAGTACCACCCTAACGGCTCAGCCACGACATTGGTCTAAGCGCGACAGCGGCGAGCGGCGGCCATACATTGAAGCGAGACACAGTGATGGGACTTTTCATTCACACGTATGGCTGCCGCTCGCCGCTGCCGCGCTTAGACCAATGTCGTGGCTGGGCCGTAAGATCGCGTACGCCTTTCTATAAATTCCTTATAAAATCTGGAAATAAACAGCAACTTTCATTAGCCAGACTGTAGGTTCGTACTTTTTTTGATTAGATAAATGCATTTATTTCCGTTTATTATTTTTATATTCGTCTTTCGAAATAATTAATAAAAACATTTTTTAAGATAACCTAACCAGAAAATTAAAATTTTGAAAAAACCCCCGACTGCGACATAGTGGACCGATTTCCATGAAACTTGGCTAAGAACACTCCCGAATAACTCAGCCTTCAAACAAAAAAAACTAAATCTAAATCGGTTCATTCGTTCGGGAGCTACGATGCCACAGACAGACACACACACAGACAGATAGACAAACAGACACGTCAAACGTATTAAAAATTACGGGGGTTAAAAATTATTAAAATCTTTGTAGATAATACTCCTAAAGTTACTGCAATGTTCTGCATTATTTATGTTTCCTGTACACATTAAGTGGAAAGGGGAGGACCGTTTTTACATACACAAGTAATCCCCATTTTTCTCTCTGGTTATTGATATAATGGAAAATAATGTTCTATAGTTTTCCACAACTATAACCTACTGTATCTATGGAAAATAACTTATTGGCGTATGTATAACACATACAATAAAAACAATAGATGGATAGTGTAAAAGAGAATATGAGAAAAAGGAAGTGAGTGCTAAGATGACGAAAGATAGAGGAAAACGAAAGTGGTTAACCTTACCTTAGTGATTACCTTATTGGACATATTCTTACACAGATTGACTGAGGCCCACGTGTAAGCTCAAGAAGGCTTGTATTGTGGGTTGTGTCTGAGAACAACGATATACATAATAATACGAATACTTATATACATAGTAAAACGTCCATGACTCAGGAACAGATATCTGTGCTCATCATACAAATAAATGCCCTTACCGGGATTCGAACCCAGGACCACGGCTCAGCAGGCAGGGTCACTACCAACTGAGCCAAACCTGAAAAAAAAAATGTAATTTGTTTACTCGTTACAATTCTCGACCCACATTTAAACATATGTGTGAATATTTTAAAAGATATCAATCAAACTATATGGGTCGAATTGCCTAGTTTATGATATTTATTGTATGGAATTTTTATTTAAGTGTTATTAATAAATAATTTAAAAACTAATTAAAGAAAAAAGTATTAATTAGTGTCGCCACCCAATCGAGTATTAATCAAAGTTGTGTATTAAACAAGCATTTTTTAATGTTTCCGAGATACGTTTTATTCTTAGTTTTTAACTAAGTATCTTATTTGTAGAAAGATATACCTATGTGAATAATTTTCAGACTTATAAATACAATCTTCACAATAATTCTATTACAGTTATTGCTTCCGAGAAAATCTTTTGGTTCGAAGATTGCGTTAATTCTACGAATCAGAGTCCATTCGGTTACATAGGAAATTATATTATTTTATACTTGTGATTTTTCTATGTACTTCCGCTTATTTGTGCTTTTGACGATTTCTTCTTGGAACTTTGTTTAGAAAAACATACAGATAATTTCGGTACGCAACAGAAATTATTTTTTAACAAGCAGAAACTTTCAGTAAACGATACTTAGTTTTTATATTAAAGGAAACAATTGAAAAATTTACGCTTCCAGCGTAAATCGAACCCGCATCAACCGCAGAACGAGCGGCCGCTCTTAACCAATTGAGCTACAGAAGCTACTGACCAATTCTTAACTGATGTACTTTTTTATTTGCTTAATAATAGTTATTTGTTATACAAGGGGGCAAAGTTGTATTTTAACGCCGAGTGTGGAATTGAAAAACGAGCAAGTGAAAGGATTCTATAGTTGAACCACGAGCGAAGCGAGTGGTTCGAGAATAGAATCCTGAACTTGCGAGTTTTGTAACACACGAGAAGTAAAATACATTTGCACCCGAGTGTAACACAACACTTTTCCCCTCACTACAGCGAGGAAACTACAACGCAAAAAATGCGTTTATCACAGCTTCCAGTAGTTCCACAGGTGGTAAATCATCTTTATTACTAGATTCACCTGCTTTTATCAATTTTAAAGCAGTTAATTTGACTTTATTCAAGGTCAAATTACTTTACTCACTAGTGGATAAAATGCGTTTTTACCCGCTGGTATTAAAGGACAAAACACGTGTTTCCGAGCTAGTGAGGGGAAAACATGTTTAATCATATTTAATTCAGTGACTGTAATAGTCCTAAAGTTCGGAAAAAAACTAATTTACTCAGAAAAACTAACTCAAACAAATTACATACATACATACAATCACGCCTGTTTCTCAGAGGGGTAGGCAGAGATCACGGATTTCTATTTACTACGATCCTGACAAACCACTTTCGCTTCACACACTTTCATAACGTTTCTCATACACACGCTCGTCGGTTTCGAGTACTTCTGACCTGGCCTTTTTGCAATATTTCCCCGATTTGAAGAAGAAAGATTCGCCTAGGTCTTCCACTTCTAATTGACCCTTCCACTCTTTTTTCATATACTTTTTCGTTACTCTCCTCTCATCTATCCTCTCTACATCCATCCTCTCAAACAAATTGTACCTCAATATTTCCAACTCTCAATATCCGAAGAGCAAAATGGGGACTACGTTTCTCTGAAGATAATTGAGCAACTCTTCCACTTCCCTCTTAAAGCATAACCCTAATTGTGCGCCTTTTCCATTATCATATTAAATCAGGCCATTAACATGTAAATTGAAGATTATGTGCGAAGATGTTACGTTTAATGCATTATCTTCTTTACATTGAGCAGAAAATAATTAAACCTTAAGTATTAGGCCCATAATACGGCTAAATTGCTTGGAAATAAGTAATGAACAGGAAATTGTTTTTTCGGCGTTCTTATTGGGCTATTGCTGAAGTTTTTGTTTCGTTATATTAAGAAAAATAATTAATGTACATTATGTCAACCATAAGATGGAGAAGAAGAGGATTAAGTAAATATTCATATTCATATTCATATTCATTTTATTGGTAGTGTTCAATTACAAGTCAACATATTATAAATTAGGAATTAATTTAAATACATAATCTTAAGACTAGGCATATTCAATGAAATAACACTGTTATTATTTAATTGTCCTACAAACTAACAGAGAATAGCTCCCTATGATCGTAGAACGCCTGTTCGAGAAGCCATTTTTTGAGCTTAAATAAAGACTTACTGTCATAGTAAAATGTGTAGTCACAGGTCACAGTGCATCGACTGCTATCTTTTGTTTGTCTGTTTATTTTGACATTTGCGCCCATATTTCAGCAATTCCCGTCAACTTTGTACAAAAATTAAGGGAAAAGTTAAATTTGTTTTTATTAATTCCTATTTTGTTACCAAGATTTTGTTGATGAATTGAGATTTTATTAAGTTTTATTTCGTCATTAAGGTTCTCTAGTATCTATATTTTCTTAATTATAACAATTATCCTGTATATATCTTACGAAAGTCGAATTATATTACTAAATGTTGGTAACAAAATAGGATCAATTAAAATTTGCTGACGTGGCATTGTACAAAGTTGACGGGAATTGCTGATTTATAACTTGATAATTATGTGTTCAATATGGTCAAACTAGCATTTGCCCGCGGCTTCGCTCGCGTTAAATTCGAAAATTGCGGAATGCTCCATACAATCGTCCACCCCCCATTTTAGGGAAGTGGGGGGTTAGGAACAAGCGCGGATCCAGCTTCGTGCCCAGGGGGGGTCACGTGGTAAAGGCCCGGGGCCCCAGGGGTGGGGGGGGGGTCACGTGGTCTATTTGTATGGCCAACTTAGGCTCCAGGGGGGGGGTCATGACCCCCATGACCCTCCCCCTGGATCCGCGCATGGTTAGGAAGAGTCAAAAAGTAACCTATGTCACTCTCCATCCCTTCAACTATCTGCCCTTAAAAAATCAATTCGTTGCTCCGTTTTTCCGTGAAGTACGGACAAACAAACAGACACACACACTTTCCTGTTTATAATATTTGTATGGATAATTATGTGTTCAATATGGTCAAATATTTCTAGCCGAGAACCAACCAAAGGTGTAGCGCCATCTATATAGACGCCCATATGTAGGTACGTGCATTTCGCAACCGTAGGGCAAATAAGACATTATTATTTAACATGACGAGTTTCTTTCCTGTAAAATTTTCATTCTAAATGAATAGGCTACTTGACTCTTTTTTAAAGTCTGTCTTATATGATTAAGTACTGTCCAATTAACCGAAATAAAATATTACTATATTTTATTAGGACTTATAAACAGCAAAAAATATTTTTGAAATATACTTTTACGTAATCAGGCGAAAAGATTACAGTCAAGTTAATCTATAGATTATCTATACATCAGGTCATTCTACTCGAAAACACCATTTTCTGACTTATTAAGTATGAAGGCGTAAAGTTCAATATGTCAGTGATTGTGTGACGTGCAGTAAGGTTCGAATTCGATGACGTCACTACGTCGCTGACAGCGATTTCGGTGGCCAAAATAAATTAAAAAATTGCACACATTTTTAATCGGAAATACGTAGTCATCGCACAATTTTAATACCCAAAATCTATAAAATATTGTTTTTTAATGTCAATTACTACAAAAGACAATCATTTATTGTGCCAAATTCGATATGAGTCTAGTAGCCTATTACACTGAGAGAAATTTGCATTGTAAATTTAACAAGTTCGACTTGTTGCGGTTTATCCGTTTGAATCAGCCAAACGTATGTTTAAAACAATATGTGTCGGGTTGTTTTTATAAAATCGACTTGTTGATTCAAATATATTGCCGATTCAAATGACAAGTAGCTTGTTGTTTGAACCAAAGAGCACGTAGGCGCTATTTTAACCAAAAAACTTGTTGAACGAACATGAAAACTGGTTGTATTTTCTCTCAGTGTACTCTCTGCTCTTGAGTGTATTCGCTTATCAACTTAAACACGTAGTTGTTATCGTCCACTTATCCAACAGAAGCGCAAAACCATCTAGTCGGATTACTCTTGCATTATTCATGGTTTGGCCAAGTTACAAGATACTACGTATAATTTGAAGGATCTGATAAACGTGCTCGAGCATCTCTTGTGTAAAATTCATACTAAGACGTGATTTAAGGTAACAATTTAAGCAAGAAAGGTTTAGGAAGGTATGAGGGTAAAGGTAGTTTTGTACCGGCATTAGGCATGGCTCGGACGTGACGAGTTCTTTGTTAGGCAGAGATCGTTCTCGGGAAAGTTTGAAGTTTTCTGGAAATTTCTTGGGAAAGGTATTCTCAGAAACGAGATCATTCTCATCGGCACTTCACTACTCCCAAAAGAGCTTTGAATCTGATTCCAGTGACGTACGTTTTCCGATATAGTACTAGACAAGTAGACACAATGAAATTCGCTATAGCACACAATAAAATTCTTCACACATACATCGAATGAATCCATACTCCCATACTAATTATAAATGGGAAAGTGTGTGTCTCTGTTTGTTTCTCCGTCTTTCACGGCAAAACGGAGCGACGAATGGACGTGATTTTTTAAGTGGAGATAGTTGAAGGGATGGAGAGTGACGTAGGCTACCTTTTGTCTCTTCTAACGCGAAGCCGCCGGCAAAAGCTAGTTCTCAATAAGACGGACTCAATAATACAGGTACTTAGGTACTTATTTGTATATGAACATTGTTAGAATAAAACTAAAAGATCTACATGAAAATATGACTTAAGTATAAGCCATCATCCTCCTTGCGTTATTCCGGCATTTGCCACGACTCATGGAAGCCTGGGGTCCGCTTTGACAATTAATCCCAAGATTTGGCGTAGGCACTAGCTTTACGAAAGCGACTGCCATCTGAGCTTCCAACACGAAGCCTAGGTCTAGTTACCTAGGTACGTCTTTGGAATTAGTTCGGTTTCCTCGCGATGTTTTCCATCACCGAAAAGCGACTGGCAAATATCAAATGACATTTCGCACATAACATCCTGTGCTAAAATGGTTCAGGGAGTAGCTAAGAATACAATCGTAGCGTGTTGCAGTTATCTCTCTCGCCTCGGACCTCTATTTAAGATTAATTTTGCCTAGATTAACCCCAAAATTGTCATTTTGGACATTTTAAATTTATATTATAATTATTATATCACTCAAAATTATTTGTGTAGTCTATGGTGATGGTGACAAATGAGATGTAGGTACAGAACCGAGTCCTAAATCCACTTTTGCAAGCGGCACCGCGTTCAGGTATTGGAGAAGCAATATGCTTTTATGTTTTTAGGGTTCCGTAGTCAACTAGGAACCCTTATAGTTTCGCCATGTCTGTCCGTCCGTCCGTCCGCGGATAATCTTAGTGACCGTTAGGACTGGAAAGCTGAAATGTAATACCAATATTTATAATTATCAATCACGTCGACGAAGTGCAAAAACAAAAAGTGAAAAAAAAAACGTTTTATTAGCCCGGTCCCCCCCCCCCACCCCTTTACACGTACAGTGGGGAGCGATTTTTTTTTTCATTTTAACCCTAACGTGTGATATGTTGTTGGATAGGTATTGAAAAATAAATAGGGGTTTACCTAAAAAAATTTTTGATATTGCTATTTCGGAAATAATCACTCAAAAATTAAAAACGAGATGCATCCCCCGCTCTAACCTTTTAACCATAAGTTTAAAAAATATGAAAAAATCTTAAAAGAAGAACTTTATAAAGACTTTCTAGGAAAATTATTTTGAGGTTGAACAGTTTTTGAAAAAAATACGGGGAAACTACGGAACCCTACACTGAGCGTGGCCCGACACGCTCTTGGCTTTTCTCATTGCATCTAAGTATATAATTTTTCTGCATCTGACATTTCGGAAATTGAAGTTTAAATCCCCGAAGCTCATAAATATCGGATACCTATCTTGAAAGAATGAATAAGAATCCAATTGGTAAACAAAAATGAATTGTCTTTGTTGTATTCTGTTTGTGATTTAAGAGGAAATAAGCTTGTCTGAAAAATATTTCATAAGCATATTTTTGTCTGAACAAATTTTACATAACAAGGGCCTTATTCGACTTCGGTTACTTATTCGACGTTCACTTTCGCATGAGTGGCAATCTGTTGAGCTACACAGAATGACTTAATTTTTGTGACAACTTCATTTTCATCGAGACCTTATATTTTACTAGCTTTTGAACGCAGCTTCGCTCGCGAATTCGAAAATTTCGGAATGCTCCATGCAAACTTCCACCCCTCCCCCCTCTTTTAGGGAAGTGGGGGGTTTAAGGAGACAAAAAGTAGCCTGATGTCACTCTACATCCCTTCAAATATCTTCACTTAACAAATCACGTCAATTGGTCGCTTCGTTTTTCCGTGAAAGACGGACAAACAAACAGACACACACACTTTCCCATTTATAATATTAGTATGGATTTCCAGCCTTCAGAAAAAATTGTCTGTGATGAAGCGATGATAAACAGAGATAAAATAAATCGTCAACCAAGAGTTAGAGTAAATAGATGTTGAATGACATGTTTTTAATCCCCGACGCAAAAACGACGGTGTTTGACGTTTCTGTCTGTGTGTCTGTCTGTGTGTGGCATCGTAGCTCCCGAATGGATGAACCGATTTAAATTTAGTTTCTTTTTGTCTGAAAGCTGAGTTAGTCGGGAGTGTTCTTAGCCATGTTTCATGAAAATCGGTCTACTATGTCGCGGTCGGGGGTTTTTCAAAATTTTAATTTTGTGGTTAGGTTATTTATTCGTAGGTTCGTGGTAGCGGTTAAATTTATCTTAGACCTAAAGTTAAGATCCACACATTTAATTTAACTTTTATTTTAGATAAGGTACAGCGGGGCAAATCTCGACTGGGGGACAGTTGTAACTAATCCATTTTTTCCCTGTGGACACTATATTTAATAATGCAAACATTGTAAAACATGGAAAAAATGGACCAGTTACTTTTGCCCCCCAGTTGAGATTTGCCCCGCTGTGCCTTATAAGTAATAGATCTATGTAATTATTAATATGTACATTACAAAAAAATACATAACTAAACTTAATCTAACAGACTGACTTACATTTACATACATCAGTTTAAGAGCTAGTTCTAACCTAATTATACATTTAATTGATATATAGGTACCTAGTTAGCAGTGAGTCTGTATGTGAGTATGACTGATTAGTGATAAGATATAAGATAACTTATACACCGTGTTGTTTTTGTTTTCCGTTAAGTTCGACACGTAGTTAGGTTCATTATCAGGAACCACTTTGTATATCACTTTACGTTAAATTCGCAAAAAAAAAACATTATTTTTATACCAAATAATGAATTTATTGGTGTGAGAGACCCTTAAGAAAAACATTCAAGTTGGTGTCAAGTGATTGACGGCACCTGTCAAAACAAATAACATTAGGAATTGGTAAAGGCTGTAACACACGTGTTCAGCAATTGTCTTTCTTTTTTTTAATAACTCGATAACCGCAAGAGTTAAGACGCTAGTTTATTAGAGAAATTAATTGTATTTGATGTAATGAATCTTCCCTTAAAGTTAACGGATTTCAATAAAAACAGGGTGTATAAGATAGCTAACATATCGCATTTCTAAAATGAATGTTCAATCAACCCCGTGGATTAAAATAATTTTGCATGAATTGACGTTCCTAACGGGGCTGTAATTCCAGCACAACATTTGGTAATGTCAGCTGGAAATGTACTCTGAATTTCACCGAAGTGTTTAATAATGTATCGAACGAGACACCCTCTTGTAAGTTATGTAGTCCTCACACGCAGCTTTTACGGTGCCGATTTCACTACTTACGCTGCGGAAACTTTATTGTGATGGGTGTGGAAAACAGGGCTAGCACAAGGTTGATGCGAGATTATCTCGCAGACTACCCGTCCTTATGTAATTAGTACAATTAGAAAACCGGCCAAGAGCGTGTCGGGCCACGCTCAGTGTAGGGTTCCGTAGTTTTCCGTATTTTTCTCAGAAACTACTGAACCTATCAAGTTCAAAACAATTTTCCTAGAAAGTCTTTATAAATGAAATAAAACTATGGAAACGGATTAAATCGCGTATAATGAATTTAAAATACATCCCGACGTTTCGAACTCTTTACAGCGTTCGTGGTCAACGGGTGACTGAGGAAAAATTAAAATGTGCAAAAGCTACCCACTTACAAGAAATATTAACGAACCATGACCACAAATAATATAGATTTCTAAGGCAGGTTCACACACTATTAATAAAGCCAGTTATACAATATTCAAAAAATTTTACCATTACTCTGTTAAAAAATAATTAACCAATTAATCTACACAAAATTGACAAAGAAACAAACTGCAAATGTCCAACACCATACAACACAAATGCCTCACAGCCTTCGTCGTGCTTGTTCCATTATCAGATGTACTACTGGATCCCAAGCCGGTGGTAAAGTAAAGCCATCCTCTCTATTAAAGTTTGGATATTTCTTGATCTCAATGGCCTCTCGCAACATTCTGGGTATAATTCCGTTTGAAGATCCCTACAGTCGAGCGCCGGCCTGCAATTCTCCCCTTTGTTAGAGGGGTCACAGATAGGATCAGCCACATCTTGAAACGGGCTTCTATTAAAACTTATTTCAAGCCTATGAAGAAGATGTCCCAATTCCTGAGGCCTGTGAAATGTCAAACTCCTCTACAAAGCGCGGGAGTGTACAGGCTAGACTGTGAGTGCGGGCTGTCATATGTGGGACAGACGAAACGAAGCATTTCCACACGGGTGAAGGAACACATAGCGGATGTCAAGCACCGTCGGCAAAGGTCTGCAGTCTCTGAACATGTCATGGATAAAGTCAATCATGCTATAAAGTTTGACAAGCCTCTGGTTCTCGCTAAGGAGAAGCGATATATACCCAGAATGTTGCGAGAGGCCATTGAGATCAAGAAATATCCAAACTTTAATAGAGAGGATGGCTTTACTTTACCACCGGCTTGGGATCCAGTAGTACATCTGATAATGGAACAAGCACGACGAAGGCTGTGAGGCATTTGTGTTGTATGGTGTTGGACATTTGCAGTTTGTTTCTTTGTCAATTTTGTGTAGATTAATTGGTTAATTATTTTTTAACAGAGTAATGGTAAATTTTTTGAATATTGTATAACTGGCTTTATTAATAGTGTGTGAACCTGCCTTAGAAATCTATATTATTTGTGGTCATGGTTCGTTAATATTTCTTGTAAGTGGGTAGCTTTTGCACATTTTAATTTTTCCTCAGTCACCCGTTGACCACGAACGCTGTAAAGAGTTCGAAACGTCGGGATGTATTTTAAATTCATTATACGCGATTTAATCCGTTTCCATAGTTTTATTTCATGAGTAACTATCGCGGTAACCGAAGACAATATTAAGTCTTTATAAAGTTCTACTTTGGTGATTTTTTTCATATTTTTTAAACATATGGTTCAAAAGTTAGAGGGGGGGGGGACGCACTTTTTTTTCCTTTAGGAGCGATTATTTCCGAAAATATTAATATTATCAAAAAACAATCTTAGTAAACCCTTATTCATTTTTAAATACCTATCCAACAATATACACATGTTGGGGTTGGAATGAAAAAATATATCCGCCCCCACTTTACATGTAGGGGGGGGGTACCCTAATAACACATTTTTTTCCATTTTTTATTTTTGCACTTTGTTGGCGTGATTGATATACATATTGGTACCAAATTTCAGCTTTCTAGTGCTAACGGTTACTGAGATTATCCGCGGACGGACGGACGGACGGACGGACGGACGGACGGACGGACGGACGGACAGACAGACATGGCGAAACTATAAGGGTTCCTAGTTGACTACGGAACCCTAAAAAGACGTCTGATCTGTCGCGGCGCGATACTATACAGCCAATTATGTGCTGCCCGGCTATTATGCTTCCAATTTTATCACTTATTTATTTATTTATTAGCAAAGAGGATCGAGTATTATAGAGAGTTACTGTCGAAGTAAAATGTGTAATCACGGTGCATAGACTGCCGTCTCTTGACACAGGCTTAAAACTTTTGAACCTCAGCTTTGACCATTAGTCCCATATTCTTAGCTTGATGTGTTAAAATGTCAAATATTAATATTAGCGCCATCTAGCTGAGCGTACCTCAAAGGTGTAATGCCATCTAGGCCACCGTACCTTTTTCTGTATGGTACTGAGGTACGTTTTTTTCTTAGACTTTATCTGTCTATATGAAGTTATATACTTATGTCTTTGTTTATTAGTAAAACACGTTTACATGACATAACAGCCAAACCAATGCGTCACGAAACTTAGACTGATATAACAAAAACAGAAAGAAAAAAAAACTATATTAAAATGGGAGTATGTTTATACCATACGATTGATACGATAAATAAAAAATGAAATGAAATGAAATTATTTATTGCCGGAAATACATTTCATAGATTATTACTAATATTAACATAACAAATTAACTAATTGCTGAGTGGCATCCTTTTTGGTGACTTTAGTTTAAGATGTATATAGATTAAGGCTATTGTTGTTTTACTTGTATATTTTCACCAAATAAACGTTTTCTATTCTATTCTATTCTAAATTAAATTAAAATTAATAAAACTAAAACTAAATTAATCTAGTAGGACCCGCGGTTTCGGGTCACCCCGACCCCGATCCCACAGGCCTGTGGTAGGCCCTCCAGCGTTCGTGTAGCGGGCTGGCGTCCCACTCTCTGACCGCGGACAGAAGCGTGTTGGAGGGGTGAAAATTGCCTTTCTGGCGGTAGCGCTCCTCATGCGCAGAAGCGCGTCCCAGCCCGGCGCGCAACCCTCCGCGAACATCGCGCTCGCGCTGCACTGCACCAGCGCGGCAGGCGGAACAACGCCCAAAAAAGTATGTTTTTTATAGTAAAAACCCTCTCTGTGTACAAATAAACTAAAAGATTGGTTTATTTATTATAGACAGAATGCCTAAATATATTTTATTAAATACATAATTTAAAATAACATCGTTAAGGCCATGCATCGATAAATATTAGGATTTTAGATTCACTGGTGTGCTTAGCCCCGGAAACCTAGAGATCTGATTTTTGGAAATGTATATCTTGACTATATGATTGAAATTTTTGTACAGCTCGAAACACGAATGTTTACAATTTTCTCGATAGAAATTTAATCCAAAGTAAGGCCTTAATTTTTCGTTTAACTAACATTGTGAAAAAAATATGCAACTTTAATCAGTCTAACCTACTTTAAAGTGAAGGTTTCCAAATTATCTAGTCTCTCGTAGAAGGAAATATTTTTTATTATCGTATATACAAAGATTTATCATCATTTACGATATCATGAATTCAACAGAAAACGGCCATTTTATGCGGTTTCGTTTCTCTTTCTTTCATACGTCAATCGTATACATGTGTCCTTATTGTCAAAAATGTCAGACGGCCGGCGGGCCTCGAGGAGGCAAGACCTATGTCAAATCGCGCAGCGTTTTTGACAATTTATAATTACGAAAATTTGGACGTAGTTTAGCGAAAAGGATTTATCTCCATAAAATTGCCATTGAAATGAATGACTATTGTTATTGTCAGAATGTTTAAATTCTATTGGCAATGTTTGTGGGTTAGATCCTTTTCCATAAACTACGTTCATTTTGTATATTTATTATATATACGCATGTGTGCGTATTGCCAAAGCTACGTCAAACTCTATACTATTTGAGTTACAAGATGCTATGAAATTTCGACAGGAACGATAATGTGTCCGTGGCCCTGTGGTACCAGCCATCAGCTAAATATGCTAACTTCTAGGTGATTTTTTTCCATTTTATTTCGAAATTTCTACTTTTTGTTTTTTTTTTTTCTTATTATACCAAATAAATTATAAAATAAAGAAATTAATATTAATTCATCTTCAAAAGAAGAAAACCTTTTCTAAGGGAGCCTAACCTAATGTATACAATGTTGTTTTGTGTGTTGTACATAATTTACACAATTATAAGTGAAATAAAATAAAACAAAAATAAAAAAATACATTCATTGAAAAATAAGAATAGATATTGCAATAAAAAAAATTACAATGTTTAAGTTGGTTGGCCACGCAACGGGATTTGAACCCACAACTCTGGAGTGAAATCCTTGTACATATTGGATTGGACTGGCCTGGACTGGACTGGTTCGAATCCCGCCAAGGGTATTTATTAGTGTGAGGAGTACTTACAGATATTTATTTGGCTCATTTTCTCATTTCATCATCTCCAAGGCCATTTACATAAACGACTCATGGTTTTATACGTACTGATAAGTTGGATGTGTTTCAGTACAATTTTAAAATGTTAAATCTGCCGTTTCGGCTTGGCTATTAAAACATAAGTAATTATGTCGTTCTCTGCTATAATTCTTTGATATTTTCTACTTAGTACGTACTTCGCTATCAAACAACCTGTATGGTCTGTGCAGTGATCTTTCTGTTATGCGGTTGTCTGTGATTAAAACTCGTTGACGTTGGTATGTCAAAATATTTTCTGTAGCTTATGCTAAAAATACAAAAGATACAAAAACAATGGTATAAGAAAGGGAAAAGACAGACTCCAGGTACATGGTTATTTTTTAAATACATCCAGCAGCGGGGCAGGCAGGGCCCAAGGTGACCGACCTACGCGCCGTGTACAGGAGTACCGCCTTCTGCATCTCACCCCTAGCGAGTGTCGCTCACTTTTGCCTATGAGATCGTTCGCCGAAACGACGATGATCGTCGAATCAACCAAGTATCTCGACCATTTTCGAGAACTGGCGCAGGTAAGTACCTAGTAGTACGGTACTTCGCGGTCCACAAGATTGTATGGAAAATACTAACTGCTGGTGAATTATCCTAGTTATGAGGTCATGTCTGTGCAATGTGCCCGAGTGACTCACCGGGATAGTGTCCGACAAATGTTATTATTATTGTTTATATATAGCTAAACTCAAGCTTAATCCAGAACTGTAAAATAAACCTAAGAATTGGCTTTCTCTTTTTTAGGGTTTCATACCAAACATAGGCACAAAAGGAACCTTTCTGGTGCGGTTCGGCCCGTCTATTTTCTGCGTGTTCGGCAAAATACTCGATGACTCTATGTCTCTTACATAGTTTCTCTTAGTGCGTTTTCACATCATCCGTTCCGATATCGGATGTCGGACCCATCCCATGTCCCGTATATTTACGCCACCATCTTTGATTTTTTTATTTTGAAATCTTTCCTACATCCGATATCGGATCGGATAATGTGAAAACGCACTTACACACTACTTTACTTTTTAAATAAGTAAATAAGTTAATCTTCTTTATTGCCCCACAAAGATAACAGGTTTACAAATTTAATAACAGAATTACATTGAAAATAAAAGCAGCAACAGGCGGTCTTATCGATGTATGCGATCACTACCAGAATTCCTTATTAGGGTAGCACGAAATAAAGCATAGTTTTGGTATTTCCGATGAACTACAGTATGGATTCTTCAAAAAAGGAGTGTACTTAGTTTTTAATGGGTCGGCAACGCGCATGATGTGACACCCCTTGAGTTGCAGGTGTCCATAGTTTCCGGTGACCTCTTTTCCTCTTACCTGCCGCCGACGTGGTATAAAAAAAATTGTAAAAGGTAATTTAAATAATATAAGGTACCTAGTTTTAATTATCAATTTTAAAAACTTGTGTTTTTAACCAACTTCCAAATTTCGAGGAGGTTATCATTTATCAATTCGTGTGTAATGTTTGATGTTTGTTACTAAGTAGACAGGTTTCGATTTTTTTTAGTGTATGTACATATTATTGAAAGCCAGTTCTGATAATTGGATTCTGGAGAAATCGAGAAAACTCCTAAAGGCGCATAATATATAGTGATTTTTGTGTTTTATTAGAACATCATGCATTTCCATTCAAAACAGTCACATATGGTGAAGTGGAACAGTTTATAATGATCAGAGCGGAACTCTTCAACGACGATTTAACGAGTTAAGTTTTTTAAGCACTTTGAGGTTTCAAGTCAGATTTCGATCATGCTGGAGTTTTGGTGATCTCTTTTGGATACCAATCCATGAAAGATCAAGGGAACTTCTCAAATTTGAACGGCACACTTGTAGTGACTTTTGTATTATCACCAAAGTCTCTCTAATGTTTTGGATTATGAATAAGGACAAGGACTTACATTTGACGAAGTGGAACTGATGATGATCAGAACGGAACTCCTCAAAAACGCATAGCTCGTGTGAAGATTGATGAAAGAACTGCTGATGATGATCCGATTAGGAGCCCTTCAGTGACACATAGCTCATGTTAGGGATTTGCTCATTTATGCGTTTGTGTGTATGTAAATAAATAAATAAATAATAAATATTGGGGGATACCTTACACAGATCAACCTGGCCCCAAACTAAGCAAAGCTTGTACTATGGGTGCTAGGCGACGACGATATACTTAATTATATAAATATATACATAGAAAACATCCATGACTCAGGAACAAATATCTGTGTTCATTACACAAATAAATGCCCTTATCGGGATTCGAACCCGGGACCGCGGCGTAGCAGGGTCACTACGCGCTAGGCCAGACCGGTCGTCATCATTTCATGTGTCTCTAAACATTAAAGTTTATTATTTCTTCAGTATCGATCGCAGTCGCATGTGCGTTTCGTGTATGAGGTGCCTGGCTCACTTTTCTGTAGTGTTATATAAATCCGGATTTGTGGCTAGGTCCGTGTTATCAAGGTCCGGGTACCCAAGTTTAATATGTCCGGATTCACGGATTCTAAGTACAGTCCAGTTTGCTTTCTACGTACAGTAGAATGGATGCGTTTTTAATTTTATAACAGTGAGGAATGTAAATCATTCTGTAAAGGACGGGTTCGGTACCTCGGCAACTTAGCACTGCCGGGACTACACGAATACACAAGCAGAGATTTAGAACGGGTACCTTTTTCTTTTGACAGAGAACAGGTCTTGGTAATCATAACTATCTAGGAGGCAAACGTTAATTAGTTTTCTTACTTTCATTTGATAATCCGGTAATTTTTTTTTGCAAGGTTCAGGTGTTCCGAAATAGAATATTAATTTATTTTCGAACAATACTATAAGGCCCAGAAACTTCAAGGTACTACGTCTTTTAATATACACATAGTTTTAAGTAGAGGAGTTGAGTAGTTTTATGTGCTCTGCCTACCCCTTCATGGGATACAGGCGTGATTGTATGTATGTTGTATGTATGTATGTATAGTTTTAAGTTTATAGTTTTAAGCACAATGTTAAAAGCATGGAGTAGAAGAAGCTCATGTGTTAAAGAATGGTACTTATGTGGTAGCTTTTACATGTGATTAGAAGACTGTTATCAGGTCCGACTAAACAGGTTCGTCCTTGCCACTAAAAAGCGCCGTGATGTCATCGGATAGTGACGGATGAGAGAGTGTTTAGAAAAATGCAATAAAAAGTGTAGAGACTTGAATATCGACCTGTGGTATACTGACGTATGTGATATCTGCTGATTCCCGAACCGTTACCACTTTTTATTTATTTGTTAGGTAGATAAGCGACCAATTATATATACCTACTCCATTTTTTTCTATATAGAGGTATATAGAAATAGGAATCGAAGATGGTATGGAAAATATCCTTGTACTGCATTAACCGTCATCTTCATAACTAAAACATAAATCATGTCTGTAAAAGTAAGTAAGTAAGTACAAGGAATCTCTGGGCAACTTGCCCGGTGAAAAACCAAAAAGCTATTTATTCTATAGTGCGTTTTTAAATAGTTAAGAGACAAATATTTACATGTTAATAAATATTTTTAAGAAATTTCACAAACAACGAATGGGTTTGTTTCTACAGGACGACGTGTAACCATCATCATTTCTTAGCATAAGGAGTATACGATAAGGCATAGGCTTCTGGTATTTATTTGATAGGTACTAGTACTACTTAGAAGGATTGATCATTACTAATATGTAGTAGACTGGACTGGTATGGTGAAGTTAGAGAGTTACTTCAGATAATATATAAAGAAGGTCCTCTTCGATAGTACTAGGAAACCCTAGGCTTGGTCCATTCCTTGGCCAAAGAATTTAGCGAGTAATATTGATGTAATAGGCATAGTTGACTAATTACTCGTACTTCCCGTGGGAATTCATTTTGGTGGATTATTTGGTTATTTTTAAGTTAGTCTATATTTACTGTGTACCTAAGTTTTTATTTCAGATACCATCAGTTAAAGGATTTTATACAAATAATGCATAATATTTATTAGTTCATTATATCCAGTACACGACATGCTAAACGAGCATAAGGTACAAAGTAAGCGTAGGTATATACCTAAGTCTGTATTATGATAAACTTTTATTTCATATATTAATTTCCACTAATTTTTAGCCACTATTTATAAAACTGAGCAGTGTAGTTCCTCTAGGTTATGATACACATCTCACAATATAAAAAAAAACTAAACAAAATTTGTACCTTGGTTATCAATTTAACTAAATAATTTAGGTTTTTTTTATTTATTTTTTTATACTATGTCGGTGGCAAACAAGCATACGGTCCGCCTGATGGAAAGCGGTTACCGTAACCTATGGACGCCTGCAACTCAAAGAGTGTCACATGCGCGTTGCCACCCCATTACAAACTTGTACACTCCCCTAAATCATACTATACTAAAGATTAAAAAATAACTTTGCTAAAAAAACCTTAGTTAACGTTCTATATTTCAAAAACTTTAATTTTGTTTTATATTACATCAGTTTTATTCTAAATATGATGGTTTTGTTAGGTTGTTTTTACAGCTTCAGGTTTTTTACTGATCTATCACATAAAACTTGTCAGTAAATAAGTTCGAATTTTGTACTTTTTTAATGAATTGTGCAATAAAGTTTACTTAAAATAATATTTACAAATATACATACAATCAGCCTGTATCCCATAAAGAGGTAGGCAGAGCGCATGAAACTACTCATGTTTCTATGCCAGACTTGGCAAATAAGGGGTTGAAAGGAAACGAAACTCTGACAAAATGTAAAATAAAATAATCATCAGTTGATTTACCTTGTACGTTAGTTTGAGCTAGCCAGTGCGTTTATGTTTAATTTACAGTTTTAAATTAGTCTTGACTAAACTGAGCTTGGCTTAAAATAATAAATAAAATTAATACCTTTCTGATGGATTGGACTTTGACTAAGGGGATTCTAATGTCAGCAGAGATAGGTACTCTATACGTACTAGATAGGTACTACCTAGCTGTGAAAATTGATGAAGATAATATGTTAATGACTAAGGATCTGTCTACAGCTTCAACTACGGACAGTTTTTGAGTAAAAGGGTTCCTAATACCTAGATTTTTTACTATGTTTATGGGACAACATACGTATTGTCTGATACCAGTTCTGGTAACAATTAGCATTCATAAGTCATAACTACTTATTAATTTGGGCCTCAATCCTCTGTTCTTGAAATTATCGTCCAGTCGTATCGAATTCCTCAATAATTTCACACCCCATTTTTGTTGTTATAAAGCCTCTCTCTCTTTCAGTTCGATTAAAGAGATTTTTTTATGTTCAGCTGTTTACCTGATTTGACATCTTTGTTTTAAAAACGTGATTTTACTACCTACTAAATTTCTTTAAACTTTCAGTTAAATGTCAACAATCAGGACAAGGTTTCGCTTTCATCTTGGCTGCAGAAAGAGGAACCGCCGGACTACCCGAGACGTGTTGAAGATCCACCTTCTGAGTGAGAAAAACTGAGAGAAATACAGATTCTCTCAAGACATATGAATATTCTACACGGTGTTTTCTTAGTTACGTTAATTTTAAGGATGCATTCCTATTATTCCTAATCTTATAATATCATTTACTTGGCACCCGAGCTTGCCTACGATTTTAATTGGATTCCAGACCATTGAGGTCAAATGGATTCTTGCAATTAAAAATCATCAAAAAAGAAATTTGCACATAGCATACCTGTATTCTTCATCTCCTTGAATACATATAAAATAAAACAACATAACTACCAAATTGTTTATTTCAATCACTTATTTTCAGAATTACATCCTTATTTGGTTATGCTTGGCATAGTTTGTATTATACATTATACACAGTAGTATATTTTATCTTGTACAGGTACTGTATGTATACCTCCAACGACTGAGACCATACCGCCATTTAATCGTTATTCTTTATTTAAAATGTATATTGATTCACGGTGTCCTCATAAGTGTACACAATCAAGATACTTAGCCCCATTGAGTGAGTGTTTTTTGTTAAATCCAATGTTTGTAGTTCTTTAAATATATCTATGGTTTATTTGACTAAAGGTAACAATATTTGAGTAAAAAAATGTGTGACCTTCGGTTTTTGGAATGATTGCTGGTACCATATGAGACCGCTAGCCTCGCACAGAGGTAAAAGCACAGAATATATAATAGTACAAGTACAGAAGGCTCACTCCTTTGATGTCCACAAAATGCCGCCATTCTAATTTTTTACCTACATTAAGCGCGAAAGTCGTCACCACTGAATGGGCCGCGAATTCGCGGCCGCCGACATGTACTTGTAGCGCGGCGATAAAAGCGCGGAGTGAGCCGCCCCTGGTAAAAGTAAGAAAATACTATAAAAATCTGTTATAATTATTTATTAACAAACAGACCTTTTCAACACAATAATATGTAATAGGTAGACATGTTAGACTACATTTAATAAAAACCGGCCAAGAGCGTGTCGGGCCACGCTCAGTGTAGGGTTCCGTAGTTTTTCGTATTTTTCTCAAAAACTACTGAACCTATCAAGTTCAAAATAATTTTCCTAGAAAGTCTTTATAAAGTTGTACTTTTGTGATTTTTTTCATATTTTTTAAACATATGGTTCAAAAGTTAGAGGGGGGACGCACTTTTTTTCCTTTAGGAGCGATTATTTCCGAAAATATTAATATTATCAAAAAACGATCTTAGTAAACCCTAATTTATTTTTAAATACCTATCCAACAATATATCACACGTTGGGGTTGGAATGAAAAAAAATAAGCCCCCACTTTACATGTAGGGGGGGTACCCTAATAAAACATTTTTTTTTCCATTTTTTATTTTTGCACTTTGTTGGCTTGATTGATATACATTTTGGTACCAAATTTCAGCTTTCTAGTGCTAACGGTTACTGAGATTATCCGCGGACGGACGGACGGACAGACAGACATGGCGAAACTATAAGGGTTCCTAGTTAACTACGGAACCCTAAAAAGTAGGTTAGGGGAGACCGGGGATAGTTGACTAACTTTTGGCTTCAGCTCATGTATCTTTGATGTTTGAATCAATTTAATGAAAATAATTGTTGTTACAGATAGAAGAACTATTCGGGTCTCTAAACCCTTTATTTTTGACGCAAGTATTTATTTGCAATTATAACACGTATCTATTCGATTTTCTAAACTCCAGACTCTTAGTTAACCTACCCCATCTTCGGAGTAAGTTGGCTAGGCGATAATTAATGTAAATAAAGAAATTATAAATTTAAATAAAATTTAAATATAGCCGGGGGCGCCACCCGGGGGCGGGCGAGTGGTCTAGTGGTAAGGACGTTAGCCGCGTAAGCTGAAGACCCGGGTTCGATTCCCGGCTCAGCCACCAGTGGCCCCTGGTGGGCCCTGTCGTTTTTTCTTTCGTGTATGATATCTATTTAAATTTATAATTTATATATAGTAGTGTGAACTAGTGTGACTACTTGAAAAAAAAAACAAATCGAAAAATATTCAATAAAATAATTTGATTTGTTCCCTAATTGTAATGTAAATACAGAAAATTAATAATTTACAATAAAACAAAGTGTACGTAATGTTAGTAGCTTTTATCGAATTACAAGACACACAAACTTCAATCAATTCAATCAAATGAATTTAAGTGATACCATACGGGACCGCTAGTCTAAAATGGGTATATCTGTTATAATCATAGTACCAGGTAAGGTACAGAGAGGCAAATCTTGACTGGGGGAAAGTTGTAACTGATCCATTTTATTTTATGATAAAAAAAAATCTGTTTATTTCTAAGAAACGTTTATTTATTACATACATGATGATGAGTTCTACATAGATCCACTGCACACGCCTACCATATATAAGCAGCGGGCCGGCTTTTGAGTCTCACGGGTTCGAATTCAGAAAATTCTTATTTTCAACCGGTATTTTAGTGACAAAATCCCGTATCGCCCCCAGTGGACACTCTAATTAATAATTCAAGCATTGTAAAACATGAAAAAAATGGACCAGTTACATTTGCCCCCAGTCGAGATTTGCCCCGCTGTACCTTACATTAAAAAATCATAACAATAAGCGCATGATTGCATAATTAATTAATTATACAAGCTATTACTTCTTCTTCCTGCCAAGTTCCATCCCTGCCATATTTATTGTTAATAATAAGCAATTATCATCTTTTTTTTTTAATATTACAGCAATTTATTGTTGTGATTAGCAATATTCATTTCAAAATTAAATTCCATGAATTTGGACATACGACGTAACACGGGTACACGGACGTTCATTACATGGACCCTAATTCGGATCCGTGTAACAATGAAGGGACCGCAAACTCAACGTTCTTTCTAAGAATGAAAAGAGATTAAATCGCGTATAATTAATTTACTTATAAATATATCCTGATGTTTTCCGACGACGACATTAAAAGCTAGTTTTATTTCATGAGTAATAAATAACTATCGTCCTAACCGAAGACAATATAATTATAATCTAATGTAAGTCTATGTTGATTGGTCTTCGCGTAGTATCTGAGGTGCCAGTGAGTTGAGGTGGTGTCCAGCCAGAAGTTGAATTTCTGAAATGTTGCATTTGCAAAAAAAAAGTATTTGCAGCATGTTGTGTTAAAATGACGAATTTGCATACCTAAAGATGAATTTTCTTAAATTTCAATTGGCATGAAGTGGAATTTGCAGCATGTTGAATTTGCAAAAAAAACTTAATTTTTCCCACTTCGTTACCATTTTTCAAACACTTTGTGCTGCGGTTACAAAGTGAAAAGTATGCGAAATAATAGAAAATTTCGGGACCATTTTTTTATCTCTTGTTTTTTGCCCCAGATCGAAAGGGCTCGTGATTCTGAGTAGGAAAACCATAAATTTTACCTACCTTAGAAAAAATATTTTTGGTGATTATTCTCGCGAAAATGCCAAATGTTAATAATGTACCTACTATTTCAGTTCTTACATGTATGGTGTTTTTCAGAACAAGTTCGCATACCAGGCTATTTCTGTCAGGTCGAAATTTCAAAGCGTCATATGTAGGGCAGGCACTGAAAAACATCGTACGATACACGTGCGAAGAGGAAATCCTAAACAAGCTGTCAAAAAATCGACACGAGTTTCTGCACTTGTATCGTAATGTAGGTACTATATACCATTCAGAAATAAAACATAAGGGACAACTGTTCGAGAAACATGAACATTTTGAATTAAAATTTTATTAAGTCTGATAAAAATATGTAAAGTAAATAAATGAGTTGGCCGTGGCGTCAGTAGCTACTCAGTTGCTTTTGGCAACTCTAGTTACTAGCTGTCACCTTTAATTTGACAATAGAGTCCATTGATCATTTTAGAACAATTGAGTGAGGCTCAATTTCATATTAATTCCGTATCAGCAAAAAGTTCAGAAAATTAATTTTGACAGTTATTAAAATGAAGTGTTTTTTTCTTGCAAAATCTGTAAATTACGCCAATTTTCATTAATTTCAAATCTAGAGGTTTCCTTAGACCGTTTCCGTATAGCATCACCTGTAATCGCATAGTGGCATAGCAAGATCTGGTAGCTGCTGCGCCACGGGTGTGAAAAATAGAACTAAAAAATGGTGAAGAGGCCGGCTGTGCAATTCCCATTAAGTTTGTACAGTTGGATCACGTCTCCGATTTGGATAAAAATTGGTGGTGGTTGGTTGGTTGGTTGGAGGCTGATAGAGTCCATGATGCTGAGCAAGAACCTTCCTTTGTTGTTACCAGATTTCTATGCATTTTCGGTAACAAAAAAGGAAACTTTCATACAATCAATCTAGGACATTTTGGGAAACCTAGTGAATCTTGCTCAGCATCATGGACTATCAGCCTACCAATTTTTATCCAAATCAGAGACGTGATCCAAAATGTACAAACTAAACGGGAATTGCGGGGCTATTAGTGACTCGCTGTAGGTACGTAGTGCGTTTTCACATTATCCAATCTGACATCGGATATTATGTAGGAAAGAAGTACAACGAAAAATTTAAAGATGACGGCGTAAATATATGGGATATCGGTCCTACATGTGATATCGGATAGGATAATGTGAAAACGCACTTACCTACATCACGGGGCTAGCAGTGTTGCAGAACGTATGGTATATTCCAAAGGGTAAGTAAAGTAAGTATTGCAAAACAATAAAAAAAATACAACGCGATTTAGATACCTAGGTAGCAAGGAAATGTTATTTGTAAGAGGGGTTAAATAAACTACTTAAACCTATACCCAAGAATAATTCGTTAATATAGATATTATAGCTGTCTCTATAAATCTCCTAAGGCGCATAATATGGAGTGTAGAAAAAACTCCATAAGCTATAGTAACGTATAGTAGCTTTGATAGAAACATTAAGAACCATTCGTTTTGTTATTTGACATTGGGCGAATGAATTGAATACAATATTAGTTACAACGCCATCTGTGAAGCGTGAAATTGTCAATGTCATTTTGCCGAAATATTTTTCTTTGGCTGACTGCCGATAGTTGTAGTTTACATTTATGAAGCTAGATGGAGCTTTAGCTGGGCTATTGCTCCGCGGAACGCATTTCGGCGCTTCTATGTGTGCGTGCTTGCGGGGGCTGAGGAAATTGACAAGCGTGGCCTATGAGCTGTCAGTCGCTCCTTTAGTAGCCCCTTAACCGTGTCATACGCCCCAATAAATACGTCAGAATAAATTGCCCTCAAATAATATTATTCTCTGATTCACGGTTTTCTGTGACGACGAATACATCAACAGGAAATCATGAAAATTTATTCAGGAATATTTTAGAAACACTTGTTTGAAATGTTTTAAGAGGTTCCGGGTATGTTAATAATACACGGTGTAACCTGAGGAAATAGAATAATTTTAACTTCGTAGTAGTAGTAGTAGTAGTAGTAGTAGTAGTAGTAGTAGTAGTAGTAGTAGTAGTAGTAGTAGTAGTAACTCTTTATTGTACAAAAACACATTAAAAATAACATACATTGAGATGTGAAGTACAAAGGCGAACATGGTCGCGCGATAAATTATAAAGCATCAGGCCGTCAGTCCGTTAACAGATGTTTTATCATTTGTCGCGCGACCATAATACCTGGGGGGTTACCATGACGTACTAAAGACGTTCAGTTTAGGTTGCGAGAAAGGGACACAGCTATAGCAGTTACATAGCTCCGTCCCTCTCTCTACACCTAAACTGAACGGCTTTAGCACGTCATGGTAACCCCCCTGATCACATTTTAAGACTAATAAGTCACATAAACTTTTCTGGATTTCGCTAAGTTTCAGAGTAAATAGCTGGTAGATTTGGAAATGAAAAAATGAAAATGAAAAAACGAAAAAATCGTTTATTGGTCACAGATATTGTGTTACAAGTAAGAAAGGGGACCTCCTAGTAAGTATATCAATATTTGTAGCAGGAGACCCCGCTCCAGCGGCAAGGTAGGGGTATACCTCTACAAACCAATACAATACTCGTTAATTATGTAGGTACAGTCGACTACAAAGAGATGTAACCACGTTTTCACCTTATCGCATTGTAATAAGATGAAAAAATGGATACATCTCTTTGTAGTCGACTGTACAACAGTGTTAACACATGATTGCCGCGAGAGTATGTCGCCACGAGATAGACTACCTTATGTCATTCATATAGTTAGAAGATGTGCATGGCATACTGAAATCACTTAATCGGAGAGTTTGGTACACAATTAAATACAAAGAGAATTGAAACGCAATAAATTGGCAGCACAAGCGTCTGGATTTGAAATATTTGGAACGCTGTTGACAAGCTTCGCTAAAACGAATTAAATGGTCCTTTCGGAAGTTGATTGTCTGCTTTGTGCTGTATTCTTCATTGATTTAACACTGTTTTCAATTTAAATGTCTAATTTGTATGTCATATTTTCGTTTAGTGTTGAATAAGAATAGAATATAATAGAACTACTTAGTTTTTGCCCGCGGCTTCGCTCGCGTTAAATTCGAAAATTAATTAGTGGAATGCTCCATACAAACCTCCGCCCCCCATTTCAGAGAAGTGGGGGGTTAGAAAGAGACAAAAAGTAGCCTATATCACTTTCTAACCCTTAAACTATCTCCACTTAAAAAATCACGTCAATTCCTTTCTCCGTTTTGCCGTGAAAGACGGACAAACAAACAGACACACACACTTTCCCATTGAAAATATTAGTATGGATAATGGTTTTAAATTCGTCAGAACACAGACAATAAACAATTTTCGAGACATATACATATATATAATATGAAGAGCCACCGAATGACCTCACCTCAGCATATTGCTGGCGACTTCCAGTGAGAAAAATCACAACAAAAAACATGAAAAACAAAAAAAAAGCATAAACATAAAAACATGTACATATTGGAAGGAAATAAATATTTTTATTGTGACGTTGGGGAGGAATCCTGCCTTTATGGTAACTTGAACTAGTGGAGATATTTTTGTTTGACATTACTAGAGTGCTAAATGTCTCCACCGAGCA
Organism: Leguminivora glycinivorella; assembly: GCF_023078275.1. Classification (NCBI taxonomy): domain Eukaryota; kingdom Metazoa; phylum Arthropoda; class Insecta; order Lepidoptera; family Tortricidae; genus Leguminivora; species Leguminivora glycinivorella. Next base: position 5,942,280 of record NC_062971.1, read on the forward strand.
AATAAAACTGCTCAAACGTACGCTGCCCTTGTTATAGAAAAGGAAGTATCGGGTTTCTTGTTTAGGGACATACATAGGTACATAAATTCACGCCTATATTCCAAAAAGGTAGGCAGAGAACATGAAACTGCTCAAGTTTTAGTCTCACTCTTATCAATTAAAGGGTTGACCGAAATTGTGATATTGCACGATTTAGGTATGTAATTACTGTAATGTTAGTATTGGTGGTTAAAAACATACCCGGAATTTATTAAAAATTATATTCCTTGCAAGATTTCTCAAGCATCTGTTAGCTACTCGTATTTGCTTTTACTCGATCTTCAGCGAGTTATTCGAGCTGCTCTTGGAAAAGTTCAATTATTTTCTTTGACAAGTAGCCCTCTCCAGTAACTTGACCTGCATTCCTTGGAAATATTGTAGCCTAAGTGCTTTTCAAAAATAAAAGTACCGCCGTCCAATAAATTTCTGCGACGCGAAACGCCACCGAAACGCCGCAGCAATGTAGTCTGGCTCTGTCGCGCCAATACGTAAGAGCGATAGAGATAGACAGCTACGAAAAAGATATTATCGTGAGAGTTTCGTGAGCGTTTGTGCATTCGGCTACGTGCACAGAGCATATAAAACTGCTTAAGATTGAGTGCCATTCTTAGCAATCAACGGGTTGAATCAAGAGCTGAAACAACGAGCGTTGTAGGCAGAAAGTATTATTGTGTATTTATTTTTAACCCTTAATTTGACGGTGTCCGGTGTGGTAATTTTTAGGGATCCGTACACAAAGCGTAATAACGCGACTCTATTACTAAAATTCCGCTGTCCGTCAATCCGGTCACATCACCAGGCTGTATCTCATGTATCTCAGGATACTAAAAAGTACGAAATCCTCAGTGGGCGAATCCGACACGCACTTGGCCGGTTTTTACTTCTGTCGACCTCAGGCTTAAAAGCTTTTAAGACTTAAATGCTACAAACCTTATAGACTTAAACCTTCAACGCTTAAGAGGCTTTAAAGCTTGAGGCCTGAAGACTCGAGGTTTTTGTGCTCGTAAGCAGCAACGCGAACTAATTAAGTTGAGGCTTATATAGTCGAGACTTTAAGGTTCGAGGCTTCAAGACTCGGAAGTCGGGACTCGAGTTTTGTAGTTTACGCCTCAAAGCTTAAATTCACAACACTAGTTGAATCCAAACGAAAATGTGACAGGTTCCTAGCCCATCGCCCAGAATAGGTACAATTGACTGACTTCTACGACACCCACGGAAAGAAAGGGGGTGGTTAAATGTTTAACCCGTCACTACCCCCGTAGTTGATAATGTAGAAAACGGTGACGGCGACTCTTAACTGTGGTTGATGGAACTGGCCCTTAAATATCATGTAATTTTAATCAACTGTATACGTATTTTGTCACCCAATTTAATGTTTAAGTATATGATTAATCTGCATTCATTTATAGTCGACACTTTAATTATTTTTAAATCGGGTCTTAATCGCGTATGCGCGTTTAGTTCATGTTGATAAACGTTAAGACCAAGTGCGGGTAGTTCGAAAAACTCGCGCGGTTGTCAAAAGGTGTTGATATCATTTCAAGCGAGTCTTCTCCGAGATCACGGGGACAACGCCGGCCCTGAAATGTTGCAGGACAGTTTTATGTGTAATAATCGTGAAAGTTTAAATCAGTAGACACTTGGAATTTGAAACTTCCGCCCGCTTTTTCGTCATACAGTAATATTATTGGGTTGGTAAGAAAGTAATGAGCGATCGATTGAATTCCATATAAAATTTTTGAGAGAGTTCTAGAATCTTCTATGGTCGAAAGTATATAAAGGGCGAGTCGCACAGTTTCTTGTCAGTCATTCACTAGCTGTCGCCGAGCTAATATAAGGAAGAAAATGGACGAATTAAAAGTGCATGTAAGGCATTGCTTACTATATGAATTTCAGTCTGGCCATTCAGCCGCCAAAGCAGTGCGTAATATATGTCAGCGTGTTGCTCCTGAAGTTGTGTCTGAGGCCACGGCGAAACGATGGTTCCAGCGGTTTCGTAGTGGCGACTTTTCATTATCAAATCAACCTAAGTCTGGTCGACCGGTGAAGATTGATGTAGCCAAATTAAAAACCTTAATTGAAGGAGATCCGAGGCTAACGAGTCGTACTCTTGCTACCGAGTTAGGCTGCTCTCATGTCACCATAGAAACACATTTACACGAGTTGGGAAAAAACTACAAATACAGTGTTTGGATACCGCACGAACTTGATAGAGATCAACTAAACCGCCGTGCCGATATCTTCATACAAGTTCTGTCTTTTCGCCGCACATTCAACTGGTTGGACCATCTTATCACTGGATATGAAAAATGGGTCTTATATATAAATCACACACGCAAACGTCAGTGGCTAGCTCCAAACGAAAAAGGAATAGAGGCACCAAAGACAGAGCCTCACCCGAAAAAAGTTATGCTGTCCGTTTGGTGGGATATTCATGGTATTATTCACTGGGAACTCCTATCAAGTGGAATGACTGTTACCGCATCAGTATACTGTAATCAGCTTGAAAATTTAAACCAATAAATCTGTCAGAATCGTCCACAGCATGCTAAAGTTTTTTTCTTACACGACTATGCTCGCCCACACATTGCAAAAGTGACTCGGCTAAAGCTATTGGAGCTAGGTTGGAAAGTGATACCTCATCCACCGTACTCTCCAGACTTGGCACCTACGGATTACGCATTGTTCAGATCGCTAAGCAATGCCTTGAATGAAAAAAAGTTCGATGATCAAGCCCATCTACGACAGTACATAGCTGAGTTTTTTGAATCTAAACCTAAGAACTTCTTCGCCGATGCTATTCATTCTTTACCAGAAAGATGGAGACAAGTAGTAGATAACGAAGGCCTTTATATTTTTGATAAATTATTAAAATAATAAATTAAATAAAAATTACAATATTGGGTATGATTCGCTCATTACTTTCTTGCCAACCCAATAGTTACACTAAAAAATATGATCTTCTGTAATTCATCCTAAAATGTCAAACTGTGCAAATATTTTCCTAAGTTTATTTAGTAAAGTAAATAAGAATTTAGCTAAGTCCAGAATGTTAACTAGGTGTCTGCAGTGGAGCGAGATAGGACCTAATTTACGTTAAAGAACAACAGGGCATTGTATTATTTAACACGGTCCGACGGAGATAATGACGGAGACTCTTGAGAAAATCCCTTTTCTGTTTGTTTTATTTATACGAAAAACCTAGTAAGGTTTTTCGTACTCGTATTACATATTCAGTGGTCTAAACAGGAAAAGATGTGAGGAGTGTCTTTTCAAAAGGGCTTATTTCCACTTCGAACTTTTTTTGGGAAATCGAGAAAAACATAATTCCACGGTATTGATTTTGAAATTAATATTTAATTTGCAAAATTGTAATATTGTAAGTTGACGTTAATGCTATGATTACATCAAACGTAACATGTGTGCCTAAATAAATATTTAATTACCATATGTTTTTGAGAATTAAGCACTTGATGTGAACTTTTGGGAATTAAGCCATTTTGTTGTAGCCTTGTAGCGTAAATGTTATTATTTTAAAATAGTTTTATTTTATTTTTGGATTTTGTATTAAGTTAGTTGATATCAATGTTGTTGTACTAGGTACATACATTGGTTTATCCACATAAATAATCATTACTCATTCTTCAAAATTACTCTTTTTTTTTAAAGGCGAGTCTTTTTGAGCTTTAATCTCAAACCAACACGTAATTTTCTATACTAAGAAAAACTGCATTCATAGTTTAAAAAAAAAGATAAAATGGAAATAAGCCCTTTTGAAAAGACACTCCTCATGTGTTTGTATGGTTCTTCTCCCTTATACTGATGAAGTTTAAATTAAATTCAGCATGGGGATAGTAAGGGGAAAGGAATAGTTTTACATTTAATTGCCCTTACCCGATATAAAAAGACATAGGATATCCAGCTTATTTCCTGATAATTCATTCAAATATTCTTGTACTGGCAGAAAATCTTGGTTGGTTAAAATAATTATCATAATTTTGTCCGTTCTATAGAGAAATGTGTTTTAAATATTTATAAGTAGATAAATTAATTGCTTATAATTATAAACAAAATCGAAGTCAGTCATCTAGTCATTTACAGTGTACAGAAATATTTCAAGAATGGTTTAAAATAATAAGGTTTGTTTAAAATAATAATTGAATGGGAGAAGGGAAAATAATTTAGAGTATAAGTTTGCCGTACCAAATGTCTGGGCATTTTCAGAAATTCTGATCCAAAATGAGTGACAGTTGTTAACAAAAATTAACTCGATGTCAGTTTTGGGACGACAATTAACAATAAAATTTGTCTAAACACCAAATTGTTTCATGTTCTCAATGTAGATTATTGGTTATAGTTTATGTAATTAACACAAAAGCAATATTTTTTATTGAAATTTCATGCTTAATTTTCGTCACGAAATTGACATCCAGTTAATTTTTGTTAATATTGTATATAACTAATTTTCCTGTGTGGTGACGGGTTAAGAATTTCACCACCCCCTTTCTTCCCGTGGGTGTCGTAGAAGGCGACTATGGGATATGGGTTAAATTGTGGCGTAGGCGAGAGGCTGGCAACCTGTCACTGCAATGTCACAGTTTCGTTTTCTTTCAACCCCTTACTTGCCAAGAGTGGTACTGAAGCTTTAATAGTTTCATGTGCTCTGCCTACCCCTTTATGGGATACAGGCGTGATTGTATGTTATGTTTTATAACTAATTTTGGGTCCCAATTTTTGAAAATACCCGCCCATAATAGGTACATAATAAAAAGAAAAATATTAATCACACAACGTACCCTTGGCCAAATAACGCCACATCTGCAAAATGTTCACTTTTCAGGAGAGATTTAAAGATTCCACGAGTGAATTTTTGAGGATAACTTTTTGGTGTTTAAAGCAATGTCCCCAAAATTTTGCGTGAATATTTTTGTAAATGCAAGAAATTTAATGCGCTTAACTCTGTCTTATTTAACACATTATTTTTGAAAATAGTATGTCGGATGTACACACACGGCATTATTTTACGAAAAGTCAAGTGACGCGTGTGATGATCCGTCGTTATTTGTGAATATTTTTAAAAACGTTAGAATTACGTTAAATTCATGGCACAGTATCAGCAAAATGTACTTAACATATTTGAAAAGAATTTTTATTAATATGCTAAAAATCAATAAAGAATATCGTATTTGATTATAGGACTGCCTAATTTACTCCAAAAAACCTGTATGTGCAGATGCGATAGTTTTACGCAAGACTGACTTAATTACATTTAAAACTATTCTCCATTGGGGATATTATTATTGCACGCTTTTTATGCCAATTTTGATCTAACGTGTGGTACATGTAAATGTTCCAGTAACACTGACACAACTGATTTTACAACGGCATGCGCGCCGCTCTGCGCTCGCGGAAACGACGTAAAAAAACGAAGCATATGCACATGTGGCATTATTTTACGTCCATTGATTTTACTTACGTCGTTGTTCAGAAAAATATCTCAGAAACTAAAAGAGATAAAAATAAATTTCTTGAAGTATACTGTAGAACAAACTATTTTAAAGCTTTTTCCGCAATAAAAAGTATAACGACGTAAAGTCAAATGTTGAATTATTTTACCAAGGGTACGACAAAAGCATTGCAGAAATGCAGAAGGCACTGATTTCCATTACACTCATTTAAGTATAATCAAAGACATATATAACTCCGTATAGACAGATAAAGTCTAAGAAAAACACGTACCTCAGTACCATACAGAAAAAGGTACGGTGGCCTAGATGGCATTACACCTTTGGGGTACGCTCAGCTATATGGCGCTAATATTAATATTTGACATTTTAACACATATCAAGCTAAGAATATGGGCCAAATTGTCAAAACTGAGGTTCAAAAGTTTTAAGGCTGTGTCAAGAGATGGCAGTGATTACACATTTTACTACGACAGTATAACTCTCTATAATACTCTATCCTCTTTGGTATAATGTTACAGTACAGTGTATAAGTATTATAAGTGAGTAAAAAGTTCATTATAATGCTCGAAATATGAAAAACAACATGCGAACAATATCCGGCTATACAGTACAGGGAAGCAAATTACCAATCTCTTGGGCATTACCGAAATTTTAGTCCGGCCTGACTAATTGCCGGATTATGTTACCCTGATGGTGGATTTATGTGTTACGTGACAAAGTGACGTTATCGCGTGCTGGAAGGGACATATTTCATGTTTTGACAGATGCCAAATTAAGCATTAGCGAAGGTGATATTACGCAGTAATGGCGTGGCGATAAATGACATCTAGAAACGAAGACTCTTGGATTTAGAACGCGCATAATTTAATTCCCTACGGAACGGTTTAAGAATTTCACCACCCTTTCTTAACATGGGTGTCGTAAAAGTCGACTGTGGGACATAGGTTGTGGCGTATAGGCCAGAGGCTGGCAACCTGTCACTGCAATGTCACAGTTTCGATTTCCTTCAACCCCTGATTTGCCAATAGCACACTCAATGAAGCCTATCTCGCGGGAAATAATTCGTGTATAGGCGAATTTTGGAATAGTTGTAGGGAATGGTGTTCTAATCCAGATACTCAAAGTACTGATGGGTAGGGGAGGAGCTAACGGGTGGAGGGGGGTGTAAAGGTCCCGTTTTTTAGTTTTTCGCGAATAACTCTTAAACTGTGGCACATAGCAAAAAATGTTCTGAAACACAAGTAATCTTCATAAAATTCTCTACAAAAAAGTCTTATACACTTTTTATCTGGGACCAATCGTTCATGAGATATGGAAGGGAAAAGATGGACAATAAAGGAATAAACTCATTTGTTTATGAACAATACGTTTATTCTTATAGAGACGCGGTAGCGTGTCAAGCCAGGTTCAAGTAACAAAAGTAGCAAGCAGCACCGTGTGTAATATTACACGAACCGTTTGGAGCCACATTTGACCCCCTTCTAACTCAAAAACTATTTCACATAAACGTGTTATAATGCAACGTAAAAAGAAACCAACGCGCGTAGTAAAAGTATGAGCTATAAGCGCTCCTCAATAAGCCCGGTACTAGCAGCCCGCCTTAGTGCGTTTTCACATTATCCGATCCGATATCGGATGTCGGAAGGATTTCAAAGGCAAAAATCCAAGACGGCGCCTTAAATGTACGGGATATCGGTCCTACTTCCGATATCGGATCGGATAATGTGAAAACGCACTTATCCCGCGCGCGCGCGCAGCCTTTTATAAGCCACCGCGCGGCCGGCGCTCGCTCATCCCAGTCGTCCTCAAAACGTCGACGTAAGACCGCCCCACAAGGATGGGGCGCGACCAGATACAGCCCTCACAGCGCCCAGCGCGGAAGGGGCTACTCACACCCCAGCAGGGGTGTTGAACGACATTACAGCAGCGCTCGCTCAGTTTGTCTCGCGCAGCGATCCGATCACATTGTAGCTGACTTGACGAGCAAAGCATCACGACCGCCCGGTATTGCTTTGATGGGATAAATTCATAAATAAAATTCCTAACTATCTTCCGTCTCTACTTCGATGGGAGCTCCGTTAGTGCATGCTCCCGAGCATACACTACAGACACTGGAGCAGGCAAGGCAATTCCTGCTTTTCGGCAGCCTCATCGCACCCCACACCCTGTCTTGCATCGGCAAAATATAGTTTTGAGAATGGAGTCAGGTGCCACTGGGTCGTTGGTTGTCACTGGCTTTAATATGCCATCGCCTCTTCTAGTTCATCCCCATTCAGTAGGTGGTAAATAAATTCTACGTTAAATACAAAATATTTGTAGTGACAACCAACGACCCAGTGGCACCTGACTCCATTCTCAAAACTATATTTTGCCGATGCAAGACTGGGTGTGGGGTGCGATGCGACTGCCGAAAAGCAGGAATTGCCTGCTCCAGTATCTGTAGTGCATGCTCGGGATCATGCACTAACGGAGCTCCCATCGAAGTAGAGACGGAAGATAGTTAGGAATTTTATTTATGAATTTATCCCATCAAAGCAATACCGGGCGGTCGTGATGCTTTGCTCGTCAAGTCAGCTACAATGTGATCGGATCGCTGCGCGAGACAAACTGAGCGAGCGCTGCTGTAATGTCGTTCAACACCCCTGCTGGGGTGTGAGTAGCCCCTTCCGCGCTGGGCGCTGTGAGGGCTGTATCTGGTCGCGCCCCATCCTTGTGGGGCGGTCTTACGTCGACGTTTTGAGGACGACTGGGATGAGCAAGCGCCGGCCGCGCGGTGGCTTATAAAGGCTGCGCGCGCGCGCGGGGATAAGTGCGTTTTCACATTATCCGATCCGATATCGGAAGTAGGACCGATATCCCGTACATTTAAGGCGCCGTCTTGGATTTTTGCCTTTGAAATCCTTCCGACATCCGATATCGGATCGGATAATGTGAAAACGCACTAAGGCGGGCTGCTAGTACCGGGCTTATTGAGGAGCGCTTATAGCTCATACTTTTACTACGCGCGTTGGTTTCTTTTTACGTTGCATTATAACACGTTTATGTGAAATAGTTTTTGAGTTAGAAGGGGGTCAAATGTGGCTCCAAACGGTTCGTGTAATATTACACACGGTGCTGCTTGCTACTTTTGTTACTTGAACCTGGCTTGACACGCTACCGCGTCTCTATAAGAATAAACGTATTGTTCATAAACAAATGAGTTTATTCCTTTATTGTCCATCTTTTCCCTTCCATATCTCATGAACGATTGGTCCCAGATAAAAAGTGTATAAGACTTTTTTGTAGAGAATTTTATGAAGATTACTTGTGTTTCAGAACATTTTTTGCTATGTGCCACAGTTTAAGAGTTATTCGCGAAAAACTAAAAAAGGGACCTTTACACCCCCCTCCACCCGTTAGCTCCTCCCCTACCCATCAGTACTTTGAGTATGTGGATTAGAACACCATTCCCTACAACTATGCCAAAATTCGCCTATACACGAATTATTTCCGCCGACGGACAGTTAAATGTCTTCGTTAGGCGTGCTAGGGGTAAATCTCGAGGGGGCAGTTATAACTAATCTACCTATATTTTTGTCCATTATTACTCTATAATGTTGAGTTCTACATGTATCCATTTAACACGCCTACCATATACAACCGGTGGACACTCTATTTAATAATACAAAAATTGTAAAACATGGAAAAAATGGACCAGTTACATTTTCCCCCCAGTCGAGAATTGCCCCGTTGTACCTTAAATAATGTTTTTTGTAACACGTTTAAAAGCTATTAAGCAATACACCATGTAGGTACTTAATTACCAGAAGATCAGAAATGTAGGAAGATCGATTGGAATTCGACCACGCTTAGTCTCAAACTGCATCTTAGTATAATTGGTAGAAATCACAATAATTTTGCCTACAGGGCAGGGTCTGAAACACTGAATGGGTATTCACATATTATGGGTGCATCTTGATTACAAGTAGATATTGTTGAGTAGATATTGAGCTGCTGACTAGTTAATGATGTTATCTAAGTAGTATCTATCTGCTAGCACAGTATAATAGAGTACTATCATACAGTATGGCCACTCCCGCTCCCCGCTGAAAGTGCCGCCCACCCCCTCTCGGTTACCTCATAGTTACCGCCTGTCAAGAACGCGAACAGTCGACCTGTCATATTTCACTCATACAAGCATAGTACGCGTTCACCTACACGAGCTTAGACTAGCTTTTGCTAGGAACGCGCCTCTTTCATATATTTGATTGCCAGTGTCCGAGGTGTGCTACTAGTATGTATTATAGTGAAAAAATGATAGACATTGCTCACTGATAAAACACGTATAATTTTGCACAAATTCGTAAAAAAATTAAATAATAATTGTCACTGCTAAAATGTATCTGTCCACCAGCTTAACTCTGTGGAGTAGAGAAATAAAGTAAAAAGATGGCTTTCAATTTAGTTTTTAGCGTTAATGGTTGTGGATGAAAAAATGGAAATGGGTGAAAAATCAACAAAATTTAGGAGCCGTCCACAAAAAGCGCCTGTTTGGCAAATTTAAAATTTAGAGGATATAATGGATAACAGATAGATATTTTACACAATACACAAATGGACAATTTGACCACTTATGAGAAATAAAACACAAATTAGTAATAAAAAAGGCACAGTTCGGCTAGTAGAAAAGGAACGGTTAGAATAGGACGGAACGGAATAAAAAGGTTGGCACGGATATATGTGGAACTGGCGTATGGCAGCAGCTTATATAACAGGAACGTTACCACCAGATTCACGCGGAGTACGGGCTGGAACGTGGGCCACGCTTCTGGATGTCAGCATGCAGCACCAACACGCGTTCAAACCTGGCGCGGTAGAGCTTGACGCACTTGAACGGGCCGGCGGTGTGCGGTATCGGCGCGCAGGCGGACCGCACCGGATTCACGCGGAGTACGGGCTGGAACGTGGGCCACGCTTCTGGATGTCAGTATGCAGCACCAACACGCGTTCAAACCTGGCGCGGTAGAGCTTGACGCACTTGAACGGGCCGGCGGTGTGCGGTATCGGCGCGCAGGCGGTCTAGCTTGACGCACTTGTGGCAGACCGGCGGTGACGGCGCGCGGGTGGTCGAGCAGTAATGCGACCTTGCCGAAGTAGTCGGACGGTCCCAGTTGCCCCACTTCACGCACGCCAAGTAAAACACAGCACGGGAGAAACTTAAAGACTTGACTACACGGATATTTGTGTCAAAATATGCAACTGAGAATTCAGCTCAACTGAGAAAAGCTCTGAATTCAAGAAAAAAAATGGTTTTGGAAATACACGCTCACGTTATCCGAGCCCCGATCGATCTGCCCCAAAAAACAAAGTTCCTCCGAATCTAGAATCCTTGCAAAAAATTTAAATTCAAAATCATCGTAAATACTAACCAGCCAGTCATATTAAATTCCTACCAGCCAGCATTGATGTACAAAATTAACAGTTAATAACATTATTTTGATATAAGCGCCATCTAACGGTAGTCAACTGAACCAACAGCAGCCAAAAGTCCCTACAGTATGTACTACATTGTCTATTAGTTTGGGTTCTAGGTATGTGTACTCCGGCCTACCGAAATGACAATCGTTAGATGAGCATTTCTTTTTTTTTTGCCACTTTTATGAAGTGTGATATTTTTGAAAAAAAAATGCTATTTCTACTCAGAATTACTAGCTTTTTCAATCCTAGTAGTTAAAAAAGATTGTCCCATACGATTTATATTACTATGCGTATTTTTTCAATCCTAGTTACCATTTTCCGTACATATTGTATGGGGTAACAAAAGAGAAAAGTAACAAAAATGTATGGAAATTCTGGGACACTTTTTGTCTCCCAGTGAGATTGAAAGTACTCGTGATTCTGAGTACAATTGACCTAAAATTCCCTAAAAGAATCAAAAAAAATTATTGGCAAAAAAAAAAAAATGCTCTTATGCCGATCGAAATGCAGTCTGGCTTTGTCGCGCCAATACTTAAGAGCGATAGTTACGATAACGATATAATCGTAAGCGTTTGTGCATTTGGTTACTAACCCTGCAATATTTTATGAAATTTTGACAGAAGAATGAGAAAAATCATAACGTGTTCATAAATGAACTGTCAAAGTATGGTTCGCAATATATTGATTTAAACTAACACGATCTTCACAATCAAGTGCGGGTTCGAAAAACTCGTACAGCTAGAAGATGTTGATACAACTCCCAGCGAGTATACCCGTGACCACGGACATAATGTCACGTCGGATACGTCGGTATCTTATATATAATTATATATATGTATAAATAAGTCCCGTTTCGTCTTCCGGTTCGAACGCCATCTTAGCGGTATCGTGTCGTGAATAATTTATCCTTTTGCTCATTAATGTTGGTTAAAGTGTAATACGATAGCTTATTATGCAGTAAACTAATGTTACAGTGAGAAGCTGATGAAGAATTAATCTCGAAACGTGTTTAGCCAGTTTTTTGTCGTCAACGGCCGATAGTCCACATGCCCTTGTAAAATCTAGCTATCAATTTACGAGTGCCAATACCGTACACTGTCGTACTTACCGTACCAAAACCAATAAGAATTAGCTTATATCACCTTGACACTGGCAAAATAGTCCCACCAATGGACTGAGGCCATTTCATTTTAAAAACTTAAGTCCCATTTTAATTCAATAATAAAAGAATGGTTCATTGTCGCTTCCAAGAGCACTAAGTTGGTGCGAACGCAAAATGGTGTCAGTGTAGGGTTGTTCAACTTTGACAATATCCCTCGTAAGACGTGTTAAGCCCTATATTCACACTCATTGGCCCTTTCGGAGCTTCAGAGAGATTATCATGTTTGATGCTTTTGTGTCATAGGTATACACTATACACGTGCTGTTTCATTCCTAAATGATCCTTTAATGCTTCAAGTGTAATAAATTAGGACCATTTTTCACGACGACCGGTCTGGCTCAGTCGGTAGTGACCCTGCCTGCTGAGACGCGGTCCTGGGTTCGAATCCCGGTAAGGGCGTTTATTTGTGTGATGAGCACAGATTTGTTCCTGAGTCATGGATGTTTTCTATGTATATAGGTATGTATTTATCTATTTAAGTATGTATATCGTCGCTTAGCACCCATAGTCCAAGCTTTGATGCTTCTGTCCGCGGTCAGAGAGTGGGACGCCAGCCCGCTGCACGAGCGCTGGAGGGCCTACCACAGGCCTGTGGGATCGGGGTCGGGGTGACCCGAAACCGCGGGTCCTACTAGATTAATTTGGTTTTAGTTTTATTAATTTAAATTTAATTTAGTTAATTTATTATGTTAATATTAGTAATAATTTATGGAATGTATTTCCGGCAATAAATAATTTCATTTCATTTGCTTTGTTTGGGGCTAAGTTGATCTGTGTAAGGTGTCCCCAATATTTTTTTTTGGAATGTCGGGTGGAATGGATCTTATTATCATAAAGTATTTACTTACAGTACCTGGGCGAACGAGCTTGGCTCGAAGTTCGAAAACTCGAAAATTAGCGTTTTCCGGGACCTAAGACTAAGCTACTTAGATTGATTTTTCACCCACGAAAATCCGCACATAAGAGAGCGGTTTGATATCATCGGTAAATATATCCATACTAATATTATAAACGGGAAAGTGTGTGTGTCTGTTTGTTTGTCCGTCTTTCACGGCGAAACGGAGCGACGAATTGGCGTGATTTTTTAGGTGGAGATAGTTGAAGGGATGGAAAGTGACATAGGCTACTTTTTGTCGCTTTCTAATGCGAGCGAAGCCACGGGAAAAAGCTAGTTATAAATAAATAAATATACAAGAATTGCTCGTTTAAATGTATTAGATTTAGTAGGTAGTTTTCTCAATATACTACTAGGTACTATAGTTTTATCATTCTACAAGAAAATTATGATCTGTATGTAGAATTAAGTTCCTAAATGTTATAATGAGAAATATCACACCGAAAACATTATGTAAAAAACTAGCCGAGTCTCGATGGAGCTGCTTGTTTATCTCTAAAAAAAGTAATGAAATCTAGACAAAGTCGTGCCAAGTCTAAGGTTTCTTACTGCGATTTGTTTATTATTATAGTTAATGTTGTGTGACTTGGCCGTTGAAGGGTAGCGGTACTGGCGACAGATTGGTGCAATGGTGTCATGGAGCACCTGGTTTTGTACCTTTGTGTACCCTTCAACGGCCAAGTCTCACAACATTAACTAAAGGATGGTGGAAGGTAAAGGATGGTACGGCAGTGTTTGCTTCGCGCTCAACTTGGCTTGGCCCTATAAGTCATTACGAAGATCACAATTCAAAAATCCTACTCCAAAAACTTATTTGAGTTTGACACTGTTAAGAATGAGGCTTAAATTGGGGACGTACAACCGAAGTTTTTCGTAACTCTAAATCTCAATAAAAAACTTTTCCACCGTACTTGTGTTACCATAATAAATTATGTTCAAAAAGTTCTTAAACTTTCCACCAACGACCAGTAAATTATCTTTGAAATCTTTCCAAACCTTTAACTTAATTTTGTCCGACTATATTTTTTTTATTATTGGGCCTAAAATGCAATATCTTTTATTTTTATCTTATTCCACGTTTCAACTGATCTGGATCTGGGTACGTAGCCGAATGGCACAAACGCTCTCGAAACGAAACGCTCGTAGATATCTATCTCTATCGCTCTTGCGTATTGGCGCGACAGAGCCAGACTACCTTTCGCGGCGTTTCGGTTTCGTTTTGCATCGCAGAAATGCCATTCAGCTACGGCACCAGGCGTACCTGCGAGGGCTGGCTGGAGGTCGCTCTGAACCGCGTAAAGTAGCGTGCTCTTGTGTTGGAGGCCAAGACAAGAATCACTTTGGATCGTCGTGCCAGCAAAGTAAGTAAGTATAAGCATGGTCGCGCGATAAACCCCGCCTACCAGATTCTTCTTCTTCTTCTTCCACCTAAGCCTTTTCCCATTATCTGGGGTCGGCTCTCCTTGTCCTCATTCTCCACACTGTACGATTTTTTGCAGTTTTGGCGTCTATATTTGTATTTTTCAGGTCATTTTGGACCGTTGTCAGCCAAGTAGCAGAACGTCTTCCACGGCCGCGTGTCGTCGTTGGCAGATCCAATGCCACTTGTACCATGTGATCAGAAGCGACCGCGTCTGAGCACGCGACCGTACCAGCATAATCGCTTTTCTTTCAGTTTTTCTTCAATGGGTGCCACCTTAAAACTGCCTCTTACATATTCGTTGCGGATTTTATCCCTCCGAGTAACCCCAGCCGACCAGCGAAGTATACGCATCTCTGTTGTATGCAGTTTCTGGATATGTTGTTTTGTTGATGCCCAGCATTCGGTTCCATAAAGCATGGCGGGTCGTACTGCGGTTTTATATAATTTACCTTTTATTTTTAAAGGCATTCTGCTATCGCACATAACACCGGTCAACTGCCTCCACTTCATCCAGCCTACTGTAGTTCTATGGGTTACGTCTCTATCAATTTTGCCATCGTCGCTGATAAACCCCGCCTACCAGATGTAGTTACAAATGTCGTATCAATAATCTATACAAAAAGTAAAAAAAAATCTGGTAACCCAGTGCCAGATATGTACGTACGTTCCGTAGTCGCTTCTGGGTACTTAGCCTACGTCACAATCGCTTATGCTTCGTAAGCGTTTCGTAACCTAGCTTTGTCTATCGCTCTTCTGTAGTGCGTGACAAAGACAGACTGTATTTCTATCGTCACGTAGCGTCAACAAAGGTCACTTCGGCTGAGGGGACAGGTGCGCTCTATTCGTAAGCGCTTCTGTTGCTATGAGTCGCTATACGTGTTATGGCTTCATTGCTATGCTCGTAGCTCGCACGCGTAGGCATTAAATGTACAATATCATTTACATACGCACTACGGCTTTCAGATCTTGTCTTGTCGCGACATAGTTAATGTTTTACGATGCAATGCTCGTTGCCATAGAAACAGCAGCCGGCGTATTATGATTCCAATTTTATCACTTATCCACGTGGATAAAGCATCCGTCGCGTTTTGGCAAGTATGTCAGTGTGAGAGGGACAGTTGTCTTATCCACGTGGACAAGTGATAAAATTGGAAGCATAATACGCCGGCAGGAAATCTATTTCAAAGTGCCTAAGAATCTGATACTCTAAGAATATGTAATATACATATCATATTAATAAACTGTTTAGAAAAAATGTTTATCTAAGAGTAAATAGTCGTATTTATGTGATGACACGGCATCTAATAAACCCGAACATCAATTTTAAAACGGTTTAATATCCTCTCTAATATTTTCTCATCACTAGATTTTATACCATCGCCATCGAACCGTGAACACCTCACAAAATTACTCGCACGCTGCCGAGGGTGAAATTCAGGTGCGACGATATCTTTGGTGCTTGGGGCGGGTTACCTGAGAGAAAGGGACACAGCTATATCAGATATATAGCTCCGTTTCGCTCTCTCAACCTAAATTGAACGGAGTTATTATTTCATGGTAACCCCCAGAACAAATTATACAAAACCTCTTTTATTACGTCTTTATACATGCATTATTAAGGTTTAAACTCGAAAAGCAGCTTACAGAATATTCTTCTAAAGGTATTAAACGATGTTTTAGATATTCCATTAAGTTCATTACAAAGCTCAGGTTTGAAAATCAAAAATAACCTAGAAATTGGACCTATCTAAAAAGTTATTATCAGGGCCCGTAACTTTCATGCCAATGACATAAATTTGACGTCACGCTGCATAATAGAATGATTCAAGAGTTTTATTTAATAATTAATCATTATTCATCAATCATTTTAATCATGACTTTAAAACTAATCTATTCATATGTGAAATAATTAATACCTACTCGATACGTGAAAAGTAAATTAAATTATATGTTTATTTTTTAAATTATATTTGTTACCATATTTAAATAAATTATCAAATCAAAACAAATTGTTTCCTTTTCGTTTCACGTATCAAGTAGGTATTAATTATTCCACGTGGTATGAATAGCTTACTTTTGAAGTAATTAGTACATGATAAAAACTGCTTAATGAATAATGATTAATTATTTCAATAAAACTATTTGAACCGTTCTATATACAGCGTGACGTCAAATTGATGTCATCGGCAAGAAAGTTACGGGCTCTGGTTATTTAATAAATCGTCACGATTCTCTGAATCTTGATTTGTGTATCTACAACGGTTGCTTTATGAATTATTGAACAGCTATTATAAGTATTTTACTAGGTATTTTAAGTAAATTTGGACGAGCCAAATGAAGTAAAGCCAATATAATGGATATTTAAATTTTCGACACTTAATAGTTGTAGCTGACCAGTTCATCACTCTTTGTTGAACTTGGCCTTTGAATCTACATACATAGAAGTTTGCGTCTTAACTTTTAGTTTCTTTTACTTTGTTGGACTTTATTTTCATAAAATTGTGCAAATGTTACTTTAACACTTTCGCTACCAAGAACCCGACTGTCGGGCACACCGCTCGTAGAAGCGTAGCCGATTACATGGGGAAACCCGTATGTAGCGAAAATGTCGTAGCGCCGCGTAGAGCCCGGTTTCGAAAGTGACATCAAACTTTTGAAATGTTTAGGTACGTTATGTTCTCAACTTATTGTCCCGGATTTTTTAGAACCTCTTTTTGACACATTTCCATTGAAATTTGTAGAGATGTGGCTAAGACGAATCGTTTGCAAAATCTAGCGATTATTTACGAATTGAATCGATTGTATGATGTAATTGAAAATATAATTGAAATTGTAAACTAGAAACGATTATTAAAACTAAACTTAACAAAGCACCGATTGCTAAAATCTTGTCACTGAAATAAGCCGCGAAATTCAAATTTTCTTTGGTACGATAAACGATTTATTCGTTAGTATTAGTAATAAACCTGTTTTCATCTTATTTAATTTTATTGTAATTTTTACTTCTTTAAAGTATCGTATATTATAATTAAATAATCGATTTCTATCAACTGACGGAAATGTCATTTGAATCGAAGTGATAGACTCTGCTACAACACTAGTTTAAAAATAAAAATGAACGATAAATGACATGATAAGTAAAAGCTGTGTGATAAATTAATATCGTAAAATACTCACCAACGAAGATCCGCAAAAATATAACATGTGTTAGATTATGTTTAAAGTAAGCGAAATATTGTTTTTAAGTACTTGATTTTTTTAAATATTATTACAGGATTTTATTTAAAATTTCATTAGGTGGCGCGAGTTTACGTTTTGTGGACGATGTCATGTGTCAAAAAGAGGTTCTTACAAATCCGGGACAATAGTGGAGTCTGACTATTTATGCATCAGTGGATCGTGATGAATATGGACCATGCTAAAAGCACTGTGGAGCGATTTCAATCAAAAACAATCGACTAACAAAGAAAAAAACCTATATGTTTTAAAACGTTATTGTCTATTATGTATTATTTTGTCTTTATATTTGCAACGTTTTCAGGAATACAGTAGTTTGAAGTACCGCGTCACGGCTGGCTGTCACTTGTTATCATAGATGCTATTCCCATTGGTCAAAGGTTACTTATAAAGACCAAACTACAGATGTAGTGCAAAAGGAGTTGCCTTCGTATTGTTACGGAAACGTACGAACGTGTCTTGCTGTTTCAGTCAGTCTCAGTACAATATGTACTGAAACTGATTGAACTAGCATGACAAATACGAACGTTTCCGAAGGAAACCCTTTTCGCACTACGTCTGTACAGTAACTGTTAAATGCTTTCATGCAAAAGACTACAAATCAAATTTGCTCGTATTTAACAGCGGGTTATTCACGTTTAACTCTTTATAGTTCTGTAACATTTATAAAATCTGTATCTAAATATGACTTCTGTCTAGATTTCTCTATTAATCTTCTGGTGCTTTATTTCATGATTGGTGGGATATCATATATTGTAAATGCAGTCAGATATTTTATTGCTATAGATTGACGTGACAGTATCTCATTGCGTCACACATCACACGACTATTTAAGCTAGGAACATACTACGCGGACGTCCGGTCCGCGACCGATCAGTGTGCAGTGTGCACGGCCTTCGGGACGTGGTTTCGGCTGACCAAAACATCCAGCGAGCCAGATTTCGATCGGACGTCCGTGCGCTCAAGGCCACGTCCACGACCGACGACCGATAGTTTGCACGGTTAAGTGTATATTCATTGTCTAGATCCGCGTCCGCGGTCGCGCGACGGCGGACGTTCGCGTAGTATGTTCCTAGCTTTATAAAGGAAGGGTAGTCACGGCGAACTAATCTCGCGCCAATGATGTCCTAGCTGCAGATGTATTAATGACATAGGGACGGGTTGTCTATCTCGCGGCGACATACTCTCGCGGCAATTATGTGCTAACCCTGCTGGGTCAGTGTATAGTGGTTTGTGCGATAGGAATGACGGTAGTCATGTGGTCGCCGATACACTTGAGATTGACACGATAACCGCGGGGCTATATTTAGCTTATCGACTCGCCACTGTGGCACACAATCACTTTCATTGATATGATTCATTGAAATGATAATACACTGCATATTCGATATCGGGTGTCGTCAGTTTTGTTATTTTAGGTAGATTATTTTTATTTCGAACAGGATTTTAACTTTTTTGAACTTTGTCATCAAGTTATCGTTCAAGGACTCTGTTGTATTTTGTATGTGTATTATTTTGTGTCTTTTATATTCCTGTAACTATTGTATATGTGTGCTTTATATGAATACTAGCTTTTGCCAGCGGCTTCGCTAGCGTTAGAAAGAGACAAAAAGTAGCCTATGTCACTCTCTATCCCTTCAACTATCTCCACTCAAAAAAACACGTCAATTCGTCGCTCCGTTTTTCCTGAAAGACGGACAAACAAACAGACACACACACACTTTCCCATTTATAATATTAGTATGGAAGCATGGATAGTGTCTAAAGTGTCAACAAATCTTTTTTTATTGACTTAATCGTGAGACTACATTCTTCCACGTTATTATCAAGGATTGGCTAAATAAAGAATGTTTTTTTTTGAAATCTATTCTCCAGATTTTAACTAAGTAATATAAAAATAACCTACCTCAAAGACTAATATCCTCACGTTTCTACATCGTTTCTAACATATAACCAACGGATAGGTACCGAAAATAGTGAAAGCTGACCCAAAATACACGATAGTTAAAACATAAGAATTTACCCCGCGGCCTGAGGCATGAAATAACACAAATATTATTACGAAAAACTTTGGGTAGGCCCTGCGAAAAGAAAACAGTTGTGAAACGAAAACCGCCGCCTTTTGGTATCACTTTAGTTCTTGGAAATTGGTTTTGTTTATTTTAAATTGCGGAAGGGGCTTAAGCTCTCGCGCGTATCTCAGCGCGATGCCGCGAACGCGAGTGTGGAGGGCGCTTAAGCTGGTCCCACCGCGAGCTTCCTATCGGCTAAAAAACGAACAAAAGATTTATAAAAGATGGCGATGTTTCTAGTTATAGCGGTGAGCTATCAAAATCGCCGTGTCTCTTTTACAATGCCGATAGCTCCTACACTTACCAGTAAGCAATAGTTTGTACAATGGTGCTCCCACACTTATAAATAATAATAGCACGGTATGACAACGACAGCGCGATGACATTGACATTACGCTGTCCCTTTCATATTGTGTTATTAATATTTATAACAGCCAGTGTGGAAGCACCGCAGGTAAGTACCTGTGAATCATGTTTTCGAATATGATAAAAAATGGTAGGCTGCTGATACAGTTTGTAAAATGACTCCTTTTTTTACCGAAAATCTATAGAGATCTGGTAACAAAATAGACAGTTTCATATTTACACTTTCCTGAGAGTTTTTTGAGAAAATAAATAATATTAGATCTTAACATCATGAACTCTTTTATTTAAGTAATATAACCGATATAACGTAACCATAAACCCCGATATAGTGGACCGAGTTCCGTCAAACATGGCTATTAAGAACACAACAACCGTTTTCAAACAAAAAATCTAAATCAGTTCATCCGTTCAGGAGCTACGATGCCACAGACAGACATACACGTCAAACTTAAAACACCCCGTCGTTTTTGCGTCGGAGATTAAAAATCGAAGATTGTGATCCAAAAATGTACAAACTTTCTGAGCATTGCTGAGGTACTACAGGACACTCGATGGCATGATAATCTTCAGAATCTTTACTTATTGAGTTAGGTGATTAATTCTAGCCAAATTATAGGTCCGTTATTAGTTTTACGTTATATTTACCTTTCATCATCACTGGCCTCTAACATCAAGATTCTTATATCAAATGATAGGTTAAGCAGCGTCCATTACTTTGCGGCGCTTCCGCAAATGGCTAGTGAGCCCAATGCGAGAGCGGCAGCCGCGACCGCAAGTCTGGCAGAAGGATGAGGCCGTGTCCAGTGACAAAGGTTGGTTAGCGCGCTGGTGTCTTTATTCTCGCCTTTATCTTTAAGAGTTTAGATTATATTTTATTTACTGTACCTATTCTATAGATGTCAGATTAAATTGCAATGAAGCCGGCAGTCATCTAACTTCAAGTTTTCCAGCTGGCACATGTCGAAGGGAACTTGTGTGGAAAATGTGTACGAAGTTCAATGCCTTGCTTGTTAGCGCGGGATTTTCTCGGCTTAAGCCGTATCGTGTATCTATTGGAAAACTAGTCTGATAATAAATAGGTATTATATGATAGGACATTTCACAAAACTGATCATACAGGTAGGGGAACGTTGCTATCATTGGACCACTTAACTCCTAACTATCATTTAAAACTCATATACATTAGACTATATTGACCGGGATATAGACCGTGATTATCTTTTTGATTTAGTTTTTTGGTAACGCTGAGCTGAGTGAACGCAGCCGACGCGCGCGAAGGAGGGTAGATCGCGCGCTGTCAACGCAACTTTGACCCGCCTTCGTTAGTTTTCCGAGATCATTATGCGTGCAACTGCGTCGAAATATCGGGAGCTCTACAAAAATCAAAAAGGTAATCATACAGGTACAGTCTAACCAAAAAGAGTAATCAAAAAGTGGCCACATCGTAGTGTCGTCCCGTTTTCTCACACAAAGGGATCGCACTACAATGTTGCCACTGTTTAATGTCTACTCTTTTTGATCAGACTGTAAATATTGAATACTTACATTATATGAGTATTGGAATAAGTTACGCGATACAAGTTATGAAAAATATATGACTGCAACTTTTGGTTCCAGTTAGTAAGAAATGCGATTTTTTTGCGACATTTACGCAACCTAGGAACATATTCTACAATATTAAAATACTAAAGTAATGTTTTATGTTTGTGTTTAGACTGTTTAGAAGCAGTAGTTATATAAAGAAATAGATATTTGGCAATACTTATCCTGCATTTACAGAACATTATAATACAGCGCTGCCCTTTACATGCTTCCCCAGGCCCTCCGGAAGACCTGATTAAACTAACACCTGACGCAATCTTGTGGTTTGGGTTGGGACCCTGAATGTAGACTTATAAAGTTAAAACTTTAGCTACATAATGTTTGAAATGTTTATGTAAATGCGCCATACGATTAAATAAATGTACACCCTACGTTTTGAAGCTTTCTTTCTATTCATTTTTCATTTTCTCATAGATTCATTCATCTTACGATAATATCTTAAGCGTTCAAAAGCATGTTGATGACAGATAATTAGACGCTTGAGACGCGTTACAGACTTTTGTATAAATTTATAATCTTATCTTCTATGAAAGCTCTTTTTGAGCTTGGCTTATAATTACCAGCGTGCGTAGCCGAATGAACAAACGCTCACGAAACGAAACGCTCGTAGATATCTATCTCTATCGCTCTTGCGTATTGGTGCCACAGAGCCAGACTATCTTTCGCGACGTTTCGTTTTCGTTTGGCGTCGTAGAGATGCCATTCGGCTACGGGGCATGAACTTTCATAAATTTCAGACGAGTAGGTAAATATAAAGCGGCAGTTACGGTGCAAAATAAAAGCTTTAACTTTTCAGAATACTTTATACTTTGAAACGAAAATTACGGAAAATGTATGTAATTTTACTCGAAAATCTCCAGGTAGAAAATGTCTTGAAACGAGTTGGGAGCCGTCTTAGAATTCCTCGTAAGATAAATCTGTATACTGCTCCTTTGAAAGTTATATAAAGATAAAAGATTATAGCAGTCTTGGGTATTTCAATTTCATTAAAGTCGTCTAAGCAAATAAATTCAGAACCATTGAGTTAATTTGAATCTTGTATCTGACTCGAGAGACAGCAAAACTATGTTAACTTGGATCTGAGAAACAGTGCAGCTGGCTTAGCTAAAGTGTTGACGCTACGCAACGATTGAAACACAGTCTGTCTCTGTCACGCCATCGCCTCTATTGATTGATTGATTGATTGAAAAGAGCAATAGGGAGAGCTGAAGGAGTCTACTGTCCACTAATATTCAATGTGACATAATTGATACATTTTATGTTAATTCTCATCAAAATCACTTTTTCAATCCCTAATAAAAGGTAAAATAAGTGTTCCATATGTACAAGTTTTCCTATTGTATTACAAATTTCAGTATAAGTAGTTGTGTATGGGTACCAAGAAAGGGAAGTAACAAAAATGTATGGTAATTCCGGGATACTTTTTTTCTCTTATTGAGATAGAAAGCGCTTGTTATTATCAGTAGAACTCACCTACAATTCAGTAAAAATATGAAAAAATGGACTAATATACATATAAAAAAGAAACGCTCAGCTAGCTACGTTACTCTCATGAAACGTGAGCGTTTGACGGTGGCTAGATACCCAGTCTTCAACAAAACTAGACATTTAGAAACCTTGTTTATTTTATAGTCTACTGGATTTCAGATGCATTTGAATGAGATTTATTTATTCTAGCGAAATTGCACTTCTTAAGTCATTTACTTGTAACAAGAAACTTTACTTCATTGACACGCAACTATGGGAACAAATCAAATTATTTTTAACAAATATTTTGATGTGTGTTTTACTTCATTGACTTAAAAAATCCATACTAATATTATAAATACATATATAAGAATATCCACGTAATCCATACTAATATTATAAATGGGAAAGTGTGTGTGTCTGTTTGTACATTTAATGACGTTTTCCGTGACGTCATAAGTTTATGCTAAAGGCTCTGTTGCTTTTTCTTTTATTAGAAAAAAGGGGCAATTTTGACTGGCTGGTAATTTCAACCAATATATTTTTACACAACAACCTGTACAACTTTGCCCCCTTTGTCAAACAAATAACTACTTCCTTGAGCTCGAAACATCTTGCAGCAGCATCCCAAACTAAAAGTCCTTTACTAAACCAAGATGGATGGGCTTTTGTCAAGTCCCCTCTTAACGTTGCTATAAAAAAGGTTTGGGTGCAGGACAATGTTTAAAAGAAAAGGGAATTCAGTCGCATTCAGATGTATCTGAGCGAACTAGGTGCTCAAAAACATCGGCACACGCATAGAGTTGCAAATGGAAAAAAAAAACAGTTTTTTTTTCAGATGAACAAAACATTCGACAATACGGTTTTTCATGAGTTGTAACGTTTCAATAACAATAACGTACATTATAATTCGTTTAACATTCAGTATACAAACGTTGATTGAGGAATTTCCGATGCAGCGTGAAGCGTGGAAAGGCGGAGGTGGTGTTGTCAACAGTAAAAATAGCAATAACTACCAACTACAGATTTCGTAAATGTTAGTTTTATAGGACCAGAAATTAAAGTTATTAAAATAAAATAATTCGTTTATTAGTTAACATAAAGCCTAAAAAACCGTATAAAAGTATTAACTGCATTGCAAATTTTCAGATTTCGTACTTAACTTTCTTACTTAAAAACATATTCCAGAAAAAAACTGTTTTTTTTTGAAGCCAGAAAAAAACCGTTTTTTGCAACCTACACACGCACTCTGACGCCTTGACATTAGAAAAGTACATTACGATACAAGTGTGTAAAAAAGGAAGTTCGAAACGAGTGGCGATAAATTAAAACACGACCGAAGGAAATTTTATGAGAGCTGTGACCGCTCCTAGTTTATCTGCCGGCGTATCATGCTTACAATTTTATCACTTGTCCACGTGGATAAGACAACTGTCACTCTCACACTGACATACTTGCCAAAGCGTGACGGATGCTTTATCCAAGTGGATACGTGATAAAATTGGAATCATAATACGCCGGCTGATGGCGACTAATAAACCCTTTCGCTCGCTATCGTATAAAGTGAACTTAATCCATATGTAACGAATACAATAGAAGCTTTAAGATTAGACATTTCGTTTCCAATTTTATATTAGTTTTACGATGTACTAAATGAAATCGCATAAACTTACTGAACACATAAAATAGTACATTACGATACAAGTGCGTAATAAAGTAAGTTCGAAACGAGTGGCGATAAATAAAAACACGACCGAAGGGAGCGTTTTAAATCGTTACGTTATGAATTTCCTTTTCGCACATTGTACAGATGAGCCTCCAAAGTTTCGACCTGGCATATAATGAACCACTTCTCGCACTAGTGCGTAAAAAAACACCATCTGTACTGAAAAAGATTTATATTCCTTTGTTTGTGATGTCTATTTCAGTTTATATGTATTATATTTCCGAGTTATGATGTACATAGAATTTACGGAATATCTTAATAGTTTGGGTGTCAATGTCGACAGATACTAAGAGAAAGCCCATTTATATAAACAAAGGATAAGGCGAGGCAATCTTAATATTCTTGTTTGATGCGTCTTAGCGGAATGCTGCAATTCGATTGGTTGATGGGTCCACGTCACGCGCTCGATTGGTCGCATAGACTGCACGCTTGGCTCGCTTTTATGTACAGCACAGAGATGTGACTGACATATCTGTGTCGTCGGTATCATTTTGTCACCCGTGTGACAAGTCCTTACCAAGTATTATATGAGTCGAAGTATTAGTGAGAATTTTATATGAGTCGAAGTATTAGCAAAGCTTTTGAATCAAAATTTTCATTATATGTGTACATATAATACTTGGGAGTACCAACAAAAGGGAACTTGCCTGTCCTTAAAGTAAATTATTTTATATCATGCACGAAATAAAGCATCAGATAATTATAAGGTAACTAGCTTTTTCCCGCGGCTTCGCTCGCGTTGAATTCAAAAATTGCTGAATGCTCTGTAGAAACATCCGCCCCTTCGTTTTAGGGAAGTGGGTGGTTAGAAAGAGACAAAAAGTAGTTCAGGAAAAACATACAGGGTGAAGGGCGTCAAAAAAAAGTTTGTCAAAAATGCCCTTTTCCTCGCACCTTGTATGTTTTTTCCAAAATTTGTAAATTCCATTTCTCATCAATTTGAAATCAAGGGAAGGTCTCCTTAGACCATTTTCACGTAGGATCACGGAATCTCATAGCTGCCCTTACTGACCCGCTATCAAAATACACCCTGTATATACTTCTAAGTCTTATAACCCTATTAATTTTGCTACATCCATACTAATCCATACTAATATTATAAATGGGAAAGTGTGTGTGTCTGTTTGTTTGTCCGTCTTTCACGGCAAAACGGAGCGACGAATTGACGTAACTTTTTAAGTGGAGAAAGTTGAAGGGATGGAGAGTGACATAGGCTACTTTCTAACGCGAGCGAAGCCGCGGGCAATAGCTAGTATTATAATATGGAAAGTGTGTGTGTCTGTTTGTTTGTCCGTCCTTCACGGCAAAACGGAGCGACGAATTGACGTGATTTTTTTTAATGGAGATAATTGAAGGGATGGAAAGTGACATACGGCTACTTTTTGTCTCTTTCTAACGCGAGCGATACCGCGAGCAAAAGCTAGTTTTCCATAATTAGGTACAATTAGTAATTGTGCGATGTCTGAACTACCCAATATTTTCCATCA
Source organism: Leguminivora glycinivorella (assembly GCF_023078275.1). Classification (NCBI taxonomy): domain Eukaryota; kingdom Metazoa; phylum Arthropoda; class Insecta; order Lepidoptera; family Tortricidae; genus Leguminivora; species Leguminivora glycinivorella. The sequence continues at coordinate 5,968,681 of NC_062971.1, forward strand.
AGATATATTACAAACTACTTAGGGGAAGGTAGCCCAAAGAGGGCATAGCGCCCAAAGCGGGCACTGGATTTAATGTTGCCATTTCCAAATGGAGCGCACAATTTAAAATATAATACGCTCAAAAGCGAGTATATGGTTTTTAAAGCGGGTGGCAAGTGCCCAACGTATGTCCCTCCTATTTTATTGAATGGGCAGATACTGAAAAGGGTGTCGTCTTTCAAATACCTTGGGCATTTGGTAACCGAAGACCTGCGTGATGATGCCGACATCGAATGGGAACGCAGAGCATTGGCAATGAGAGCGAATATGATAGCGCGCAGGTTTCAACGATGTACAGACCAAGTCAAAATAACACTGTTTAGATCGTACTGTACATCGCTGTATACGTATAGCCTATGGACAAGATATACCTACTCAGCCCATGCCCGTTTTGCCCTAAGCCGATGCCCACTTTAGGCGGCCCTAGGGCAAAGCGAGCAATCGTAGAGGTTTTTAAAAATGCGTATTATTTCTTTTGTTTACCATTTTTAGATAAATTAAGCCATCCTCCATGGAAAAGTATTAAATAATGTACCTTTTGGCAGAAACAACAATAAGCTTAAAAACCACTTTTTTTCAACTTTCCCTTAAGGTGCCCTCTTTGAGCCACCTTACCCTACGATATAGGATCGTCGTCACCCACAATTTACTCTGTAATTCTAGTCGGCCGAAACTAGTTATAAGGCTGAGCACACATGTTACATTATGTCACACTTATTAACAGCTCTAATATCTTCCACTTATGATCCCACTTTGTATTAATTGTTCTACGTTGTCTCATAGAAGGCGCTGCAAGGTCGAGTAGAACTCGCACTTGGCCGGTTTTTCTGTCTGTCCGTCCGTCCGTCCGTCCGTCCGTCCGTCCGTCCGCGGATAATCTCAGTAACCGTCAGCACTAGAAAGCTGAAATTTGGTACCAATATGTATGTCAATCACGCCAACAAAGTGCAAAAATAAAAAATGGAAAAAAATGTTTTATTAGGGTACCCCCTACATGTAAAGTGGGGGCTGATATTTTTTTCATTCCAACCCCAACGTGTGATATATTGTTGGATAGGTATTTAAAAATGAATAAAGGTTTACTAAGATCGTTTTTTGATAATATTAATATTTTCGGAAATAATCGCTCCTAAAGGAAAAAAAGTGCGTCCCCCCTCTAACTTTTGAACCATATGTTTAAAAAATATGAAAAAAATCACAAAAGTAGAACTTTATAAAGACTTTCTAGGAAAATTGTTTTGAACTTGATAGGTTCAGTAGTTTTTGAGAAAAATATGGAAAACTACGGAACCCTACACTAAGCGTGGCCCGACACGCTCTTGGCCGGTTTTTTATTTTATCACTTTGTCGGCGTGATTGATATACATATTAGTACCAAATTTCAGCTTTCTAGTGCTAACGGTCACTCAGTTTATCCGCGGACGGACGGACGGACGGACGGACAGACATAGCAAAACTATAGGGGTTCCTTGTTGACTACGGAACCCCAAAAATTGGTATGTACTATAGCTGATAATAAAGCTATGACTCTGCAAAAACGGGCACGTTCCGAAATAACTATTGTAAAATTATAATATAATTATCTTTAAATATAGTCATATTTTTAATTAATTACCCCCTATTCATAAACGTTATCTAAAGTTATACATAAATACATATTACATATTATAGGACATTCTTACACAGATTGACTGAGGCCCACGGTAAGCTCAAGAAGCTTGTGTTGTGGGTACTCAGACAACGATATATATAATATTAATATATAAATACTTATATACATAGAAAACATCCATGACTCAGGAACAAATATCTGTGCTCATCACACAAATAAACGCCCTTACCGGGATTCGAACCCGGGACCGCGGCGCAGCAGGCAGGGTCACTACTGACTGCGCCAGATCGGACGTCAAGCCGATAAAGTTCGTTTGTCCCTTTTTCGACGTATTGGTGTGACAGAAAGGGACAAACGAACTTTATCTGCTTGATAACTTTATAAACGTTTATGAATAAGTGGGTTAGTATTTTATTTTTATTTCTTGGACGTGATATCATATGCGTATATAACTATACTGTCATCTGTAAACAATTGGCGGTATGTCAAAAAAAAACCACTTTTGAATTAGTTACACCATTGCAAGGGTTAAAATATACTGGGTGCATAAAACAAAATTAAACGTATTTTACCCAACATTACTAAATAATAACAATTTAAAAATGTAGTAAGTAAATAAATTGTGGACGAGCATTTAAGATTACAATTTCTTAGTAATAAACCTTTGGAGAATAAACAGTATTCGCTTTACGATTTTCGCTTGAACACGAATATGATTTTATGTTCATACCTAACTAAAATCTAGTAATAAATAAACAACGAATACCGAGAAATGTAAAACTTATTACGTCAAAATAAATATCGTATTCTGGTATTTAAAGGTTGGTAATATTCCAGTAGCTATTTTCTTTGTTATTTTCCACTTATTTTCTGTATACTCAGTAATCACTTATTCCATATTTTCCCTTTATGTACAGTTAACAACACAGCCGTCAATACAGACAAAGTGCCAATATGTATACAGAACTTTATTGCCTGTACATTAAGGTGTGTATACATATTTTTGGCACTTTGTCTGTATTCACAGCTGTGTTGCTGACTGTACATTATCTGCCATTCATGTTGAATGATTTCTAGAATAAAAAGTACGAGTATGATCTACATTATTATTAATCCAGATTATAAAAACTTTTTTCTACTCGTCGACTTTAATCTGTCAATTAGATCACTACAGACTAAACTATAAGTGCTGACTTTTCAGTGTTGGATAGTCTTTGACACTTAGTCAACTATAATATTTCATTAAAATTCACTTTAGTTAACTGAAAAAATTTAAAAATAGAACTTCATACAAGTTCTATACTAATTTGCGATACCTGGCAATTTTTTTTGCATCTGAAACACATTTTTTTTTATCTATCGCGTTATCGACCAATCACAGACGGTTATTACAAACAATTGGTTGCTAAGTAATTCGATGTTGATACAACGGTGAACGACGCCATTAACATTAATTATGATGATATTTTTCGTCCATTGATGATGAAGATGATGACTCATAGAAAAAGTATTGTATACAATAGTGATATAATTAAGCTTTTCACTCTCGTACCGTATTAGGCTCACCAAGCAAGCAAGCTCACTCAGCAGCAAGCTTCGTAGCCTAATAGTACGGTACGAGAGTGAAAAGCTTAATTATATCACTATTGTATACAATACTCAGCAAGCTTCGTAACCTAAACATGGTACTCGACTGGAAAGCTTTGAATTATATCACGATTGTATAAAATACTATATTGGGTACAAGCGTGGCTGAGCATTAGGTAAACATCTTACGTGCTACGCATATCTACTGGGTACGTAGTCAAATGTAGAAACTCTTTCGATAATTTCGTTACCCTAGTTATCTCTATCATTCTTCCCGCTCTTCCGTATTGGCGCGACAGAGCCAGACTTCGTTTCGATCGGCGTTTAGCGTCAACGATTTTCATTTCAGCTAGGCCGGCTGTTTAGTAAATCAAGTCTTACCTGAAACTCAAAATATAATATTAATGTAACGTGTTTTCGTATTTTCGCATGAGGTGTTCGCTCCTTCATGTAATTATTCAACATGTTGATAATGCTTAGAATAACAATTATTTAGCTGAGTCACACCCTCTCAGCACTTGTCATGTATGATAAAAGGTATTGGCGCCTAAGATGGCCCTGTTCTTAATATTGCACTTTCAAAATATTTTTTGTAAGTGTAAATGAGTTTCAAAAAAAAAAATTATAGGATATTCTTACACAGATTGAATGAGTCTCACGGTAAGCTCAAAAAGGCTTGTGTTATGGGTACTCAAACAACGATATATATAATATACAAATCGAAACTTCACAGGAAGATTCCTTAAGACATATGACTGACTACGTGTTTCAGGTTTTTTGTAAATTTAACCCCTAAAAGGGTGAAAAGGGGGTGATAAAGTCAAAAAATCAATATGGGTATCGTTTTTATGGTTTATCGGGTCGCTGATCACGATAAACACAACGTTTTTAAAATCTAACGAGGCGGAAGTGAAATACCTTCTCCCCTGTCGTGGTGCAATGGGGTTTAAATATATAAAAGAAGATATTGACTGACTGATTGACATATCAACACACAGCCGAAACTGTTGGTCCTAGAGATTTCAAATTTGGCACATAGGTTCCTTATATGGCGTAGAGGAGCACTAAGAAAGGATTTTTCAAAATTCTCCTCTTAAAAGGGTGAAATGGGGGTTCAAAGTTTGTATGGGGAAACAAGATTAGTTTGACTATTTTATTCGAAACTTCACAGGAGGATTTCTAAAGAAATTTGACCCCTAAAGGGGTGCAAAGGGGGTAAAGTCAAAAGCACAATATGGGTATCGTTTTTATGGTTTATCGGGTCGCTGATCACGATAAATACAACGATTTTAAAATTTAATGAGGTGGAAAAGGAAATTTTCTCCCCTGTTGTTGTGCAATGAGGTTAAAATATCCAAAATAGCCATAAGTATAGCTTTAGTTTTTATCTTTACTTCTGGTTCAAGAGATTTCAAATTAACACGGAAGTTCCTTAGAGGAGCACTAAGAAAGGATTTTTTATAGTTCACCTCCTAGCATGATAATTTGACAGGGGCAAGGACAGGGACAGGAACGTGATAGGCTTAGGGATAGGGATAGAGACAGGGACAGGGGCCGGGGCAGGGGCAGGGGCAGGGGCAGGGGCAGGGGCAGGGACAGGGACAGGGACAGGGACAGGGACAGGGACAGCGACAGGGACAGCGACAGCGACAGCGACAGCGACAGCGACAGCGACAGCGACAGCGACAGCGACAGCGACAGCGACAGCGACAGCGACAGGGACAGGGACAGGGACAGGGATAGGGATAGAAATAGAGGACGGGGACGGGGATAAAATGCAGGTGGCTCAGTGGGAAGGTATTAGTAAGTAGGCATCGGCGAGTATCCTGCATCCGTAATAACTATTACATTCAATGTGCTGTAAGAAGATCGTTGTTTGCTTGCCTTTTATATGTTTACGTTTGCAATAAGTATAAGCAAAATGGAAAAAATTGTAAGCGATAATGCAAGGAAGTACTTTCTACCCTATCGACCATTGCGTCGATATACTGGCTATGTGGGTTGTATGAAGTGTTGAAGTTGTTTTGTGGGTTGTAAATATTTAAATAGGTAAAATACATACATATTCGTACCTACTACCTACGCTGTGGTCGCTTTGTAACAATTCTACAATCATTGCAAGAATTTATTTTAAAGCAATAGTAATATGTGTAAGGTACAGTCAGCCAAAACCGAACCGTACAGCAAATAGATCAGTTACAATGGCCCTCCAGTCGAGAATTGCCCCGCTTTACCTTAATCGAAATAATCGCGGACATCTGTACCTACAAAGAAACCTACGGATCCAAATGAAAATCTTATTTTTTGTAAACGTTTCAATAAGAATACTTTTATTACGCGGGCGAAGCCGCGGGTAAAAGCTAGTATAATATACAAATACTTATATACCTACATAGAAAACATCCATGACTCAGGAACAAATATCTGTGCTCATCACACAAATAAATGCCCTTACCGGGATTCGAACCCAGGACCGCGGCTTAGCAGGCAGGGTCACTACCGACTGAGCCAGCCCGGTCGTCAAATAAAATAATATTAATGTAACGTGTTTTCGTATTTTCGCATGAGGTGTTCATTCCTTCATGTAATCATGCAACATGTTGCTAATGCTGGAATAACAATTGTTCATCTGAGTCACACCCTTTCAGCACTTGTTATGTATGATATAAGGTATTGGCGCCTAAGATGGCCCTGCCGGCGTATCATGCTTCCAATTTTATCACTTATCCACGTGGATAAAGCATCCGTCACGCTTTGGCAAGTATGTCAGTGTGAGAGTGACAGTTGTCTTATCCGCGTGGAAAAGTGATAAAATTCGAAGCATGATAGACCGGCTGTTCTTAATATTGCACTTTCAAAATATTTTTTAAAGTCAAATACAGGTCGAACGCGATTAATTAACATTATTTTTACCTTTGCTGGGACGTCAGTCTTCCGCGACCACGGCCAGTGCAACCTGGCCGAAACGTTGGGAAAAAAGGTAAAAATAATGTTAATTAATCGCGTTCGACCTGTATTTGACTTTAAATATGTGTACAAAGCGCGAGAAGTTAATGTGTTAAAATATTTTTTGTAAGTGTGAATGAGTTTCAATTAAGTGCACATACAAATAATATAACCACTATTCCATACATTTCCTTCAAAATTGCCGAAGTGTTTTCTCTAGTTTTACTTATAAGTAATTTACTACTACACGAATTACGTCTTTATTCCAATAAACAAAAAAATGTGACACAAAGGGTTAACGTGACTATTGCTGTTGGCATTACATTTCGGGTCGATTTATTTGTATTTGTATCCCAGCAAAACCAGAAATCGAAATTTGCTTACTTAATTTTGAATTTTAATGACGTGTTAAAATTGACATTTAGGTATATGTTAACAACCCTCACGATCGTATCAGCTCGTACTTAAAGGGGTATGGTTATTTTTTACATAAATTACTTGCTTTTCTCCGCGGCTTTGCTCGCGTTAGAAAGAGACAAAAGGTAGCCTATGTCACTTTCCATCCCTTCAACTACCTCCACTTAAAAAATCACTTCAATTCATTGCTCCGTTTTGCCGTGAAAGACGGCCAAACAAACAGACACACTTTCCCATTTATAATATTAGTACGGATGTGTAACTCAAAGTTATCAACGTAACTAATTACCATTCTTACTCCCCATACATTAAGTGATTTGTCCGTAGTAGCATTACACACTGTAAATTATTTTTCCCCTCACTAGCTTGGAAACACGTGTTTTGTCCTTTAATACCAGCGGGTAAAAACGCATTTTGTCCACTAGTGGGTAAAGTAATTTGACGATGACGATGACGATTTGATGATGATTTACCACCTGTGGAACTACTGGAAGCAGTGATAAACGCATTTTTTGCGTTGTAGTTTCCTCGCTATAGCGAGGGGAAAAGTTTCGTGTTACACTCGGGTGCAAATGTATATTAATTCTCATGTGTTAAAAAACTCGCAAGTTCAGGATTCTATTCTCGAACCACTCGCTTCGCTCGTGGTTCAACTATAGAATCCTTTCACTTGCTCGTTTTTCAATTCCACACTCGGCGTTAAAATACAACTTTGCCCCCTTGTATAATAAATAACTAATACATAACGATGAGCCATCTTAGGCGCCGGTACCTTACACATGACTAATGATTTTACCGACCCGCTCCTTCCATTATTGGCTGAGAATATGAGAACTATTCATCCGGTGAAATCGCTTTCGCACGGAAACGTGTCTCACATGAAACTACGCTACGTTTATTGCCCTAGGGCACCTCAATCAGAAGTCCCTGAAACCCTTAGATATATGTGACGAAAATGGTAATAAACTTCTATTCTGTCGATATATATCCTGAGGTACCGGCCACATCAGAGCGTCGCGTGTCTCGGGGCGTGCAACGGACGTCCGCGCCACGCCACCTGAGTGTAATTCAAAAAGCGTCTCCTTAGTACATTTTGTATAGGAAGTACATAAGGCGCGCCGCCAAACGGCGCGGCGCGCGCCACGCCGCCGCCACGCCACCTGGGGCGCGTCTTACGTCCTTCCTATACAAAATGTACTGAGGAGACGTTTTTTGAATTACACCGTGTCCAATAAGTTTGAATACAGCACAAATAGCCAATAAAACAAAATGAACAAATAGTTACTACATTATTATTATATTTTATGAATGGCACTCTTATTTACTACATTCACAACAAATGTTTTGGAATAACTCCAGCATTAACTTGTTTACCAGCCTCAAACGCTTCTCAAACGGATCACACGCGGCACGCACCGTTTTCTTCACATTTCATCCCAAAAACTCTCGATAACCTTTTTGAAATGATCTAGGTTTATGATTTTATAAAAATTTAGTCTTCAAAACATGTATGACCATACAAAATAGTCTAATACGCCTAAACCTGGAGGCCTGGGTGGCCACTCATGTTTCGGATAAAAAACTGCCAAATTAGTCTGAAACTACGCTAGAATACCATTTGCCGAATGTGCTGGAGGTGCGTCTTGTTGGGACACATGATACTCATTCCCAAGCATCCTTTTTAACTTTAAGGCATTTTTTCTCCAAAACCTTGGTTTTAAAGAAAAAAACGTTGATTTTAACGCTTTTATCTGTAAGTACTGAAGGTAGTTTACCTCGCTTACATACTGCATCCCACACCTGGGCCGATGGTGAGCTCTGGAACCTAGGCACATTTTTCTAGTTGCCCAGAACGTTATCTATCCTCGGTACCCATAATAGTTTATTTTGGACACGTGGCGTCTGTTTTATCACATACAGATTCTCCTTATAAAAAATAACTCGTCACCTGCGTGCCGAGCAAGTATTTTGTTGGCACTTTACCTCTTTGTTTTTCTTAGACACTTCGGAAATTTCATGTACTTTGTGCTTGTATTTTATTAAGAGGAATATACTCTTGTTTAAATAAGAATTTGATGGCCTGTGATCCCTATATCTTTAGAACTGAGGTAAAATGTGAGTATTCGGACTTATTGGACACGGTGTACACTGAGGCGGCGTGGCGCGGACGTCCGTTGCGCGCCCCGAGACACGCTACGCTCTGGTGTGGCCGGTCACTGAGATGAGTAACTTTTATAAGAATCAGTTTTATTCTTATGAAGAACATTTTTATCTAGTTACTTTTATATGTAATATTGTCTTCGGTTACGCGATAGTTACCTACTCATGAAATAAAACTATGGAAACGGATTAAATCGCGTATAATGAATTTACAATTCATCCCGACGTTTCGAACACTTTACAGCATTCGTGGTCAACGGGTGACTGAGGAAAAATTGCAATGTGCCAAAACTTTTATATGCTAAATTTTTATTTTTATTTTAACACAAAATATTTTGGAAGGTTTAGACGAACTCCATTATATCATGGTACCTATGATTAACACAAAATTCTTGAAAGTAACAGTTTGCAATATGACACTCTAAATACTCGCGTTTTGTACAGATTTTTAAAGTCACTCATGTCAAAAGGAAAATAGTTATTTGTTATACAAGGGGGCAAAATTGTATTTTAACACACGAGAAGTAAAATACATTTGCAGTATTTGCACCCGAGTGTAACACAAAACTTTTCCCCTCACTATAGCGAGGAAACTACAACGCAAAAAATGCGCTTATCACTGCTTCCAGTAGTTCCACAGGTGGTAAATCATCTTTATTACTAGATTCACCTACTTTATCAATTTTAAAGCAGTTAATTTGACTATATTCAAGGTCAAATTACTTTACCCACTAGTGGATAAAATGCGGTTTTACCCGCTGGTATTAAAGGTTAAAACACGTGTTTTCGAGCTAGTGAGGGGAAAATAATGTTATTTCATCGCGTTCGAACCGTAAGTCACTTTAAGAATTTCGAAATGTTTTCGGAACATTAACTACCTATGTAGTACGGGTACACTGAGAGAAAATACAACCAGTTTTCATGTTCGTTCAACAAGTTTTTTGGTTAAAATAGCGCCTACGTGCTCTTTGGTTCAAACAACAAGCTACTTGTCATTTGAATCAGCAATATATTTGAACCAACAAGTCGATTTTATAAACACAACCTGACACATATTGTTTTAAACATACGTTTGGCTGATTCAAACGGATAAACCGCAACAAGTCGAACTTGTTAAATCACAATGCAAATTTCTCTCAGTGTAAGTACCCGTGCAAGTGCTTTTGACTTTTTTGATCGCTCTCAGCCCAGTAGTCGGTAGTCGGTATTAATTTAATAAATGTTTCAGAGTAGCCCCATATCATCTGTCTGGGATCCTTATCACGAAGTAACCAAGTTAGTTATGTTATGATACCGCTTGTCTTGTCAAAATGAAAGTTGAAACCCATAAGTAGATTGTAGAAACCTTTAGGTAGATGACGGGTACGTGACGTCATCATGGCAACACTTTGCCATTACGACAATAATGCATAACTGATAGCCGGTTGCTTACCAAACATTCATATAATAATGTTCAGGAAAGTTGGAGAGAAATAATGGTACCACGGTACTCATTGAAGATCGGTGTGAGTAGTTATTTATTTATTCATGTAAACACACAAGCTAGCAGTAGCCATGCTTGTCTCTTTCAATGTACCTATACAATATACTGATACCTATTACATTATAATTACGTATAGGTACATAATCCTTGTCAAAGTCAATTGGCTATTCCCTAAATAGCATTTTCATGATATGCCATGCCTAGACCTCGCCCGGACCGTACCTTTTACCGTATTCACTCGAATGTTTACAATAGCTCTAAGGAATCAAAGGAAAATAAATCCGCTAACATAGCTTCCATACATAGTTTGTAGGTGATTTTTTTAATTTACCCGAGGGTATTTCATACTATACTGAGCTGTCACACTGTCACTGAATAACACAGCAGTTCTCGAAAAGCGTTCAGCAAAACATCTGAATAATAGCGCCCTCTTGACAATAGTCATTTCTGGCCCCGTAACCGTCACCGAAAAGCCGCTGAAATGTAGTCTGGCTCTGTTGCGCCAATGCGCTAGAGCGATAGAGATAGATAGCTACGAAAGATATATTATCGTGAGCGTTTCGTGAGCGTTTGTTCATTCGGCTACGCTCACATCAGGATTTACAATAGGTATGGATCGGAAACAGTACCTTCAAAAAGTTTAAGACCTACAAGACCACACATTTTATACAATAGTTCATGACGGTCTTCCTGTGTGATTCGATTACTTTTGAGGCTTATTCGGATGTAGACTGCCAGCACTACAATATTAAATGCAGTAATCGTCAAGTTATGGTCTTATGGTATATTTAATTAGGTGCCCTATATTAGAATACATAATGGTGATCCCACACGGCACGATGGCGTGCATATCACGCTGTCCCTCGCACACCGCGTTATATATCATTTATAATAGCCAGTGTGGGCAGCACCATAACTATTACACTGAGAGAAAAAACAAAGTTCAACAAGTTTTCTGGTTAAAACAGCGCCTACGTGCTCTTTGGTTCAAACGACAAGGTAGATTTTGTTAAGTGTAACTAGTACATTCTACAATAATCTTCAAGACTCGCTGCCCATTCTTTTAGGCAGAGATATACTTAGGCATAAAGTCATCAAGGTCAAGGTTTGGTAATAAAACCAGGGTGCGTAGCCGAATGGCACAAACGCTCACGAAACGCTCACGAAACGAAGCGCTAGTAGATGTCTATCCCTGTCGCTCTTGCGTATTGGCGCGACAGAGGCGGACTACGTTTCGTTTTCGTTTGGCGTCGGAGAAATGCCATTCGGCTACGGGGCCAGGTGCCGCAGCCGAATGGCATTTCTGCGACACGAGACGAAAACGTCTAGCTCTGTCGCGCAAATACGCAAGAGAGATAGATATCTACGAGCGTTTCGTTTCGTGAGCGTTTTGTGCCATTCGGCTACGTACCCAGACTTTCTTTCGGAGTCTAAGAATTTTATTAAAAAAGATCTCTGCGTCATCGTCATTTGGTTTTTGTCGTCCTATAATAAACTTGTTAGTATAATTATGTCTAAAATACCTTCTGCTCTGCTTCCCCTCTATCATAACTTGCTTTGTCGCGCGCGAGTCCATACTTGTAGTCGCGCTCGATGTATGGACTCGCGCGCGACAAGGCACGTTGTGCTGAAGGGTCTGGTTTTCGCTTTTTTCACGCGTCAATTCGATAAATCTAATCCTTGGAAATATGATGAGTTCACGAGAACAAATTCACTTTTCAGTAAAATTCACTCGTGTGTTAATGAAAAAAAAAAGCAATTCCTTTTAAATTGCAATCAATTATTTGATTCATTTGGCATTCTATAGAATTATAACTAACAAAACTCCATTGTAAGGCAAATAAACAAAATAAAATCATTTGTTGAAAATTACTCATAGAATTAAATCCATAAATGCTTTAGTGTCTACTGTCTACGAGAACTACTACATAGTCACAGAATATATAATAGTACAAGTACAGAAGGCCCACTGCTTTGATGTTCACGACATGCCGCCTTTTTAAATGCCTACAAAATTCTAACAAAGAAACGAGCCGCACGTGCGCGACGCCCGGCGATAGGGTTCCCTACGGATTAAAACGATTTAATACTCAGATAAAATGTTATACTATTATATTCAAGTCGTGGGTACTTTCTAGGTATAAATATATAGTATTTATAAATTTTTGTTTAAGTTCCAATATCACAAGCCTTATTGAATCTTTTCGGGGCCTTAATCAATAGTAGATCTGTGTAAACATGTCCCATGGTATTTATTTTATTCATGATATCTATTTAACTAAGCATTATTAGCCATTCCACACGCGGACATCGCATATGAACCTTAAAAAAAACTCGCGACGTAAAGTAACATTAGAAAGTGCGAACGTGCGTTCCGTGAGAACGCGCGCCACCCCTGATTAGGCCGCGAACTCGCGGCCGCCGGCATGTACTTGTAGCGCGGCGATAGAATCGCGGAGTGAGCCGCCCTTGACATAGTACATATACGGACGCATTGTTCAAACAGCTATTTACTACGCTTACCTAATGCTACTTGGTCTACAAATTCAGGCATTGCACACATTATGCATGCGCTTCATGTCTCCCCTGGGTGGTGTTAGTGCATAACTTTGAATTGAAGTTGCCTCTTCCCCGTTCAAGGAATTCTAAGTTTGCATGAGAATCTAAAGGTATCGTTTGGATTTAAGCCACATCAACATTACTACTGCAGTACTGCCGCAAAGCACTGCAGTCGAAGTACAGTTATTCGGTCAACTGCATATCTTCTTCTTTGTTCCCAGTTTATCTGGGGTCGGGTCTCCCTGTACACTTGCGCCAGAGAACTCGTTTCTGGTGCAGTAGCCGAATGGCATTTCTGCGTCGCAAAACGAAAACGAAACGTCGCGAAAGGTTTTCTAGCTCTGTCGCGCCGATACGCAAGAGCGATAGAGATAGATATCTGCGAGCGTTTCGTTTCGTGTTATCTCAATACTTAGATTGTCTCGGTTCATCTCTTTCTTGATGTTGTTACACCAAGTGGCAGGCGACTTTCCTCTTCCCCTGGGGGCCGATTTTTGAGTCTCACTGTCACTAAAATACCGGTTGAAAACGGTGAATTGCCTATTATTTTCAGTGACAATTTTCTGAATTCGAACGCCGTGACTCAAAAATCGGCCCCCTGGTCGAGTTTTGTATGTTGAGTACTTTCATAACCACGTGGTCGTCTTCGCGCCTTTGTATGTGGCCATACCAACGACATTCCTCCACTTTTCTACGATCAGCAATCAATATTCGGTCAACTGCATAACTGCGGGAATATTCCGCCGAGTGGTGACGAGTTTGACCAAGAAGACGGTTTTAAGAGATCGTGGAATATGGCTCCAATTGTGGTGTCGCGATTATCGTATTTATAATTCTGGTAAAGGAAGTTATGGCGTCCGGTTTCACCGAAAACAAAAGCCTATTAGTGAAATTAGTAGCTTTTGATTCATTTCGACTTGTACTAATTAGGAGAATGAGTCTCAGTATTACAAAATGAATGATATTTCCTTTCATTGCTCGTGAATGAGACGTAAAAATAGAAATTAATGATTGTGGTGAAAAGATGTTTTTGTACTTTAGACGCTTTTTAGTTTTACTTTTTAGTAATTAACCCACTTATTTAATTTGATACGATTTTACAATCTATGCAAACTATTGTTATTTTTAGCTCGGAATAATAAACTAGGTAATTCGTCGAAAGACTCTTAGAATACTTATTCCATAAGGGTATAATCAGATTGTTTATATTTCCAGGAAATCTATATTCAGCGTAAAATTCCAATACCTATTGAAATGCATAAGAAAAGAAAAATGTTTATAATTATTTCTCATACGTGATTTTCCATCAGGGATTTCCTCTTACATACATACATACATACATACAATCACGCCTGTATCCCATAAAGGGGTAGGCAGAACACATGAAACTACTAAAGCTTCAGTGCCACTCTTGGCAAATAAGGGGTTGAAAGAAAATCCTCCTCCTTAAATATGTTTAATGTTAAAGTACAAAAAACAAAATTATTTTTATTGAAAAAAACTCTTTTCTAGTAGGTGAAAAATACCTTGTAGGTACTTAAGCATTCCTGAACCCTAGAAAACAACATGGTTTACACATTATATGTATTTTCAATTAAAAAAATCGGCCAAGAGCGTGTCGGGCCACGCTCATTGTAGGGTTCCGTAGTTTTCCGTATTTTTCTCAAAAACTACTGAATCTATCAAGTTCAAAACAATTTTCCTAGAAAGTCTTTATAAAGTTCTACTTTTGTGATTTTTTTCATATTTTTTAAACAAAAAGTTAGAAGGGGGGGGACACACTTTTTTCCTTTAGGAGCGATTATTTCCGAAAATATTAATATTGATAATTCAAAAAACGATTTTAGTAAACCCTTATTCATTTTTAAATACCTATCCAACAATATATCACACGTTGGGGTTGGAATGAAAAAATAAATCAGTCCCCACTTTACATGTAGGGGGGGTACCCTAACAAAATATTTTTTTCCAGTTTTTATTTCACCACTTTGTCGGCGTGATTGATATACAATTATACATATTGGTACCAAATTTCAGCTTTCTAGTGCTAACGGTTACTGAGATTATCCGCGGACGGACGGACGGACATGGCGAAACTATAAGGGTTCCTAGTTGACTACGGAACCCTAAAAAAGATTTTGTAACAACTGTATTTTTAAGGTGAGTGAGCTTCTTAACGGATTCGAGACATAACAACAAGAATTCACAAGATACGATATGAAACGATATTGTTAGTAAACGTAAACTGTTTAAAATAGGCACATTACGTTTGTAATGGACGATGGTTGTAAACAAAGCGGTAGCGAAACGTAAAGACAGTTTACATTCTTGCATACATTTATATGCTTTGATCTTTTGATTCGCAAAATATGAATCGGTTCCGTATTTTTAAGTAGTAATTTCGCTGACTGACAGCCGATCTTAATACAAGTCAAACATTGTAAAGTATGGGTAGATAGTTCGCGTCTTCCTGGAATACCTGCAATGATATGTGAATAAACGAAGGTCAATATTTTTGTATAACCATAAGAGCGTGTCAGATATTTAAGTGGCCTTAGTAATATTACATATTATTGCATTGCAGGTTACTGGAGGTTAAGGAAACCTGCAAGGATTTTTATGCAACACCTTTACTGACAGGATATCTACATTCATTCAGTTATTTGGCACGTGTGTCAAATAAGAAAACGGGATACGTTACACAGTAGATTCGGTAACTCATATTACATTGTCCACGGAAGTGATTCCAATAGGAAAAACGAGATATTTAATAATGTGAAAGACGGACAGATAGACGGACAGAGTCGCACCATAAGGGTTCCTTTTGTACCTTTTTGGTACGGTACCCTAAACATTAGCTAATACAACAAACCCACAGATTTTGCAGAGTATTTCGAATGCTTCATGGATTTTGCCCAACTTGCTTTGTATAAAACTTTTTTGCCTAATGTCATTACGAAGGCAACATTTGCCAGACACATTAAAATAATCAAAACAGCTTAACTTGTCCCATTACGAAATCACAACAATGTAAAGTGAGGGCTTTACGAGGCTTAAAGAAAAAGAAACTAACTTATTATTTATTTAGAAGAGTGTAACAAATTAAGTATTCATATAAAGTATTTAGCTTTTGCCCGCGGCTTCGCTCGCGTTAAATTCGAAAATTTCGGAATGCTTCATACAAACTTCCACTCCCTATTTTAGGGGGTTAAAACGAGCCAAACAGTAGGCTATATCAATCTGCATCCGTTCAAATATCTCCACTTAAAATATCACGTCAATTCGTCGCTCCGTTTTGCCGTGAAAGACGGATAAACAAACAGACACACACACTTTCCCATTTAAAATATTAGTATGAATTTTGTTTCAAGTATCAACATAATTTATCTAATTACTAAGAGATACTTATTAAAAATTACTGTTTAAATATGGTCTTGTGAATTCATTAGGAGTTTGAATATAATTGATTCATTCGCTTCAAACCTTATAGTTATCACTATAGCTTAATACTGATAAGATTTTACCCAAAACTTTTGAATGAATTTTCATTTTATACCTACTGGATATTTCAGAGTTAAAAATAGTTAAACTTATGACATTCCAGTATAAAATGAGCTAGAAGTGGCTCAACAATTAAAGTCCGTGACTGTACCTATACTGCCTTTATAATCTTGTGCACCAAAACTAACTATCTCTGTTTTGTCCAATGGTTGGCTGGTAGAGAATGCCTTAAGGCGTTAAGTCCGCCATTTCAACTTTTTTTAATAATTTGTGGAATAAAGTTTAAATATATAATTAATACATAATGCTCTTGATTTTGATGTCTATTTCTGTGCAATTCTATTATCGAGCTAAACAGATCGATCGATAATAATATTTATATTTCCCTGAGTTTCACATGAAAGATAAGAATAACTCATCTTTCAACCACTCTAATGGAGATCTTAAAGATCATTACAATAAATCTGTACACTCCTGTTTAATAATTCTTTACGATCTATAAAGAAATATAAACAAATAGGTCCTAAAATAGTTTCTTTTCCATACATCACTTATGCCGTTTGGATTTTGAGCTGTACAATAAAAACGGTAATAGCATAGATTAAATATAAGAAGATCATACTATCCCATACATTAAAATACACTACGATTATTAAGTTAAGTTTTTAAAATTAAATGGCGCCTGTTTTTTTTCAGAATTGAAAAAAAACATGAAAAAAAACCGAGCACCTTGGTTTTTTTTCTAAATATGTTTTTTTTTCAGATGAACAAATAATACGACAATAACGGTTTTTCGTGAATTGTAACGTGTTTCAATAAAAATAACGTAAATTTTAATTAATTAACATTCAGTATACAAACGTTTATTGGGGAATCTCCGATGCTAGCGTGGAATGGTGTTGCCAACAGTAAAAAGTCAGTCCATCGGGACTATTTTTTTGCCAATGTAAGTACGGTAAGCTATTTTGCCAATGTAAGTAGGGTAAGCACGACAGTGTACCTACGGTGAGTTAGCACTTGTAAATTGATAGTCAGATTTTACAAGAGTACGAGGACTACCGGCCGTAGGCGACAAAAAAGTGGCTAAATGCGTTTTGAGATTAATTCTTCATCAGCTTCTCACTACAACATCAGTTTACCGCATAATAAGCTATCGATATTACACTTTAAACAACATTAATGAGCAAAATTATTCACGACACGAGACCGCTAAGATGGCGCTCTAACCGGAAGACCATTATTTGTAGATTGGCGTTAAGTGTCACTTTCGAGCCATAAATCTATGTCAGAAGCGATAGTACTCTTTATTATACTGTGTCAGAAGTGACACTTAACGCCATCTACAAGTATAATCGAAAGCTACAAGACATTTTTTGGTGGCGCCATCTATGTTTGGTGTAGTGTATGCGCGTTCTTAGGCGGTCGCATTTTAATGTATGGGATGGTATGATCTTCTTAAGCTACGGTAATAGCTAACCTTGACCAGATACTGTCATCTATCAATCACATGTTATTTTTATACTTTTAAGTGGTTAGTACGATATTTGGTATATTTATCTTCATAGGAATATTTCGGGTATTTGGGCCATTTTTTTTTTTCAAAGTTGTCCACTCCACTTTTTTTGTAACATGGGTATTTTTTTACGCGATTCATACTCAGAATCGCGAGGTCTTTCGATCCTGATAGCAGAAAAAAAATGTCCCAAGATTTCCATAAATTTTTTTAGACCTTCCATTCCGTTACCGCCGTACAAAGTGTATGAAAAAATGGTAACGGAATGGGAAAAAACCTTGGGACACTTTTTCTCCTATTAAGCTCGCGATTCTGAGTGGAAACCACATAAAAAATTCCAAAAATAAAAAAAGGTGGAGTGGACAACTTTGAAAAAAAGGGCCCGATTGACAATTCAAACATGAAATCGTCAATATACCTAATAGTCAGTGCAAGTCGTATAAAACATCTGCACAACCGGAAAAGTTTGCCTATTGTTGTCACGTTCTAGTTAAATGTGAGGTAAGATCGGATGAGACTGAGAATAGTTAGTTGTTTTACAAGGGGGCAAAGTTGTTGTTTAACCACACGTGCCAATATTAATACTTGAGTAAGCGAAAGATTCCAATACTGAACCGCAAGCGTAGCGAGTGGTTCAAAAAGTTGAATCTTAAGCGTTGCGAGGATTTGACGTGTCTGTCTGTCTGTCTGTTTGTCTGTCTGTCTGTCTGTGTGTGTGTCTGTCTGTGGCATCGTAGCTCCCAACCAGATGAAACGATTTCGATTTAGTTTTATTTTGTTTGAAAGCTGAGTTAATCGGGAGTGTTCTTAGCCATGTTTCATAAAAATCGGTACACTATTTCGCGGTCGGGGGTTTTTTCAAAATTTTAATTTTGTGGTTAGGTTGTGCGAACATGATTATTTTTTTAACAGGAGTATATGAATAAATAGTACTATAGTATTCTAAATTGTTAATATTTAATAGTTTTAGTTAGCTATAAAATAAAATTATTATTTTTTGACAGATAACACATACCTACAGATTCTATGAATATAAATTCCTTGAAGCACAACTTTATAGGCATCATAGTTTTTGTGTAATGTGTAACACAAGGGTCGGAAGATTGTGGGGGGGGAGTGGATGTGATGGATGGGTAGTACAGATGGTGTTTTTTTTTACGCACTAATGCGAGAAGTGTTTCATTATATTATGCCAGGTTGAAACTTTGGAGGGCCATCTACCTCCAAATAAATAAATAAATAAAATGTACTTAAAACGTACGATACACGTGCAGAAAAGATATTCGTAACTCGTGTCGATTTTAAACACCCTTCGGTCGTGTTTTAATTTATCGCCATTCTTGCTTTCTTAATTTTTCCCACTTGTATTTTAATGTACTATTCTCATGAATAGTACATTAAAATACAAGTGAGAAAAATTAAAAACACACACACAGACGGACAGGCACACACAGACATGTTCAATTGTTCATACATAAGAATGTCTGGGCAATGTAGGTAAACAAATTACAGGTTTGTCATTAATTTATTGTCATCCGATCTAGGACAAAATACAAGAGACAAAAAAATGATCTCAAAATTTTCTATTATTTTGCGTACTTTCCACTTTGTACAAAGTGTTTAAAAAACCGGCCAAGAGCGTGTCGGGCCACGCTCACTGTAGGGTTCCTAATACGCAAGTAGCAATTTAAGTGTCAATTTGACGAGCATGGGAAGTGAAAATAATATTTCAGATGTTTGTCGACATATTTTCCCTTTTCTTGTTTTTATTGAGTGGTACATCAAATGTTAATAGTTTATCTTTTCCTTATTTATATTGGCATTTTCAGTTCGTGTGGTGTTTATATTTGCGGAATCATTTATGACGAGGAAAAGCTTACACTATATGTTCTCAAGGGAGTTAGAAGGTTTAGTGTGTTTGGGTTGGCAAATGGCTTCCCGTGCCTGATCAGCCACAGCTCAAAAAATAATTTGTTAAGAAAAATTGCGTGTCAATGTTTAACACATGTTTGTGCACATGACATAAACGTGATGTCTTAATGACGTTTAGGTGGGTACGCTAATTGATGTGGACATAATACATTACGTGCTGAATTACTATGTATGAAAAAAAAAATCACATCTATTAAAAAAAACATGTACCTATAATTAGGATCCTTACGCCGTGGCTTGCGTGGGCGACGGTCGCGCGATGATCGCGCGACGGCGATGCGACGCATACGAAATAAAACCTTATCGATATGGAAGTACGCGAGACGCGACGATGAGACGCGACGGCGACGGTCGCGCGACCGTCGCCCACGCAAGACTCGGCGTTAGGTTCGATACTGATCGTTATTAAGATATTCGCCTGAATGGAATACACACGCTATATTTGGGCTTGGTTTGTTCCACAAAATATAATGCTTCAATCTAGTTTTAGTGTTACATGATGACATTCTATTTATATAGGAAATGTTTCTGTAGGATAATTGTTATATGGGTCAAGTATTGTACTATATCCATACTTCCATACTTAATATTATAAATGGGGAAGTGTGTGTGTCTATTTGTTTATCCGTCTTTCACAGCAAAACGGAGCGACGAGTTGACGTGATTTTTTCAGTGAAGATAGTTGAAGGGATAGAGAGTGACATAGGCACACACTTTCCCATTTATATTATTTATAACATTAGTATGGATAACGCAGCTCAAAAATTTCGTAAAAGTTGCTGCAATACGGCCACTAATTGTACTATACGGGCAGGTAATGCAGGATATAAGTTGTCAGTTTTTGTGAAGATGTGGCCATATGCATCTTCCAAAAAGGCTTCAAAGGATTTTTTAAAATGCCAAATTAAAGTCGTACATAACCACCGGGCTGGGTGGCGCTAGATGCGGCAGGCTGGGCTGACAGCTGATGTGGTCGCGTTCAATGTAATGTATGTAGTTGATAATGTTTTATTAAAATTTGTGTTCTGTTATGTTTTCCTTTTTTTCCCGTTTTTTGTGATTTATGTGTATTCTTGGTTTTTTTGTGTATTCTTGTGTATTTATGTGTATTCTTGGTTTTTTTATGTAAATAGTTTTATTTTTTCTGTCTCTTTTCTTCATTTTCTTTTTCTTTGTTGTGTGTTTGTTATCTGTCGTGGCATCACCGAATGGGCCCTACGGAAGACCAGCGCTGGCTTCCAGCTAGCATTATGCTGAGTTGGGTCCATTTCGTGATGCGCACTTACTTAATGTTCTGTTCTCTGTTTTTTGTCCTATTCTTGTGTGTACATGTACGTACGTGTTTGTGAGCGTCATGAATAAATGTCTTTTTATCTTTTATCTAATTTGGATCATTCTGAACCTGAATCTGCAAAAATCTTAAAAATATTAAATTTTGAGACATGACCGTTTAGCAGGCACGGGACGATGTGACATCTCTTGTATTTGGTGTCCAACGGCTACGCGAATTATGAATCAGTTTTGAAATTCTGGATTACGATTCGACCCAAAAAGGACAGACTTACGATTAATGGACCAGTGTCAACAGTCAGGTTTAGTTAAGTGGTTGACCTGAGCGGATATTAGTTTGCGAAGATTCCGTCCGTGTCGTCGTTTGATATACAGTAGCGGACAATAATCTTAAGTATCATATTTTTTCGGACACATTTGCATACTTATTTCATAACTTAAAAAAAAAACGGCTATTGCGATGTCGATGAAATGTACACTATATGTGCATATACTATTTGGGTAACTTAAGGTTAATTTTTAAAACTATTCGTATGCCCGAGTTATGCAGGGTAGCCCTGTGGGCCTCAAATAGTAAAAACAGCAATTCCCGTCAACTTTGTACAAAAATTAAGGGAAAAGTTAAATTTGTTTTTATTAATTCCTATTTTGTTACCAAGATTTTGTTGATTAATTGAGATTTTATTAAGTTTTATTTCGTCATTAAGGTTCTCTAGTATCTATATTTTCTTAATTATAACAATTATCCTGTATATATCTTACGAAAGTTGAATTATATTACTAAATGTTGGTAACAAAATAGGATCAATTAAAATTTGCTGACGTGGCATTGTACAAAGTTGACGGGAATTGCTGAAATAATGATGTGGTGCAATTTTCATACCAACGACTTCTGAGAGTCGAGCGACTTCGACGACTGTATGGATAGATTGATAAATCGATCCATCTAAATATATTATTTATATTGTTGGTAGGATTCGCTAATTTATGTTTTTTTTTTATAATAAGAGGGTAACTATTGTTAAGGGCCCATTTAGACGGTACGAGAACTCGCATACGAGTTTTATTACATTGCGGTATTTAATGGCTGTGCAAAATTGTATGTACCTTCAACAGCCCGCAATGCAACTAAAATCGCATGCGAGTTCGCACGCCGTCCAAATCAGGTCTTACATACACGATCGATGCGTGTAAAAAGTCTCTAATCCGCATCAGGCTCTCGTGACTGTCCACGGGCCACGTGCAGTGGGTCCTAAGACTCGTAAGTATTCAAATACATATTTGTAATGATGATCCAATAGTTTTTTACTTTATATAAAAGTCTAACTTTAAGAATTTCCGACTTATTGTTTTCGATATATAACCATCAGTATGATAGATTTTTTTCCGCTAGGTACTGTATAGGAGAAAGCGAAGTGCTCACAAATATCGGAACACGCACTTGAGCCCACTATAGTTATGTGTTTTACAAGGCATCGAAGTAATTGTTTAACCGGACGTGCCAATATTTACGGCTCAGCCACGACATTGGTCTAAGCGCGACAGCGGTGAGCGGCGGCCATACATTGGAGCGAGACACAGCGATGGGGCTTTTCATTCGCACGTATGGCTGCCGCTCGCCGCTGTCGCGCTTAGACCAATGTCGTGGCTGGGCCGTTAGAGCGAGCGAAAGATTCCTATATTGAACCGCGAGAGCAGCGCGAGTGGTTAAAATAGTAGGATCTTCAGTATAAAAGTGGGATTATTTTATTATGTTCAATGTTCTACTTAGGGTTGCAAATATAAAAAAAAACCGGCCAAGAGCGTGTCGGGCCACGCTCAGTGTAGGGTTCCGTAGTTTTCGTATTTTTCTCAAAAACTACTGAACCTATCAAGTTCAAAACAATTTTCCTAGAAAGTCCTTATAAAGTTCTACTTTTGTGATTTTTTTCATATTTTTTAAACATATGGTTCAAAAGTTAGAGGGGGGGGACGCACTTTTTTTTCCTTTAGGAGCGATTATTTCCGAAAATATTAATATTATCAAAAAACGATCTTAGTAAACCCTTATTCATTTTTAAATACCTATCCAACAATATATCACACATTGGGGTTGGAATGAAAATAAATATCAGCCCCCACTTTACATGTAGGCACCCGGTACCCTAATAAAACATTTTTTTCCATTTTTTATTTTTGCACTTTGTTGGCGTGATTGATATACATATTGGTACCAAATTTCAGCTTTCTAGTGCTAACGGTTACTGAGATTATCCGCGGACGGACGGACGGACGGACGGACGGACAGACAGACATGGCGAAACTACAAGGGTTCCTAGTTGACTACGGAACCCTAAAAACAAAAGTTATTTGATTAAATTTGTTTAATAGTTAACATTAAGTCTAAAAAACCGTATAAAAGTATTGACTGCTTTGCAAATTTTGAGATTTCGTACTTTAGAAAAAAAACATACTCCAGAAAAAAAAACTGTTTTTTTTTCACGGTTTTTTTTTCATGTTTTTTTTTCAAGCCTGAAAAAAACCTGTTTTTTTGCAACCCTAGTTCCACTCAGTGGGTGTATCTGCTTTTGCTCTCTGGAATCCTCCCGTATTACGTCATTGATACTTATTAGTATTCATGAAACCAAAAGACCTACGTACGTTTTTCAACAACCAATCTAAAACGTGATAACACATGTTTAATGTCTGTCCGTCCGTTAACGGCGATGGACGTAGTTTAAACCGCGGAATGTATCGGTGCCAAAAATATACTAAATCAACATTGGCTAGGTAAAGCTGCGGTTTTGGTTTCAGCGAATAGATAAGAGGCGGAAGAAAATAATCTGCTTAATAATACCACTAGATCGACAGTCTAAGAATTTTTATGATTTTTTAAGTGACAATTGCATAGTCCGTGCTACCAAAGTTCGCCTCAGAGTTGTTTCGGTCAATCTCTAGGTCTATCAAACTAGTTATATAAAAAATAAATTAATAGTTTAAATAACACACATAAGACATTGCAGAAAATAAGACGGCATGTAGGTGCGGTCAGTGCACATTGATACCTTTTATTATTATTTAAGAAATATCTAAATAATAAAACCCAGTACTTTTAAAAAAACATTAGAAAAACACGCTTTTCAGTTCATATCTCCCGGCTCCATCATCAGATCAGTTCGACGTTACCATATATGTTGTATTGTCATCAACTCATCACCATCAGAACGATATACAGCTGCCAATTTTCATTACGCTACGATCCTTGAAAGATGGTTAAAAAATTAAGTTACCTTAGATTAAATTCCATATTTAATTTCATACATGTCTACCTAATAAACGCAATGTTAATAAACATTTATGCAGTAATAACCAGTAGTTATAACCAGGTACCAAGTAGAGTTTTTATCTTGACTATTTAAGTAAACTATACCATTAATGAAAGCCCTTAACATTTTTACATTAACGCCAATTACATAGTACGAGTAAGAATGTGTCATTAGGAGTCCACTATTTATAGGTACGCGCCCTTTAAATTTAAAGAAATAAATATGCAAGAATAAATTACTTTTCTCAAACATGGTATGAAATATTGATGTTATGTGCCTTATAATTGGCAGCGAAGTATGACGTTGCAGGTGCGGCTAGGACGATTGATAGATAATGGAATTTCATACAAATCTTGCAGGCCAAGGCCGGCAAAGTCCTCTTTTTTTTAATTTCCAAACACAGATAATTGTGACATAACATCCAGGTATTTAGCCAATTAAAAAAAAAACTATAAGGGGCTTTATAGACGTGCCGACTGCAACTGGTACGGGCCCTAGACAATATTTGATTTTGGGTGCGTTTTCATACAAAAAAAAAATTTTTTCGTTTTTTTTTTAAATTTTTTTTTAACTTTTTGTTTTTTTATAAGCGTATACGGGGTATCAAAGGGGAACGAAAATTATTTTTGCGCTACGACGCACCGTTTAGGAGATACAGCCATCCAAAGTTACTATTTTCAGTAGACTTTATTTATTTCATACCATGTTTGAGAAAAGCACTATACATACCTCGGCGGGAAATGGGGCCGCCTTTGTCCCGGCCTCTGTAGTAATGTACTATTAAAACTTACTATGGTATTCTTCTTAGTAAAAGACAGAACACTAATAGTTATTTAAAAAAAATGTTGACAAAGTTAACAAACTTTTTATTTGTTTCAGACGCAGACCGAAAACGTGATATCAGTGCATCAAAATGTGATAAGCGAAGTGATTCAGTGCTTGAGTGATATAAAAATTCGACATGGCGTGGTATATTGTGCTAGTGCTGTTGTGTGTGTCGTGTGTTGAAGCGAGTAATTGTAGAGGGGAGGAGCCTAAAGAGCGATCGTGTGAGAATCTTTGCGATGAGCATGGTCACTGCGCGGTCAGGGCAGCTCTGTTGCTGCCGAGAAATACGTCGTACTACGCTTCATTGACTATGGTGAGTAGATTGGTTTAGCCGCCTATAATAAATGATATCTAGGTACACTACTTAGTGCTGGTATGTGTGTTGTTAGTAAGTTAAGTGTAGAGGGGAATAGCCTAAGGAGAGATCGTGCAATGAGCATGATCACTGCGCAGTCAGAGCAGCTCTGTCGCTGCCGAGAAATACGTCGTCGTACTATGCTTCTTTGACGATGGTGAGTATATTGCTTTAATAGACGTTAGTCCTAGGTCCTAGCCCTGTTGTGTGTAGTGTTGGAGCGAGTAATTGTAGAGGGGAGGAGCCTAAAGAGAGGTCATGTGAGAATCTATGCAATGAGCATGATCACTGCGCGGTCAGGGCAGCTCTGTTGCTGCCGAGAAATACGTCGTACAGTCACCGGCATAAATAAGTGACGATTTCTGTACTTTGTCACATTAACATCTTGCTTGAAATGTCATAGGAAGTTGACAAATGATTAAAAGCGACAAAATCACTTATTTTTGCCGGTGACTGTACTACGCTTCATTGACGATGGTGAGTAGATTACTTTAATTGGCTTTAAAGTACCTATCCTAGCGCTGTTGTGTGTAGTGTTGAGGCGAGTTATTGTAGAGGGGAGGAGCCTAGGGAGCGATCGTGTGAGAATCTTTGCGACGAGCATGGTGACTGCGCGGTCAGAGCAGCTCTGTTGCTGCCGAGATATTACCTCGTACTCCGCTTCTTTGACGATAGTGAGTAGGTGTTGATTGTTTTGTCATCCTTAGTGCCACTGTGCTACTCAGTATAATAAAGACTACTATCGATATCGTACAGTAGGGCCACTCCCTGCGTCCCGCTGAAAGTGCCTCCCACCCGCTCACGGTTACCTTACAGTTACCGCCTGTCAAGAACGCGACCAGTCGACCTGTCTTATCTCACTCATACAAGCATATTTGATGGCCATTGTCCGATGTGTGGTAGTAGATAGGATATATGCTGTTTCTGGATTTAAATATTTTTACAGCGCTAAATAACACACATGAATAACTGACAGGCCGTTACCGTACGACCTGATAGCCATTGTGCACTTTTAATCGATTCGGGCAGCTGCCAGGCCAGATGATGTGATAATAAATAAATAAATAAATAAATATTATAGCACATTCTTACAGAGATTGACTGAGTCCCACGGTAAACTCAAGAAGGCTTGTGTTGCAGGTACTCAGACAACGATATCTATATAATATATAAATACTTATATACATGAAAAACATCCATGACTCAGGAACAAATATCTGTGCTCATCACATTAATAAATGCCCTTACCGGGATTCGAACCCGGGACCGCAGCGTAGCAGGCAGGGTCACTACCGACTGCGCCAGACGTTTAGACAGTTCGCGCGCTTGTACCTTTCGAGAAACGGGCCCCAGATAGCCATTGTGCACTTTTAATCGATTCAGGCAGCTGCCAGACCAGATGATGTGATAATGTTTTCGAACCAAAGTTTATGTTTTCAACAAATCATCAGGTGAGCTTATATTTGCCCCACCATTAACTACGCAGGTAGCCATTATCTACTAGTAAATAAAATGAAGTAAGAATAAAAAGAGTTGCCACTTTATCTGTAAATACTTTATCTGATTGATATACATATTTGTACCAAATTTCAGCTTTCTAGTGCTAACGGTTACTGAGATTATCCGCGGACGGTCCGTCCGTCCGTATGGGCCGTCCGGGCAGACGGACAGACAGACATGGCGAAACTATAAGGGTTCCTAGTTGACTACGGAACCCTAAAAAGAGTAGAAGATAATAGGGGCGCCACCGTCTATTTAAACAGCTTTGCATGTGGCAAAGTTCTATTTTTACGCTTCTGTATGAGAAAAGTACGCGTTGCTATGATAAAAAAAATAGTTCCATTGCTTTTTCAGCGTGGTGCACATGACGCAAGTAATAAGTAACGGTTAAGGTCATCATCATCATCATCATATCAGCCTTTTATCGCCCACTGCTGAGCATAGGCCTCTCTTCTAGTACGCCACTTCTCCCGGTCCTGGGCTAATCTCATCCAGTTGTAACCCGCAGTTTTTCGGATGTCGTCGACCCAACGAGCCAACGGATGCCAGGCACTTCTTCTATTTGTTAGCGGTTATTTGTAACGGTTAAGGTACAGCGGCGCAAATCTCGACTTGGGGACAGTTGTAACTGGTCTATTTTTTCCATGTTATACAATGATTGCATTATTAAATAGAGTGTCCACCGGTTATATATGGTAGGCGTGTTCAGTGGATACATCATAGTGTAGTAATGGAAAAAATGGATTAGTTACAATGGCCACTCAGTCGAGATTTGTCCCGCTGTACCTTACATTTACTTGACAAATCAATATCATCAAATAAATATAAAAGAAGAAACTGACTGACTGATTGACTTATAAACGCACAGCCGAAGCTGTTGATCCTAGAGATTCCAAATTTGGCACGTAGGTTAATTATAAGGTGGAGAGGAGCACTAAGAAAGGATTTTTCAAAATTCACATCCTAAGGGGATGAAATGGGGGTTCAAAGTTCAATCGTTTGAATAAGATTACTTTTAGTGCGCGAGCGAAGCCGCGGGAAAAAGCTTAGTATCAAATTATTGTGATTCTTAATCGTCGAATCCTTTGAAGGAAGAAAATATTCAAATAAATAACTCATTAAATATCCGCCAACTTCTCTAGTTACTCGTTTAACTTTTAAGATCAATGTTTCGAAGTTCTGAAATACGATGAATTATTCATTTAAATACGATCTACAAATTTCCTTCCGAACCGACCGCGATATTTATTGATGCCCGTTAGTGATTAAGCGTATATATATTTAAATGTATATGTATGTATATATGTTATATTTATGTAAATCTATAATATTTAATTTATATGTATTTATTATTAATATATGTATTTATTATAGTTATTAGTGTCTTAAATAGGTAAATATATTTATATAAGTCCCTATTTTTTTTCTATAACGTAGTCCAATAAAATCAAGTCTTTAGTGTTCTTTACATATCCCGCACCTTTTTTTGGTCTTCTCTGTTTGGCCTAAAGGTTGACTGGTAGAGAATGCCATGTAGCATTAAGTCCGCCTTTTGTAACTGTATATTTTTACTGTGCAATAAAGTTTAAATAAATAAATAAATAAGCGTCTGGTTGTTTTCGTAATTTGTTTGTCCGAGTCAAAGCCACACAGGGTTACAATTGTGGATTCGCGTTTACGGAACTTTTAAATAGAGCAAAACTGAAATTTGAATAACCTAACCACAAAATTAAAATTTTGACAAAACCAAGGGCATAGTGGACCGATTTTCATTAAATATGACTAAGAACACTCCCGACTAATTCAGCTTTCAAACAAAAAAATCTAAATCGGTTCAACCGTCCGGGAGCTACGATGCCACAGACAGATACACACACAGACAAACAGACAGACAGACACGTCAAACTTATAACACTCCGTCGTTTTTGCGTGGGGGGTTAATAATGGAGACTGATTTTACAAAACAAAATTTTGAAACGAACTACATTTTTTTGACGGTACTTTTTATGTGAATGTGCTCCGCTGCACCACAGAATAATAAAGAGTACTATCGTACATTATGGCCACTCCCGCTTCCCGCTGAAAGTGCCGCCCACCTACTCTCGGTTACCTCACAGTTACCGCCTGTCATAAACGCGGACAGTCGACCTGTCATATCTCACTCATACAAGCATGGTACGCGTTCATCTACACGAGCTTAGAATGTGTGCTAGGAACGCGCCTCTTTCATATATTTGATCGCCAGTGTCCGAGATGTGGCTGCACTGTAAGCAATATTATACCGGGTGCCCGGTAATTAATGGACAACCTTTTAACCTTTTTAACTTTTAAAATTTTATGTCGAAAACCAGGCGACTTTTACTAAACCTTAAAGTCGATTTTCTGGACCAGTATAAGGTGCCCTCTTGGTGGTTAAAAGGTTGTCCATTAATTACCGGGCACCCTGTATATATTTTTTTTGTAAAATGCAATTGTTGTTTCAACACTCTAAAGTAAAAGGGGTCATAAAACTGCACTCAAAGCGCACATTTAATGCACTAGCGAATAAAAAGGCACTTAGGTAGTTTTTTTGCTTTTACGGCAACCTTGAGAATGCGATGCAGGGTAAGAAACCGTCGACAAAAGGCTCTAGTTTCACGAGACCCTTTCATATCTAGGCTGAAAACAACCCTTGGGAAAAACGTGGCACCTTCCTATAGCTATGTGCGAGTATGTAACATAAACGGAGTTACGTTTTCGTTTTAAAAAATAGTACATTACATCAGAAGCCGGGAAAATGAGGATTTCCGGCCAAGTGTGTATATACACGCCGAGGCATGTATAGCGCTTTTCTCAAACATACAATAAAATAAAATAAATGCTCTAAAGGACAATATTTTATAAAAAAAAGTTACTTTGCAGGCCTAGGTCTAAAAAATAATATGAAATTCCTTTACAGTCCTCTCGAGTTGTTGCGCCCAAAAAGCGATACTTCCCAGCCCATTTTAAGGAACGTAAAGACAATATTTCATTGCATGTTTGAGAAAAAAATATAATTTATGTTAGATTATGTTATGATCGACCATACGGCATATTTACAATCACGGGGTATACCGATTTAAGTCTTAAATCATTTTATACTCGTATTGTTTCAGGTTAGGTTAAGACTGGGTGTTATACATTTGACGTGTCTCTCTGCCTGTGTGTGTGTCTGTCTGTAGCATCGTAGCTCCCAAACGGACAAACCGATTTAGATTTAGTTCTTAGTTTTTTTTTTAAAAGCTGAATTTGGTCGGGAGTGTTCTTAATCATTTTCGACGGAAATCGGTCCGGAAATTTTGTGGTTAGGTTATTATAACCCTTTAGGTGGCTAGAAGCTATAGAAGGTTCTACTATAGTATCTCTTTTCAGGTGGAGCCCGCAATAGAGCTGACGCTCCAGTCAGAGATCGTCAAGCAGGCGTTTCCCGACTGGGTGAAGTTCGAGTACCGCAGCTACGATGTCGAGGACTGCGACTCTGCATATGCTGTCATTGGGGCTATTGACGCATATAATGATTGCGCGCACGTCTTCTTTGGGCCTTCTTGTGACTTTGCACTAGGTAAGTGTTAAATAAATAAATATTATAGGACATTCTTACACAGATCTGATTGACTGAGGCCCACGGTAAGCTCAAGAAGGCTTGTGTTGTGGGTACCAAGACGTCTAAGACAACGAAATATATAACATATAAATACTTATAAACATAGAAGACACCCATTACTCAGGAACAAATATCTGTGTTCATCACACAAACAAATGCCCTTACCGGGATTCTAACCCGGGACCGCGGCGTAGCCAGGCAGGGTCACTACCACTACCGACTGTGCCAGAGCGGTCGTCAGTGATGTTCATGATTATCTACTCATTTACGTTCGCCCCCGATATTGTTTTACCAAACGCGAGCACTATGCCGGTAGAAATTACTAAAATCTGATTCCTATGCCACTGGCATAAGGCACTGGTCCCACCGCGAGCTAGTAAGCTATGAGCTATCGGCTATAAAAACGAACAAAAGATAGTCGCTCCCGTGCAAATAAAAGAGACACGGCGATGTTTATAGTTACTCGCCCAGCGGTGAGCTATCAAAATCGCCGTGTCTCTTTTATTTGCACGGGGGTGCTTATCTTTTGTTCGTTTTTATAGCCGATAGCTCATAGCTTACTAGCTCGCGATGGGACCAGTGCCTAAGTCATCTTCTTACTGCTGTGCTAGCGGTATAGAAATATGAACGTTTTGAACACAACTGCTGTGTCGCTGGCATACGCCGGTAAATTTGTTTGAACGCATATACGTGTCACTGGAATACGAGTTCGATTGTTTTAATCTTACCTTGTGTCACCGGCATAGGAAACGGTTTATTAACCCTTAAATGCATAGTGATGTATATATGCATCATGCATTTTTGACTCTATTGACAGACGTCAAAGTTTAAATTCGAATAAATCTTTGTCAAGGTCATGTATTAACCCAATGTGTGTGGTTCACCCCCGACGCAAAAACGACGGGGTGTTATGACCATAAACGTTGTCGTCGGCGCCGAACATTTTTTCTTTTTTTTTTTGGGATAGGAGGGAAACGAGCAGACAGGTCGCCTGATGGTAAGCGATCACCGCCGCCCATGGACACCCGAAACACCAGAGGCGTTGGAGGTGCGTTGCCGGCATTTAAGATGGGTGTACGCTCTTTTCTTGAAGATTTGAAGGTCGTATCGGTTCGGAAATACCGCAGGCGACAATTCATTCCATGTTAAAAGTTGCCGATTTTTGAACTTTGAGGTGATAGAATCGTCATCCTCCTTGCGTTATCCTGTGAAAGAATAATAATATTGTGTCAGAGAGATTGTTGGATAATTTATGTACCTACAACAAACAAATATTAATAAAGACATTCTTTTACACGAAGGCGGGCCCAAGCCTCCGGGAATTAGCATTTCCATCAACGTATTTTTGGGTTACTCAGCTAATATTATCTCGGCAAACGTGATATTATAATATTTGAAATAACATCAACCATGTTTTTTTAACCCCCGACGCAAAAACGACGGGGTGTTATAAGTTTGACGTGTCTGTCTGGCTGTTTGTTTGTCTGTCTGTGTGTGTCTGTCTGTGGCATCGTAGCTCCCGAACGGATGAACCGATTTCGATTAAGTTTTTTTTTTTTGTTTGAAAGCTGAGTTAGTCGGGAGTGTTCTTAGCCAAGTTTCATGAAAATCGGTCTACTACGTCGCGGTCGGGGTTTCTTCACAATTTTAATTTTGTGGTTAGGTAATAATGTGATCTAATCACCGTGATAGCATGATTGCAACGCTGCGTCTAATACAAACGCACGTTTTAAATATTAAATTTGTATTTGACTTATATTGACCGGGATATAGACCGTGATTACCTTTTTGATTTTTGTCGAGCTCCCGATATTTCGACGCAGTTGCATGCATCATGATCACGGAAAACTGACGAAGGCGGGTGGATGTTAAAGTTGTATAGACAGCGCGCCATACCGAGATTGGTAAGAGAAGCCATTGAGATTCACAAATATAAAAATTTCAATCGTGAGGATGGCTTCAAACTATCTAATGTATGGAATCCAGTGATTTGTTTGTGTAAAAAACCGGTGAAGTCAGAATTGAACAAACGTAGTGACACTGTGAGTGTAGTGTGTTTGGACAGACCATCGAGTGTGAACGCGACCAGTGGTAACGCTGAAAGTGAACGCAGCCGACGCGCGCGAAGGAGGGTAGATCGCGCGCTGTCTATACAACTTTAACATCCACCCGCCTTCGTCAGTTTTCCGTGATCATGATGCATGCAACTGCGTCGAAATATCGGGAGCTCGACAAAAATCAAAAAGGTAATCACGGTCTATATCCCGGTCAATATAAGTCTAATGAAAATAACCGTGAATCATTCAAAACTCTTAAATTTGTATTTGTTAGCGACATAGGTAGTAAATATTTACACACAAAAGTATGACACAGCCAGTATTTTAAGTAAAAACTGATACGGTATCGGTATGCAGACTCACACCTAAAACGATTTTTCAGTCCAGGGGTAAGTTTTCAAAGCTTTCAAAAGCTTTGTTAATTGTTTCGTCATTTATCATTTTAGATCGTGTCATTCACAAGAATACGCGTGCTTTGAATCGTGTAGTCATTACCATTTAAGGGTAGATTTGACGAATATGCCGGTCGTCGTGAAACACATCATCTTTACTAGTACATAATTTTATTAATTCAATGTAGTTTTAAAATAATATTGTTTATTGCACCAATAAATTGCTCTGATATTTAGAATAAGATGAATATTGTACCTTGTTGACAATTTAAAAGTGCTTATTGTAAGCCTATTTGAATAAAGAATATTTTGACTTTAACTTTAGGTCACTGCGCGTGTTTTGACTTTGATTTTGACTATAGGTCACTGCGCGTGTTCCGATTGTAATATCACAGAATATATAATACAGAAGTATCACAGAATATATAATACAGAAGCAGAGAAGAACAAGTACAGAAGGCCCACTACTTTTATGTTCACGAAATGCCGCCTTTTTAAATGCCTACAAAATTCTAACAAAGAAACGAGCCGCACGTGCGCAGCGTCGCGTCGGACGATAGGGTTGCCTATGGATTAAAACGAATTAATACTCAGATAAAACGTTATACTATTATATTCCCAGTCTTGGGTACTTTCTATAGGTATACATATAAACAGTATATATATTTTTTTGTTTAAGTCCCAACATCACAAGCCTTATTGAACTTTTCCGTGGGACTTAATCAATAGTAGATCTGCGTAAGACTGTCCTATTTTTAACCGCCTTCCAAATCTCAAAGGAAGGGGTTATCAAGTCGTCTGTATGTTTTTTTTTTTAATGTTTGTTCCTCGATATCTCCCTCGTTACTAGACCGATTTTGAAATTTTTTTTTGATTGAATGTATATGCATGTCGCAGTAAGATAGATAAAACCGTTATATGGTTATAACCCTAGGAATATAATTATACGTCGTAACATAGTTAAACGAAAGCGATTAATTGCTATCTTACTAGGAATATAACTATAATACGTTACTAGTTTAGTCATATAGTTATATGACTGGATTCAGTCTAGTGAAATGATTGTAGGTAGGAGTGCGACGGTGCGGCAGAGGTATAGTTATAACCCTAGGGATATAATTATATGCCGTAACATAGCTAAACAAAAGCGATTCATAACCATCTTACTAGGAATATAATTATAATACGGTGGGTACTAGTTTAGTTATATAATTATATCACTGGATTAAACTTAATCTAGGGATATAATTATAATACGTCTCTAAGTGGGACTGGAACCGGAAGTCCCGGTTCTTTATAGTTCTATACCAAAAAAAATCAAAAGGAACCCTTATGTCGCGACTCTGTCCATCCGTCTGTGTGTTTAGAGAGAATAAGCACATTGAATTGGAAATAATTAACAAATTCTTGCCCTACACAATTCTTCACTGTGGTTTGTTTGTTTAACGCATAATAATTATATCCCTAGGGTTATAACTATACCTCCGCCGCACCGCCACACTCCTGTCTACAATCATTTCACTAAACTGAATCCAGTCATATAATTATTTGACTAAACTAGTAACGTATTATAGTTATATTCCTAGTAAGATAGCAATAAATTGCTTTCGTTTAACTATGTTACGACATATAATTATATCCCTAGGGTTATAACTATATAACGGCTTTATCTATCTTACTGCGACATGCATACAGATTGGTCCTATTTTTCTCAGAAACCAGTTCTGATGATGGAATCCTGGAGAAATCGAGGGAACTCCTCAAATCTGAAAGGCACACATATGGTGATTTTTGTGTTTTTTAAGGAACAGAATGCATTTACGTACGGAACAGTGACATTTGGTGACGTGGAACTGCTGATGATGGTCAGAACGGAACTCCTCAAATCTGAACGGCACGCTTATAGTGACTTTGGTATTTTTATAAGAACAGCATGCACTTACGTCCAGAACAGTGACATTTGGTGCAGTGGAACTGCTGATGATGGTCAGAACCGAACTCCTCAAATCTGAACGGCACACTTATAGTGACTTATGTATTTTTATAAGAACAGCATGCACTTACGTCCAGAACAGTGACATTTGGTGCAGTGGAACTGCTGATGAAGATCAAAACGGAACTCCTTAAATCTAAACGGCACAGTTATAGTAACTTTGCTATTTTTATAAAAATAGCATGCATTCAAGTTCAGAACAGTGACATTTATTTAGTTATGTTTTTTAAGAATATTGAGTTTTCAAGTCAAATTTTGTCAAGCTTCGATTTCTTATAATCGGATTCATGAGGAACTGAGGAAATTCCTCAAATCTTAAAGGTAACTTTTATCGACCTTAATGCTCTGCCTCCAATCTACTTTGATGGCGTTATAATAACCTACTCCCCGTTGGTGAAAAATCTGGGACTTCTAATGGACAGTACTCTATCTTGGGCACCTCAAGTTGGCGAAGTAAGCAGAAGGATGATTGTTTCAGCATGTTCCCTCAGGAGACTGCGAAATTTTCTACCTATTCCAACCAAAATTGCGCTTGCCCAAACTCTCCTTCTCCCAATCTTAGACTATGCTGACGTTTCATATCTTGACCTAACGGAGGACCAACTAAATAAACTTGAGCGCATCCAAAATATTTGCATTCGGTTCATATTTGGGTTACGCAAGTATGACCATGTTTCTCACTTTCGCTCACAGCTCAAGTGGCTCCCTATTCGCTATCGTCGTAACCTTCATATCTTGTCCCTCTTGTATTGCATTTTATTTCTTCCTACAACTCCCCAGTATCTCAAGGCGCGTTTTAGTTACCTTAATTCTGTAAGGTTGTCCCGCAGTCTACTTTTGTCTGTCCCATCTTCTTCTTCAAAATTTTACAACTCCTCTTTTACTTTCAAAGCTGTTCGACTCTGGAACTCTCTACCTCCGGGCATTAGACGGGCTCAATCTATTTCTGTTTTTAAAAAAATGCTTAAAGAACATTATTTATCTCTCCCTTAGTGATCGTATTGCTATTTTTACTCTGTGGTTGGTATGATTGCTGTATATTGTTGGTTTGTTACTATATATCTGTCTTGCTGTATATTACTATTTAAGTATGTTTATGTATATTACTATTTAAGTATGTTTATGTAAGTCTATTTATATTCTCTTATATGTGTATGTTTATTCAATTTGTGTGTTGGAAATTAGAATAAGTATGATTTTTCATTTCGAAGCACCTACTCTTTCTGATTATGTTTTTTATTTCCGCTACCCAAAGGTTGTCTGGTAGAGATCGCTCTTTAGCGATAAGACCGCCTGTTGTCTGCCTCTATTTATAATCATTTGTTTTGTCTCCGCTGTATCTTTTTTCTGTATCTCTTGCTGAGGTGTGCCAATAAAGAGTATTCTATCTATCTATCTATCTATCTATACGTACCTATATTAATTTGTGTTTCCATTGCCATCAAATAATTAAAGTATTAAAAACCGTTTAAAAAAAAACCTACACATTTCTACATAATCCAACATTCGCAAGTAGCTTTCACCAGAACCCCAAAGGCGGCGGTTTTTTTTTTAATTATGTACCCCGCAAAAATACCAGCTGACTGTATTATTGCTTTTAACATGACCAGTACTTGTATATTTAGGTATGTAATCTAGAAGAACAATCAGTTCTATAGGATGTCTTGATCATAATAAATTGTTTGATTTGTTCTGAAACCTACAGGATTCCCAGTATAATATAAGAGGCGTTCAGAGAGTTTAAATTTTATATCCATTAAAAAGTTTCAGAGTTTCTGAGTCCCTTGCCAGCTGTCAAATAAAGTAGGTAAGTTACTGAAGTAATTAAACGAAAAAAAAGTTTTAAAAGTGAAGTATGTTTCATATATTTATGCGACAAGATTCAAACAAGGAGACACGTTGCTTGGTGGTAAGCGATCACTACCGGCCATGGACACCCGAAGGATTGGAGGTGCGTTGTCAGCCTTTAAAATGGGTGTACGCCCTTTCTTGAAGTTCTAAAGGTCGTATTAGATTACGTAGCCCAATGCACAAACGCTCACGATAATATATATTTCGTAGCTCTATTGTTCTTGCGTATTGGCGCCACAGAGCCAGACTGCATTTCTGTCCATCCAGAAACACCGCAGGTGACAGTTCGCCGACCATCCAAAAACACCGCAGGTGACAGTTCATGAGACAGTTTAGTCGTGCGAGGCAGGAAGTTTCTGGAGAAAACCACAGTTAAGGATTGCCAGTTGTAAATACTTTACGTTACAGAATAAACCTGTCTCTTAATTTACACTATGGTTCGTAAATAAAATGTGTGTTAATTAAGAACAAGTATAATTGCAGAGTAACTGAAAATTACTTAACAAAAATTTGTTTAGATATTTTTTGCGTGCGTGCTCAAACACAAAAGAAAATCTTTATAGATAAATTATGAAACGTGATGGGTTATTAGGAAAATTATTCCTTGGAAATGCTGTCAACCAAATTTGGGGGACCTTGTCATACATGCCCGCATAAATTCAACAGACCAGGCATAGATTCGTGTTTGATCTTCAGTCTGAAAGGTTCCTGTTTATTTCATTAGTGGGCAAAAGGCCGTCCAAAGCATTCATCAAAAACGTACTCAATTAGAGTAGCTTCAGTAAATATTTACTTTGCACGCGAGAGCTGAATACGATTTCATTTGATGACTGGAACTTGTCAAAGTGACCATTTTGTCATTAGCTAAATGGTCAGGGTGTTCTATTCCAAATATCGTAATTGAATTTTCACTAAAACCTCTCTCTTTTTCGCTTTTGCGACAAGTTTTTAAAGTAAGTGGGCAGTTGGATAACGTTTAATAGAAATAAATAATATAATTTAGAAGTAAGTACGCTTTATAGGGGGACAACGAATTGATACATAAGCTAGCTAAATAAAATTAAAGTATGAGTTTATTCAGTCGTTCGCAAAGTAAAGAAGAATTTTGAGTGTTGAGCCAATTTTGCCCCCGATTACATAAATTTTCTATCGCCAAGACAAGGAAAATATATCTGTAAAATCCATACTTCCATACTTAATAATATAAATGGGAAAGTGTGTGTGTCTGTTTGTCCGTCTTTCACGGCAAAACGGAGCGAGAAATTGGCGTGAAGGGATGGAGAGTGACATCTAAAGGCTACTTTTGGCTCTTTTTAACCCCCCTTTTCCCTAAAATGCGGAGGGGGAGGGGATTATATGGAGCATACCGCAATTTTCGAATTAAACGCGAGCGACGCCGCGGGCAAAGGCTACTATTATATAAAAGCTAAAAAGCACCATAATAATTTCCTTTATTCAAATGAAATTTTGCTTAAATTTGTATTTCCATTGAATTAATGGTTCAAGAATGATTTTCGAGCTATCTATTTCATTGGTAATAAATATCACTGTGTCCATTGGACACAATTTAACGTATTAATTAATTTAGCTTCCGAGAACCTCTTAAAACGAATTCTGAAATTTTATTCTCATTGTTTGAATTCAGACAAAATTGTTCAATGAAACAAACAAAAGCAATTATTTGGATTGTTTCTGAAGTTTATGATGACCAATTATGAATTTATTACTTGTGAGAGACTCTCGTTCTTGTAAAATAATATCTTTCAAATTGTCGTGCACAATGAAAATGTACCTAAGATTTGATTATTTTTATTTTATGTGCATACACCCTGTTTTTACTGAATTCCGTTAACTTAAAGGGAAGATTCTTTAGTTCAAATGCAATCAATTTCTCTAAGAAACTAGCCTCTTAACTCTTACGGTTATCGAATTATTAAAAAAAATTATTTAATTACTGAACACGTGTTTGGCATCTCTTAACACTTCCTAATGTTATTTGTTTTGACATGTGCCGTCAAACACTTGACAACGACTTAAATGTTAGGATTAAGGTCCTCTCACACTAATTTAATCTATTTATTATGTATGGAAACGAAAAAAAAATTTTTTTTTTAATTAAACAAAAAAGCGTTAAACAGGTTGGTTCCTGACGATGAACCTAACTGCGTGTCGAATTTAACGGAAAACAAAAAAAAACACGGTGTATATGATATTTGGTAGTTATCTATTTTTAACCCCCGACGCAAAAACGACGGGGTGTTATAAGTTTGACGTGTCTGTCTGTCTGACTGTCTGTCTGTCGGTCTGTCTAGCTGTCTGTCTGTCTGTGTGTAGTTTTTTTCGTCTGAAAGCTGAGTTAGTCGGGAGTGTTCTATGTGTGTTCTATATAGCCATGTTTCATGAAAATCGGTCCACTATGTCGCGGTCGGGGTTTTTTTTTTCAAAATTTCAATTTTGTGGTTAGGTTATACTTCCCATATCTTGTTTTATGAAACATGTAAACGCATATGTATCATCAATTCATCATTTTCTTGAAGTTATCGTGGGACTCAATCTGTGTAAGAGTGCCCTATATTTATTTTATTACTATTTATTATTTATTTTAAATTGTTAATATTTCTTTATAATATTCACGTGTAAAAGTGCAGGATTTATTTTTGATATTTATCTTGTCTGCAGATATTTACATATGTATCATGATTCAGTGAATCCAAGCTTTTCTATAGAAATTTGTGCACTGTCAATACTGTCATGTTCAGAAAATCTACAAACAATACCCTATAGAATATTCACAAAGGCTCAAAATACATCCTCTTTTGTAATATTTCGATGAAATATTCTTTGACTGATATGATATTGAAGCGCTGGTGGCCTAGCGGTAAGGTAGTGCGACATACGATCCGGAGGTTGCGGGTTCGAACCGGCTCGTACTAATGAGATTTTCGAAACTTATGTGCGAAATGTCATTTGATATTTGCCAGTCGCTTTTCGGTGAAGGAAAACATCGTGAGGAAACCGGACTAATTCCAATAAGGCCTAGTTACCCTTCGGGTTGGAAGGTCAGATGGCAGTCACTTTCGTAAAAACTAGTGCCTATGCCAAAGCAGACTCCAGGCTCCCATGAGCCGTGGCAAATGCCGGGATAACGCAAGGAGGATGATAATTCTTTGACTGATAATGTGTTAGGTACTATTAGGTTCATGGTTGACTATTTATATTTTTTTTCTACCGTAGTGTTATTCGTCATTTACAGTGTCGTGCATAGATCTTTAAAACCCTACATAAAAGATGCCAGCCTCCGTCCGGCGCCCCGCGCACCCACGCATACGATATAGCTCTTAAGACGATACGGTAGGGGTCATTTCTCCATACAAACGCTCTCGACTATTTCCTCCCTGGTTTTTGAAGATAGAGCAATGATTTTTTTCAACACAGATTGTTATTATTTTTTTCTACTCCCGAACTGTTATTCCACATTTACAGGGTCGTGCACAGATCTTTAAAACCCTACATAAAGGTCTATTCCCCAAAGCCAGCGTCAGCCGGCTATCCGCGCATGCGCGCAGTATCGAAAAAACTGAAAACGCATTGTTTGGCTCTGTAACCATGGCAACGCCTTATAACGACACTGCGCACGTACGCGGGTAGGCTTTGGGCAGCCGAGCTGACAGTGCAAACCTTAGAGTCAAATTACAAAAAACAGTGTGAATTTCACGAAAGTTATTCAAGAAAACTATTAAAAACTAAGTGCATGGTCGTAGAAAAAGTATTGTATGCAACGGTGTTTAACTGAGTCAAAAAATACTCTTGGCGTCTTAATAACAATTTTCGGCTTCGCCTCAAATTGTTACCCACGCCACTCGTCTTTTTTGACCTCCTTTAAACGCCTGTTGCATAAAATACTATTATCTGTGTCGGACCGTTTTGATTTTTTTGATATTCTGCTTTTTAAAGACTCTAGAGCCAATCAAAAATTTCCAAAAACGGCCTTTTTCATTGTGGCGAAAAAAAAGGTGTGATACTCAAGATTGGTAACAATTAACCAAAAAAGCTAAACGGTCCGACATAGATTCTTTCATTGTTATTCAGATTCTCAAATTTCATTCCGATTGATTAAGTTTTGAAGGAGGAAAGAGTGGAGAGTGGAACCTCGATTTTAAAGATTTTTTTTAAATATCTTTTGACTGAGTTGTTCTTAATGGACAATTTTTTTCGATAAATCTATTTAATAACACTTGTATATTTAACTAAAATTCCCAAGTTCAAAGGGGGGCTCCTTCCTTTCCATTTTAGCATTTTCGCTACCGTATCCTCTTAAAGCATTGTTAGGAAGCCTTTACTGGATATAGCAGGGGCGCGGGGCGCCGGGGGCTGGCGGCGGCGCGGGGCAGTGCGAGTGCAGGAACAGAGGGGAGGCCGACAAGTCAAAATACAGGAAACAGTGCGAATTTCACGAAAGTTATTCTAGAAAACTATGAATAAGTTAGTGGATGGTCGTAGAAAAAGTATTATATGCAACGTGTTTAACTGAGTCAAAAAATACTCGTGGCGTATTTATTAACAATTTTCGGCTACGCCTCAAATTGTTACTCACGCCACTCGTCTTTTTTGACCTCACTTAAACGCCAGTTGCATAAAATACTATTATCGATATGGTGAGGATTCTCAAAAGTAACGGTTGCCACGGCATCATACTGAGTGGATTAGCATATCTTATTAGTATATTAATCACAGATTTAAGAAAAAGAGTAGTATTTTTTGCTCTGAGCTATTAATTATTTATTGTTATTTTCTTTTAATTCTTTATCAATAATAATTATTATTTTTGTGTCGACTATAAACTTTCTTCATTAATAATTTTTAAATACCGTCACGCGTCATCCAAATTAAAAGATAAACGATACTTTCCGAAACATGTAGCGCGTAACATAGCTAAAAATACCAACTCATAGTTTAACCCAAAAATTGAGTTAACGATTTGTCTGAACATTGGATCGGTCGTTTTTATTACTTTATCTAATTGGGTTTGCGTCAGAAAT
Organism: Leguminivora glycinivorella; assembly: GCF_023078275.1. Classification (NCBI taxonomy): domain Eukaryota; kingdom Metazoa; phylum Arthropoda; class Insecta; order Lepidoptera; family Tortricidae; genus Leguminivora; species Leguminivora glycinivorella. Next base: position 6,010,662 of record NC_062971.1, read on the forward strand.
CCATAAAATTGGTAGATAGGTTGGGTTCCCTATTCTTAACTTAATCGTATACATACATACACACATATTTATATTATAAACTGACGTCTGCAATCCCAAAAGGGGTGTCCTGCTGTTTGGTCAAATTATCATTTGGCACAATTTTACTTAGTCAAATTTTATTTAGTCAAAACTTTATTTCGCAAACGTTTTTAATGGCAAAACTTATATCCCAAAAACATGTTTGGTCAAAATTTCACATCTCAAATTTCGAAAATATTTAGGCATTTGCATTTTCATTTCTACGGGATTAATTTAATTTACCGAAGATTTTTTTGCCAAATTTAACTTAAAATTGTCAAATGATAATTTCAGTTTTATTCCCAAGGCTTCAGTTGGACACGAAAAGTTTGTTAAACTTTATTTTTGTCAAATTAATATTACTGGAAAAAAATATTTTGTCAACAATTTTTTTGTCAAAAAATGTTTCTACAAATTACACCATGCAAAACCACGTTTGACAATAAATATTACAAGGCATAAATGTAATGTAGTAATTTTATTAGTATTGTAACAGAAAACTCGTGTGTGACAGGGTCAGTTTAGGTGCGACGACGAGCGAAGCGAGGAGGAGCGTGGACAGTGAGCAAATGGCGTTTTAAAGTAATTAAAAATTAATAGAACATAATGGTCTTGAAAACATAAGGTTTCTTATTAATAGAATGTATCCGGACATGTAAGTGAAATTGTCATCCTTGACATTTGCAGGAGGAGGAAAAAAGTAGGTACGACATACACATTATTTCACACAAATCTCGGACACATAGTATAAAATCAACAAACAAATTTCCAGTGCACCATTTAATTACAATATATTGGGAAATGGAAATTTTGCCTAACAACACCTTTGACTAAATAATATTTGGTAAAATGAAATTTGACCAAGTAAATATTTTGGGAAACAAATACTTGCCAAAAAAAGTTTTGCTAAATGTCAATTTGCGATAAGTTGTTTTGCCAAACGTTTATTTGGGAAATGATAATTTGGGAATAATAGTTTGGGATGTGAAACTTTGGGAAACGTTTTTTGGCGAATCGTCAGTAAACCCCCAAAAGGCACTATCATATGCATTAAGTTTCATTCCCACTCTAAGGATTCAAAAGAAAACAAAATGATTAAATTATAATAGTATTTTATGCAACAGTTTTATTAGAGGGGTCAAAACATGCTAATTGCATGTTGGGACGATTTTAAAATACTTGCGTTTTTCCTTATGTTGGCAGCAATTATTTTAGATATTTTAGATATGTAGATATCTAAAATATCTATTTCAGACCATATGTTAATGCTGCTGCCTATTGGACATCTACTGTATAAAAAGGAAATGAACCTCGACATGATAAGAAGAAGACCATATGAATTCAGTTGTTTGTTAACATAATTAAATATTATAAGGACATTCTTAAATAAATAAATAAATATTATAAGGACATTCTTTTGTCTAATTTTAAATTGATACAGGCAACGTAACTCAAGTAATGACTGTTTGTGCCAAAATAAAGAAAAAATAATAATAATAATTCGGCTATGTCCTGACATTGTGATAATAGATCGACCGCAAAGCCGAGAAGGACAAGTCCAGTAAGTACCTAGATTTGGCTCACGAGATAACCGCCATGTGGGATGTTGATTCGACGATCATTGTCCCGATAGTCGTTTCAGCGAACGGTCTCATAGCGCAGAGTCTCGACCAACATCTTAAGAGACTCTTGCTAGGTGGCTGGATCAAGGGCCGACGGTTCCTCTCTCTGCAGCCCTAACCACCGGCAGCTTGGGCCCTGCCCCGCTGCTGGCGGCACCCTAGGTTAGGCTTTTTATAATATGTTTATATGTTTTTATATTGTTTTGTAATAGTATTTTATACAATCGTGATATAATACAAAGCTTTTCAGTCGAATAGCATGTTTAGGCCACGAACCTTGCTGAGTGGCCTAATAGTACGGTACGAGAGTGAAAAGCTTAATTATAGCACTATTGTATACAATACTTTTTCTATGAGTCATCATTTTCATCATCAATGGACGAAAAATATCATCATTCAAGTTAAAATTAATGTTAATAGCGTCGTTCACCGTTGTATCAACATCGAATTACCTAGCAACCAATTGTTTATAATAACCGTCTCTGATTGGTCGATAACGCGATAGATTAAAAAAAAAAATGTGTTTCAATAAGAATGAAAATAAATAATCCGGCTATGTAATAAGGAAATGTGATCTTCCGCCCACCGAATATAATCGCCTGTAGCACTTTTACGACGAAACCCGATAGATTAAAAAAAATGTGTTTCAATAAGAATGAAAATAAATAATCCGGCTATGTAATAAGGAAATGTGATCTTCCGCCCACCGAATATAATCGCCTGTAGCACTTTTACGACGAAACCGCATAGTTTAATAATGTTTTATTACAACCGTAATATCACCATTACGGGGTATAAACACCGAAATTATCGTTTTCGCTGTCGCGTATTTTCTTTGCGCAAAATTGTTTTAGTGATCCCTACCGATACAACACTGAAGGTTAGAAAGGAAATGTTATGGCCTAATATGTTTCTTGGTGTCGAGACCCTTGGTTTGTGGGGCCCGAGTGCACGATTTTATACAGTGATTGGCTAAGCGGTAGGTCAATGCCGAGAAGAGCTGTCAGCTTCTCTTGCTCAACAAATAAGCATTACGATTCAGCAAGCAATTGCTAACAGGCCCCGTAGACGAATGGCATTTCTACGACGCGAAAAGAAAACGAAAACGTAGTCTGGCTCAGTCGCGCTAATACGCAAGAGCGATAGAGATAAATATCTACGAGCGTTTCGTTTCGTGAGCGTTTGTGCATTCGGCTACGCACGCAGAATCCAGGACTTTACGGTATTGCCTCAAGGGTCATCATCAGAAATATATTTTTAGTTTTATTTAGATTTAGATTTATAATACTTATTGTATTTTGACGACCGGTCTGGCCTAGTCGGTAGTGACCCTGCCTGCTGCGCCGCGGTCCCGGGTTCGAATCCCGGTAAGGGCATTTATTTGTGTGATGAGCACAGATATTTGTTCCTGAGTCATGGACGTTTTCTATGTATATAAGTATTTATATATTACATATATCGTTGTCTGAGTACCCACAACACAAGCCTTCTTGAGCTTACCGTGGGCCTCAGTCAATCTGTGTAAGACATGTAAAAAAAAAAAAAAAAACACCGAAATTATATCGTCTTTACTGACGCGTATTTTCTTTGAGCAAAATTGTTTTAGTGATCCCTACCGATAAATCACTGAAGGTAGCGATACTGGTTGAAAAAAAAAATGTTATGACATAATAATAATTATTTTATATAAAAAATAAATAATGTAAAATAAATCGACGTTGTTTTTTCATGGCGACGGGACCCTTGGTTTATGGGGCCCGAGTGCACGATTTTATACACTGATTTGATTTTCTAAGCGGTAGGTAAATGTCAATGCCGACAAGAGCTGGCAGCTTCCTTGCTCAACAAATAAGCATTGCGATTCAGCGCAGCGTGCAATTTTTTTTAAATTATAAATGGGCTTACTCTTGGCCACAGACTAGCCAAAGGCAACACACAAGGCAAGGCACAGGCACTGCCAGGACTTTACGGTAGTGCCTCAAGAGTCATCTTCAGATATATATTTTTAGTTTTTATTTAGATTTAGATTTATAATACTTATTGTATACTGAGCGTGGCCCGACATGCTCTTAGCCGGTTTTTTTTTATTTAATTAACATTATGTCACCCTTTAATTAAGGTATAACGATCCTTCAACTGTCACAGATATTGTTATACAAAATGTTACGAAGAAATTTTTGTCAGACAACAGATTGTTATTTTTGGCTGCTTCCTTTAACCGTACCTTATATACATAATCTTAAGGAAAACATCGTAAGGAAACCAAAGTAATTAAATCCCAAAGGCCCATTTTATTTTCTGTGCTTGAAAGGTTAGATAGTAGCTTTTGAAAACGATGGCCTACACTACTGGGTGAAATAAAAAGGACCCTAGTGACAATAGTGACTTTTGAGGTCATATTGAACAATTATTATATTATTATGAGACCAATCCTGAGATCGCGAAAAAGTCATTGTGCAAAAGTATGGTTGGTCCTTGTTATTTCATCCTGTATATCCTAGGATGTCGTGCTTTTTATGATAAGCAAAACAGGCTCCCATCAATCTTGGCAAAAAGCGGATTTAATTCAAGGAATTGATATTGTTTTTTTGCGATAAATATTTATCACTTTTGCTGACAGTTTTTTCTCTATCGGGACCAATTTTTCATAAAGAACAGAATAATATTAATCATGATAAACTAAGGCATGTTGATCGATTTCTCTCACGGGAAAAACCCAGCGAAAACGAAGACGAGCAAGGCCGGTAAGTCCCTAGACTTGGATCCCGAGGTAACAGTCCGAATAGCCGCCTTTACACAGACGCTCTATCGCGCGTGATACAGCAATCGCCTGTGAAGAGGTTGTCTGTACACGTACGTTCATTCGCGCGCGCAACATGGCGGACATACGCTCGTGGACTTTAAATTAGTGGTTAAATTACTTGCTCTTTACTTGCATCAATACTATTAACTGTCATTGTCATTTATATGTGTGATGAAAAGGATAGTGATAACTTTATCTGGTAGATATATTTATCTGGCGACTGAAAAACCGGCCCTAATAAGAATAAACAATAATAACGCGGTCTATCGCGCACGATTAGCCTTTACAAGCACGCTCTTTCCGTTCTCAAAAACTTCGACGCGCAATCACGCGCGAAAGAACGTGAACCTTAAAAAGTGTGATACTATACAGCACGACCACGGATGATTTTATTAATTCTGATGCGGTACAAATTCACGAAAAAAAAAGTACTTTTTTGTACTGACGTTTAAAAAAAATGTACCCTTATGATTTTGGAGTTTCGACATAGGGCCCCGGGGTCGTGCTAGGTAGGTACTCCCTGGCACGACCACACTATATTTAATGAAATTTTAAATTTCTGTTGCAGTACAAATTCATGGGGTGTGGTCGTGCTAGATAGGTGGTACTTCCTGGCACGACCACACTATACTTATGTTTAATTTGATGGTCAAATGAATACTAAACAAGTGTTTTGAAATTGTACTATGTAAATTACTTCAAAAACTTAAATGAAAATGAAAATGAAAATGAAATGAAAATGAAATATTTATTTTTCAAGTAGGCATATTACAATGCGCATATGAACGTCAAATAAAGCTATATTATTGCTTAAATAATTATATTATTGCTTAATAATACGTCGTTCTTCTTCAGAGAAAACATATCAAATTGTCACAGAAGAAAAAGATAATATGAATCTCAATGTCATTAAATATGTAATTTATCTACACAACATAAAATATAAAATATTTGATGTGCTTTCTTGTCTGAACTGTGTCCTCTATACATAATACAATTATTTTAATTGCTATTCGTTTTTTGTAGTTTCTGGTTCGGGCCATGCATGTTTGTCTGTCAAATAGTCCTCGACTCTGTAATAAGCCTATAACATTAATGATTTTTTTAAGTAGTTCTTAAGAGCTGGGAGGGGTAATCTCAAAGCAGTGTCAGGTAACTTATTATAAAAATGAATGCATTGCCCAACAAATGACTTCTGTACTTTACGGACACGAAACTTCTTTATGGCATGTGCGGTCGTGCCAGGGAGTACCTATCGAGCACGACCACAACCCATGTCGAAACTCCGAAACCATGAGGGTAATTTTTATAAAAAGGTAAGTACAGAAAAGTACATTTTTTTTCGTGAATTTGTACCACTACAGAAATTAAAAAAATCATTAAATATAGTGTGGTCGTGCCAGGAAGTACCACCTATCTAGCACGACCACACCCCATGTCAAAACTCTGAAACCATGAGGGTATTTTTTTTTAAAAGGTAAGTACAAAAAAGTACATTTTTTTTTTGTGAATTTGTACTGCAACAGAAATTTAAAATCTCATTAAATATAGTGTGGTCGTGCCAGGGAGTACCTACCTAGCACGACCACGGGCCCTATGTCGAAACTCCAAAATCATAAGGGTACATTTTTTTTAAACGTCAGTACAAAAAAGTACTATTTTTTTCGTGAATTTGTACCGCATCAGAATTAATAAAATCATCCGTGGTCGTGCTGTATAGTATCACACCTTAAAAACTAACAACACGCAATCGCGCGCACAGGCTTAACCGCGCGCTATCCTGTACGCTCCGCGAACGCGCGATAGAGCGACTGTGTAAAGGCGGCTATTGAGTTGCGAGCGGGTATTTATTGTAAATATCGATAGCTGTTTTAATGAACTTCGATTTCCGTATGACCTCGTTGCCTTTTGGGTTATAATTAAGTAATAAGTGTGACCAGGTCAAATCGGGCGGAGGGTAGGATGTTATGGTCGCAATTTCTGCAACGATAATATCAGTACCAATAAAATACTGTGTGCCAAATTTGAAGGCTAGATAGGTACAATTATCCCGACGTAAATGTATTTTTTACATATTTCCCCCTTTCTTCCCGTGGGTGTCGTAGAAGGCGACTATGGGATATGGGTTAAATTGTGGCGTAGGCGAGAGGCTGGCAACCTGTCACTGCAATGTCGCAGTTTCGTTTTCTTTCAACCCCTTATTTGCCAAGAGTGGCACTGAAGCTTTAGTAGTTTCATGTGCTCTGCCTACCCCTTTATGGGATACAGGCGTGATTGTATGTATGTATGTATGTATATTACTTACCTTGGCCTAATACTCGTATAAGTGTGCACTTTACCCGATGGATGTTGATTTTAGCGTGGCCTTTGTTAAGCATCTCTGTGGAATGTATGGAAGATACCTTCAGCAGTTCTCGAAAATTTGTACAAAAATGAAGGAAAAAGTTAAATATGTTCTTTTACTCCTTTTTAACCGCCACCTCAAATCTCTCAAAAGAAGGTGGTTCTCTATTCGTCTGTATTTTTTTTTAATGTTTGTCCTCGATATCTCCGTCGTTACTAGACCGATTTAAAAATATTTTTTTTGATTGAATGTATATGCATACATATTGGTCCCATTTTTCTCAGAACGATGATGGAATCCTGGAGAAATCGAGGGAACTCCTCAAATCTGAAAGGCATACATATGACAATTTTTGTGTTTTAAAAGGAACAGCATGCATTTACGATCATCCTGGAGAAATCGAGGGAACTCCTCAAATCTGAAAGGCATACATATGACAATTTTTGTGTTTTAAAAGGAACAGCATGCATTTACGTACGGAACAGTGACATCTGGTGCAGTGGAACTGCTGATGATGGTCAGAACGGAACTCCTCAAATCTGAACGGCACGCTTATAGTGACTTTGGTATTTTTATAAGAACAGCATGCACTTACGTCCAGAACAGTGACATTTGGTGCAGTGGAACTCCTGATGATGGTCAGAACGGAACTCCTTAAATCTGAACGGCACGCTTATAGTGACTTTCGTATTTTTATAAGAACAACATGCACTTACGTACAGAATAGTGACATTTGGTGCAGTGGAACTGCAGATGATGGTCAGAATCGAACTCCTCAAATCTGAACGGCACACTTATAGTGACTTTGGTATCTTTATAAGAACAGCATGCATTTAAGTTCAGAACAGTAACATTTATCTAAATATATAAAAGAAGAAGCTGACTGACTGACTGACTGACTGACTGACTGACTGACTGACTGACATATCAACGCACAGCTGAAACCGCTGGTCCTAAAGATTTCAAATTTGGCACGTAGGTTCCTTATGTAGTGTAGAGGAGCACTAAGAAAGGATTTTCCAAAATTCACCTCCTAAGGGGGTCAAATGGGGGTTCAAAGTTTGTATGGGGAAACAAGATTAGTTTGACTATTTTATTCGAAACTTCACAGGAAGATTCCTTAAGACATATGACTGAATACGTGTTTCAGGTTTTTTGAAAATTTAACCCCTAAAAGGGTGAAAAGGGGGTGATAAAGTAAAAAAATCAATATGGGTATCGTTTTTATGGTTTATCGGGTCGCTGAACACGATAAATACAACGTTTTTAAAATCTAACGAGGCGGAAGTGAAATACCTTCTCCCCTGTTGTGGTGCAATGGGGTTTAAATATCAAAAATATAGATAAAAGAAGATATTGACTGACTGACTGACATATCAACGCACAGCCGAAACCGCTGGTCCTAGAGATTTCAAATTTGGCACGTAGGTTCCTTATGTAGTGTAGAGGAGCACTAAGAAAGGATTTTCCAAAATTCACCTCCTAAGGGGGTCAAATGGGGGTTCAAAGTTTGTATGGGGAAACAAGATTAGTTTGACTATTTTATTCGAAACTTCACAGGAAGATTCCTTAAGACATATGACTGAATACGTGTTTCAGGTTTTTTGAAAATTTAACCCCTAAAAGGGTGAAAAGGGGGTGATAAAGTAAAAAAATCAATATGGGTATCGTTTTTATGGTTTATCGGGTCGCTGAACACGATAAATACAACGTTTTTAAAATCTAACGAGGCGGAAGTGAAATACCTTCTCCCCTGTTGTGGTGCAATGGGGTTTAAATATCTAAATATATAAAAGAAGAAGCTGACTGACTGACATATCAACGCACAGCCGAAACCGCTGGTCTTAGAGATTTCAAATTTGGCACGTAGGTTCCTTATATAGTGTAGAGGAGCACTAAGAAAGGATTTTCCAAAATTCACCTCCTAAGGGGGTCAAATGGGGGTTCAAAGTTTGTATGGGGAAACAAGATTAGTTTGACTATTTTATTCGAAACTTCACAGGAAGATTCCTTAAGACATATGACTGAATACGTGTTTCAGGTTTTTTGAAAATTTAACCCCTAAAAGGGTGAAAAGGGGGTGATAAAGTCAAAAAATCAATATGGGTATCGTTTTTATGGTTTATCGGGTCGCTGATCACGATAAATACAACGTTTTTAAAATCTAACGAGGCGGAAGTGAAATATCTTCTCCCCTGTTGTGGTGCAATGGGGTTTAAATATCAAAAAAATATATAAAAGAAGATATTGACTGACTGGCTGACATATCAACGCACAGCCGAAACCGCTGGTCCTAGAGATGTCAAATTTGGCACGTAGGTTCCTTATATAGTGTAGAGGAGCTCTAAGAAAGGATTTTTCAAAATTCGCCTCCTAAGGGGGTCAAATGGGGGTTCAAAGTTTGTATGGGGAAACAATGTTAGTTTCACTGTTTTATTCGAAACTTCACAGGAGGGATCCTAAAAACATATCACTAAAGACGTGTTTCAGGTTTTTGAAAATTTAACCCCTAAAAGGGTGAAAAGGGGTGATAAAGTCAAAAAAACAATATGGGTATCGTTTTTATGACTAATCGGGTCGCTGATCACGATAAATACAACGCTTTTAGAATCTAACGAGGCGGAAGTGATATACCTTCTCCCCTGTTGTAGTGCAATGGGGTTTAAATATCAAAAAATATATAAACGAAGAAACTGACTGACTGACTAACTGACATATCAACACACATCCGAAACCGCTGGTCCTAGAGATTTCAAATTTGGAACATAGGTTGGCGTAGAGGAGCACTAAGAAAGGATTTTTCAAAATTCTCCTTTTAAAAGGGTGAAATGGGGGGTTCAAAGTTTGTATGGAGAAACAAGATTAGTTTGATTATTTTATTCGAAACTTCACAGGAGGATTCCTAAAGACATATGACTAAATACATGTTTCAGGTTTTTTTGAAAATTTGACCCCTAAAGGGGTGCAAAGGGGGTAAAGTCAAAAACACAATATGGGTATCGTTTTTATGGTTTATCGGGTCGCTGATCACGATAAATACAACGATTTTAAAATCTAATGAGGTGCAAAAGAAATTTTCTCCACTGTTGTTGTGCAATGAGGATAAAATATCCAAAATAGCCATAAGTATAGGTTTAGTTTTTATCTTTACTTCTGGTTCAAGAGATTTCAAATTGACACGGAAGTTCCTTAGAGGAGCACTAAGAAAGGATTTTTCAAAGTTCACCTCCTAGCATGATAATTTGACAGGGGCAAGGACAGGGACAGGGACAGGGACGGGGACGGGGACGGGGACGGGGACGGGGACGGGATAGGGTCAGGGTCAGGGATAGGGATAGGGACAGGGAAGGGATAGGGATAGGGATACAGGGACAGGGAAGGGATAGGGATAGGGATAGGGATACAGGGACAGGGACAGGGCTACTAGATAATGCAAGGAAGTACTTTTTACCCTACCGACCATAGCGTCGAGATACCGGCTATGTGGGTGGTATGAAGTTTCCCCAGTATAAATATTGATATAGGTAAAAAAAATAGATACATATTCGTACCTACTACCTACGCTGTGGTCGCTGTGTAACAATTCTACAATCATTGCAAGAATTTCTTTTAAAACAATGTGTAAGGTACAGTCAGCCAAAAAAGTGGTTTACCAATTTTCAATCAATAGAGTCGAAAAGTGGAAAACCACTTTCTTGGCTGACCGTACAGGAAATAGATCAGTTACAATGCCCCTTTAGTTATATTTATTAAGCATATTGACTTTTCAAGTAAAATTTTGTCAAGCTTCGATTTCTTATAATCGGATTCATGAGGAATTGAGGAAACTTCTCAAACCTTAACGGTATGGGTATACGTATATTGATTTTTGTTGCCATCAAATAATTAAAGCATAATACCTACACATTTCTACATAATCCAACATTCGCAAGTAGCTTTCACCATAACCCAAAAGGCGGCGGTTTGTTTTTCTTAAAAATTATTTCTTACCAAGATTTATTTTATGAATTGAGATTTTAGTAAGTTTTATTTGGTCATTAAGGTTTTCTAGTATCTATATTTTCTTAATTATAACAATAATTATCCTGTATATATCTTACAAAAGTCGACTTATATCACTAAATGTTGGTAACAAAATAGGATCAATTAAAATTTGCTGACGTGGCTATGTACAAACTTTTTGAGAACTGCTGCCTTACGGAAAAACAGACACAAACACGGTACATCATCCTCCTTGCGTTATCCCGGCATTTGCCACGGGTCATGGGAGCCTGGGGTCCGCTTTGACAACTAATCCCAAGATTTGGCACACCTCGGACACTGGCGATCAAATATATTGAAAGAGGCGCATTCCTAGCACACAGTCTTAGCTCGTGTAAGTGAACGCGTACCATGCTTGTATGAGTGAAATATGACAGGTCGACTGTTCGTGTTTTTGACAGGCGGTAACTGTGAGGTAATCGAGAGGGGGTGGGCTGCACTTTCAGCGGGGAGCGGGAGTGGCCATACTGTACGATAGTACTCTTTATTATACTGTGATTTGGCGTAGGCACTAGTTTTTACGAAAGCGACTGCCATCTGACCTTCCAACCCGAAGGGTAGACTAGACCTTATTGGAACTAGTCCGGTTTCCTCACGATGTTTTCACACAAACACGGTAGGTACATAGACCAATAAATTAGTAGCAATACAACTGCTATCGTTATACAATTAAATACAAAGAATATACAAGACGGCGAAAACGAAAGCAGTATTAGCATATTGTTCGGGTAGAAATAAACTCGCGCGGAGGCCACAAATCTACATTGAAGCCTGTTGTTTAAGCTTTATATAAACACTTTCGGTTAGTAAACAAGTATTACCTATTTAAGCTAAGAGCTAGTGTCTTTTCCCGGGTTTATATTATTATTTTTATTTTATTTTCGTATTTTTTACTTCTTTTATTTTCAACAACGATACATCTACCGCAATATTATAGTGTTGCAAATATTAAACTAATCCTACTGTTCCTAGAAGTTTTAACGTTTTTAATGTGGGACAGGATAATGACAATTTCCATAAAATCTTTCCCATAATTATTTTAACCAGAAATATTAAAAAAAAAACTGTTATGTACTTATAAGAATATACGTTAAACTGACTGCTAAAAATACTGTATAAATCATTTTGCCAATATTTTATGATACTGATAGTTTTTTTTTTATTCAAGCTGCAAAACATGTTTACTTACCTAGATCATAGCTAGAACTCATATTGTGTTCATAAGTGTTCATATTTTCAAGGCTTTTATGAAACATTATGTACTTAGATCGATATTCATTTGAAACATCAACTCTTAGCTTCGGTTTATTATTTACCTTAAGGCTTATTGACTCTCCGATTGTGCCATAAATTCTGTCACCACACAATTTGCTGACTTTCAGGCCAATTCCAACGTTGATATCAAGATTACATACGTTATTCATTCAATCAAAATACTTGTATGTATCCATACTTCCATACTAATATTATAAATGGGAAGGTGTGTGTGTCTGTTTGTTTGTCCGTCTTTAACGGCAAAACGGAGCGACAAATTGACGTGATTTTTTAAGTGGAGATAGTTGAAGGGATGGAGAGTGACATAGGCTACTTTTTGTTTCTTTCTAACGTGAGTGAAGCCGCGGGCAAAATATAATTCGTTATAAAATTAAAATAAATATAAAAGGTATGACTACAACAATCGGAGTACAATGAATTCGTAAGTTTACCACGAAATTGTCCGCAAAATGTTAACTCGGAAGTCAACGCTGATTTTCCGACAAGACCATTTGTCAGACCACGGTCGCCTCCGCGCGCCACGGCCCTGATAGAGCTGAACGCATTTTTAGGGTTCCGTAGTCAACTAGGAACCCTTATAGTTTCGCCATGTCTGTCTGTCCGTCCGTCCGTCCGTCCGTCCGTCCGTCCGTCCGTCCGTCCGTCCGTCCGTCCGTCCGTCCGTCCGTCCGTCCGTCCGTCCGTCCGTCCGTCCGTCCGTCCGTCCGTCCGTCCGTCCGCGGATAATCTCAGTAACCGTAAGTACTAGAAAGCTGAAATTTGCTACCAATATGTATGTATATCAATCACGCCAACAAAGTGCAAAAATAAAAAATGGAAAAAAATGTTTTATTAGGGTACCCCCCATATATTTAAAGTGGGGGCTGATATTTTTTTTCATTTCAACCCCAACGTGTGATATATTGTTGGATAGGTATTTAAAAATGAATAAGGGTTTACTAAGATCGTTTTTTGATAATATTAATATTTTCGGAAATAATCGCTCCTAAGGAAAAAAAAGTGCGTCCCCCCCCTCTAACTTTTGAACCATATGTTTAATAAATATAAAAAAAATCACAAAAGTAGAACTTTATAAAGAATTTCTAGGAAAATTATTTTGAACTTGATAGGTTCAGTAGTTTTTGAGAAAAATACGGAAAACTACGGAACCCTACACTGAGCGTGGCCCGACACGCTCTTGGCCGGTTTTTAAAGATAGCGATCAACGCCATCTTGTGTATTGTCTAAGGAATGGTCGCTTTGACATTATAGATAAATAGATATCCGTTTATTTCCTTATTGTGATAAGCACAGTTAAAGCGAAAAAATTAAATAATGAGTGACATTATTGACAGTAAATTTTCAGCTACCTGTCTATACCTATATTTTCCTGTTTCTTGGATGCAGCGTAGGCGAGAGGCTGGCAACCTGTCACTGCAATGTCACAATTCCGTCGTTTTCCAACCCCTCATTTGTCACTGTTAATTGTGAAGGCACTGTATCATGTGTCTGTGTGTTTCATGTGGTCTACCTATCCTTTTGTGGGATACAGGCGTGATTGTACATACATAATACATATGTGTTCTTGGATGCAGGCGAGACCTAGACTATAATTGGACGTAGTTACGCAGAAACGTTCCAATCCACATGAAATTGTCATTAAGTTTTAGACCTTGTATGAAAAACACAAGTCTTTAATTTCAATGACAATTTCAAATGGATTGGAACGTTTCTGCGTAACTACGTCCAATTGAAATTAAAATTTAAATATCATTTTGATAGCTATCAACATATATCGAAATTCGAATAAGCTCAACAGAAAACCACGAGCCAAGAGTTTTCAAAGTATTATAAACTTTGTTCGAATTTTGCTTTTATTAATCAAGTAACTTATTTTATATTTATATTAATATTTGGTGTTGTTATAATATATTTTACTATCCATACTAATATTATAAATGGGAAAGTGTGTGTGTCTGTTTGTTTGTCCGTCTTTCACGGCAAAACGGAGTAACGAAATGACGTGATTTTTCAAGTGGAGATATTTGAAGCGATGGAGAGTGACATAGGCTACTTTTGTCTTTTTCTAACCCCCCACTTCCCTAAAATGGGGGGTGGAAGTTTGTATGGAGTATTCTAAAATTTCGAATTTAACGCGAGTGAAGCTGCGGGTAAAAGCTAGTTCAGAATAAACATACATTTTGTATGTCCTTTAGTCTATTTTTAACCCCCGACGCAAAAACGACGGGGTGTTATAAGTTTGACGTGTCTGTCTGTCTGTCTGTCTGTCCGTCTGTCTGTCTGCCTGTTTGTTTGTCTGTGTGTGTGTCTGTCTGTGGCATCGTAGCTCCCGAACTGATGAACCGATTTCGATTTAGTTTTTTTTGTCTGAAAGCTGAGTTAGTCGGGAGAGTTCTTAGCCATGTTTCATTCAAAATCGGTTTACTATGTTGCAGTCGGGGTCTTTTCAACATTTTAATTTTGTGGTTAGGTTATTAGGTATATTATTCGGAGCGTGTTCAAGCCTTATTAATTAACCACACGAATACAATCGGTGGCCCCAGAGATGGGCCAAATCATACCAGAAGTTAGAATAAACAGACCGATATGCAATCTCAGGGCGCCAATATTAAATAGGTCAACAGAACACGTCGGGAAGTTAAACTTCGATCTCCAAGGGCTTGTTCATCTTATTATAAAGTTTCTGACGCTTTGGAATTCGTAACGCTCTCACCTAATACCCTACCCACAAAATTAAAATTTTGAAAAAACCCCCGACCGCGACATAGCGGACCGATTTTCATGAAACATGGCTAAGAACACTCCCGACTAACTCAGCTTTCAAAGAAAAAAAAAACCAAATCGAAATCGGTTCACCCGTTCGGGAGCTACGGTGCCATAGACAGATACACACACAAGACAAACAGACAGACAGACAGACAGACAGACAGACAGACGGAGACAGACGGAGGACAGATACGGGCGGACAGACAGGACAGACGGACGACAGACAGACGGACGGGCACGGGCGGACGGGCGACAGACAGGCGGACGGGCGGACGGGCGGACGGACGGGCGGACGGGCGGACGGGCGGACGGGCGGACGGGCGGACGGGCGGACGGGCGGACGGGCGGACGGGCGGACGGGCGGACGGGCGGACGGGCGGACGGGCGGACGGGCGGACGGGCGGACGGGACGGACGGACGGACGGACGGACGGACGGACGGACAGACAACGTCAAACTTATAACACCACGTCGTTTTTGCGTCGGGGCACAGAATATATAATAGTACAAGTACAGAAGGCCCACTGCTTTGATGTTCACGAAATGCCGCCTTTTTAAATACCTACAAAATTCTTACAAAGAAACGAGCCGCACGTGCGCGGCGTCCGGTGATAGGGTTACCAATGGATCCAAACGAATTAATACTCACATAAAATGTTATACTATTATATTCAAGTCTTGGGTACTTTCTAGGTATATATACTGTATTTATATATTTTTGTTCATGTTCCAACATCACAAGCTTTATTGAACTTTTCCGTGGGACTTAATCAGTAGTAGATCTAAGTAAGAATGTCTTAAATATGGTATTTATTTTATTCAATATGTCTATTTAATAGAGCTAAGTTCATTCTATTATTAGCCATTCCACACGCGGACATCGCTTAAAAAATCCTCGGGATGTAAAGTAACAATAGAAAGTGCGAACGTGCATTCCGTGAGAACGCGCGCCACCCCTGAGTAGGCCGCGAACTCGCGGCCGCCAGGATGTACTTGTAGCGCGGCGATATAATTGCGGAGTGAGCCGCCCCTGGTCGGGGGTTAAAAATCACAAAAAGTCGTTGTAATTTTATGTTCTACTTACTTAGTGACCGGTTTGGGGTGCTGATGCTCCATATACCTAATTAATGTCATTTTCCATTTACGCCACAGATATAGGAAGGAAGCGCCTGTCGCAAGTTTTTCAACCCTCAGAAAGAACACACACATGTTGATGAGCGCTCCTATTGCGCAATACACGTGCATCATTTCCATGTCTGTGTACAGTCAACCCATTTGAATCATAGGCCACTGTAGAACCTTTTTTTATTATTATTATAAAAGGGCTTAAGTACTCTTGGCCACAGACTAGTCAAAGGCCAAGACGTGGCCTACGATGGAGTGAGCTCGCCCAGAAGATGCCTGTTCACTCTTGATTTGAAGGTTACATTTGCACTGTAAACGTCAGTGTCACTTTTTATGGCAAATGGAACACGGTTTAAATGAGACAGGGTTCTAGAGAGGCCTAGGATTCATTGGTTGACTGTACATGCGAACGGCCTGCGAGTCCAACGACAACGGCGGCTTGTCCACATTCTAGTATTATATTTATACCTAGATATTTTTCTGGCACGAATGTCTTGACAAAATAAAAACATCGACAATCCTTTCATCGATAAATAGCCATACATGGTTATTAATTACCCCCTAATAATAATTTCTAAAATCTTGAATAATCATGTATGAAATTATGTAAAATATTAAAATATGGTTCGTTTTAATATTATTGTCCATTTATTTTCAAACCTGTGACATTTGTATAAAACATTAATGTTATACACATAAATTCAAGCCTATATTCCCTAAACGGGGTAGGCAGAGCACATGAAACTACTCAAAATTCAGTGCCACGGCAATAATTAATGACATAATTATAATAATTAATAACATATAATATATGTAAGTTATCGATGAACTAAACATCGGAAGGAAGTCACTAGTGTCACTTCGTTCGTGCCAGAAAAATGTCTAGGTATAATTATATTTATTTTAAAACCTGTGACCATCTTTAACGTTCCGTGACGTCAAAGCTCATGGTACAGGGCAGGCCTACGTCCGTCGCTAGGGGTCGCGCGTTAAGTACCTACCTACATGCTAGCCGTTCATTCGAATGAACAAGTGGCCGAGGGGCGTACCTATTCTTCTGAGTTTTACGTAGTTTATTAGTATGACGACCGGTCTGGCTCAGTCGGTAGTGACCCTGCCTGCTAAGCCGCGGTCCTGGGTTCGAATCCCGGTAAGAGCATTTATTTGTGTGATGAACACAGATATTTGTTTCTGAGTCATGGATGTTTTCTATGTATATAAGTATGTATTTATCTATTTAAGTATGTATATCGTCGCTTAGCACCCATAGTACAGGCTTTGCTTAGTTTGTAAGGTGTCCCCAATATTTATTTATTTTATTTTATTTTATTCGTTAAATAAAGCGTAGGTATTTGTCGTTTTGCGGGCAAGTGAAGGATCTGTTACGTTAGTAACTTATTCATAATCTGTGGTATAGGTGCTTAATTCGATTATTTTAATTATAAAGGGGACTGGCTATCAATTTGCCGGACGATAACGGCCTATTCGGTGCTGTCATTTTTTGCTTTTAACTGACAGGCTGTTATCGTTGAGCGAATTGATGGTGAGTGCCCTTTAGGCGGTTTTAGTTCTTATGTTGTATAAGTACACTTTTTTGGGTAAAAGTCTTTGAATGATTGTCTCCCAATGAACATTACTATCAGCTTTAAAATTATTATTTAAAAGTAGGTATGCCCCTAAGTACTTATTCAAGTTCTTCGTAATCGATCAACTATAGTTTAGAATTCGTTAAATTTTCATCTGAATCAAAATTATATAAATATTGTTCAATAATGGCCATTGGTTCAAAAACTACAATAGAAAGCTTTTATCGCTAAGGTGAAAGTTGAACAGGCGTTCAAAAATGGGCTAAATTATATCTTAGGTGGGTAATATAAGTAAATAATCTCCTACTTTAGGTCTTTGAAAGACGGCTCATAAAATGCGGGATTGTTCTCAATATACAGGCTTACCAGTAATCCCTGTTATACATTCTTCGGTCCTATAGTACCTTAGCCAACGTCACAATCGCTTACGCTCATATCGATTTCGTAGCTAGCTCTCTCTCTCTCTCTCTCTCTCTCTCTCTCTCTCTCTCTACTGTATTGACGCGAGAGAACTCAGGTACGATAATGAGCGTAAGTGATTTTGACGTTGGCTAGGTACCCAGAAATGTGACAGTCTTGGAATAGCGATCTGTTTTTCTGAGATAAACCACTAAACTTTGTCAATATAAAATATCAACCTGACGGTGTTATCTTATACCTTTAAACGGGCAATTTTTGTGTATTTACTTATTTATTTATTTATTTTTGCCTGTGTGGTGACGGGTTAAGAATTTCACCACCCCCTTTCTTCCCGTGGGTGTCGTAGAAGGCGACTGTGGGATATGGGTTAAATTGTGGCGTAGGCGAGAGGCTGGCAACCTGTCACTGCAATGTCACAGTTTCATTTTCTTTCAACCCCTTACTTGTCAAGAGTGGCAAAGAGTAGTTTCATGTGCTCACTGGGATACAGCTTTGTATGTAAATATATGACAAAAATAAATAAGTAAATACCTATGTCGTATATATATATATATATATATATACTAGCTTTTGCATCCCTTAGAAAGAGACAAAAAGTACTATCTTCATCCCTTCAAAATCTTCACTTAAAAAATCACGTCAATTCGTCGCTCCGTTTTGTCGTGAAAGACGGACAAACAAACAGACACACACACTTTCCCATTTATAATATTAGTATGGATATCTCGGAAACCGCTCTAACGATTTCGCTGAAATTTGTTATGTTGGGGTTTTCGGGGGTAAAAAATAGATCTAGCTTGGTCTTATGCCCCGAAACCACTATTCGAGTTTTCATGCGTTTTTCTTTTGCATTAGTAAACGCAAAATATTGTTGCTAATATCGTCAACTGAGCATCGGCGGCGCATAGCTCCGGCGTAAGAGGTCAGTCTAATAATCGCAGGCACATCGCAGGTGTCAGGGTTCGAATCCCAGCCGGAAACAAAGTTTTTGTTTTTTCTTTTGTATTTGTAAGAGTTTTTTTTATCTAAATACGAGATAATAAAATAGAACCGAGCGAAACTCGGTCGCCCAGGTACTGATTGTTGAAGAAGGTTCGAAGGTTATCAAATTATAGTCTGTATTTTTAGGTATTCATATAAATGTAAACAAAGCGCTGGTGGCCTAGCGGTAAGAGCTTGCGACTTTAGATCCGGAGGTTGCGGGTTCGAACCCCGGCTCGTACCAATGAGTTTTTCGGGACTCATGTGCGAATGTCATTTGATATTTGCCAGTCGCTTTTCGGTGAAGGAAAATATCGTGTTTCCTCACTTGGACTTCCAATAAGGCCTAGTTACCCTTCGGGTTGGAAGGTCAGATGGCAGTCGCTTTCGTAAAACTAGTGTCTACGCCAAATCTTGGAATTAGTTGTCAGAGCGGACCCCAGGCTCCCAGCAGCTGTGGCAAATGCCGGGATAACGTAAGGGGGATGCTGAAGATGATAAATTTAATGTAAACAAAATCTACCCTTAAAAGGCTCCTCAAGTTACTTAAAGCATTAAGTATAAGACGAAATATTAAGTAGGTAGGTTACAAACAGGCCGAAAAATGTAAATGTTGTAAGGTGGATTAGGGTCATTCCAAATGACAGAAATGTTTGGATAATTCCGAAAGGGGAATCTTGATATGATGGAAATAATGGTGATTTTCATGCGATTTTCCTAATTCGACGACTTTCGGAATTACCCTAATGCACCTTAATTACCGCAAAATGTACAACTTATATGTTTACGATTTTTAGGTATCTAAAAATACAGAGTAAAATTTGCCCCATAAGCAGCATCTTCTGCGATTAAAGCCTTGGCAGAATACTAAAATTTGTTTTGTAATGATGACATGCATACTGACACTATAAAATAAAGTAATAATATTTACTGACAAAATGATAAGACAAATAAGACCCAAGAGTTAACAGTAACAAGTGAAAATAAATTAAAAAAAAAAACATATACCGAATAAGTACGGGACTTTGTACTTCTCGGAAAGGACATGCCTTGTATTTCATAAAATGAGTAAGGTACAGCGGGGCAAATCTCGAATGGGGGGGCCATTGTAACTGATCCATTTTTTCCATTATTACATTGTGATGTTGAGTTCTACATGTATCCACTGAACACGCCTACCATTTTATATGTACAACCGGTGGACACTATTTAATAATGCAAACATTGTAAAACATGGTAAAAATAGATCAGTTACATTTGCCCGCCAGCCGGGATTTGACCCGCTGTACCTTACCTACCTGAAGTACAAAATCGTAACAGCATAACGATATTGTTTGGTGCTTTGCCTTGGTGCTTAACCGCGTTGTATCATTATTGAAACCATAGATAAAAATAAGTCTTAGAAAAAGGTATGTGACGTCATCAGGGCAACATTGATTCATTAAGACAATGTAATTGCTCACTACAAATTCATATGATATTCTTAAACTTGGAGAGAAACAGCCACGGTACTGATTGACGATCGAGTAGAGTAGCTACTTATAACTGTCTTTCAGTATGTGGTATGCTTCATCAGAGTATACAGGTGACAAGAATATTAAGATCCTTAAAACCTTCTGTCTATTTTCTTCTATGTCTAAGATCGAAACTGCTGATGAAATCAAATGGAAAAGATTGACGTTACTCTAGCGGCTCCAACCGACGCTTTTATGAAAGGAAAATTGATGAAAATGGTCGTTCAATGGAAGAATGTCACATTGGTGATTGGTCTGTGCTCAAAGAAAAGCCCTCCATTTGCAACTATTCTATGAAATATTTTAGGGATTATGGCACTGGTCCCACCAAAAGCTAGTAAACTATGAGCTATCGGCTATAAAAATGAACAAAAGATAGTCGCTCCCGTGTAAATAAAAGATAGCTCGGCTATACGACAGCAGTTCTCGAAAATTTTGTACAAAAATTAAGGAAAAAGTTAAATTTGTTTTTATTATTCCTATTTTGTTACCAAGATTTTTTTGATGAATTGAGATTTTGGTAAGTTTTATTTCGTCATTAAGGTTCTCTAGTATCTATATTTTCTTAATTATAACAATTAACCTGTATATATCTTCCGAAAAGTCGACTTATATCACTAAATGTTGGTAACAAAATAGGATCAATTAAAATTTGCTGACGTGGCTATGTACAAAGTTGCCGGGAAATGCTCACGAACTATAACTCGCTCGCGCTGTCATCGCGTTTCTTTTATTTACACGGGAGCGACTATCTTTCGTTCGTTTTTATAGCCGATAGCTCATAACTTACTCGGTCTTGGTGGGATCAGTGCCCAATCTTAGGAGTTTTACGAGTATAAGACACTGGTCCCACCGCGAGCTAGTAAGCTATGAGCTATCGGCTATAAAAACGAACAAAAAATAAGCACTCTCGTGCAAATAAAAGAGACACGGTGATATTAATAGCTCACCGCTGGTCGAGTAGCTATAAATATTGCCGTGTCTCTTTTAATTTTAGAACAAAACGGGACTTAATCGCGTAAACACTTACATTTCAGCAGTTCTCGAAAAGTTTGTACAAAAATTAAGGAAAAAGTTAAATTTGTTTTTATTATTCCTATTTTGTTACCAAGATTTTTTTGATGAATTGAGATTTTGGTAAGTTTTATTTCGTCATTAAGGTTTCTAGTATCTATATTTTCTTAATTATAACAATTAACCTGTATATATCTTACGAAAGTCGACATATATTACTAAATGTTGGTAACAAAATAGGATCAATTAAAATTTGCTGACGTGGCTATGTACTAAGTTGCCGGGAACTGCTCATTTATATTTGGCCCGACGTTTCGAACATCACATTATGTTCGTGGTCACGGGTAGACTGACGAGGAATTGCATCAACACCTTCTAGCCGCGCGAGTTTCTTGAACTACCCGCACTTGTTCTTGATTATTCACTTTTTTATTTACACGGGAGTGATTATCTTTTATTCGTTTTTTTAGCCGATAGCTCATAGTTTACTAGCTCGCAGTGGGACCAGTGCCTAAAAGGTGACAGGTGTTCTCTGTTGGAGTATTTGAATAGTGTCTTTTCAATGCTACTTATTTTTGTATGGTTACCTATATTAGATAAATAAATCCTTTGGAAATACTTTCCTCAGTTAGGACCTCGTAACTAATTAAGACCAGGAAGGAGGATAAAAGTATTATTTTCCAAATATGCTTGGTAATATCTGAAGAATGGTGGTAGAAGATATTGGTAGATAGTCCGCGAATTCGCACGAAGCGCTTTGCCTCTTCTTTTCTTGTGCGCACCGCCAAGGAGTAGAGTGGAATTCCTTGCCGGCGGCTATATTTCTGAGCTCATATAACCCGGCGACCTTCAAATCAAGGGTGAACACTGAACAGGCTTCTTCTGGGCGAGCTCACTCCATCGTAGGCCACTTCTTTGCCTTTGGCTAGTCCGTGGTCAAGAGTAAGCCCATTCATAATAAAAAAAAATGAAAGAGCGACGAATTGACGTGATTTTTTTAAACGGAGTTAGTTGAAGGGATAGAGAGTGACATAGGCTATCTTTTATCTCTTTCTAACGCGAGCGAAGCCGCGGGCAAAAGTTAGTCCATACTTCCATACTAATATTATAAATGGGAAAGTATGTGTGTCTGTTTGTTTCTCCGTCTTTCACGGCAAAACGGAGCGACAATTTGACGTGATTTTTTAATTGGATATAGTTGAAGGGATGGAAAGTAACATAGGCTATTTTTTGTCTCTTTCTAACGCGAGCGAAGCCGCGGGAAAAAGCTAATAGTAATAAATATTGTTATTTGGTTATCCTTAGTGCGCAAAACATTACCAACGAATAGAAAAACCTGTCAGATACAATCTCCATAATAATGTTGTTAGAACCGATATGTCATTCAATAACCGATAAAATGTGCACGTGTCAGTATTGCGCGTGTTCGTCGCATATATATCGCATAAAAAAATATGAACTTTACACACATGACAGATTTCATTTTAATTAATAAAGATATTCTTTTGTTTTAATTTAACGAAATAGGTGTTGATAACTATCATAATTATAGAGAGGGTCGACAGAAGAAATTAAATTATTGGGCAAACGGCAGTGTTTGCCGAAAACTAATTCGAATGGCGTATATTGTGTCTCGGTATGCACGGTGGTGTTATATGAGAAACACCAATAACTTAACCAAGTGCTCCAATCGGTGCGGTTGTTACTACATTGAATCCTAAGATACGCACCTAGATTTTTGTGTGTGTTTTCAAGCGCTCCTATGGTTTCGTGATGATAAGCAGTGGAGTGTAGCTTATTAACACCTAATAATTTACAAATATCGCTAAATACACTAGACATAAATTCGGTACCTTGATCCGTTATAATGTCGCTTGGAATGTCTTCGGACGTCCAGGCGAGGGGAACGAATGCACCCGTATGTGGTTAGTGTTCCATTTATCCGCACAAAGCGATTTGCCTCATCCTTTGTAATACGGACTGCAAAGGAGTGGAATGCGCTCCCAGCATCGGTGTTCCCAGAGAAATACGACCTCGGTCTCTTTAAACGTAGAGTGAATAGGCTATTACTGAATCGGTGAGCTCCATCTTAGACTCTGTCTTCACTTCCCATCAGGTGTGACTAGGGTCAATCGCCGATCAGTCCATAATAAAAAAAAAAAAAAAGACATTTTATTTGATACTGTAATAAATTTTAATACATACATACTTCTTCAGCAGCTATCAACACGCACCTACAGTTTATTTAGCTCTAGAAACGCCAGGTATAAAATGGGGAATGTGTAGACAAGTTGCAAACCGATCACACTCTTTACTCCGTATCGTAGTTATCTCTCTCTATCGCTCTTCCGTATTGGTGCGACAGAGCCAGAAACATTTCGTTCGACGCAACGTTAACGATTGTGACACGATAGGACGACTGTGGCCGTAGCCGAATGACATTTCTCCGACGCGAAACAAAAACGAAACGCCGCGAAAGGTTGTCTGGCTTTGTCGCGCCAAAACGCAAGAGCGTAGACATAGATATCTACTAGCGTTTCGTTTCGTGAGCGTTTGTGCCATTCGGCTACGCACCCTGATCGGATCTATTTAAATTGTAAATGAGACAGTAGGTACCTATGTCATACCAAGCGTTCGACAACGCGAAAAGCAAATAATGAAGTGTATAATCAACGAACACGAGGCGTGCGAGGTAGCCCGCGTCTCGGATTAGCCAAAAATTCACACGATGGATTACTTGTCACTTTAGTCCCCTGGGAGGTTACCATGACGTGCTAAAGCCGTTCAGTTTAGGTTGAGAGAGAGGGACGGAGCTATGTAACTGCTATAGCTGTGTCCCTTTCTCTCAACCGAGATTAGTTTAGTTTACTTTATTTAATTAAAATAGTCACTCCCTCAGGCCTTGGCAGAATAACAGCGTTGCGATTCGCCTCGCCGGCGTCTTGCAACAACATGCTGAGTCAAAGCCTTTTCCCTACTGCACACATTGCTGGACACACAAGTGTAATTTTCTGTTTTGTGTGTATATAATTTTTCTTCGAATGTTTTTGTGTATTTGTTCTTACTATCTGTTTCTTTCTTTTTTAATTTCACCATTTTGTCCTGTGTATGTGTGCTGTACTGAATAAATGTCTTTTTCTTTCTTTCTTTCTTTCTTTCAACCTAAACTGAACATCTTTAGTACGTCATGGTAACCCCCTGGTAGCTCAGCCGCATTCTACCTTCCCATATAAGCGAAGATTAGATTGGAATTACCATAGTCGGTTAAGGATTTTTGTGTAATTGTACCTGCTAACCTATTATGGACCGCATACTGGTCTGAAAAAAAGCATTTTTTTTATAGTTCCATTTTAAAGCTGAAAAGCCGATCATTGGCAGGAAGCAGGATCGGGATAGTTGGCGTGCTATCGTTTCTATGTCTTTGGATAGCAGAGTAATTCGTTATGGATTTTAATAAAAGTGTATAGGTACATGCTATAACGTGAATTATAGATCTAGTGCGAATTGTAGGTTATTTTTTATCAAACAAATACGCTGCGAGCGATACTTCATAGCTTTCAATTAATGCTCACCTACCACCAATTTATTCCCACTATAACGAAAAATGCACACCTCCGAAAGGAAGTGCTTGGAAAACGCTACCAAATGTGTGAGCATTTTTCCGTGCCTTCCTCGATGTTATAAAATGAATGAAGGTGGCGTATAGCGACATCTACCGTAATAATTGATCTAAACAGTCACCGGAGTCTTCAATTGACATATATAATTTACCAGTTAAACTCCTCAGGAGTATAGCCGTATACAGGAGTGTGGCATTTATTAAGGGAAGGCATGGAATAAAAATGCATACATATGTTATTTTTCGTGGCTCCGTTGGTCTGAGCTATGGGACTAGTGTTCTAAAACGCCATAGGTTCAAGTCTGCCGTGTCATACCTAATGTACTGTAACTTGAGTTACATGATATACGCATAACAAGTTTAAATCGTGTTTTTTTGAAAGTCTTTACCTAACAAGTAAAAAAAAACAAATCTCTCACCAATTCCTCGTAGGAGCTTGTCACTAAACTACCGTAACTCAGTTTTTGCCATAGTGAGTTGTGGCTATCTCCCGTAACTACAGTTACAGTAGTTAGCCTTAGTCCTGCTTGTACTGTTCAGTGTAGTGCCTGTGTGCACGCTCATATTCGGCGTGCAGCGAAGCGGAGTTTGCGGCGTGCATGTCAAACAATTGAAGCTCATACAAGTACCCTAAGTGCGTTTTCACATTATCCGATCCGATATCGGATGTCGGACCGATATCCCATACATCACAGGCGCCATCTTGGATTTTTTCTATTGAAATCCTTCCGACATCCGATATCGGATCGGATAATGTGAAAACGGACTAACGGCCCAGCCACGACATTGGTCTAAGCGCGGCAGCGGTGAGCGGCAGCCATACGTGCGAATGAAAAGTCCCATCGCTGTGTCTCGCGCCAATGTATGGCCGCCGCTCACCGCTGTCGCGCTTAGACCAATGTCGTGGCTGAGCCGTAAGTCCTTGCTGTATAGCGTGCACACGGGTGAGCCCGCCCGCTGCACACCCGGCCGAACGCTCCGCTCAAACGTCCACTCCTCCCCAATTCCCAAACCTATCGACGCGGAGTCGGCTCTAGTCGACCAAAAATCGCTCGGTAGTTTGAACATGCGTCAGCGACGACGAAGCGTAAGCGTCTTCATATTAACGAGCAATTTTGGTCTTGAGTCTATTTCGCGTTTGGGGAAACCCTTATTTTTTATTAACTTCTTCTTCCATGCATTATCCCGGCATTTGCCACGGCTCATGGGAGCCTGGGGTCCGCTTTGACAACTAATCCCAAGATTTGGCGTAGGCACTAGTTCTTACGAAAGCGACTGCCATCTGACCTTTCAACCCGAAGGGTAACTAGGCCATATTGGAATTAGTCCGGTTTCCTCATGATGTTTTCCTTCACCGAAAAGCGACTGGAAAATATCAAATGACATTTCGCACATGTTCCGAAAACTCATTGGTACGAGCCGGGGTTCGAACCGGCGACCTCCGGAATGAAAGTCGCACGCTCTTACCGCTAGGCCACCAGCGCTTACCCTTTTGATTTTTGTCGAGCTCTCGATATTTCGACGCAGTTACATACATTATGATCACAGAAAACTGAAGAAGGCACGGATGCCAAAGTTGACTATAAAATATAAGTCTAATGAATACAACCGTGAATCATTCAAAACTCTTAATGATGATGAGATACTTTAACAGTTTTCTTTTGTCTCCAGCGGCCGTTGCTCGCATAGCCAAGTTCCTCGGAAGCACCGGAACGCCTATGCTCACCACTGGCGGCTTTTCCTTCGACTTCAGCGAGCCGAAACAGAACTGCAGTTCGGAGTACTACATGCTAGTCCGGGCGGGGACTGTTGGCTTTAAGGATATAGCCTTCTTTCTGATCGATGTTATGAGGCAGTAAGTATTATCTACCTACCTACCTACCACTGTAGTTTAAAGTAGGTTCAAGGATGTGTATTGAAGTTTTGACGACGACGTAAGTATAATTTGCCACTATAATTAGGTACTCCTTCGGCTTTGGCAATCAAGACCAAGCACGGTCCAACCGTAATAGTGAGTACCTGTTTATGTAATTAATATTGGGTTAATTTTATGACACTTTTCCAACAAATAACTGCCGCGATGTAGATAACATAGATCTCCTTAAAGTATACCGTAGCCAGGTAGCAAGGTGCAGTGATATATAGTAATATTTATATATAATATTTCCAAATGAACGTTCAATTTAAAGTCACCAATTGAATAAGTATTATAGAAATAAGTAGTTTGGCAATAAACCGTTCAATTTATACTAAAACGCAAATACCTATAACCTCCGCTTGGTGACTGAATAAACGAGATTAATTAAACCTGAAGTCAATTAAGATTAAGAAGCTTCAGGCTTTGTGTAACTGTTCAGGTCCCTTCGGAATCGAAGGACTGAAGCTTAGACTTCTTCAAGAGATAGTTAGAGAAATATTAATACTAATAATTGAAATAATAAGTACATTATGTATCAAAGTCCTTATAAATATGATATCAGATCTGTGATAAAAACTTGTCTCTGTAGACTACCTAACGACTTTTATTATATAACAAGTCTTATCTGACTAATTAAATTTGCAAAATCTAAAAATATAAAACTACACTAAGTAATCAACCGTTTGGACGTCCACGTGTGAACTTCGATTTATATGATTTTTATCATGAGATACTGCATTTTTGACAGGACAACGATAGTGAAAAGTGATCACTTTTTAAAAATATAGGGTATATTAATACTTTATATGTGCGCTATCTGCAGTGTCGGTAAATATATGTTTATAAATGAAGAAATATAAATGTGATATAATTAAACTCTTAAACTCTCAAATTCTACTTTACGCAGATTACACCAAAATCTTTAAAATAATTAAGAACGAACAAGATTGCTTAGAACCTCAACAGGATTTGAACCGCCTGGGAGAATATTGTGTATTATATTTAGAAGCTTAACAATAAGCTGGTTTTGAATGTTGATAAATGTTCCTTTATTTCTTATTCTCGAAAACGTAAACCTATTATTTATAACTATAATTTACTAAACACTAAACTTAGAAAGGTAACTGAGATCAGGGACCTAGGAATACAACTAGATCAGGAATTGCTATTCTCATCTCATATTCAGAAAATTACCGCGAAAGCTTATAAAATGTTGGGATTCATATTTAGACAAGGAAGTGATTTTAAAAACTGTAATACTCTTAAAATTGTATATAAAACACTTGTACGGTCTCAATTAGAATATGTATCTACGACGTGGAACCCACAATATCATTTTTATATTAACTCAATTGAACGCATTCAAAAGAAATTCATAAATCGTCTGAAAACTAAATTTAAGAATGTTACATTCAACGATGTTGTACCCTTGCAGAAACGTAGAGAACACAGTGACCAGATCTTACTTTATAAAATTATCAATAATATTGTTGATTCTCCATATCTATTAAGTAACATATCTCTTAAATGCTCCGGTCTGCGTACTCGCTCCAAAAATACCTTTGCTGTAAAGCCATGTAGGAATAATTACTCAAGAAATCGTTTTATTATAAGAGCCTGCTCCACCCATAATACTATGTATAGCCATACCGATATCTTTCATCAAAAGTATACTAGTTATGTAAACACGATTAGAAGTACTTTATAATTAAGTTTTTGCATGCATTTGTATAAAAAAAAAATTTTAGAATAGAATAGAATAGAATAGAATAGAAAAAAAGTGTATTGCAGAAACCATCATACAGCATCACATACATTTTAAAAAAGAGAGAAAAAGAGAGATCTTATGAACTAAATACTTAAAGCTATTTTGTAACGTTTTGTACTAAAGTAACTTATGTTACACTAGCTTAAATTTATAACTTTGTGCATACTTTTACACATAAGTGTTACCTATTAGTGAAAACTTCATTGGCTTATGATCCACCTAAATGTACGATTTACAGATGTATTATATAATGCTGTTTGTTTTCCTTAATAAAGAAAAAAATAAAAAAATAAAATAAAATTATAATGAAGTTCTGATGACATATTATTTTCTGTATTACATTTATATTTTAATAGTTTATATGTGCTCTATCGGCAGTGTAGGTAAAAATATGTATATAAATGTGATATAATTATAATGAAGTTCTGATGACATTTTTTCTGTATTACATTTACATAGGTTGATACCAAATTACCCATGTATGTAGTAGGTACTTATATAAATGCGTAATCCACTTCCTACTACTTACTATCTGTCCGTTAATGAAGGGGTGTTATAAGTTTGACGTATCTGTCTGTCTGTCTGTCTGTTTGTTTGTCTGTGTGTGTGTCTGTCTGTGGCATCGTAGCTCCCGAACGGATGAACCGATTTAGATTTAGTTTTTTTTGTCTGAAAGCTGAGTTAGTCGGGAGTGTTCTTAGCTATGTTTCATGAAAATCGGTCCACTATGTCGCAGTCGGGGGTTTTTCAAAATTTTAATTTTGTGGTTAGGTAAAAGTCGCTGTAAAATACGTTGATGTCGTCCCGCCATATCTTTTTTGGCCTACCTCTTCATGGCTTAGCTGCCCTAGTCAATTTTGAGAAAAGTTGACATGTGTAAAGCCTGTGGGACACATAATATAGTGCAGACATTCTTATTTGAAAATCCCAGGAATGAGGTTCGATAAATTACTTAGGGACGACACGGATATTTGCGTGTAGTGGAGTAAATGCGTCCTTTGAAGATATTTTTTAAAACGGACTAGAACTATGATAGCCGTATAAATTTAAAGTTTGGCGGCCAAAGTAGAGGGTTGAAGTAACTAACGTGTTACGTTTAGAAAATACCTTCAAAGGACGCATTATGCTCCAGTTGACTTTAATTTCTCTAACCTCCATCCCCTAGGGGATAAATTTCAAATAATAATGTAACCACCATATATATATCCCACATGCAACGAATAAGACCCAGTGGATATGTAAAACATTATTGTTTATATAAACCAAAGACATATGTAACTCCGTATAGACGGATAAAGTCTAAGAAAAAAACGTACCTTAAAGCCATAGAAAAAAGGTACGGTGGACTAGATGACGTTACACCTTTGCTCGGCTAGATGGCGCTAATATTAATATTTGCAATTTAACACGTATCAAGCTAACAATATGGGCCAGATTGTCAAAACTGAGGTGCAAAAGTTTTAAGCCTGTGTCGAGAGATGACAGTCTATGCACTGTGATTACACATTTTACTTTGACAGTAACGCCGTGTCTTGCGTGGGCGACGGTCGCGCGACTGTCATGCGACTGTCGCGTCTCATACTTCCATATCGATAATGTATGTATCTCCAAGATGACTTAAATAGGTTGGATCATTACTGCACTACTAATTGTCTTGACCTTAATATCGAGAAGTGCTGCACGATCTCATTTTCTCGTAAACGTTCCCCTCTCACTTATGATTACCAGCTCAAAAACACAAACCTGAATAAAGTAAGTGAAGTCAGAGATCTAGGTGTTCATATTGATAATGAGATCCAGCTCACGTCTCACATTGATAAAACCACGTCGAAAGCATACAAAATGTTGGGTTTTATTTTTCGTCAGAGCAAAGACTTCAGGGATCCAGATACACTTATTTTATTGTATAACGCTTTCGTTAGATCACATTTGGAGTTCGCTTCCGTTGTTTGGAATCCTCAATACTCGGTACATATTGATCATATTGAGAGAATTCAAAATAAATTCATTAAATGGATGCACTACAAGTTCGAATCATTTGTTAGTGATAGTATCGTAAGTCTCAAGCTGCGTAGAGAACACAAAGATCAGATATTTTTATTTAAATTATTAAATAATTTGACTGAGTCGCAATATCTTATCAATAACATTTCGTATAGGTGCACCAGCACCCGAACTAGAACCAATGCTCTATTCGCAATACCATTCTGTCGTACTAGGTATGTAAAGAACTCCTATCTTGTTAGAGCATGTTCAACATATAACAATAAATACTCAACATTTGGTTTATTTAGTACAAAAGTTGGTAAATTTGTTTCTATGGTAAAATCCAATAGTAGTATCTAATTTCTCTAAATTATCAGTTTTTAAGTGTTAGATCTGATGGATAAAATACGAGTAAGTACATCAAATCTATCTTGTTGCTTTACTTCGATGCTCATATGTTTTTGTCTCTGTATTCTTTTCATCACACTAATTGTTAATTAGTAATAGTAATGATTAAAATTAAGTGCCCTTTGAGCAATTCTGCTTTATTCCATTAGTGGAAACTGTTTTGGCTCATGTATTAGTCATGTAACCTATATAATGTAAAATTGTAAGCTGTTTGTTTCCCAATAAAGATAAAAAAAAAAAGTTTGATTTCGTATGCGTCGCATCGCCGTCGCCCACGCAAGCCACGGCGTAACTCTCTATAATACTCGATCCTCTTTGTATAAACATTTCATAAAGATTACCTTTCTAGGTTCATCAGTACTAACAGTCCCCTGATATTACTTGGGAGTAAGTCGAGCTATAATTTTTAGCTTTTCGGCTGACTTTAAATAAATAAAATAAAATAAAAAATAAAAATCTTTTATTGTGCCAGAAAAGGTGCTTAAACTACTTACATTTTTATTTGTCGTAACTATTCTATGGTAAAAACCAAGACAAAGTTAAGTAAGTGTATTTCTGACCCCCGTACTAGTATAAACTGTATTACGGTGGGCCAGTATTCACCGAACTCACCACTTGTTTTTTACATTCAAGTCTGTAATATAACTTATTAAACTAACACATTATTAAATGAGTAACTAAATGAAACTTATACCTATAAATAACAATATCGCGAACCTTAACAAAAAATCCACTGGAATGTGGCGGTCGCTAGGCCGAGTTAGGAGTAAACATGTAGTATACGCAGAAAGTGAAGATAAATTTTATAAGATCAATAATACTATTTAATTTAAGTATACAAGATAAACCCAGAATAGTGAAAAGAGGAAGATTCTTGACCTAATGAAGAATAATAGATCACATCATCATCATAATCATGTGTGGTGTGAATTATGAATTTACGGAAGAGATGTGTGCGTGTGTATGTGCGTGCGTGCGTGCGTGCGTGTGCGTGTGTGTGTGTGTGTGTGTGTGTGTGTGTGTGTGTGTGTGTGTGTGTGTGTGTGTGTGTGTGTGTGTGTGTGTGTGTGTGTGTGTGTGTGTGTGTGTGTGTGTGTGTGTGTGTGTGTGTGTGTGTGTGTGTGTGTGTGTGTGTGTGTGTGTGTGTGTGTGTGTTATACTAAGATTTCCAGCAACTTTTCTGTGTTGTCGTAAGTTAATTCTTGCAAATACTGTTTTAGTGACTTTTTTAATGTGTGTAAATTGAGTGATCGCAACTGAATTTGTTTACTTATTTTATTGTATAAAGTTGGGCCGAGTACAT
This sequence comes from Leguminivora glycinivorella, assembly GCF_023078275.1. NCBI lineage: Eukaryota > Metazoa > Arthropoda > Insecta > Lepidoptera > Tortricidae > Leguminivora > Leguminivora glycinivorella. The sequence continues at coordinate 6,043,214 of NC_062971.1, forward strand.
ACGCGAATTTTTTGAAAATTTAGTTTTATGCGACGGGATTATATAAACGATGTCGTTTCTCCTTCTCGTTTCCGACAAAGATGGAGTATTTTTGTGCTGTCTGGTTAGCAACTGCTTAATAAAAAGCTGTCTAACTGTGAGAACTAAGGTGTCCTGGTAAAGTGCTGTTGTTGGGTATTGAAATTTATTAAATGTTAAAACCTTAAGGACTGAACGCTGTGCTCTTTCAAGTGTAAGTATTGAAGTTTTTGACGCTCCTCCCCACACAGCAATACAGTAGGTGGTAACAGATTGACAAAGAGCGTAATAGATGGACAACAAAAGCTTCCTGTCACAGACATGCCTAAGGTTTTTAAAAATGAAAATGAGTTTTCTAATTTTTCCCGCGAGGTTTGAGACATGCTGACGCCATGACAGATTTTTGTCCACTAGAACTCCCAAGTACCTTATACATGGTGTTTCGGCTATAGACTGGCATAAGTTGGGACAGTTTATGACATTCTGGCAAGTATGTATTTTAAGTGTTATGTCCTTACATAGTGCTTGCTTGTTATTTTTGATGCTAAATGTTAAATATTTGGTTTTGTCATAATTTAATGTAAGGAGATTATAGGACAGCCACTCATTAACCTGGTTGAAACCGTTTTGTGCCAAGTTGTTGACCTCAGCCCAAGTATCCCCATGATACAAACAAGCGGTGTCGTCAGCAAACGATATTATTTGACCATTATCCATTTTTAGACGACATAGTTCATCAATGTAAATGAGGAATAATGTTGGACCCAGGACACTACCTTGCGGCACGCCGTATTCTACATTTTCTTCTTTACTACATAAATCTCCAACTCTTACAAGTTGTGACCTATTTTTGAGGTAATTATTGAAGAGTTGCAACGGCGTGCCTCGTATACCAATATTTTCCAATTTTTTAAGAAGCAATGGGACAGAGACTGTATCAAATGCTTTTTTTATGTCTAAAAATATCCCGATACATTTTTTGTTACGATCAAGTTTATCAACAATATGATTAGTTAGTTGTATAACTGCGTCTTCCGTAGATTTACCCACTCTAAAACCATGTTGATTGTTACTTAATAGATTATTTGCTTCGAGATAGTTTTTTAACCTTGTATTTATAATTTTTTCTAATATTTTTGCAAGCGTTGGCAATAAGGATATGGGTCTATAATTTGAGATACAGTCTCTGTCCCCAGCCTTGTATATGGGAATAACCACTGACTTTTTCAGTGCGTCGGGGAACTTACCAGTTCTTAAGCACAAATTACATATGATAGTTATAGGTAGTGCCAACGTATCCACGGCCTGCTTTAGGAAAAATGAGGAAATACCATCCCATCCAGTAGAAGCACTATTTTTAAGATTTTTTATAAAGTATTTCACTTCTAGTTCATCTGTATCTAGCATAACCATAGAGTTGACGGGGGATACCTTTGGCACTAGGTTTTGTGCTCGTAGTTCCTCCGATACACCGGTTCTGTTAATGGTGTCACAGGCTAAGAGTTTTCCTATACTAGTAAAATATCTGTTTATATAATCAAGTGAGTCCTGCGGAGTAGATTTAATATTAAGAATATCATTTTGTGTATCTGTGCTAGGCTTAAGGTGACAAACTTGTTTAATAACTTTCCATTGTTCTTTTAGGTTATTTTTATGTTCATTAATTTGTGATCTTTGATAGGCTCTTTTCAAATTTTTAAGAAGATTGTTGCAAGTGTTACTATACCTCTTATATGTAATAGATACAATCAAGTTATTAGGGTCTAATTTGAGTTTTTGATGTAACTTATCTCTATTTTTTAGACATCTTAATAACCCTGGAGTTATCCATGGTTTCAAATTTTGTTTCCTCCGAGAAAGTTTAGTGTATCTTGTGTGTTTTTCCATGGTTTTATTTACTACATATAAGAATGTATTAGTTACTTCGTCTACATCAGGATTACCGAGCACACTAATCCAGTCTATCTGTTGTAAATCAGCAATAACTGCATTATAATGTATCTTTTTGACGAAACGTTGTTTGCAAGGCGCTTGTTTTTTCAGTTTTGAGAAGCATAGAATGACTGAGCAGTGGTCGGTGGTTGTTGTATCACATACTATTGTTATATTAGGGAGCGTAGTTTTTAACATGCAGTGATCTAGGCAATTATTACCCCTAGTTGGTAGAGTGTGTGATGGGAGTAGACCATGTGACGCTAACATGTTGAGATATTCTGATATTTTATGATCCATATTATTATTATCTGTTATGTTTATATTTATATCACCTAATAGAATTATATTTTTAAAATGCTTATATTTTGTTAAGATGCAATCTAGAGATGAAGTAAAATGTTCAGTATTTCTGAAGGAGGGAGGCCTGTATATTGACACAAGTACGTATTCTAAAATGGGGTGGAAAGTAGATTATTTCGGTCCGTGGTTTTGCGACACCTAAAATTTATATTACATAATGTACCTCATTTGGTGTCTGTTTCTGTTCTCTCAGCACTTAGATTTGGAATCATGCTTACTATTAAAGATTATTAAACTAGGTTTAAAAAGGGAAAATAGTATGAATCGAGACTTTTTTTAAATCCTTAAGACGATACTGGAGGGGTCGACTCTCCATACAAACGCTCTCGACTATTTCCCCCCTCGTTTTTGAAGATAGAGCAATGATTTTTTCAACACAGATTATTATTATTTTTATCTATGTCGGACCGTTTTGATTTTTTTGATATTTTTATTTTTAAAGACTTGATTATGGCGCAAAAAAAGGTGTGGTATTGAAAATTGGTGGCAGTTAGCCAAAAAACTAAACGGTCCAACACAAAACAGTCGAGAGCGGAACCTCGATTTTAAACATTTTTACGCAATATCTTTTAACTGAGTTGTTCTTAATGGACAATTTTTTTTCGATAAATCTAGTTAACAACACTAGTATGTTAAACGAGAATTCACAAATTGAAAGGGGGACTCCTTTCCATTTTAGCATTTGCGCTCCTGTATCGTCTTGAAGTTTAAGAAGAAATCTGTATACAAAAGAAACATAATATATTTTGGAATGTACTATTACAAAACGAATTTGCTCGCATAAACCAATACTAAATCTGAATTTAATCAATTCCTACTTTCAGTGACATAATCCCGATTTCCGTCGCTTTGATCGTTAACAAGCGTCTTGTACATTCTAGATCAGAGGATCGTACTTACTGTATTTGACGTGTGACATCAGACTGTTATTTATCACATCAGGTGAGCTGAATGACATTTCTCCGACGCGAAACGAAATCGAAACATCGCGAAAGGTAGTCTGGCTCTGTCGCGCCAATACGCAAGAGCGATAGAGATAGATATCTACGAGCGTTTCGTTTCGTGAGCGTTTGTGCCATTCGGCTACGCACCCAGATTGCGTTAATGGATATCTGAGGACCGATCCGGCTTAGTGGGTAGTGGGTATTGACCATGCCTATTATTTCTGGTAACTGGTGGTTACAATAATAACTAAAGTCGCGTCAAGAAACAAAAGAACTATTCTGGCAAATGATAGTTGATCCCAGTATTTTTTTAAACTGCAACTCTGATGGATGTTATATCATCGATTGTCATCTGTCAGTGTGACTGTCACTTTAAAGAATTTCGGTAAAAGCTTACAGGACCAGGCCTAGCACATGATTGCTGCGAGAGTATGTCGCCGCGAGATAGATGACACGTCTTCTTCTAACTGTATTAATGACATAAGGATGGGTAGTCTATCTCGCGGCGACATACTCACGCGGCAATCATGTGCTAGCCCTGCTGGCAGGAGAATCTGTACCTTTTATCTAATCGTTTCATTACGACAAGAAAGATAACTCTTAATCTAATTTATTTGGCAGAAATGTACGTCTGCGAACCTTACTTATTCACGCCAACACCTCATTTATTAACCCCCGACGCAAAGGGGTAAAATAAAGACTCCAACATTTTGCTTATTATTGTTTCTTTTTTTGTTTTTATGTACTTATTATGTGCATAAGTGTGGTAATAGAATTAATATTTATTTACTGATTTGTCCGTAAGCCTGCTTTCATGCCCGCACGTACTGTACGTGCCGATTATGCTGTATCAAACAAAATAAACTGTTCTGCTGATTATGCTGCTCAACAATAGCCAATGGAACAGGTAGGTATGGATATTGAGTACTCAATACCTTCGCCTTATCAAGCACATCCAGCAGTGACTCAATTAGACAAAAATATGAACCAACCTATATCAGATTGTCTTACGGAATTAACTACAGTGCCGTTTTCAGTTATTCCTATTCAAACAGCCATCACTCTGCCTAGCAACATGTCCCTCGCAACTCCATTTAAGTTTGGTAATGACGAAACCCACGTCTTGCACCTTGGTGCGACGACGGATCTCGGCATTCCTCACCCGATCTTGAATCTTGGTACCGAGCATGGCACGCTCCATACACATACTGCTCCTGATTCCTGGAGTACCCGAGTCTCAGGTTGAAGTTGTGCCAAAGAAAAAACAAGCGAAAACGTAGTCCCACAAAAATGTTAAAGCAACAGAAGCAGAAGCAGCATCCCTTGCTTGTTTGCTTTATTGAATTACCTACATATTTATAAACTGAAATAGATGTCACATACTAATATAAAGTTACTTATTCATAACAAGGTATATGACAACTATTTCAGTTTAAGTTAATAGTGTACACATAGTACACACCTGTAATTCTCATATGAGTATATATGGTATGCTATGACAAAACACTGTAATTCATGCGTTACAGTGTTTTGTCAATGCAACTCCCACATATTACTGATAAAGTATATTACGTACATAACACGTTTATGCTCTAAAATGAATGAAAGAAGTATAAATATTGCATTATTTTTAAATGGTCACTAATAGTAACATATTATTTGTAAAATGTCCAAATTTCATTACAATCGGATGAAAAATAACGACTCTGTGGCTGATTAAAGAAAAAAAAAGTTTTTTGCGATTTCTGGAAAATAGGTATTTTTTAGATACAGTGTCCTGTCATCGCACGGCAGTACTATCAGCTGTAAAAGTACATGGTAAATTTATCAATGAATTCATTTATAATTCCTCCATGCAAGTTTGCAACTGATAATACCTTACAATTAAGATAGTTTTCTTTTTTACCTTAATGCGAGTTTAAGTGTCAGCTGAAAATTGGATGTGTAGGCCTTTTAGGCAAGATTCAAATGGATTGTATTAGTAGTATTTTAATAATGTTTAATTTACATAATTGTTGTACAGTGAGCTGCAAAATTGCATGGAGATATTATGAATGAATTCATTGATAAATTTGCCATGTACTTTTGCAGTTCACTGAACGTCTGTTGACTCGGTTGCTAAGTTTTATGTTTTAAGACGATACGGTAGGGGTCAATTCTTCATACAAACGCTCTCGACTATTTCCTCCCTGGTTTTTGAAGATAGAGCAATGATTTTTTCAACACAGATTGTTATTATTTTTATCTGTGTTGGACCGTTTTTTTCAACATTTTTTTTATATTCTGCTTTTTAAAGACTCTAGAGCCAATGAAAAATTTCCAAAAACGGCCTTTTTCATTGTGGCGCAAAAAAAGGTGTGATACTCAAGATTGGTAACAATGAACTAAAAATGCTAAACGGTCCGACATAGATTATTTCATTGTTATTCAGATTCTCAAATTTCGTTCCGATTGATTAAGTTTTGAAGGAGGAAAGAGTCGAGAGCGGAACCTCGATTTTAAAGATTTTTTTGAAATATCTTTTGACTGAGTTGTTCTTAATGGACAATTTTTTTTCGATAAATCTAGTTAATAACACTTGTATATTTAACTAAAATTCCCAAGTTGAAAGGGGGCTCCTTTCCATTTTAGCATTTTCGCTACCGTATCCTCTTAACGTATAATCTAAACCGAGTAAGCAAATATAACAAATTACCGAGACATGCGTGGTAGCAACTGCTACGCCACGCCGTAGCATTCATCGCGTAGTAATTTCTGTTTCGCTCAATAGTTGACTGGCAGGTAATGCTTTAAGACATTAAGACGCTGCGGGATCGAAAATGCTTAAATGGAAAAAAGCCCCTCCCTTTCAATTTGGGAATATTTAGTTGAATATACTAGTGTTATTTACTAGATTTATCGATAAAATTGTCCATTCAGAACAACTCAGTTGAAAAATATTGCGAAAAACATCTTTAAAATTGAGGTTCCGCTCTCGATTGTTTCTTCCTTTAAATCTTAATCAATTGTAACAAAATTTGAGAATCTGAATAACAATGAAATAATCTGTGTCTGATTGTTTAGTTTTTTGGGCTAATTGTTACGTATTTTGATTTTTGAATACTACACCTTTTTTTGCGCCGTAGTCAATAGGGCGTTTCTGGAAATTTTTTATGCAATCACAACGGTCCGACGACAGATAAAAATAATAATAATCTGTGTTGAAAAAAAAAAACATTGCTCTATCTTCAAAAACCAGGGACGAAACAGTCGAGTACGTATTTTTATTGTAGAAAAAAGTTTGACTAAATTAGTATTTTGAACTTTTGCGAGACACGTTCAAATATTTAATCAATATTACCTATATTGGTACGGTTGTACTCAAATTTATATCGCGACTGTTGCGACATATTTCGGGTATCTAGGAGACCCATCATCAGGCATATTGGAGTGCTCACGGCGGCTAGACTAAATGAGAAACATGTCGCAACAGTCGCGATATAATAACGTGAGTATAACCGTATATTTCATGAATCATGCATGTTACAATTGACAACGTTTCAAAATTTTCAATGTCCCTAAATCGAAAACCATTTCGAGATATACGCTTGAAGATCACATTAATATTTTTTTTCCGTATTTTTAGTATAAAAAATCTTAAAAATAGTTTAAAGGGGAAGTGACGTCAAATAGCTGATTTAGAGCTGCCACTATAACAAAAAAATCTTCCAGTTAGGATGTCAATTGAATTTGACAGTGACACTTTTCACAGTTCGTAGCAAAGATATTAAAAATTTCATGGCTTAGTCTATGGTTCGTAGTTCACATTGGTTCATTCACTATTGGTTGACAGTGACACTTGACAGTCAGACATACCGGACTGTTTGAGCTGACTGTTAAAACTTTTTTTTTAGAAATGATTTTGTCGTTTTCTTAGGTGTATGAAACAACACATGTCCACACGAAGCTGTGTCTTGACGTTTGTAACTTACGCTCTTTCTGCTCGAAGTAGTAATAAGAAGGGATTTTCTCATTAAAATAGCAGTTTTTGGAAAAATAAAAAAATACGTGTACCTTTTAGTATTAAGTTCTTTCAAACCAAACAATAAAAAGTAGTACTCAAAAATATGAAATGTCAATTCCTTGTTGTTAGGAAGGACGATATAAAGACTGTATCGTTAAATATGAAGACAACTTTGAGTAGCCGTATTTATTTGCTATTATATTTTTTTCTTATAACAAGCCATGGGCTTAATAAGGCACATAATAAGGTACACATTTTGTCCTAGAAACTCGACGTAAAGCATATGGTTTAGACAGTATTGACTTAATCCTCCCGAGTACCAATTACGATTCCGGACAAATGCTACTAGAAAATTCACAAAGTGCGTAAAAGACGATACGATTGCGAAAAAAAATTGTATGGTGCGAACCTCAACGACACATGATCCACAAAGCAGAATATCTGGACATAGTCTAGCCACTGTTATTTTAAAAAAATATAGTTCAGGATCTGTGTATGGCGGCCATTTAGAGAATGTGGCATGGTGCTTACTCTAACTCCGACTTTGATGTCGAATTTGACTATCATACATTGTTTATATCGATCTGGTTTAAGCACTGTTCAAACACCATGAATGTCAATTAGACTTTGGCTTATGGCTAATTTTTTTATCTGTTTCTCTCATCCTGCTAGCATCAAAAATTTACGGCAATCCGGAACGTTGCTCAAAATTGCGTTTTTTTAATTATATAAATTCGCCGCATTTATTCTACAAGTACCCAATTGGAAAAACCATGAAGAGGACTCTTAAAGAATATATTTTGGCAGCATATTAACCTTTGTTTGTTGAAATCGTACAAAGAGTCATTGAAATATTCTCAAATTAAGCCAGATAGGGGTTGTCCGAAATTTATTTGCTAGACCTTAATGAAAGTACCATAAAATCCCTAAAATAAAAAAATATCAGACCTTCTTATATCAAATAGTACTTACCAATACCTTAAGATCATACTCTCGGAACATAATAATACAAAATTATGCACATGTCAACATTTAGACGAGGTTTGTTTTGTCCTTATACTTAACGATACAGTCCTTAATACTAGCTGGGACGCTATTGCACAACACCCTGCATTTTATGATTAAGCACTGAGACTTGGCACAGGTTGTTCCTTGGGTGGCCCTGAGTAGATAAAGATCGGGAGGCATCGAGAGCCCCCCTTAATTTAGGAGGGAAGAGGGGGGGAAGGCTGGCGCCGCCGCGCTTCTTTTGAAACCATATTTCTCTAAAACTATACAAAATAGGGCATGCGATATATCTTTTCCGGATAAATTAAGGACGAGGAATTCATTTTTGGAACAAAAAAAATGTACTTTAGAACAAAAATACAAAAAAAAATGGGAAAATCTTAAAACGAGATTTTTTTTAATACATATTATTGCACTTTTTATAAAAACCGTAATAGTTATTTTAAAATAAAAAATATTATTTAATAGCTACACTGATCTAGTTTTAGAAAATGTATAATTTGTTATAGAAATATATTATAGGACGAGTGATAAAAAATAATTTACATCGCCCGATAGGGTGATTTGAATGCTCATTTCAATAAGTTTTGTTAATGATTTCAGGTATAATCACTATTTTTAACACATGAAAGCCGTAATCATTGTAGTTTATGGCTATTTTAGTGATTAATGTACTTAAAATTAAAAAAAATACAAAAATTAAAAATAATATTAAAATGTGATATTTTTTTTTAACATTATCCTATATTGTTCTGTCTACACAATATATACCTAAAAGCAATAAATATCAATAAAAAGCCACATTTATGCAGTTTATAAAAATATATAGTTTGTTATATAAATATATTACGAAACGCGAGATAAAAAATAATGAAAATGAAAATTTTAATGTACGGGTCAGCTTGCATTATTCGATGAGGTGAGGTAAAGGTACTTACTACCCGCTATGCAGTGGAGTTTGTCTCTTAATACAGAAATATACTTATTCTAATAACGTTTACACATGTAGGTATATCACGACCTAGTACAGAAAATTGTAAAAGTCCTATAATATAGTTTATTTTGATTGTAAAATAAAATTGCATGTGACTTATATTGTAAAAAAAAATGTCTTAATCACGTTGTCCTCTCCTAACGCAGTTCTGCATGCATAGGCTTGAAGATTTTTTAGTTTACTAGCAGAACTTAGTTACTTCCTTTGGGCCCCCTTAAATCGGTTTTACCCATCCATAAAAGATAAAATAAAAATCGTCATATTCTTCCTTTCAGTATCAATGATAGTTAGTTATTGCGCAATAGTGCCATAAAAAATAAACTAGATTCATATTAGCATTAAACATTTATGATTTTTGAACTAAGACATTGCTTTTGTACAAAGGAGAACCTCAAAAAATGGTCTGACTAGACGAAAACATGTGTGTCGGGGCTAGTACTCAAGGCTCTCAAAAAGTGTAGCTATTTTGAGTTATTCAAATAAAACAACATGAATAGTCTGAATTTAATTATGTATATATCACAACATCTATTGCATAAGCACATCAGGGTGGCTAGCCGAATGGCACAATCGCTCACGAAACGCTCACGAAACGAAGCGCTAGTAGATATCTATCTCTATCGCGCTTGCGTATTGGCGCGACAGAGCCAGCGGCGTATCGCTTTCGTTTGGCGTCGGAGAAATGCCATTCGGCTACGGGGCCTGGAGATGTAGATGATGATGATGATGATGGGTGTAGAGATAGATATCTACTAGCGCTTCGTTTCGTGAGCGTTTCGTGAGCGATTGTGCCATTCGGCTAGCCACCCAGCTCCGAACATTTAATTTAAAAAGTCTTTTTTTACGGTTGCACCTTACGCGGCACTGTTTTTAGGGTTCCGTAGTCAACTAGGAACCCTTATAGTTTCGCCATGTCTGTCTGTCCGTCCGTCCGTCCGTCCGTCCGTCCGCGGATAATCTCAGTAACTGTAAGCACTAGAAAGCTGAAATTTGGTACCAATATGTATATCAATCACGCCAACAAAGTGCCAAAATAAAAAATGGAAAAAAATGTTTTATTAGGGTACCCCCCCTACATGTAAGGTGGAGGCGGATATTTTTTTTTATTCCAACCCCAACGTATGATATGAAAATGAAATGAAATGAAAATGAAATGAAATGAAAATGAAAATGAAAATCGTTTATTGAGGCAAAAGCATTACAACAAGGGTTAAGACAGTGGTTCCTAAACTAGGCCGAGCCTGTATCTTAGGAGCCATAGAGAGGTCAGGAGTAGCTATTTCAATTTTAAGTTACACTGTAGTTTCTCCAAAGAAGTAATAGAGATAGGTAAAACTAAGAACGAACATAATTTTTGGTCTTTTAAAAGGCATGCAATAATTAGAAATACTAGTAACTACAAACTATATTTACAAGTCTGTTTCTGAAAAGTGTATGTGTTTATGTGTGTATGTATGTATGTATGTATGTATGTATGATCCTACTTACTCGTGGTGAAAAGGGACTCTGTTTTGCAGTAAGACAATGTCAACAACCATTTCCCCAGGACCTGTTTCAGCTTAGGAGACACGCATTCTTGTATAGTTATGTGCTTGCATATGACATTGTAGATAAAAAGGTGCATGTGGTAAGGAGCGCGCTTAGCAACAGTTGAGCTGGTCTTTGGAAGGGGAACCCGGAGCGCGCTTAGCAACAGTTGAGCTGGTCTTTGGAAGGGGAACCCGGTAAATCCTTATATATTGTTGGATAGGTATTTAAAAATGAAGACGGGTTTACTAAGATCGTTTTTTAATAATATCAATATTTTCGGAAATAATCGCTTCTAAAGGAAAAAAAGTGCGTCCCCCCCCCCCCTCTAACTTTTGAACCCTATGTTCAAAAAATATGAAAAAAATCACAATAGTAGATCTTTATAAAAACTTTCTAGGAAAATTATTTTGAACTTGATAGGTTCAGTAGTTTTTGAGAAAAATACGGAAAACTACGGAACCCTACACTGAGCGTGGCCCGACATGCTCTTGGCCGGTTTTTTTACACCTGCATCCGACAATTTCGAGGCATGTTTCTGCAGCAACAGGCAACGTTGCGGGCAAGTAGGCTCCCAAATCCCAATTGTTACAGACTTTCGTCCAGCCACAAGTAGCAAATAATGGCAAATTTTGAATTGGGTTAGTTGACCTCATACATGGACACCTAGATATACCTATAACTACAAAAATGGTGTAAGGCAGCTTTTGTCGGTGAAATGCTGTTAATTTGGCGGTCTTTTTTGGTTAATAACTATTTTCGGCACTCGTTAACCAAAGTACAGGACGCAGATCTGAAATAATAAATATATGTCAAGTAAGAATTATCCATAAATTATGCAAATCATATAGATACGTAACTACTATTTCACAAGATGTATTAGGATCAGATGTATATATCTGACCTATCATATCAATCGATCATTTCATGTGATATAAATAGTTAAATTCAGACTATATAGGAGTATGTTGTTTAATTTAAAGTACCCTAAATAACTACACTTTTTGAGAGCTTTGAGTACCTTTACCTCACCTCATCGAATCATACAAGCTGACCCGTACCGTGCATCAAGATCGCCCTGCCACGTCACTTTCATTATTTTTTATCTCGCGTTTCGTAATATATTTATGTAACAAACTATATATTTTTATAAACTACATAAATGTGGCTTTTCATTCATATTTATTGCTTTTAGATATATATTGTATAGAAAGAACAAAATAGGATAATGTTATAAAAAAGTTATCACATTTTAATTTTTTTTAATTTTTGTATTTTTTTTTATTTTAAGTACACTAATCACTAAAATAGCCATAAACTACAATGATTACGGCTTTCGTGTGTTCAAAATAGTGATTATACCTGAAATCATTGACAAAACTTATTGAAATGAGCATTCAAATCACCCTATCGGGCGATGTAAATTATTTTTTATCACTCATCCTATAATATATTTCTATAACAAATTATACATTTTCTAAAACTAGATAAATGTAGCTATTTAATAATATTTTTTATTTAAAAAAAAACCATTACAGTTTTCATAAAATGTGCAATAATATGTATAAAACAAAATCTCGTTTTTAGATTTTCCCATTTTATTTTGTATTTTTGTTCTAAAATACATTTTTTTGTTCCAAAAATGAATTCCTCGTCCTTCATTTATCCGAAAATGATATATCGCATGCCCTATTTTGTATAGTTTTAGAGAAATATGGTTTCAAAGGAAGCGCGGAGGCGCCAGCCTTCCCCCCCTCCTCCCTCCTAAATTAAGGGGGGCTCTCGATGCCTCCCGATCTTTATCAACTCAGGACCACCCAATGAACAACTGTGCCAAGCCTCAGTGCTTAATCATAAAATGCAGGGTTCCCATACAAGACATAGCAATAGCGTCCCCAGTATACCGGAACAGACAAAGCTTTTTTTTTTATTTTAGTATGATATGAATAGGTAGACGTTTGACCACGATCACACCGATGGTAAGTGATGATGCGATGCCTTTTAGGCTTAAAACTAGTTGGCGCTGTTTCGATTCTTAGTATGAAGATTGTAAATCCTATATAAATCACCCTTGCTGTTAGTAAATTTTCATTAAAATCCCCCCGATCCATACACAAGATCCGGGCAACCGTTAGTTCCGCGTTATACGAAACTTTGAAGTTTCCTGATAGGTTCGTTACTAAGTTAGTGGTGTAAATGAACTGTTCTATGTTACAGAAGCGATTTAATTAGAAATAGTTAAAGTATGATAAGGTTTGCCGGGTAAAATATAGGATAAGATTGTAGGAAAGTAAAATATCACTGACGGCATTTCAACCTGCTTTGCGCCACATATATAGTAAAAATTATCCGCTCAGGGCACGTAGCCGAATGGCACAAACGCTCACGAAACGCTCACGAGACAAAACGCTCGTAGATATCTATCTCTATCGCTCTTACGTATTGGCGCGGCAGAGCCAGACTACCTTTCGCGGCGTTTCGTTTTCGTTTCGCGTCGCAGAAATGCCATTCGGCTACGGCACATGGGTGCGTAAATAAGTTGCAACTCGTTTACGGACAATGCCTATCGCAGTTATCTCTTCCTATTGCCCTTCCGTGTGGGGTGTGGGTCTGATAGGGACTGTAGCATTTCATTTCCCACGGAGCGTGCACAAATCGTAACTTCTTTGAAAAATCTCGTATCTCAGGCCGGCAACAGACAGACTTAAAATTCATAATCTTAAAAAAGACTTGTATGCAATCTGTCAGATCAATCTTAAAAAACAAGAGGGTGTGTCTCTGAGACCACCAAGAGACTCACGAGATTGTATGGGACTCCGTGCACTCGATCTGATTTTTGTAAGATTATGATTTTTTCAGATTATAAATTTTAAGACTCTGTTGCCGGCGTCACACTGATACTCAATGTTGAAACGCAATTTTACTTCTAATGCACCTCCTCATATTTATTAACAATATTTGACTTTTATTGACAGAGAAAGATACCTACGAGTTTTTTTTTAAAGGAGTGAGGAAATGTCACATTTTCTAGGCAAGAAGTGAGTGTCGGTCACGAGTCACGAAAAAAAAAACGGGGAAAGAAAGTTTTTCAATAAAAATTCCGAATGTTAGGGCATTTCCAGAAATTCGGACCCAAAATTAGTGAAAGCTGTTAACAAAAATTTACTCGATGTCAGTTTTGTGATGACAATTAACCCTTAATAGGGCAGAAGAATGTTGGTAATTAGTCAAATTTGAATTCTGTCAAATTGTCAAATAAAGTCAAAACTATGTAATGGTGGTAAATATAAATAGTATTTGTCTAAAACCCAACTATTCTCATGTTCTAAATGTAGATTATTGCTTAAAATAGTTTACGTAATTAACACAAAAGCAATATTTTTATTGAAATTTCATGCTTAATTGTCGTCCCAATTTTTGAAAATGCCCGTTAATAGTTTAATTTAATTAAATAAATACTAAATATTCATTCAATCAAAGCGTCGTTAATTTCAATCAGCTTCTAAAGACACAATGTAAGACACAATGTAAGATTTAACGTGTCGGTTGTCATATAGATCGGGTTTGTTTCAATAACATTAGCTATGCCGATGACATGGTACTGTTGAGCCCATCGATTGGCGGTCTGAGATTGCTTATTGAGAGGTGTGAGTTATATGCCCGTGCGCATAACCTTAAATAGACCATCACACATCCCACCCATTCGTTTGAATGGCATGCAGCTGAAAAGGGTTTCATCATTTAAATACCTTGGGCACTTGGTAACCGACGATTTCCGTGATGACGCGGACATTGAGAGGGAGAGGAGAGCGTTGGCCGTCAGGGCCAACATGATAGCTCGCTGGTTTAGCAGGTGTACAGCGCAAGTGAAAATCACATTATTTCGAGCTTTTGTACATCGCTGTACACCTGCAGCCTGTGGACTCGGTACACGCAAAGGATGTTTAACGCCATGCGCGTACAATACAATGACGAGTTCAGGGTGTTGTTGTCGCGGCATTGCAGCGCGTCCGGCATGTTCGCGGACGCGCATGTGGATGGGATCCATGCGACACTGCGTAAGCGCTGCGCCGCGACGCTGCACAGGGTGCGCGACAGCCGCCACAGCCTCCTGAGCGTAGTTGCTGAGAGATAGGACAGTGGCCTCATCAAGCACTGGTCCTCTCTCCACTTATCTCTAGTACCTAAGTTAGTTATTTAAGATTATTTTTAAGTTAACCATAGTTTTATGTTTTAGGTTAAGTTATACTAACAAAATATGGACCTTGTTTGTCTGAAATAAATGCATTTTATTTTTTTAATTTATTTATTAACGGTGACGTTATTTCACCAACATCAAATATTTACTGTTCCTGCAAATTTCTAACGTTGTATAAATAATTCATGTAACATTGTAATGTCGTCGCTTGGTGACGCTTCTTTGAACAGGTAGACATGGAAATGAGTTTCAAGGGTAGTACCAATCTAAATAATATTTTCTCAAACATGGTATGAAATATTGATGTTATGTGCCTTATAATTGGCAGCGAAGTATGACGTTGCAGGTGCGGCTAGGACGATTGATAGATAATGGAATTTCATACAAACCTTGAAGGCCAAGGCCGGCAAAGTCTTCTTTCTTAATTTCCAAACACAGATAATTGTGACATAACATCCAGGTATTTAGCCAATTAAAAAAAAACTATAAGGGGCTTTATAGACGTGCCGACTGCAACTGGTACGGGCCCTAGACAATATTTGATTTTGGGTGCGTTTTCATACAAAAAAAATTTTTTTCGTTTTTTTTTTAATTTTTTTTAACTTTTTGTTTTTTTTATAAGCGTATACGGGGTACCAAAGGGGAACGAAAATTCGCTACGACGCACCGTTTAGGAGATACAGCCATCCAAAGTTACTATTTTCAGTAGACTTTATTTATTTCATACCATGTTTGAGAAAAGCACTATACATACCTCGGCGGGAAATGGGGTTGCCGGCCGAAGACATATAGACGGCCGAGCAAAGCGAGGCCGGATAGGTCTGAGCCTTTGTCCCGGCCTCTGTAGTAATGTACTATTATTCTCTATTGTGCCCTTTCTAAAATATGTTGATTTATTGCATTTTAGTTTACAAAGAAATTCTTTTATCGTTATTTAAAGTCACACACAGGCCGAACGCGATTAATAAAAGTAACATTATTTTATCTTTTTTATAACGTTTCGGCCAGGTTGCACTAGCCGTGGTCGCGGAAGACTGACGTCCCAGCGAAATGTCACCGGAGATGTAAACAACACAAAGCTACCCGATATTAGTTTGTTGAGAGTGCAGTGTGAGTGGTGGGAAATAAACATTAACCAAAAGCGGGTAGATTCAATTTATTTGTCTACCCCGAACATTTATATAAACTAATATCGGGTAGTTTTGTGTTGTTTTCTTCTCCGGTGACACTTGCTCGGACGGAAGAGCCAGTGTAACCTGGCCGAAACGTTGGAAAAAAATGTAAAGTAATGTCAATTAATCACGTTCGACCTGTATTTGACTTTAAATATTTGTACAAAGCACCAGAACTTAGTCTTTAAGCGTTAGTCAAAAAATTAAATTTTTCTTGATATCTTTATTTTATGTGGTATGTTGATTCGACGATCATTGTCCCGATAGTCGTTATTGCGAACGGTATCATAGCGCAGACTCGAAGGGTCTCGACCAATATCCTGAGAGAATCTCGCACAAGGAAATTCTTTAAGCGTTAGTCAAAAAATATATATTTTTTTCTTTATTACTGCCATCTCTCGGCAGGGAATAAAAACATTTGGACCTCTTTTACGATTTGACTTCTATCGTTTACTATACCTATGGATATGTTTTAAAATTATTAAATATTGACATATTTATTAGCATTACCTAAAGGTTTGATGTCATCTGAACGAGCTTAGTTTTCCGCAAGTACATTTTTACCACTAGAAGAA
Organism: Leguminivora glycinivorella; assembly: GCF_023078275.1. Classification (NCBI taxonomy): domain Eukaryota; kingdom Metazoa; phylum Arthropoda; class Insecta; order Lepidoptera; family Tortricidae; genus Leguminivora; species Leguminivora glycinivorella. The sequence continues at coordinate 6,059,948 of NC_062971.1, forward strand.
ACAAGTTCATCTATGCATTTTAATGTTTTTTTTAACTTCAACTTACAAATATTGAAGCCCGAAAGCTGCGATTAAAGACGGGCAACTCAGTGGATTTTACTGAGTTAATTTGACACGCTAAGGCCCACTTGCACCAACCACTTAACTCAGGGTTAGTGGGCTGTCATCTGTCAAATTCCATATAAAATGGTAGGTTAACCCTCGGGTTAACCCTCCATTTTCATTGGTGCAAGAGGCACTAAGTAGATAAGTTTGCTTGATCTACCCGAGGATTAACCCACCATTTTATATGGAATTTGACAGATGACAGCCCACTAACTCCGAGTTAAGTGATTGTTGCAAGTGGGCCTAAGTTAGGTAATAGGCTACTTGACCCTTTTTTAAAGTTTGTCTTATATTATTACTTACTGTCCAATTAACCAAAAAAATATCACTATATTTTATTATGACATAAACCGCAAAAAAATATTTTTAAAGAATACTTTTACGTAATCAGGCAAAAACAACATCAGCCATGTCATCTATAGATTTTCTGTGAATGACGTCATTCAGTGCGAAGACAACACTTTCTGACAATTTAAGTACGAGGCATAAAGGACATTATGTCAGTTATTGATTTGACATGAATTCTATGACGTCTCCACACGGCCGACAGCCTTTTTGATGGCCAAAATTAAAAAAAAAAATACTTACATTTTTGAATTAAAAATACGTAAGTAGTTATCGTACACATTTAATACCCAAAATCATTAAATATTGGTTTCTTATGTCAAATATTACAGAAGACATTCATTTATTGTGCCAAATTAGATATGAGTCTTCTAGTCTATAAATATATTATCTTTGTCTTAACTTTATAATGATATCCATTTTACATGTTAAAAAAACAATATTTTTTTGATGGAAGTATAATAAAATGAAACGCAGCACTGCCGGAGGGAATGGAAACTTGATATTTAATTGAATCTACAATCTTAATTTTTTGCAGACGGTACTATATTATTGTATGATATACCAGACGTCAGTTTTATTATTTTAGTATTAATTCTTCACGATTGTGGCTTTATCGATTATTTTCCAATGCATGGTCTTTTTTTCTAGTTAAAGGTAAAATGAAAAAAAAAAAAAACGATACTTCCGGCTGGACTTATAATACCTCTATGTACTAATATTTAGTGATACAAATGGGATAAAAATTGCTACAAAGAAGATAATAAAAATCACAGTAAAAAAACTCGATTTGATAAATGCGTGATATTAAACCGTAAGAAACGAGCGCTCACGCCTCATTGCGTTTTCCCGGTATTTTCATTCCCGGGGCGCACGTATTATACATAGTGGAAGGATAACAAATCCATTTTTAATTTCCCGGGCTCGAGTGTTCCCGCGGTAAACTTCGCCACGAGAATGCTGCAGGGCTAGCACATGATTGGCGCGAGATTATTTCTCCTCGAGATAAATTGTCTTCATATTATTAGTCAACTGCCTGGCAACCTGTCACTGCAATGTCACAATTTCGTTTTGTTTCAACCCCCTTTTGCCAAGAGTGGCAATGAAACTTCAGTAGTTCATGTGCTCTGCCTATCCCTTTATGGGATACATACATATATTATATAAACTCACAACTGTATTCCCAAACGGGTTAGGCAGAACACATGAAACTACGCAAGTTTCGGTACTAATCTTGACAATTAAGGTGTTGAAAAAATACCAAATTGAGATATTGCAGTGACATGTTGACAACCCATTCGCCTACATCACAATTGAACCCATATCTGTTTTGCTTAATTTCTTATTTGAACTTGTTGTATTTAATTACTTAATTTGCACAATAAATAATATTATTATTATCTTACCATATCTCGGGACCATGTGTGGGGCCGAAGCCAACAGCACAGAGGCCCTTTTAGACACTTTAATCTAAAGGCGAGCGCACAATATGATACATCTGGAGGATGGTCCCTGCATTATTATTATTATCTCAAAGTCGATTTCTACAATACCCACGGGAGGAAAAAGGGCGATGAAATTCTTACCTTGCCATCACACGAGACATATCCCATTATTTGACGACCGGTCTGGCTCAGTCGGCAGTGACCCTGCAGTGTCCTAAGCTATAGGCCGCTATATCCCGCTAAGGGCGTTTATTTGTGTGATGAGCACAGATATTTGTTCCTGAGTCATGGATGTTTTCTATGTATATAAGTATGTATTTATCTATTTAAGTATGAATATCGTCGCTTAGTACCTATAGTACAGCTTTGCTTAGTTTGGGTCTAAGTTGATCTGTGTAAAGTGTCCTCAATATTTATTTATTTATTTTAGTATGGTTAAAAAAAGACATGTGGTCTATGTCGCTGCGAGATTCTGTCCCGCCAATCACGTGTTAGCCATGCGGGTAGGGTTTGAGATCCGGATATCCGGATATCCGAATTATCCGGATATCCGTTGAATTTGAGATCCGGATCCGAGGTCTCATAGGATCCGGATAAAACGGATAATACGGATCCGTTAAATATGGGTATCTATCCACGCCAAAAAGAACTTTCGAATGAAATGTATGAATTATTTCCTGTATTTTGTCGCCTAAAATGTATATTCACATTTATTTAATTCAAATACTCCAGAATATCAAGCTAGGTTAGGTTTGGTATGTTACGCCATGCGATGAATCCATAAAACTATATGTTAACAAACTAAATAAAATGAACAGTAAACCATTGTTTTTAAAACTGCTTTCGTTTCTGACTGGATGCATCCCGCAGGAATACCGATAAATTATTAATTTTCTATAAAGCAGAAACGATTGCCATGGATCTTTTTAAGCTTAAGATGAATTAGAGATTGTGGAAGTAATTAATAGAATTATATACGTAATTATAAGCTGAATCCAGATCCATTTTTTATTTTATTTAATACGATGGGAGGCAAATTAGCAGACAGGTCGCCTGATGGTAAGCGATCACTCCCTCCTATGGACGGATTGGAGGTGCGCTGCCAGCCTTAGAGCTTCACTGAAAAGCGACTGGCAAATATCAAATGACATTTTGCAGATAAGTTCACAAAAACAATTGAAATTGGTACATGATAACTAAATATGTGTAACATAAACCAACGCAATAAAATTATATTATTTTATCTTTTTTCCTACATCTGCAATTTCGCATGGATGTATTTATTGGCTGTGGTTACGGATAGACGCCCCAGTAAAACGGAGGTGAACAACACTAAATTACCCTGCATTAGCATATGTATGTTAAACAAAAATATTGACCTACTGTTTAATGTTATATCGCTGTAGTGTACAATGGGAGTGACATTAAATGTGTCGCTTAACTTCAAACTCGGGTAAATCCATTCTGCTTTTTTTGTATAATCATCCATGAAACCGAATCGATTTACGCGAGTTTGAAGTTTAACGTCACAATTGTATGTCCAAGTTCGTCTAAAAAGTTAATGAAGCAATCATCATCCTCCTTGCGTTATCCCGGCATTTGCCGCGGCTCATGGGAACCTGGAGTACGCTGTGACAACTAATCCCAAGATTTGGCACAGGCACTAGTTTTACGAAAGCGACTGCCATCTGACCTTCCAACCCGAAGGGTAACTGTCTCATTGTCCGGTTTCCTCAATATTGAAAAGCGACTACGATTTTCGCACATAAGTTCCGAAAAACTCATCGAACCCGCGACCTTAGGATCGAAAGTCGCACGCTCTTACCGCTAGGCCACCAGCGCTTTTGAAGCAATAATAGACAATATTTATGTCGTTTTGTGAGTTTAAATTATTTTATTCCGGTAACAGCACCTTTGATTTGACGAAACCCCTATAAAAAGTGACCTTTTCAACACGGATCCGTTTTATCCGAAATATCCGGATATCCGGATCCGGCAAATCTTAAGATCCGAAATATCCGGATCCGAAAAATCGGCGGATCTTGCAAACCCTACATGCGGGGCAAAGTCATGCGCCTGCAGTATCCTCCTAAATTAATAGATTTTTTTTTACTACGTCGGTGGCAAACAAGCATACGGTCCGCGTGATGGAAAGCAGTCACAGTAACCTATGGACGCCTGCAACTCAAGGAGTGTCACATGCGCGTTGCCAATACATTAGAAACTTGTACCTACACTCCCTTTTGCTGTGTTAAGTACACAGCAAAAAGGAGTGTACAAGTTCCAAGGAGGGTTCGGGTTGCCGACGATACAGAGGACAATAGACGGAACAAATTAGTTCCGTAAGTCCTTCCGTCACCAGCACACCGCACCCTCGTTGAGCTCTGGCAGCCTTACTCACCGGCAAGAACACAACACTATGATGAGTAGGGTCTAGTGCTGTTTGGATGCGGTCTTCTTAGTGTTGTTCTGTGCTAAAAAGGTAAAAGGCTAAACTTCATTTTAGATTTATTTTGTTAAATTATCGTAATAATATTTTAAATTGGTCCCATAGCTAGATTTAAATGAAGCACGCGCTTAATATTCTAGAAACCCAAGTGTTAGTAATAAAATACCGCCGTGATAAGCCGAAACGTTACTGTTGAATACTAAGTACACCTAAATAATAGGCTATTAGCTCTTAATCGCAATGAATGATTTACTAACAAAATTAGGCTGAAATTCGTGAAATAAAACTATGGAAATGGATTATATCGCGTATAATGAATTTTCAATTCATCCCGACGTTTCGAATACTTTACAGCATTCGTGGTCAACGGGTATATCCATATCTAGCTTTATAGCTTAGGGTAGGGTAGGGTTATAGACCCTACCTTATATATAGCTTATAGCTTAGGGTATTGTCTATCTAGCTAATTATAATAATATACTATAATTAATTATGCGCGATATAATCCGTTTCCATAGTTTTATTTCATGAGTAACTAAATATTGCGGTAACCGAAGACAATTTTCGGCTGAAATTATTTAAGTGAGTTATACATAAATATTTTTTACACACCCACACACCCACTGTGGTGGGAACTTGCTGCTGAATAGTCAAAATTAACTGAACGCAACTATGATAATTATGTTGTACGCCGTGGCTTGCGTGGGCGACGGTCGCGCGACGGCGATGCGACGCATACGAATTCAAACCTTATCGATATGGAAGTATGAGACGCGACGGCGTATAGAGCTGAATCAGTCGATCTTATTTGTAAAATTTGGACAATTTTGAATATTAAAACGGGTAAATTTATAATTCGTATATCCTGTACCACAATCATTTCAGACTAGATTTATATTTTAAGTTTTTGAAAAAGAGTAAACTAGCCTAAGGCGAATTCATTTTTTTTCAGAAATTACCTAAAATTAAGTGACAATTTCTTTGAAAATCTACATCACATCGAAGTAAGTTTTGTACTAAATTAATCTGCGACGTTTACTTAAATTGCTGTTATGCCTTAGTGATTATAAATTGCTATTATTGATATTTGCCAATTTTTTGAAAACGAGCCTTCACCGGTACAATTATTGCCACTTTTGGACATTTTCTCATATTTTGTTAGACCAAGTAGAAAAAGTCCTATAATGTGATATATATTTATAAACTACTCGCAAAGCCCTTTAATTTGATACCACACACGGTATGATCGAGCGCTCGGTTGCGATTTCACTATTTTTAACACGAAAGCCCTCTTAACTAATTACTAGTTACCATTACTGTATCTATCGGCCTATCTATCCATATGTAGGTATTGAAAGTAATACTATGTTTTTCTCCTCACGTAGTATCTAGATCGTAAAAAAGGACACTCAAGGTTAGAACGTAGTCGATCAAAAGTCTTGGGTCCCGAATTTGATTTTATTTGATGTAGCATGAAATTGAGGGTTACCTGAAATTGAAAAAGAAAATTTGGGCGTACCTGAAATACATTGATTATGTACCCAGATTAGATTTTTTTTTACTTGCTTAAATCAAGGAAGTTTTAGAATGGTTTTTTGAAAGTTAATCTCTATCTCTCTCTCTCTGTGTGTATGTGTCGGACAGTTATACTTATAAATAATAAATAAATAAATAAATATTGGGGACACCTTACACAGATCAACTTAGCTCCAAACTAAGCAAAACTTGTACTATGGGTGCTAAGCGACGATATACATACTTAAATAGATAAATACATACTTATATACATAGAAAACATCCATGACTCAGGAACAAATATCTGTGCTCATCACACAAATAAATGCCCTTACCGGCATTCGAACCCAGGACCGCGGCTCAGCAGGCAGGGTCACTACCGACTGAGCCAGACCGGTCGTCCAATATATGTATATTTTTGTTTTTGAATCCTCAAAAAGTGGTCAAGAATGGCTGCCCGATTCACCTCAAAGACGGGCAGTCGGGCAAGACATTATAATAGGTACTGATCAATTAGTATGTATTCCAAATTTTGTCACGATTGGTTATGTTTTGGGATAAAGGGTTGTAATAAAGATAAAGGTTTGGTATGGCAGTAGGTACATTATAATATGTAATAAGTTGCGTGCAGCCATTAGTTGACAACCGGTCTGGCCTAGCGCCTACCCTGCCTGCTACGCCGCGGTCCCGGGTTTGAATCCCGATAAGGACATTTATTTGTGTGATGAGCACAGATATTTGTTCCAGAGTCATGGATGTTTTATATGTGTATTTGTATATTATATATATCATTGTCTGCTTACCGTGGGACTCAGTCAACCTGTGTAAGAATGTCCTATAATATTTTTTTATTTATTTTATTTTATATTTTCTACTTTACACCGGACAGAACGGTTTGAAGTAGCTGTCAAATTATTTTTGCTTGGACTTGGCTCTTCTCAATATTAACCAATCCTTGTTTTATATAATACCCCAAAAAGATTACATTGGCGAGGTCAAATTAATTTGCCTTCGGTTTCTTCCCATGTTATTCTCAGATTGGGCTTTAGGGTAGATCTTGGCATTAAAATTTTATGAGTTCAATCTTTTACGGATTCAGTGCGGGAGCGACCCTGTGGTTTAACGACTAAGTTGCTTTCATTTTCATGAGAATGTTATGAGGAAGCGTAAAATGTTGTCCTGTATCTAATAGTAGTTTATATGTAACCAAAGATAATTGAATATATTCCTCTATGGTTAGATTGGTTACATCAGGGAGTGACATAGCGCGAGCGTTTAACCCTTAAATTGTTTTTGTCCGTTTTAAATGACGTCCTATAAAGTCTAGGCTAACTCAGATTCCTAGGCACTCTGGCGCAGGTGGCGTGATCCACACGGTCTAGCGTCTATCCCTTTTATTTTTACGCACTTTCGCATCGCTTTCGCTTATCAAAATTTAAAAAAAATACTCAGTTTAAAAATTACAACCGTGAGGTCTTTTTGCGCTTGTGACAAATGTCGTTGTTATGTAAGTATTTTAGTAGTTTATGCGTATTTTTCACTCAATTTTATTGAAATAGTAATTAAGTTACTATTTAGTGTCATTATTGTGAATAAATGACAAACATTTCATTATTATTTTTGAAGTTATAATATATGTCACTTCAAAGTGACACTGCCAGTTAGTACTAAATATTGTGTTTTTTCTATTCGTCACTTGTAACGGACATTGCCAACTTTTCTAAACGAATATTTTTTTGTGTATTGTTAACATTAGTTGCATTTTTACAATAATATGGCTGGGCAACGTTTGAGGTCAAAGAGGATAATAGCTCTTCTACCACCTCTAGCTTCTGAACTCCGATTTAGAATCAGACAACGAAGAAAAAATGAGAATCTTAGCTAGAGAGTTTTTTTAGAGACGACTGCAGCAGTAAATCTTCTCCTAAAAGTGTAGGTACTTGTTTATTTTTGCCTGGACTATATTTTTAAATTATTTATTAGGAAAACTCACAGATAAAGTTACTATAAGGCTTATAACATAGAAACAACGAGCCAATAACAAGTTTCCACAGATAGAAACTGGGCAAAGTACATGCATGCAAAATTACAGAAAATTGTGTAATTTATTTAAAGATTATGTAATAGATATCTATATACGAGTTTAAACAATCATTCAGAGCAAACAATAAAAGAAAGGAAAAAAACAGTAACCTGTTTAGTGTTATTTGAGAGTTAACAGTGGGAGAAGTCTTGGGTCAGTAGTTTGCGTACTGATGTAAAACTGTCACAGATCAGATCGATGGGGTCATGATCAAATCAAATTTGATTGAAATATTTAGTGGTTCTTATAATAAAGGAGTTTTTTCTGAAGTTAGTATTAGCGGCGAGGATATGAAACATTCGTTTAGTGCGAGACGCAAGGCGTGAGGGGACTACGAAGTGGGAACTTCAAGCTTGACAGCAGATCCGGACAGTCAACATAGTTTTGAGCATTTTTCATAACGTAGATTACGTTAGAGATATTGCGGCGGACATAAAGAGGTAGCACGTGAAGTTTCGGACAATGTTGAGTGTAACTTATTAAGTTTACGTTTTATTTTTCTATGTTAGCAATGTGCATGTGTAGTTGGCAATGTCCGTCCAAAGTGACGTCTTTATGTTAAGCAGTAGTTGGCAATGTCATTTATAAGTGACGCTTAAAAAAAACCATTTCCAATTTTTTTATATTTTTTTTTCACATATTTTTCCCTTAATCTACCCTAACTGACCCCAAAACACCAAGTTTCATTATAAAAATCCTGCGCGGTCATAGAGTGGCAATTTAAGGGTTAACAATGAAATAATCTTTGTCGGACCGTTTAGCTTTTTTGGTTAATTGTTACCAATCTTGAGTATGACACCTTTTTTTGCGCCACAATGAAAAAGGCCGTTTTTGGAATTTTTTGATTGGCTCTAGAATCTTTAAAAAGCAGAATATCAAAAAAATCAAAACGGTCCGACACAGATAAAAATAATAACAATCTGTGTTGAAAAAATCATTGCTCTATCTTCAAAAACCAGGGAGGAAATAGTCGAGAGCGTTTGTATGGAGAATTGACCCCTACCGTATCGGCTTAAATGATATTTAATTGCAACAACACAAACATTATGAACACTCAAGGGCCTGAGATATTTAAAATCACAGGCAAGAAACAACTTCAGTACAAAATCTGACACGCTCGGCCGCCATACAAATAGATGAACTTGTTTCTTCTATCTAAATAAGGAGTTATATTTATACATGTCTTTGCTATAGGATACTATAGGATAAATCAGCCACTTAAGTTTTGAGGACATCTTGCTCCACATTTATTACAGGATTAATCAATTCACGTGTAAAAGATTTTATTGTGACATTTAACTTGCTTTGAATTTTACTGAAAATAACTCTTCATTTCATTTCAACGGTAATTGTACAATTTATAAATAGACACTTAGAGAAGGCAAATTAAATTTAAATTATAGTTCCCATTTTGTTACGAACACACAAAAGTGTATTATCTCCATTTTTCAATAAAATGAGCTACGAAATTAATATTTTCTGTTTTATTTTTATCTTTGTATTTTTTTTCAGACTCCTTCAAAAGATACTGTCTTCTATCTTGCTATTTTTTTTGTGATATTTATTTTTTTAGTTTTTTTATACACGGTGTAACAGCTGGAAACCGAATAATTTTAACAGCGTATCCTTATCATATTAGAAGAGTAAAAAGACATATCAACTTTTCTGGATTTCGTCTACTCTCAGAGTTATAAGCATTAAAAATAACTTATTACTTCTCAGAACAAAACGCTGTTTCGATGGCGATGATGCCGTTATCGGATGTAATCTAACTATCCTCGTCGATATAGGTATCAAAATGCAACTGACTGATTGCAAAAAAAGTATTTTTTTTTTTTGAAAAAATTGTAAATTTTTCTTTTAAGTGCCAGTTTTACGAATAACATTTACTTTTTATGTAAAAATAAAAAAAAACTAAAAAAAAATATTTACTTTGCCCTCAGAAATGCGTAGTTAATATCTTTCGGGTTCCTAATGTTACACCGTGTATTCATCGCACAAAAAATATTCCTCCTTCCTCCAAAGTGAAGCGTAGTAACTAAGCCAGACCGGTGGTCAAATAAAAGTATACAATTTTACATATACCTGTATGTATAATTCTGATTGTGGTTAGCCACCAAAGCTGCGACAGACAATAAAGCAACAAGCTATATCACCCTAACAGAGTACCCAAACCCTTTAGGAACCTTGAGAACTTTGGAAACTCGAATGAAACTTCTAAAACAGATTGACCTTTTGCTTCGCTTACTTTTACTCACGGATCTAGCAATAAAAACTTTGGCACTCGTGTCAATAATCTAAGAAACGTTTGTGCAATTGCCATCAAATATTTCGGAGCTGCCAAAGATCTCGCAAATATTGGAACACTTACAAGACGTTAGAGTGACGTGAGAGACGAATATAAAAATAATATAGGTATGATAATAATAGATACAACCCAATATTTTAAATACATAGCTGCTGCGGGCGTAGCACACTAGTGTTTTAGGCTTTATCGAGCGACTCGCGCTTGCCCGCCTGCGTGCGAAGCCGAAAGCGCAAACGCTCACGAAACGAAACGCTCGTAGATATCTATCTCTATCGCTCTTGCGTATTGGCGCGACAGAGCCATGCTACCTTTCGCGGCGTTTCGTTATCGTTTCGCGTCGTAGTAATTCCATTTGGCTACGGGGCTGGTTTCAGAATTAAAGAACATAATTATACCTACTGTCTAAAAACCCTGAGTAAGAATACTAAGTGTAGAATTATTATCGCTCTTCTTTTTAACCTTATACCTAATGCCTTAAAGTTTACATTCAAGAATTAAATAAGTTGCCAGTTTGTAGACTTTGGGAATGCTGAAATGCCTAATTTAAATATTTTTATTAAAGCAACAAGTAACCTTAAGTTTATTTAAATTTAGGATCCCAAAACTTTATCAAAATTCTATCAGAGGGTAATTTTCATGCAGTGCCTACAAATGTATGTATAGGGTTTAATCTATGTTTCACTTTTTTCTACTATACCTAGTCTAATTTATCTAGGTCTAGATCTAGACAAAAACTGAGAATATACGTTAAACTCGTGAGACACATTCAAATATTTAAATATACGCATGTCAACAACTCACGTTAATATGTATATCGCGGTTGGCGACATGTTTCGGGTAACATAGAGACCCAACAACAGATATACTAAGTGCTTGCGGTGGCTTCGGCTAGCCTCTGTGTACACTCTGTGCCTTCAAATCTAGGGTGAACGGGTATCTTCTGGGCGAGCTCACTCCATCGTAGGCCACGTCTTTGCCTTTGGCTAGTCTGAGGCCAAGAGTAGGTAAGGTACAGCGGGACAAATCTCGACTGGGGGCAACTGTAACTGATAACTGATTTGTATTGAGTTCTACATATATCCACTAAACACGCCTATTTAATAATGCAAACATTGTAAAACATGTCAAAAATGGACCAGTTACATTTGCCCCCCAGTCGAGATTTGCCTCGCTGTACCGCCCATTTATAATAAAAAAAAGTGCTTGCGGCGACTAAACTCTGTGCGCACTAAAATGCCTAATGAGGATCTCCATATGACTCGTAACATGTCGCTAATTGCGATATATAAACGTGAAAATCTTTATGAATAAGTCCGTTTTCACATTATCCGATATCGGATGTCGGAAGGATTTCAATGGAAAAATCCAAGATGGCACCTGTAACGTATGGGATATTGGTCCGACATCCGATATCGGATCGGATAATGTGAAAACGCACTAAGGGTAAGTACATATTACCAAAAAGTTCATATATTTCCCGTGATATTTGTTAAGTAAGAGTCTTTTAAAATCACGTGGAGACCGGTCAGGGAAGTCCAAATGCAAAAAGGTAAAACAACTTTACCTAAAATAATAACCTCATTTATTGTTGCCAAATTTGATCCAGTAAACCAACACCCTTCCAAAGAAATTACTTTATTTTTTGCCATTGTTCGAAAATTGTAGGAGGTAGGGCATAGCGAATGATGTAGGAGGTAGGGCATAGCGAATGATATTCCGCTTTGTGTGGTAGGGCACAGCACAGCGGATATCGTCTCGCTCGAATCTAGAGCAGAGCCCAACTGGGGTAGTACCTCCGCCTTACAGAAGACCGCAGCCAAATAGCACTAGACCCTACTCATAGTGTTGTGTTCCTGCCGGTGAGTAAGGCTGCCAGAGCTCAACGAGGGTGCGGTGTGCTGATGACGGGAGGACTTACGGAACTAACTTGTTCCGTCTATTGTCCTTTGATTCGTCGGCAACCCGAACCCTCCTTAGAACTTGTACACTCCTTTTTGCTGTGTACTTAACACAGCAAAAGGGAATGTACAAGTTTCTAATGGGGTGGCAACGCGCATGTGACACTGTTTGAGTTGCAGGCGTCCATAGGTTACGGTGATCGCTTTACATCAGGCGGGCCGTATGCTTGTTTGCCACCGACGTAGTATAAAAAAAAAATTCAAAGCAATAAATTTTATCGTTTTTTTTTAGGGAAATATCGTTTGCGTGAAAGAAGGAATCCGCTTTTTTTGTCATTGTAATGCTTTTACGAGGTACAGGAAAATGGGTCGAAAAATATCGCCATTGTTTGGTAATCAATTATTTTTTCGACTAAAATGGATCGATTGAAGCGGGTGATGGCTTCGATTAAAAGCGCTCAGTTTTACAGATAAATTTACATATTTATTATTAAATATGAATTAATTACGACTCGAGATTGACCAGTAAATTAAATTTTCAATAATGCACATAACCACATAATGGGTCTATATTAATTCGCATAACTGAATAGTCCTAATATGAATTGGCATACCGTTTATTACGCATAACGTTTAATACGCATATCATTATTTCGCATAACAGATTACGTATAATGCTAATGCGCATAATGTAAATTGGTATAACGATGAATTAGTATAAGTATAATAAGCATAACTTTGTTTCGTAGAATTATTAAATGGCATACAAGAAAATTATATTTTTCTACTCCCGTACTGTTATTCGTGAGTTACAAGGTCGTGCATAGAACTTTAAAACCCTACATAAAAGATGTCAGGACAAGTCTATCTAGTCTATACCCTGAAAACATTTAGTAGCAGTCGCACGATATAGCTGTTTTACAGTTCAGTAAATACATTGCTACCAACTTAACAAACCAATTCGCAGAGTCGAGACTCCTTCGTTTTCTGCTGCGTTCATTGGCGACGCGTCGAATCGCATTCAAATGTATAGAACTCGATTCGTCTTAGTGGCCAGGCTTCAAAGAACCATACCATAGACAGTTTTATTTTCATGTTTGCACTCAAACTGCATATTCAAAATGGTAGGCGGTCCACCTAGATAACTAAGATGACTGAAAGTAGGTATTTGTTGAATTTATAATTTTCTTTCAAAATAAGTGCTTGGTCGTAGAAAAAGTATTGTATGCAACGGTGTTTAACTGAGTCAAAAAATGCTCGTGGCGTCTTTATTAACAATTTTCGGCTTCGCCTCAAATTGTTACCCACGCCACTCACCTTTTTTGACCTCTTTTAACCACCAGTTGCATAAAATACTATTTCACCACACTAACGGGTAAAGGCTTACTTTGCTGTTCGAAAACAGATATCAAATTTGCATTTTAGCCACAAGAGTGCAAAGTAATTTTATACAAATTTTAACTTGATATCTTAAGCTAGTTGTTTAGTATACAACCTTTTATTTATATCGCTGTACTACCTCATTGGATTTAGTGAGGCTACTGGCCTGTTATTTTACCCCTGTGACCAAATATTTAAATTTCGAGTCCTCGATTTCGTCGCTCGAAAATCTGAACGATGAAATAATATTATTTAAAAACTATCCATTTTCAATTTCTTTAGTAAGGTACATCGGGGAAATCTAGACTGGGAGGCAATTGTAACTAATCCATTTTTTCCATTATTACATGTATCCACTGAACACGCCTACCATATATATAACCGGTGGACACTCTATTTAATACAGCCAGTTACATCTGCCCCCCACTCGAGATTTGCCCCGCTGTACCGTACTTGTCCCTATTTTTTTTTCATGCTTAGTAAGCGAGACAGTATAAAATTAAACACTCAAAATCGAGCGCTCGAAATTAGAAAATCAGCCCCTGATTGATCCAATCGCTTGCTCCATACAGTAAGTATGGCAATTCATTTTAGGATAATTAAAGTTATACGTAATAGTAGTATGCAAATTTCAATTATGCATATTCATTGCTATACGAAATAAGAATTATGCATTTTTAATATTATGCTTATTCAATGTTATGAACAATTATGTTATGCCAAATCTGTTATGCGAATTCAAATTATGCGAATTAATGATAGGCGAAATAGAGGGCACCCCCACATAATATTTAAACCACGAAATTCTTTGATTTCATACAGATTCCTGTTAAACAAAAATAACCCGTTCATCGACAATTACATACATACAATACATACAATTACGCCTGTATCCCATAAAGGGGTAGGCAGAACACATGAAACCACTAAAGCTTCAGTGCCACTCTTGGCAAATAAGGGGTTGAAAGAAAACGAAACTGTGACATTGCAGTGACAGGTTGCCAGCCTCTCGCCTACGCTACAATTTAACCCATATCCCGACATCATCGACAATTAGTTATCAAAAAACTGGTCAATGGAAAAAATGGAAAAAATTGTTCAGCGTTCACAGTCAGGGTCCAAATCTTAAAATCGTTTTATACGACGTCCTATCTACTAGCCCCGATGCATATGTTTTCGTCTAGTCAGACCATTTTTTGAGGTTCTCCTGTTTGTACAAAAATAATGTCTTAGTTCAAAAATCATTAATGTTTAATGCTAAATACTGATCTAGTTTATTTTTTATGGCAGTATTATACAATAACTAAATCTAAATACAAGAAATATCATTGATACTGAAAGGAAAAAAAATACGGTTTTTATTTATGATTTTTACCTTTTATGTATGGGGGAGATGTAAGGGGGCCCAAAGGAAGTAACTAAGTTCTGATAATAAACTAAAAAGAAATCTTCAAGCCTATGCATGCAGAACTTCTATAGGAGAGAAGAACGTCATTAAGACAACATTTTTTAAAGTAATTTTTTTTTACAATATAAGTCACATGCAATTTTATTTTACAATCAAATTAGACTATATTATAGGTACTTTTACAATTCTCATTACTGTGACGTGATTTACCTACATGTGTAAACGTTATTAGAATAAACAAAATATTTCTGTATTACTAGACGAACTCTTTTGCATCGGGGCTATTTAGTATAACTATCTAACTAACTATCTCCAGTCCTTTAAAACGCTATAATATTTTTGCTTATGTATACCGGGTGTCATGTGGCCTGTAATAGGAGCAAAAATTGAACTGTAGTCATCAAACAAGAGCATCAAGAGCTTGTACTCATCAAACTGATCAACTTTAGTTCAGCGACTTTTGTAAATTCCTTGTATTTTAATTTTTAGCAACTTTAAAGATAACTTTAATATGCAATGTACGGCGAATTTTGTTATGTAAATAGCGTGACAACACTGGCAACTAACGTCAACTAAACCGATGACAGCGTAAGTACATTGATGGTAATATTTAATTTGTATGAAAAAGAGCGAAATCTACAGATCTCAACATTTTAAAAAGTTAATCTTTTGGGGGTCTATGTTTAAATTATTTGCTCATATTACAAGCCACACCCTGTATATGCCCGGCTAAAATTAAGCAGTGAACCAGTGACCGCACCCTCATTTTACGCTTTACTGAACAACTGTCACCTTCATCCGCTTAGCCCAATAACAGAACGCCATAAATTATATTGACGCGTAAAGTTTTAACTTTCGGGACCTCTTTTCCATTTTTGAATTAGTCGAGGTGAAACTTTATTGGCTTTTAACAAGGTTGTGATTCTAACTAACACTGTAAAGATACGAGGAAAGAATACTGTTTGATAAATTCGTTGTTTTTAATGAGAAAACTTATTGGATCTTCTTTGGCGCCTGCCCGGTCTGTGTAATGAAATTTCAGTTTTGAATGTTTCCACAGTAGTCGTAATTAATAGTTATTTGTTATACAAGGGGGCAAAGTTGTATTTTAACGCCGAGTGTGGAATTGAAAAACGAGCAAGTGAAATGGTTCTATAGTTGAACCACGAGCGAAGCGAGTGGTTCGAGAATAGAATCCTGAACTTGCGAGTTTTTTAACACACGAGAAGTAAAATACATTTGCACCCGAGTGTAACACAAAACTTTTCCCCTCACTATAGCGAGGAAACTACAACGCAAAAAATGCGTTTATCACTGCTTCCAGTAGTTCCACAGGTGACAAATCATCTTTATTACTAGATTCACCTACTTTTATCAATTTTAAAGCAGTTAATTTGACTTTATTCAAGGTCAAATTACTTTACCCACTAGTGGATAAAATGCGTTTTTGCCCGCTGGTATTAAAGGACAAAACACGTGTTTCCGAGCTAGTGAGGGGAAAAGTAATAAATAAGATATTTTGATTAGGTAGTAAAAGGACCTGAAGGCTGTGTAGTAAATAATACCATCATCATTTCACACAACACTAAGCCTTGTAGCCAAGAGCTGACGCTGCATACTTGTAGCATCATAATTCATCATTTCAGACTGCATACTTGCATAGGTAATTTATTTTTGCAGTAGTATTACAAAACTTACATTTAAATTAGTGCTTCTTCCGAATTAGGGCGAGCCAGTTGCGCATTGTGCGCTTGGCAGTGACAACGATTGTACACTTTGCTATTAGGCCCCGTTTATGTACAGTAATATAAACAAAAACAGCTATTATAACACATAAGATATCGACGCAAGGCATGAACATACATCGACCCCAGCGCGCCCTCACGAACGGCAGAGAGGATGAAACGCCGTAGTGGGTTTAGTGCGTAGGGCCAAGTTTCCCCCCTCTCGCTAGGGGAGGGGAAAGAAACGGCGAGTCCCACACATCGTGCGTAACAGCATTCCCACTCCGCCAAAAAAAAGGCAAGCATGGTCGCGCGATAAATGATAAAACATCAGGCCGTATATCGAACTTACAAATAGTGCGGCAAATGCTTGCCTTCCAAGAACCACATAATTACGATCGCTATTGTGACATTTATTACACCGCTTGCAATTGATATTTCATTTCGAATCGGTTTATTAGTGGTTGAAAGCCGATTTCTGAATCCACAATTGGTTTCACTACTCATATTGACCTGATATTTTTTTGTTATGTTTGTCGACATTTTGACTGATGATGTGATGGTTATAATGAATGCGGGTAGACTGTAGATGGCGGTAATGCATTTGAAGACAGTGTATATTATTTTGAAAATCACTGATCAAACTTTTATTGGTCGCCTAGTTAGTTAATTTTATTTCACATGTTAAAATTAATGCAGGAACCCCACCCTTTTTACACATTTTTAGGGTTCCGTAGTCAACTAGGAACCCTTATGGTATCGCCATGTCTGTCCATCCGTCCTTCCGCGGATAATCTCAGTGACCCTTAGCACTAGAAAGCTGAAATTTGGTACCAATATGTGTATCAATCACGCCGAAAAAGTGTTTTATTATGGTACCCCCCTACACGTAAAGTGGGGAGTGTTTTTTTTTTTTCATTTCAACCCTAACGTGTGATATATTGTTGGATAGGTATTTAAAAATGAATAGGAGTTTACTAAAATATTTTTTTGATATTGTTAATATTTTCGGAAATAAAAGCTCCTAAATTAAAAAAAATGTATCCCAATGTGTGTGTGTATATGTGTGTGTATGTGTATGTATGTGTGTGTGTGTAATGTATGTATATGTGTGTATGTAATGTATCCCTGTAACTTTTGAACCATAAGTTTCAAAAATATGAAAAAAATCACAAAAATAGAACTTTATAAAGACTTTCTAGGAAAATTATTTTGAACTTGATAGGTTGAACAGTTTTTGAAAAAAAAATACGAAAAACTACGGAACCCTACTACAGCGTGGCCCGACACTCTCTTGGCCGGTTTTTATTTTAACCTTCCTAAGACTTTTCTGCGGAAAAGAAGGGTTAGAAAAGAAGTCAAACAAACAATGATAGTCTTGTTTGCTTCAATAATGGAAGTGCCTCAAAAAGCGCTCTGCGTCGTTGAGAATCAAAATAAATGTTCATAAGAGCGAAACCTAACTTGAAACCTTTATTCACTTGTCGAGTAAACAAGCTATTAGTAGAGTATGAAATTTCAGAACGTCTCAGCAAATACTCAGTGTAAAAATAGATCCATAAGGTAATTGGTCAATACGGGTAAGTGAGCCCTACGGGGATAAGTGTGTCTGGTCTTTTCACTCATTGTCACAGGTGGTATTGCGTGTTCGTACTTTTACTACCTACTACCTACCTACTCAAAATTAGTGGTAGACGTATGAACTCTTAATGAACAGTGATCAGTGTTTTAACGAGGCAAATTGGATAAATCATAAATATGATAATTATTGTCACGCCGTCCTTTGCGGCAAAGTCAATTAGACTGATTTCGGCCATATTAGAGCGGCAAAGTCAATTAGACTGATTTCGGCCATATTAGAAGCGACAAAGCCAATTAGACTGATTTCGGCCATATTAGAGTGGCAAAGTCAATTAGACTGATTTCGGCCATATTAGAGCGGCAAAGTCAATTAGACTGATTTCGGCCATATTCGAGCGGCAAAGTCAATTAGACTGATTTCGGGCATATTAGAGTGGCAAAGTCAATTAGACTGATTTCGGGCATATTAGAGTGGCAAAGTCAATTAGACTGATTTCGGCCATATTAGAGCGGCAAAGTCAATTAGACTGATTTCGGCCATATTAGAGTGGCAAAGTCAATTAGACTGATTTCGGCCATATTTAGACTGATTTCGGGCATATTAGCAAAGTCAATTAGACTGATTTCGGCCATATTCGAGCGGCAAAGTCAATTAGACTGATTTCGGCCATATTAGATTCAATTAGACTGATTTCGGCCATATTCGAGCGGCAAAGTCAATTAGACTGATTTCGGCCATATATTAGAGTGATTTCGGCATATTAGTGTGGCAAAGTCAATTAGACTGATTTCGGCCATACTCGCTTGATATTATCGTGGTGTATGTAGTAATGGAACACGAAATGTCCTGAATTTATATCAAATCAATAAATGAAAACCGTCCAGTATCAATATTAATATTATCAATTTGTGTTGTTAAAACATTGTTTTAGCTACAGAACCCACGGAAAATACATAAACAGACAAGTACCTACGTTTATTATGTTAAAATTACCACTTCTATTACTTTTAATCATGGATGTTGAGCGGTAAATTACAAAACTAGAAAAAAAAAACCTCTTTGAATTACCAACAACCTTTTGTTATAATAATATAAAATTTATCGGTTCAGCAACATTTCACTTCAAAAAGCACTTCAATAACAAAAATGTTTTAGCAATATGAATTTCCGAATAATTGATGATAATATAAAAATTACATTAATAACATGTTAAAAATCGATGAAATCCGCCGCTCCAGTATACATAATCCCAATGCCTGCCAATAAAAAATTGAAAAACAGCTAAAGAATTTAATGTATAAAAGTGATTTTCATTACTATGAAATTTGTAAAACAGGATGGATCTATTGAAAGTTTTTGTGAAATCGAGCCTTCTGGGGATAAAGATAATATCGAAAAGATGGGGAAGTTAATTAAATTACAAGTTTTATTATACAGTACTTTTGATAGCTTTAGGGTCCCGTGAAGTAATTAAAAAAAAATAAATATTGGGGACACCTTACACAGATCAACTTAGCCCCAAACTAAGCAAAGCTTGTACTATGGGTGCTAAGCGACGATATACATGCTTAAATAGATAAATACATACTTATATACATAGAAAACATCTATGTCGCTTTTCGGTGAAGGAAACATCGTGAGGAAACCGGACTAATTCCAATAAGGTATAGTTACCCTTCGGGTTGGAATGTCAGATGGCAGTCGCTTTCGTAAAACTAGTGCCTACGCCAAATCTTGGGATTAGTTGTCAAAGCGGACCCCAGGCTCATGAGCCGTGGCAAATTCCGGGATAACGCAAGGAGGATGATGATGATGATACGTAGAAAACATCCATGACTCAGGAACAAATATCTGTGCTCATCACACAAATAAATGCACTTACCGGGATTCGAACCCAGGACCGCGGCTTAGCAGACAGGGTCACAACCGACTGAGCCAGACCGGTCGTCGAGAAGTAAAACTGAAAATATCTTTATAAGCAGCTCAGGAGCAGCTCAGGTGCTTACTATGCTCATAATATCTGAGCACGTGCTACATTCAAATTTCAATCATCAAGTGTTTGTTCAGATAATTGTGTGACTGTCGTCGCTCCGTTATACACCGTGCTCCATTAACACGAGGAAACCCAAAAATTGTAACCATGATTGTCCTGAGACCAAAAGAAGTAATTGATGTTATAAATATGAGTTTAAATGAACTACGATACCAAAAAATAATCCAGTGTCCATAGAACAAGTTACAAGAACCTATCCACAAGCGGCTTCTATGACACCCACTGGAGGAATTTTATATTTTTGCCAACCCTTATTGAATTCACTGTTTAAAGCTTCAACAAGAACACCACAAACACGAATTATGGCGTGACTCCAGCTTTTAGCTTATCACTCTTATCGTTTGGAGTGGCGCGCTGTGTTCAAGTGCCACTCACTGCCGAGTAGAAGTCCCTAATTTACGAACCGTGACTGCACGTACAAACGATGGATTGTCATTGCCAATATAGGAATGGCTTTGATTTTATTTGAGTTCTGTCAATGAAGAGGTACTGAATGGTTAGGACGGATGACGGGTGCAACCGCTATTGGTATGGAGTGGTACGGACGAACGTGGTACGGAAAATGTTGGCATTGCCAAAACAGAAAATGTTGAAATTGGAAAGGAAAATAATCGGGAAAAGCCTTGTACCACAATGAGATTTTTGCCAAAAAAATATTAAGAAAATTATTCGAAAACTTGCGTTGTTCTATTACATCCCTGAATTTTATGATAGAATTAATGATGAAATTAAAATATAATGCCTCTATAAGGAAACCCAGTGGTCTTTCATTTCAGCCAATTCTACTGATTTTATTGTTATTCAATTAAAATCCAGTAGGGTTGGCAAAAATGTCATATCTGAAATGAAAAGACATTTAAAAAAATAATCAGTAGGTACAATAATAACTTTCTTGGCCGCTAAAACAGATCAATAATGGTTTGATTTCTTTTATTTGAGTGTCGCCATAAAGAAGGATTTCCTTTTGGCATGTTTTTATTAGACAGTTTCTCTTTTATTTATTTTAATTTGACATTATTAAATAATTAAATTACTTATTGATGGGTACCTACTGTGTGTAATACTATGGTGACTACAATTATAATTATAATTATTATTTGTTTCTCCGTATTAAAACTTTTGGGTCTTTTGAGCCCGGTCATTTATAAGGCATGCGTGGGGATATAGATCCAACACGTAGAGGCCATTTCGAGATATTTGATGTCGTGTAGAACGCCTGCTGGAACCCATTCACAGGCACATTAATAGATACCCGTGAATCGGTTTCAACAGGCATGGGAAACTATTGTAAATAATATGGATAGAATACTGGTCTATGGTTTACGTTTGGATGGAAAAAAGACTGGGCTATTGCAAAAAGAAATCGGACACCTGCCATAACATTGTTGGCACAAGTTATCGAGGCTGACTCGCTACTCGGTAGATGGGCACCTGATTCGCCATCGTATAGAGACGGCCAGGCGCAACATCGGCATGAGTGGCTCAGGGGTGTCGAGAGGTGGTGCTGCTGCGCTTTCTCCGAAGTTACTCGCGGCGGCAATAAGCCCTTTGACACTTCCACCCCTGGAGCTACAGCTCAGACGTTCCTCTCTGGACGGCCAATAAAGGCAAGCCAGAGCTGAGAGTCCTGCGGGTCCCCTTTGGGTTCCACTCCGGCCGACGAAGACACG
Source organism: Leguminivora glycinivorella (assembly GCF_023078275.1). NCBI lineage: Eukaryota > Metazoa > Arthropoda > Insecta > Lepidoptera > Tortricidae > Leguminivora > Leguminivora glycinivorella. The sequence goes on from NC_062971.1 coordinate 6,081,913, forward strand.
CCGGAGACGGAGACCCTGACCGACTCTCGGGAACACTCGGGTCCGTGGGGTCGTATTTTTTATTTTATTTCATTGTGTAACTAATATAATTTAATAATTAATGATATAATGATTAAGTATAAAACTGATTTTGATATAGTCAATGTTTTTTTATTTATTTTTTATAAATTTAATTGTTTACATAATGACATTTACGACGATCACTATATAATAAGCAATTGCTACTGTAACTTTTTTACTTTAAATATGAAAATTGTATTGAGATATCAATAAGCTAAAACTAATAATAATTGAATACTGAAGCAAAACTGAAACCAGCTTTAGTTATTAAAACTTCGTGATTGCAAAATAGCCAAGCCAACAAAAATAAATCACTTAATTGAACTTTTTGCATCCGCTAGCGACAGCGCTCGGCATGATGGTACAAAACCTTAAAGGGTGTGTTTTCATTTGCGTGGAATGATTTTTATACTACGTCGGTGGCAAACAGGCTTCGGCAAACTGTCGCGATTTAATTTACTCTCGTTAGCAATATACATCAACTCTCTCCCGTCCTTAGAGCGACTCACATAATATACTTATTAGCAGACCTGGTGAAGTAGAATGCATTGGGGTAAATTAAAAAGCCACATTAAAATCACCATTATTTTCAACATATATCAAGATTTTCCTTTCGAAATTACCCCAATGCACCCTAATATTATTGCAAGTGACTGTACGTGTGTATGTGCATATATGTGTACCTATATGTAGTAAAAGTAAACCAATAAATCATAATCAATCATAAGTGTCAACGTTCACCACCAGGGCTATAAAGTCCACAAAAGTAGGCAATTAGGGTTGTCCCTATTTTATTAATTAGGGATATAGAGAGAAAATACGCAACGCATTTCGGGTGTGACTTATTCAAACCTACTAAGAATGGTACCTCATTTTTTTAGCGCCATCTATTAAATACTATCATAACTACACTGATAATGCCTACATTTTTTTTTAAATGTGTATTGACGTGATATCATGATATTAAAATAAAGAATCATGTCATTTCTTCTTATAAAAAATAAAAACACGCAAAAATATTTCTAGATAATATGATATTAGCCAATTCCAGGCTACGAAAGAGCGCCATCTAGTTTTAAGCTTAAAAAGCCCATACATTTCAAGGTTACACTTTTTTGTATTGACTTTCTCTGTCCCGTATTATATGGTATTCAGAGGCTATAAAGTTAGTATTTAACAAAATAAAAGAAAGTGATCACTTTTTACAGGCGTAGGATGTTATTTTATCAAGTAAATTTGACTTGCAGTAATGCAACTGCAATTCGCACGATAATTCACCACCGTTGAGGTTCTAGTCCCATAGCAAAGAGGATCGAGTATTATAGAGAGTTACTGTCGAAGTAAAATGTGTAATCACAGTGCATAGACTGCCATCTCTTAACACAGGCTTAAAACTTTTGAACCTCAGTTTTGACAATTTGGCTCATATTATTAGCTTGATATGTGTTAAAATGTCAAATATTAATATTAGCGTCATCTAGCTGACCTTTTTCTTTATGGTACTGAGGTACGTTTTTTTCTTAGACTTTATCTGTCTATACGGAGTTATATAATAAATGTCATTGCCCATAGGTACCACATTATCACATTGGTCCTGATCAGGGCCCGTAACTTTCATGCCGATGACATCAATTTGACGTCACGCTACATATAGGATGATTCACATATTATTTCTTTCTATTGTAATAATTAATCATTATTCATTAATCAATTTAATCGTTTATACGTTTCGTTTCGTTTCGTACGTTTAATCGTTTATCGTTTATACGACTTCAAAAGTTTATACGTGGAATAATTAATACCTACTCGATACGTGAAACGAAAAGGAAACAATTTGTTTTGTTTTATAATTGATTGAAATATGGTACAAAACTATTTAATAAAATGTATGTATAAAAAATAAACAAATAATTTAATTTACTTTTCAAGTATCAAGTAGGTATTAATTATTTCACGTATGAATAGATTAGTTTCGAAGTCATGATTAAAATGATTTATGAATAATGATTAATCATTAAATAAAACTCTGAATCATCCTATATGCAGTGTGACGTCAAATTTATGTCATCGGCATGAAAGTTACGGGCCCTGGTCCTGATTCTACCACATCACTACTTGAAAAAGTTCTTAGAGAAAAGCCCACTCCATGAACAATTTTATTCATACAGTTTACTGTATTTAAACCTATAAATGAAATACTTTCCCAAGTCACTAGAAAACCCCTGGAGATTCATAAAAAAGATCATCAAAACAGAAGTTTTTGATAACATAAATTCACCTGATAAAACATCATCACTGATAAATATAAAATATCTGAAAATACTGATTTTCAAGCTGTCAAATTAGGATACTTTCGTCCATTGCACTCCTTCACTGTTTTTCGCACTCGAGTGGCTGAGCACTGACACGTTTTATTTGCACGACATCTAGCTTCGACTGGAAACAACTGCTGCTCATCATCGAGCCCGAGGCGCAAGTGAACGTCGCTGGGATGTCCTCCTGCCACCTTATGATGAAAAGCTTAGCGAACTACTTGAAGAAAGAAGAAATTATCTACACGCCCTGGGATACTACTTCGGATGCCGGCAGAAATTACACAGAGAACCTGAAAACGTATCTCAACAATCAGTATACAAGTAAGTTTAGATATAAGCAATTTTTATTTTAGTCGCCGGACTCCGTTAAATTAAGGTACCTACATGTGTTGTTTATTATATTTAATATAGCAATCAGAAAGAAAATACATTTTTATTGTTCAAAATTAACGTTATGATCAACAGTTTCTTTATCTAAACAGAAAAGCACGAAATACTAAGTTGAAACTTGTGATATTACCGCTACTCGCCACGAGATGGCGCTATAATCAAAAACAAAACATGGACACTTTGACTACTCGCCAACAGATGGCGCTGGCAACCTCAAAACAATATTATCTCTCAACAGATTTGGATGGAACCGAATAATGATCCTATACGACACACCATCGTACAAATACCTAGTCGGGGAAACAGGAGGCTTTTTACTAGCGAACAATATTCACATGTACATGACCTATGAGGGCATCGAAGTCCACGGACGAGAACTTCAGCCCACACAGAGTCACGAGGACTTGTTACTTCAGAGCATAGGGAACGACTTCGCGAGTGAGTTTCGGTGTGAGGTCCTGGAGGGCGATTTTTGAATCTCGCATGCGGGATTTTGTCACTAAAATACCGGTTGAAAACGGTAACTTGCTTATTATTTTCAGTGACAATTTTCTGAATTCGAACGCGTGAGACTCGAAAATCGGCCCGCTGATTTGAGAGGGTACGGTTTTATTGGCACGTTTGGTTTTATGCACTTGGCACGTGTGCTTTTGAGTTCGAGGTTCCCACGAACTTTTATATGGCTCTTTTCAACACTGTTAACACTAAGCACTTTGGAATAAAACGTTATAAATGACACGTTCTTTAACGCTAATATAATTTACATTTATACTGTATTTTATTTCGCAGTTAAAAAGGCTATTATTGAATTATTAATATTACTATAGATACGGTGTTTTACGGCTTTGGTATAATTTGGGATATTTTTAATTTCATGTTTAATATGTATTTCAGTTTTAGTATGAAGTAGGTACATTTGTAATATGGTAATCACAACGTAATACACCTACATTTGAAATTAATAATAGGCTACTTGCTACCTCTAGTCAAATCAGCTGTCTAAACGAATTTGAACGACTTGCTGATATGGAATTTATATGAAATCGAATTGAGTAACGTCACGGTGAACTCAGTTTACTTTATACATTTCTACCTGACTTATTAAATAGAATTTAGATTCAAATAAAAATAACTTCTGCCCATGTTTTTCTTATAGTACGAGAGTCCACGACCAAAATTTTTGTCTCATAGCAATACAGCCAAAACCGCATTAAATCGATAGATACGATTATCCTGAACTCGAAAATACCAATATCAGACATTTTCCGCGTAGCGTTTGATCTGACCGAATTTTCAAAATTGTCAAAGAATTTTACCGAACTGCATCATAGCAATATGTCTGATTTGCAGACTGTAGTTGAATGATAGTTCTGAGATACCGGAAACATATTTTTCAGACGTTAGTGGTGTAGCGCAAACCCGTAAAATCACTTAAAAAAATTAAAAATGAGACAAAAAAAATGTCTCATAGCAATACGTCTGAAAATCTTATTTATTAGTAAATTTTGGTTATTTGATGCGAACAAAACAATTTTCAGACGGAAATGTGAACGCATTAAATTTTGAGACCGTTTTGAAAATGTTAACAAATTTTACCGATCGGTATCATAGCAATATGTCTGAAAATTGTTAGACATGATAAAATAAGTTGTCCACATGTGCAAAAAATTTATATCAGACAAATTAAGTGTAGCACCTTCTCTATTATGGGAGTATATGCTACACTTAAAGTGTCTGAAAACAGGTTTTTGGTAATCATGGCAGCAATACGAAAAGTAAAAAAAAAAATTATCCGTATTGCTATGATACAGGTCGGCTTAATTTTTGACATTTTCAAAAATGCGCTCAGGCTATGTGCTACGCGCAAAATGTCTGAAAACAAACTTTTTCGTAATACAATTATAAAATCTATGTACATTTTCACTATCAGACGTATTGCTATAATACCGACTGCCTTTTTTTTTGACACAGCAGAAATGGCCTCCCACGCAGTTGCTACACTTTCGACCGTTACTACATACCTAGTCGGGTTCAGAATCATACAATCTAACGATTTTATAGGGTTTTTGCCGTATTGCTTTGAGACATGGTTTTGGTCGTGGGCTCTAGTACTATTATAATTGATCTGATGCTTTATTTCGTGCATACAATAAAATATTTCATTTTAACTACAGCCAAGTTCCCTATAATTATACATTTTTAAGTTACTGACTTTTTCTTAAAGTGTCTATAAATATTTGTAACATCAAACGAATACCTACATTAAAAAAAAAAACTAACACCCATAAATATTTTATGCGGGTTACTCACGTGTTAAGTCGATATAACGTTCGACATGTTTCGATCCATTTCCAATGATCTTTTTAAATATGTTTGAGTGTCACGGGAATTTTATAACACCCATAAATATTCTAGCTTCTAAACTTAAATAATGAATTATGGGAAAAGCGTATGGCGTTTTTGAGCATACATACATGTGATACACGTATAAAACTAAGCGCTACAAGAGATGGCCATTGCAAGAACAAGAAGAGCACATTGCATGCTCTACTTAGCGCTCTCAATAGCCACCTCGACCCAAAACTTAGTGAGCGATAGACATAAAGTTTAGTTAGTATAGTTACTTACCAGTAGAATTTTCGATGTAATAGCTTTTTGCTCCTGTTACATATGATAAGAATACCTGGGTTATCTACATTTTCCTTTGAAGTATTAAGATTGATCGTTGTTGGGAGACCCTTTTATTATATTATTAAGTCGCTCCATGCTACAAAACCTTGCGCACCTCTATGACTACGTCAGAAATTGAATATTTACAAGAATCAATTGAGAAATTCGATCGGAAGAGGAAACCAGCTAGACCTACAAACTCATTTTTCCCTTTTCACTTACTAATACGTAACCAATTTTGTTTGTTATGTGTATGTCATTGTGAATGACATGACGAAACAAAGCGAAGTTTAAAAGACGTTAATTTGAACAGTAACATAAACTTTGTAGAATCAAGTGCTCGACAAACATCTTAACAAACATGGCAATCCACTTAATAATCTTCTTATTCCTCGGAGCCGCTTAGTAACGACTGAGATTTCGAAGTTGCCGTTAAATTGTAACACGTGTGACATAAATTCTAAGTTGCCAAGTTTTACTGGAGTAAACAAGACATTTAGAAAGGTTCTTACACAGTGACATGCCTGAATTCAGTATTTTGACTTCCTGCTTTTTATTTATGATAATTTATTATACAGGGTATTTCAATGAACGTAATACAAAACATGTTTTTCGAACTCGTCTTCCTATTGCTAAAACACTATGTTAGGTCGCGTGTTGTTAAACTAGTTAATAATCATTAATATCATTGTTTTCCCAAATCCTGTTATTTTGGTCACAACATGGTTACCACCTAGGTTGTTAAGAGAAAATAGTTCGAACCTAGTTTTGTAGTATAAACTCACCTTTTTGTTTATTTAGACTGACATTTTATGAAGAAAATGCATTATGACATGTTACCTGTCACAATAATCAACACCTTGATAACTGATAAGACACCTATGTACAACTGTCGTCATGCCATGACGTCACAATGAGTGACCACACTTCAAGAATTGGATTTATTTATTTTGTTAAAAAATTCTCAAAATTTAATTACGTAGAATTTTGAGACCTGGATACGTGCATTATAACGTTCATTGAAACACCTTGTATGGCTTGTATACACACTCTATTCTTCGTATCTCGCAACGTGATAGTATTATTCGCAACATCAAATGATGTCAAACTAACATTTTATCACGCCAAGCAACGTCACTTTAACCGCCCGTCGTCTCAGTCAAATAATATTTTTTCGATTTTCTTTTCTGACTAGTAAACAACCTACAGCGGTTACAGTTAGGTATCTACATACCTTTCAGTATGTTTTCTCGGCACTACTTTTATTTATTATTTATTTATTTATAAGTGAACTATTAGAACATCCAGGTTTTCATCAAGTTAGGATACTGAAGTTGCGCGTACGTTTCTAAGTCCCATGTGAAGCACTTATGTGAGCAACGGTCGGCGGTCTAGTGTTGAATACGAGTTTCTGGTTGAGAGAGGATCTTTTAGATGTTTTTTTGTGTGTCTCGTGGAGTCTAGCAGTAGTGTTTACTGTGGCGGCTTAAGATATAACTTGCAAACGTGACTTACTCGTATGAATATTTTTTTATAGATTATAACAACTGATGACAACTGAAGATTTTTTTAGAAAAAGCTTGCCAACGGAATATATGTTTTAAAATGTAAAACTATTAGATTAGACATAAACGTGTCATAATAATGATACTAAATTGAGCTTTATTCTCTACTACTACTTATTACTACTGCGATGGCTCAGCAACCCGAAGTGGATCTTGGCCTCCGACACTTAGATTCCGCCATTCGCTCCTATCCTGTGCGATCTGATGCCACTGTGTCACTTGAAGGTCAAACAGGTCTTTCTGGTCCTTTATTGTCTAACAGAACTTAATTCTTAATCAGCTATCTCGTATACCAGACAAAACAAAAAGTTGGTCCATAAACTTCCCATGTTGTTGTATGTCCTAAGGCACCCCATAGGTGCATAGGGCCTCCACAAGATCCTTCTACGCCTTTCTATCTTGAGCCACCGCCTTGGCCTTGTTCCAGCTCAGTCCATATTCTCTCAGCTCGTTCTCAACGCTCCGCCTCCAGGTGTGTACGGGGCGTTTGCGGGCTCGCTTTCCTCCTTGAGGCCGCCACTCAAACGCGATACTGGCGCTATTGGTAGCTCTTGGCGCTGTAGGTAGGTAAACTTGCCATATATTATGTTTTTTGGTGTTGGCAAACAATTGTCTAGACTATTGCTTAGCATCTATGGGTTAATATATCTCGACGTTTCGAACCCTTTTCAGAATCAAATACGGGAATCAACGCAAATATTCAAATAAATCACTGAATACACACAAATCAGTTTTAGAATGAAATGTAGCTCGGATATAAATATTGTAAAAACTATCGCCATAGCCGTAGATTATTATAAAACAATTTATCTACGTATAGTGCAATCACTTAAAGCTTACTTCTTGCGTTTACTTATCTTTTAACCCCTGATTCATGTGACTGAGCCGGGAACTAATAAAAGTAAGCTAGTTCGGTAGTTAATGTGTTTCAGTACATTACTTTTGTCCATTTCGGCCGCGGCTAAACGACTAGTGGTCATGGTAACGATAGGAGCAGGGGTTTACGTGCGAAAAGTTACATAATGGTGTTTGTAACACCACTTGATCGATGGGTATTTTCAGAATTTGGGCCACCCCAATAGGCGAGACGACTAAAAAAAACTAATTAGTCCGTCAGTTAGATTGTCAAAGAATTTTAGACACGTATTTTTTCTTTTTTCTCGTAAACGAAAAAGGACGACGATACAATGCGTTGAAGTTTCGCGTGACGTCACGCCTAGGTACAATTTTTAATTAGAAGTGACGTCACAAGCCCCCACTCCGGAACTTTGATGCTCTATATCTTTGTATTTTTTCATTAATTAGAAAAAGCGAAAAATATGTGTTCAGTATTATTGGACGATCTACCTGACGGACTAAACAGAATGCCATTTTTTATGTAGTCGTCATCCCTATTAGCGTAAGTTGTTAACAAAAATTAACTCACTGTCAGTTTTGTGACGCGCGTTCAATACTCGTACGCTAGTCTCTTTACGCCATACAGTCTTTAATCAGATTAATTCCAGCTTCATTATAATATTTATAATATATTACCAACAGTTATGTATGTAGTCATTAAACAGTAATTCGATGTCACACCACTATCAAGGATTGAAGTTGGTTTTGATTAGTACATTGATCGCTGATTATGTAGGACTGGTATTATGGTAATTAAATAGGTACGTAAGTTAAGATTACATTATAGTTAGGAAGAGCGGTGCCTCCTAGCACAGGTTATTTCGCAAATAACTTACAAGGAGACATCAGCAACTGTAAGATTTAGTACAAAATGTATACAAATAAATATATATATTTTATTGATAATAATAACTCATTCTAGTTTTGTACTTTCACTGTATATATTATAGTATTTTCAACAATGTCGTAATATTAGGCACCTCACAGAAACAATTTTATTAAAAATCGGCCCAGTGCGTGTCGGATCACAAGTGAGCCTTCCCATTCCGTAGTTATATGTAGTAGTATATAGATTATGTATACGTTTAATAATGGTAGCTTGATATTGTATACAATAAAGGCTCGTCTAAAGATCATTATAATTATTATGTTGGTATGTATTGTATACAATAAAATAATTTTGTAGAGAAAAGAAAGACGTAACATAAAATAAATGATACCTTTGTGTAGTTATTATTTCTTGGAACGTTTTCTGCTGTTTAATATTTTACTTGCTATTACTTGTTACTTGTTTTATTTGTGATATTACTTAGTTTTGGATGCCTTAAATTATAGAATAAATTCTTGAAAGATGAGTCGAAATTAATAATTATTATTATGAATGTCTATTTTCTTTTCCATTGATACATATTATTTTAGAAGAATATTTTGTTTGTATATCTACATCAGTTAAGTTTCTTGATCAAATAGGGTAAATATTGCAAAAAGGCCAGGTCAGAAGTACTCGAAACCGACGAGTGTGTATGAGAAACGTTATGAAAGTGTGTGAAGCGAAAGTGGTTTGTCAGGATCGTAGTAAATGGAAATCCGTGATCTCTGCCTACCCTTCTGGGAAACGGGCGTGGTATTAATTATAATTATGCCTTGGTTCGTATTTTCTTCGTTAAAGGTCAGATTTAAGTTTGCACTTCATCGAGAATTATACCATTATATTCTTTGATTTGGAGAAATTAGTCCAAAAAAGAAAAATGTTCTACGCAGCAAAAAAACAAAGGATTCTCTTTTAAATAAATACAGTATTCAAACGTACATATTCAGTCAGTTGGCTTTACATGGAATATAATAAAAATCAGACGGAAGTCGCTAAACAGGAAGCAAGTGAAATACAAATTGGCAGCAGGTAGGTACCTAAGTAGATATTCCGTGTTTCTTTATGCAGCACCTCTAACACGAGTTCTTGAAGTTTTAAAATGTCACGAAAAATTACTTTCAATGTATGGAAAAATGCTTCAACTAAAATTATGAAGAAAGTATAGGTAATTTTAAATAACTGTTGATTTTGTTTTACCTCTTAAGTTGTTGTTTATACTTGCTATGTTGTTTCGTGTATTGAGGTGTGCAATAAAGAGTATTTGTATTGTATTGTATTGTATTGTATTGTATATATAATACTTTGATCTGAGTTTGAGGAAATAAAAGAGCCAAAATTTGAATTTATTGCGTGTATAGGTAATATATACGTGGAAGTAACCGTGTTTTTTGCTAACATTTGGTTAATTTCAATTTTGAGTGATTGTTGACTTGAGATGTCTCCATAAAAATTCACTAAAATACATTTAAATTGTAGGTATATTATTACCACAATAGCTCTGTTAAAGAAAGTAACAGGGAGAAAATGTTATGATTTACGTTACATCACACTGAAAAACGACTAAGTTTATGATGCGCGGGTGGCGTGCGACGGGCTTTCGTTTGCGACGTTTGTATGGCGCGTTCGCAGATAAAATTAAATATAGTCGAGGGTGGTTGTTGCACGCCGGTTGGCCGCCACGATTTAGTTCCACCATTCCTAGGCTGAGTTTAGAGGTAGTGTCACGCAAACCGACTGTGAAGAGCGTTCGGCACCAGATTGTATTAAGTTCACTGAGTATTTTAAAAGAGTAAAGCGGACACCGTGCAAACGACAATATCAACTTCATACAAATTGGTCAACTTTATACATATTTAAGATCATTCCGCGTGGTCGGTCCCTATGACTTAAATGCTTTCAAATATAGCATACGAACGAATGGCAGACATTTTCGACGGACCTTTTTGACTTGTAAGCTTTCGAGTAACGTACTCTAAAACGTAAAAACCGGCCAAGAGCGTGTCGGGCCACGCTCAGTGTAGGGTTCCGTAGTTTTCCGTATTTTTCTCAAAAACTACTGAACCTATCAAGTTCAAAACAATTTTCCTAGAAAGTCTTTATAAAGTTCTACTTTTGTGATTTTTTTCATATTTTTTAAACATATGGCTCAAAAGTTAGAGGGGGGGGACGCACTTTTTTTTCCTTTAGGAGCGATTATTTCCGAAAATGTTAATATTATCTAAAACGATCTTAGTAAACCCTTATTCATTTTTAAATACCTATCCAAAAATATATCACACGTTGGGGTTGGAATGAAAAAAAATATCTGCCCCCACTTTACATGTAGGGGGGGTACCCTAATAAAATATTTTTTTCCATTTTTTATTTTTGCACTTTGTTGGCGTGATTAATATACATATTGGTACCAAATTTCAGCTTTCTAGTGCTAACGGTTACTGAGATTATCCGCGGACGGACGGACGGACGGACGGACGGACGGACGGACAGACAGACATGGCGAAACTATAAGGGTTCCTAGTTGACTACGGAACCCTAAAAAATCTCATGGTAGGGGCTCAGAAATCCTCCGCTTGAGTCGCTACGCTCCGATGGCTTCCCGAGTTACCTTTTGTGTAACATCGTAAAAATTGTTCAGGAATTATTGTCATATTTAAGGCGTGAATTATTACGAAGAGCTGTTTGAGGAAATTAATCATGTGCAAGTTGCGGAAACTTTCCAAAAATATCTTAAATTTCTTGAAAAATTCACGAAACTTTCGGGAAAAATAAAGGGAATTTAATTTTATGAAATGGAAAGTTTCCATCCATACAAATTGTCTGTACAAAGTTTGGAAAGTTTCCGAAGTTTTCCTATGTGAAAATTTCAGAATTTAGGAAACTTTCTGTCGGCACATCAGTAGAGGAAATTACTGATATTTTTTCTTATTTTTCAAGTCAAATCAAATCAAATAAAAACAATATTTCAGCCAAATGACCCATAGATATACATTACAATAAATATTAAAGCACAGAATTAAAAAAATAAAAAATATTTTTATATACACGTGAATATACATTTAAAAATTTGACTAAAATTTAAGTCATTCAATACTGAAAAATACTGTCACAAGTCACAGCTAATTATATAATTTACATGTCTTACAATTTTTCTCCTTATTTTTCTCACTTCAAAACGAAACGGACAACCACTTTGGAGCCGGTTTTTCATACAAACATTAGTCCGTGGTTAGTCCATATTTTAATCCCTGGACATTTATTATTATAACCATTTGCGTGGTCTAGATCAAAATCCTACAGTAAAATGAATCAAACTACTAATTTGAATAAACAGTCAGGACACGTAAAAAATATTTGAGCACTATTTAGTTGTTCATTAAGATAACACGAAAACCTCCCTCCGCACCGTATAAATAGCTCTATTTCACCTAAATGTCATATTCGCTGAAATACTCTCTAAAAAAATTAAAAACACTATAGTTACTTTGCCCGAACCTTATGGTGACGTGTTAAGAATATCACCATCCCTTTTCCTCCCGTGGGTGACCCAGAAGTCGACTATGGGATATAGGTTCAATTGTAACGTAGGCGAGAAGCTGGCATCCAGTCACTGCAATGTCATTAAATGTGTCACATGGTAGCAAAATTATTTCTACCTTGAGCGTACATACTTGAGGTCCCACTACGCTCAGGATGAAATTTACTCACTCACTCTAAATATGTAACTTTACACCCTTGTACAGTCAGCTGCAAAGAAAAGTAGACCTCCCTGAATACAAATTTGCCTACTTTTTTCTGCAGCCGACTGTACATACCACAATCTATTATAATTATATTTATTTCAACTCCTTAATTGCTAAGTATGGCACTAAAACTGAGCAGTTTTATGTGCTCTGTCTACCGCTTATGGAATACAGGCATGAGTACATTAATGAATGAATGATAAATTATTTTCTTTCGCCAGCAATGCTACAGATTTCTTTTGAAACATATTTCTAAGGCCACTTATGAAAATATTGATAAATAAATAGAAAACATATATGAATAGGACCATATATTATCAGAAAGAGTAATGAAGGGCGAAATTACGTTTCCCTAAAGCGAGTCCGACTTTCATTCAGTCGCCATTTACCTTTGCAAATAATAATGTGTTTCTTATAATAATTATATATTTACTTAAGTACTTACCTATGGTAAAATACATATATCATAATAGATAGACTATTTACTGCATCAGTGAGCTCTTTCTGAGACTCTATCTTCACTTTCCATCAGGAGTGACTAGAGTCAATAGTCTAAAAAAAAAGACGAACCAAAGATATTTAGGTTGAGAGACTTTAAGGAATAGGTACATTTTCTGAAACTGATTTAACATTACAAGCGGGCTTCCCAAGTTAACTTATGTTGTGAAAATCAAATATTTTTTATGAGCCCTTAAATCATAATTTATAAATATTTTTAGGTAAGAAAAAAAATTATGTGCTGTAAAATTTTTGATCCATCCATACTAATATTATAAATGGGAAACTCAGTGTGTCTGTTTGTTTGTCCGTCTTTCACGGCAAAACGAAGCGGCGAATTGTCGTGATTTTTTAAGTAGAGATATTTGAAAGGATGGAGAGTGACATAGGCTACTTTCTGTCTCTTTCTAACGCGAGCGAAGCCGCGGCCAAAAAACTAATATTTAATGTTTTGATTTCTCACGAAATATGTACATATTTTGTCAAATACAATACTTACCTAGATATTAACAGCTAAGATAAGAATTATACAAAACTCAACTTTTCAGTCATATATTTATGTAAAAGCCAGAATTTTCTTAAGGCCTGTGACGTTTTATTAGAACCGTAACGTGTACGAAATTAAATCCGTAAAAGATACGTTTTCTTTTCAAATCATTTTATAGGGGTATAACGTCTCGGCTTTACGGCCGACGCCGGGGGAACAATAAAGGACTATCAATATCGCTCACATCCTGCGAACTACTTAATGGGACTTATTCATCTGGGGTGTCATAAAGTAAAATACCAATACAATCTTTATACAAAAAAAAAAAAGTGCGAGTCGGACTCGCCCACCGAATACCTACAATACAATACAAATAACCTGTATACTAATGCAATTTAAAATGTTCAATACGATCACATACTATTATTATTATTTTTTGTAATTATTGAATTTATTTGAGAGTATTTCGATTTTTAAAATGTAATATTGTATTGTACCCTAATTATGATAATTTAACTTTAACTTTGACATGTAAAATTGTTAATTTTATGAATAAATGAATATGAATATGAATATAATACCTGTGTGGTGATGGGATACCTGTGTGGTGACGGGTTAACTTGAATTTCACCAGTTTGCCCCCCTTTCTTCCCATTTGTCGTACAATTAGACTATTGGATATTTAAAAAAATTATACTTAGGCGAGAGGCTGGCAACCTGTCACTGCAATGTCACAGTTTCGTTTTAGCTTTAACCCCTTATTTGCCAATAGTGGCACTGAAGACTTTAGACGGTTTCATGTGTTCTGCCTACCATGGGATACAGGCGTGATTGTATGTATGTACGTACAATACAAATTTATTGCACGAACTCAGAAACATACGAAATCACATTACAATACTCATACTCAGAAACATATGAAATCACATTACAATAAATTTCATTATAAAGCGCTGGTGGCCTAGCGGTAAGAGCGTGTGACTTTCAATTTGGGCTCCCCGGCTCGTAACAATGAGTTTTTTGGAACATATTTACGAAATGTCATTTTATATTTGTCAGTCCGGGCTAATAACAATAAGGCCTTAAGTCGTCCTTATACTGTGACTTAACCCTTCGGGTTGGAAGGTCAGATGGCGTTCGCTTTCCACTTAGAGGTAAATAACAGTCCAATCACACGGTGCAACATGAGCACTATGAGCAGGCAGGTAGTTTTTGAATTATTTTAGTCATGAAGAGTATTTGAAAGTTTGTCAAGTTTTTTTTTATACTACGTCAGTGGCAAAGAAGCATACGGCCCGCCTGATGGAAAGTGATCACCGTAACCTACGGACGCCTGCAACTCAAGGAGTGTCACATGCGCGTTGCCAACCCATTATACTTTTACACTCCCTTTTGCTGTGTTAAGTTTAACTCTACACTTGTCTCATGTAACGATATGTTATTAAAAATAAATTTCATTCCATTTTATTTTCATTTCATTTCATTTATAAATTTTATACTTAGGTATCTACTGTCTTCAGACTAATACTTACTAAACTAATTTAATGCCTTGTTTTTGGCAGTCCGCTCTGTTTAAGTTCATATTACTTGGCTCGCTAAGCATTGTTGTTAAATCGAATGAGGTTTCTTACTCAAATAAATATAATTTCACTTGTTTACTGACAGTATCTAAGAGAAGAAAAACCCAACCATGGCAAATAGTTATTAATATTGTAATTGCCATGCAATTGTTTCAATTCTGCTTGCGTAGCCGAATGGCATAAACGCTCACGAAACGAAACTCTCGTAGATATCTATCTCTATCGCTCTTGCGTATTGGCGCGACAAAGCCAGACTACCTTTCGCGGCGTTTCGTTTTCGTTTCGCGTCGCAGGAATGCCATTTGGCTACGGCACCTGATATCTCAAACGAAATCGGTAATTGCAGAATACTGAGAGCAATATTTAAAAATAATATATGTATTACACATTAGCAGAAATGTCACTCCTCACGGTTATCGCTACCACACTGCTGCTGCTGGATGTTAGCCAACCTCAGAAGAGCTTACGCTTCGTAGTGAACGAAACGCAACTGACACTATCGCGCTAATATGGAAGAATGATAGAAAGACACACAGCAACTCGATATCGAAGCACCCTCATCCCCTTGTCTAGACACCCGGGGCCAGTAGCGAAGATTACAATAGTGCACGATCCACAGCGTGAGTCATAGCCTTGACTATCTCTATCGTTTTTCCGTAGGGCAACAAAGACGATTACATTTCGACCGATACGAAGCATTAATTATTGTGACTTTGGCTACGCCTGCTCATGAAAACCGCAATCACAAATCGCTTCCGTAGTTATGAACGTGACTAAATAAGTGCTGGTGGCCTAGCGGTAAGAGCGTGCGACTTGCAGTCCGGAGGTCGCGGGTTCGAACCCCGGCTCGTAGCAATGAGTTTTTCGGAAATTATAAGCGAAATAACATTTGACACTTGCCAGTCCCTTTTCGGTGAAGGGAAAAATCGTGAGGAAATCGGACTTATCCCAATAAGGTTCGGAGTTGAAAGTTCAGTTTTCAGTTGCTTTCGTAAAACTAGTGCCTACGCCTAATCGTGGATTAGTTGTCAAAGCTGGGGTCCGCAAGCTCCCATGAGCCGTGGTGGATGCCGGAATAACGCAAGGAGGATGATGAGTTATGAACGTGACCCAGTTATACACGTGGTAACTGACCGCCAATGTAAAGTCCGCTTTAGTGAGTCCGTAACTAAATAACAAACAACCTCCAAAAGACCAGACACCCAAGACAAAGGCAATTATTTACGTTACGACCATCTCCTCCGGCACTAAACTATAGACACAACACAAAACCATCGCCTCTGGCACTGCCTCCCGTATCTGCTAAACGACCACATCTCAAAAAATTTTTTTTTCAAGAAGCAGGCATTTTGTCTGAAGGTTGTCTGGTAGAGATCGCTCTTTAGCGATAAGACCGCCTGTTGTTACCTACTATTTAAGTTCTTTATTTGTTTGTTTAGCTGTTGTCGTTGTAGTAGTGCAATAAAGTATTTTATTATTATTATTATTATTATTTAGGGTTCTCAAAGGTCGGCAAAGCATAAGTGGCTCCCCTGATGTCGCTTATATCCGTGAGCGGCGACGACTGCTTCCCATCAGGTGGCTCGTCTGCTCGTTTGCTGCCTAAATCATAAAAAAACGCTAGTCAAAATTTTGACATATGTTTGTGCGTCAGTAAAATAGTTCTAAATGGGTAAATCATGTTATATTTGGGCTTGATTGATTTGTTCATTGTTAAATGGGTGAATCTCCAAAATATACTGCTTCATTGTAGTGTTTAGTCACAAATATACTAGCTATGACATTTTATAGGATTTCATTTTATAACTATGACCCAGTGGACATAGCTGTCCCTCAATGAAAAAAGTGTCTCTTCCACTGCTTTGTTTTAATTGAAAATGAATCCCGCAAATAAGATTCGATGTCGTAGACCTAATAATAAGTTAGAAAGATTCACCCAATAGAAACTAGCTTTTGCCCGCAGATTCGGTCGCGTTAGAAAGAGAGAAAATCCATCCCTTCAACTATATTTACTTAAAAAACCACGTCAATTCGTCGCTCCGTGAAAGACGGACAAACAAATACACACACTTTTACCATTTACAACATTAGTATGGATGTTTCTATGGGATAATTAATTGTAATATAGGTCACATTTTCCTGTATTGTATACTATGAGCCATGTGCAATAACGAGATATTTGGATTTGTGAATGTATTTCAGGACAGAAGTTGACCATATTCAACTTCCAAAAAAGCTTTAAAGGAGACTTTTTATTTTTTTCGAATTGAAATCTTAGTTTGAATGATTATCAACCCGAATCTCCAAAAATATTTTTTTAAGATGTGGCGGTTTAGCCGGTACGGAACGGCTGAACTGATAGACATAACAATCCGACAGATGGCGAAGGAATTCGAACTTACAAGTATTGTTCCACAGAACCCTCAAAGGGGTTACAAACAAATACCGGGTCAAGTCTGTGAACTGATCAAAATCGTGAAGTTTCCAAAGACCGCATTGCAACTAAATTGTATCCCTTGTTAATAATAAATAAACAGCTTCCACGTGTAATCGAAACTATAACGCTGCCGTCTCAAACTTTAAAAATTCCTTAACGGGGAATGGGCACTTTGTCCCATAAATGTATACTGATGGGACATGGCTCGTTTGAAAGAGCTTAATTATAGCATTATTTTGTTGTATGACACCTACCTACTTTGGATTACTTGCAGGGACTGAGCGATTTAAAAAAATATGGCGCATATAATTTGTTGTTTTATAAAATACTTGTTATGTTGCTGGTTCTGATATTATTTATATGGAAGAATACGAGAAATACTACACTTATGTAAACCACTACTTACTTACGTTTAATTAGGCCCAGGACTAGAATTAACTAATAATAAGGTAATTCGTTTTGTGCTTGGCCAGGAACATATGCCTGTGGAGGGACCTAGTCTTCAACAGAATGCCATGATGTCACAATTAGGGTTTCTGCTCGAGAGTCTCGAACTCGAGACTTCTCGAGACTTTCGGCTTCATTCGAGACGAGAAAAAAATGACAGGTACTCGAGACGTCTCGAGGCCCGAATGTAAAGTACGACCTGAAGTGAAATGCAACTTTTTACCTTCTGCCCGGTCTCATCGCGAGGCGGTGGGGACGGTGTCGAACGGCGGTCATAAATTATAACGAGATAAAGCGATCTAACCTCTCATTCCAACGTAAGCTGGCAGCGACTTTGGCTAGTTTTGACAGCCTCATGTTATTTAAAAGCAATTCGTCATTACAAAAAAGTCAGCGCGTTTATGTATCTTGGGTCATTGATAACCTGCGAAGAGTGCTAGCTATGGCTCACTTCGACAAGATTTGGAAGAACAGAGGAATCCGACGTCAAAATAAAGTGCGATTATTTCAATAATCTCGATATTTATGTACTTATGGACTTGGACCCCGAAAAGTTTTGATGTGGCTAAGATTGACGCTATTGAGATGTGGTGCTGGCGAAGACTGCTACGAGTATAACTTGAAAAGCTAGAAGAACTAACAAACATCTCTATTTTGCAAGAACTGAATATCACCACACGGCTCTCTAAAATATGCCAAGAGCGACCCTCAGATTTTTCGGACACATTATGAGAGCACCAATACATAATATGGCGAATTAATGGTAAACATTCTTGGGGTGGGGCTCGTAAGAGATGGTCTGACTGTGTGAAGAAATCGTGTGGCGACAGCGTATACTGTGCAGTCCACATGGCGTATGACCGCGTTCAATGGAGACACGCTACTTGTGGTCGCGAACCTCGGCAATGAGGAAACGAGGAAGAAGAAGAAGTTATTTTAAACATTTAATTTCAATGACATTATGATTTAATACATGACATTTTAATTTACTTAACCCGTGCACAGGCGGGGAAGTTAAAGGATTAGGTATTATTTTCAAGACTATAATTGTAGTTTTCTTGTAAAAATTTGATTTATGTTTATTTCAAATAAGATTTTTATTGCTCTTACGCATTTTTTATGATAGTGTGGTGCAATAAAAACTACTAATCATATTGTTGTTTATTGTTTTATCAAAATTTTACCATTTATAAAAAAAGACTCGAAACTCGAGACTTCTAATAGGTCGAGAAATCAGAAACCCTAGTCACAATCGTCAGTATTAAGGGAGCGACTGAAGAAGAAGAAGAATAGTTTTCGCAGTAAAAACATGTTGGCGGAAGAACGTTAAGTCACAGTATAATAAAGAATACTATCGTACAGTATGGCCACTCCCGCTCCCCGCTGAAAGTGCCGCCCACCCCCTCTCGGTTACCTCACAGTTACCGCCTGTCATAAACGCGGACTGTCGATATCTCACTCCTACAAGTATGGTACGCGTTCACCTACACGAGCTTATAATGTGTGCTAGAAACGCGCCTCTTTCATAATATATTTAATCGCCAGTGTCCGAGATGTGGTTAAGTCAAATTGTAGCCATAAATTCACCTTGTAAAACCTTTAAGTTCCAAAAATGTAAAAACAGTGTATGTTTAGTTTTTATTTAGCATTAAACATTCGCACTGCCAAAACCCGGTGTATCTTTATCAGGTAATAATTAGATCAAAACCAAAATAGGTTTGTAATTTTAGCACCAATTGGGGTAATTGGTCTCAATTATCCAAAATTAGGCAAGAAATATGTCTTATCGGTGAGAAGAAATTGCGAGATTTAACCATAGCTGGGCATTAACTCGTTAATCCGTTAAATAACGAAGTTAACATTTCGATTAACGGATTAACTTTTAAGTTAACTTTAAAAAATGTTAACGGATTCGTTAACTTCCGTTAAATTTAATAGAGTCCGTTAATCGTTAATCCAGCACCCCAAGCGGCTCGCTGCGCCGCGAAAACCACGTTCTTACTGCTACTGTAAAAGCTCATAGTACGGCAAAACCTAGGTTTTATCGGTAAAAGCTGATCCGTCAGTTATAAAACAGTCTAAAGACCAATTGGCGACTTTGGATCACTTATTCGAGATCTTCTAAATCTTATTAGGCGTGCTAGATCGATCACTAACCTGGGAATAGAGTGCAATCATCAGGCATGACCATGGCATGACAGACAAATCGCGCAACTCTACCAAGTTATCGTGGCCCACAACATCGAGTTGTCATCTCAAATCTCAATCTGAAGAACCAACGCACCACGATCGCGACCGCATGAATGACCCAATAATTACCAATCCGAAGTAAAACCTAGGATTTAGCCAACCAACGGCGGTAAAAGCCCGAAGATACAGTAATTATTACATTTCGGTTTTTTACCAATTGGCGTCACATGTTTTAATGGTTTTTGGTGGATACTTAGTAAATATAAATACATGATACCTACAGTGGAGTCCTATTTTTATGACGTGTTAACGGATTATCGATTAACTTTAACTTCCGTTAAATCTACCGAAATGTATCGCTTTAACGATTAACGAAGTTAACTTTTTAAGTAACGGATTAACGATTATCGAAGTTAACTATTTGATTAACGGTGCCCAGCTATGGATTTAACATTGTAATATATTTGTCTAGATTACGTTATTTACAAGTCGGGCAAAGTTTGATACTTAAATAAGTCGGGACTGAAAGCAAACATAATAACCCATTTCACGTTACTCCAGTTTCTAACCAACAAGTTCAACATATTGACTTTGTTGTCGAATATTTACTAACAACATTATTGAGTTTAAGATTATTTATAGTCAGTCCATACTAATATTATAAATTATAAAGATAGAATAAAGTTGGACAACATTAGAAAACGAACAAAAATAACTGACGTAAATCAGACAATGAAGCAACTAAAGTGGAAATGGACTGGTCACATGCTCCGAGATAAAAGAGAAAAATGGTCAAAGGACATAACATCATGGTACCCAAGAGACAGCAAAAGGAAGGATGGTGGACAAAAAATGAGATGGGAAAATGAATTTAGAAAGGAGCTGGAGCCTTGTGGAGAAGACAAGCTCTAGACAGAGAAACATGGAGAAATATGGGAGAGGCCTATGCCAAAGGCAACCAGACAAAACGTCTGCGGAGAAAGGCTAGCAGTAAGCAGTAAGTAAGTAATATTATAAATGGGAAAGTGTGTGTGTGTGTCTATTTGTTTGTCCGTCTTTCATGGCAAAACGGAGCGATAAATTGACGTAATTTTTTAAATTAATGGAGAGTGACATAGGCTACTTAGCTCTTCCTAGCCCCCCACTTCCCTAAAATGGGGTGGAGGCAAGTTTGTACGGAGCATTCTGCAATTTCCGACTTTAACGCGAGCGAAGCTGCAGGCAAAAGTATGATATACATATATACATACAATCACGCCTGTATCCCATGAAGGGGTAGGCAGAGCACATGAAACTACTCAAGTTTCAGTGCCACTCTTGGCAAATAAGGGGTTGAAAGAAAACGAAATTGTAGTGACAGGTTGCCAGCCTCTCGCCATATCCCACAGTCGCCTTCCACGACACCCACGGGAAGAAAGGGGGTGGTGAAATTCTTAACCCGTCACCACACGGGCAACCCGGGGACACGGGGTTTAGTATGATATTTTATAAAAATAAAAATTTTCAGTTACCAGCATTAACATGCCACGCAATCTGACACGATCCTATGTGTAGAGCCATAACGTATCATATATTTTTGCACCCTTTGAAGAGTAACATATTATTGCTGTTAACTGTACAGTCAGCTGCAGAGAAAAGTAGACCCCCTTGCATACAAATTTGTATGCAGGGGGGTCTACTTTTCTCTGCAGCTGACTGTACCCCTTTCCTCCCGTGTGTCGTAGAAATCGGTCCGATTACTGTCAACCTGTCAATGTAATATCTCAATTTCGTGTTCTTTTAACCCTTTTACCAGGAGTGGCACTGAAACTTCAGCAGTTCCATGTGGTCTATCTACCCCGTTTGGAAATAGAGGCGTGTTTTTTGTTTGTATGAATGTAGACGAGCTAATATTTTTTTCATAGACCATTTTATGGTCTTTATGTAATTACTAATAATGAAATTTGGAATATACCGTGTTTATACAATGAGTGTTTATATATTACACATCGACCACAGCGTAGGTAATTCTATATACGCTGGGGAAACCTTTATAAACATCCCACATAGCCCGTATTTCGACACTATGATCGGTGGGTAAAAAGTACTTTTTTCTATTATCCCTTACAATTTTTTACATTTTGCTTATACTTATCGCAAACGTAATCTTCAAGCAAGCAAACAACGATCGTCTTAGAGCACATTGATTGTAAGAGACCGCCGACCGATTATCCGTATCCCGCTAACGATACCCATATTATCCGTATCCGTATCCGTATCGCTATCGCTATCGCTAACGCTATCGCTAACGCTATCGCTATCCCTATCGCTATCCCTATCGCTTTCCCTATCGCTATCCCTATCGCTATCCCTATCCCTATCCCTTATCAACATGTTTAATGATATAACACTTTAAGTTCTCGCGCTTTGTACACATATTTAAAGTCACATACAGGTCGAACGCGATTAATTAACATTATTTTTACCTTTTTTCCCAACGTTTCGGCCAGGTTGCACTGGCCGTGGTCGCGGAAGACTGACGTCCCAGCAAAATGTCACCGGAGATGTAAACAACACAAAACTACCCGATCTTAATTTATATAAATGTTCGGGGTAGACAAATAAATATAATCTACCCGCTTTTAGTTAATGTTTATTTCCCACCATGTTTATTTTAAAGGTAAAAATAATGTTAATTAATCGCGTTCGACCTGTATGTGACTTTAAATATATGTTTAATGATTTCTTATCAAGTGCTAAAATATAAAGTTTCATGGTTTTATCATTTAAAATTAAGAAATCCCATACAAACTTTCAACCTCTTTTTCAACCCCTTCATCCCTTTTTTTCGAAATAAAAAGTAGCCTATGTTCTGTCTCAGGGTCTAAAGATTGTCTGTTCCAAATTTCATCAAAATCGGTTGCGTGGTTTAAGCGGGAAAGCGTAACAGACAGACAGACAGAGTTACTTTCGCATTTATAATATTAGTATGGATAGTATGGATGGATTAGTATGGATGGATAGTATGGATAGTATGGATGAGTAAGTGTATATTTGTTTGTTTGTCCGTCTTTCACGGAAAAACGGAGTGACGAATTGACGTGACTTTTTAGATGGAGGTATCTGAAGGGATGGAGAGTGACATAGGCTACTTTTTGTCTCTTTCTAACCCCCCCACTTCCCTAATATGGGGGATGAAAGTTTGTATGGAGGTCGAATTTAACGCGAGCGAAGCCACGGGCAAAAGCTAGTGTAGTTATAGTAGGCTTGCCTGTTGCACTACATTTCTTCACATTTTTTTAAGAAGTACATTAACAATTCTGTTAAGAAATAAACATTTGACTAATAAATTTTCCTTTTAATACCGTGCCTAATTATTTAAATTAATTTGCATGTTGTTCCTTGCAATATTCATTAATTTCATTATACGCTGGTTCACATTTAATGGATGCTTTAGATGTTCCTCGTTCGGAGGATTCATTACTGAGTAACGTAGCTACAAGTAATGAAAGCGTAATATTACAGACATCGAATATTACTGTGATATTCGATTTGAGATTTCGTGTCTTTCAACTAAAATATTCTGCCCCGTCAAGCGTGACCACGTTTGTTATCTGGGGACCTATTTTTAGGGTTCCGTAGTCAACTAGGAACCCTTATTTATAGTTTCGCCATGTCTGTCTGTCCGTCCGTCCGTCCGTCCGTCCGTCCGTCCGTCCGTCCGTCCGTCCGTCCGTCCGTCCGTCCGCGGATAATCTCAGTAACCGTAAGCACTAGAAAGCTGAAATTTGGTACCAATATGTATATCAATCACGCCAACAAAGTGCAAAAATAAAAATTGGAAAAAAATGTTTTATTAGGGTACCCCCCCTACATGTAAAGTGGGGGCTGATATTTTTTTTCATTTGAACACCAACGTGTGATATATTGTTGGATAGGTATTTAAAAATCAATACGGGTTTACTAAGATCGTTTTTTGATAATATTAATATTTTCGGAAATAATCGCTCCTAAAGGAAAAAAAAGTGCGTCCCCCCCCTCTAACTTTTGAACCATATGTTTAAAAAATATGAAAAAAATTACAAAAGTAGAACTTTACAAAGACTTTCTAGGAAAATTGTTTTGAACTTGATAGGTTCAGTAGTTTTTGAGAAAAATACGGAAAACTACGGAACCCTACACTGAGCGTGGCCCGACACGCTCTTGGCCGGTTTTTTTTTTAATCTCGACGCATGAATTCGCCGTTCGAAAATCGTAGCATTACGTCGTTTTCCGCAGACTTTCGAACGGCGAATTCGTGCGTTCGAGATTCAAAAATCGGTCCCCTGTATTGGAAAATTGACTCTCGCACAATAAAGTGAAATACTGAATTGGTTGTTACTTGGTTCTTTAATTTTTGTAATTGTAACCAAATGTTTGTTTTACATGTTGGTTAGTGTACCTACTATTATTCAACTAATCCATGCTAATATTATAAATGGGAAAGTGTGTGTGTCTGTTTGTTTGTCCGCCTTTCATAGCAAAACGGAGCGACGAATTGTCGTGATTTTTTAAATGGAGATAGTTGAAGGGATGCAGAGTGACATAGGCTATTTTTTGTCTCTTTCTAACGCGACTGAAGCCGCGGGCAAAAGCTAGTATAACTATTTATAACATTTTATGTTCTCGCGCTGTGTACACATATTTAAAGTCACACACAGGGCGGCTCCGTCGTGATATATAATATAATATAACTATAAGGGATAAGTTCGCCTTTGTACTTGTAATAAGCTCTTTTTCCTGTGTGTTGTATTATTTTCTGGTACCTACAATAAAGTGTTTTACTACTACTACTATAACTATAATTTTTTGCATGAAGGTAACAATTTAAATACCTAATATATCTATGAAGTGTATATAATTATAATCGTCAAAGCTTGCGGGCAAGCACTTACATAGTAA
Source organism: Leguminivora glycinivorella (assembly GCF_023078275.1). Taxonomy (NCBI): domain Eukaryota; kingdom Metazoa; phylum Arthropoda; class Insecta; order Lepidoptera; family Tortricidae; genus Leguminivora; species Leguminivora glycinivorella. The sequence goes on from NC_062971.1 coordinate 6,106,980, forward strand.
ATTACTATGGGATGCAATAAGATGTCAACTTTAATCGTCAAATTTTTGAGTTGACATCTTATTGCAAAATGCATGTGGCCCATGTGGGATAACACATTATTGCTTATCAGCATCCGTTGTAGTGATAGCTTCTGCAAGTTGGTAGTTTGATTTATTTCTTCCGTACTCTCCAATTAAAAAGATGTACTTTATATAACTAACATTTAATATTGGGTTGGTAAGAAAGTAATGAGCGATCGATTGAATTCCACATAAAATTTTTGAGAGAGTTCTAGAATCTTCTATGGTCGAAAGTATATAAAGGGCGAGTCGCACAGTTTCTCGTCAGTCGTTCACTAGCTGTCGCCGAGCTAATATAAGGAAGAAAATGGACGAATTAAAAGTGCATGTAAGGCATTGCTTACTATATGAATTTCAGTCTGGCCATTCAGCCGCCGAAGCAGTGCGTAATATATGTCAGCGTGTTGCTCCTGAAGTTGTGTCTGAGGCCACAGCGAAACGATGGTTCCAGCGGTTTCGTAGTGGCGACTTTTCATTATCAGATCAACCTAAGTCTGGTCGACCGGTGAAGATTGATGTAGCCAAATTAAAAACCTTAATTGAAGGAGATCCGAGGCTAACGAGTCGTACTCTTGCTACCGAGTTAGGCTGCTCTCATGTCACCATAGAAACACATTTACACGAGTTGGGAAAAAACTACAAATACAGTGTTTGGATACCGCACGAACTTGATAGACATCAACTAAACCGCCGTGCCGATATCTGCATACAACTTCTGTCTTTTCGCCGCACATTCAACTGGTTGGACCATCTTATCACTGGAGATGAAAAATGGGTCTTATATATAAATCACACACGCAAACGTCAGTGGCTAGCTCCAAACGAAAAAGGAATAGAGGCACCAAAAACAGAGCCTCACCCGAAAAAAGTTATGCTGTCCGTTTGGTGGGATATTCATGGTATTATTCACTGGGAACTCCTACCAAGTGGAATGACTGTTACCGCATCAGTATACTGTAATCAGCTTGAAAATTTAAACCAAAAAATCTGTCAGAATCGTCCACAGCATGCTAAAGTTTTTTTCTTACACGACAATGCTCGCCCAAGATACCTCATCCACCGTACTCTCCAGACTTGGCACCTACGGATTACGCATTGTTCAGATCGCTAAGCAATGCCTTGAATGAAAAAAAGTTCGATGATCAAGCCCATCTACGACAGTACATAGCTGAGTTTTTTGAATCTAAACCTAAGAACTTCTTCGCCGATGCTATTCATTCTTTACCAGAACGATGGAGACAAGTAGTAGATAACGAAGGCCGTTATATTTTTGATAAATGATTAAAATAATAAATTAAATAAAAATTACAATATTGGTTATGATTCGCACATTACTTTCTTACCAACCCAATAGTTATTTGTTATACAAGGGGGCAAAGTTGTATTTTAACGCCGAGTGTGGAATTGAAAAACGAGCAAGTGAAAAGATTCTATAGTTGAACCACGAGCGAAGCGAGTGGTTCGGGAATAGAATCCTGAACTTGCGTGTTTTTTAACACACGAGAAGTAAAATACATTTGCACCCGAGTGTAACACAAAACTTTTCCCCTCACTATAACGAGGAAACTACAACGCAAAAAATACATTTATTACTGCTTCCAGTAGTTCCACAACTGGTAAATCATCTTTATTACTAGATTCACCTAGTATTATCAATTTTAAAGCAGCTAATTTGACTTTATTCAAGGTCAAATTACTTTACCCACTAGTGGATAAAATGCATTTTACCCGCTGGTATTAAAGGACAAAACACGTGTTTCCGAGCTAGTGAGGGGAAAATTCAATTTTGTTAGTTAAAAGCTGCAATAAAGTTACTTTCTAAAAAGGAACGGGAAATGTTCTAACTGAATATAAGATACTCCAATGAAATGCCTTTGAGGGCTATCATAGAACTCGGACATACATTTTATTAAATTATTATATTCTATAGTTCCATTGTAAAGTCCATCCTAGCAATAAATGGAACTTTAGATTCAAAAGAGATCTTTTATATGTCAATAAGATGTAGTATATAATGGTACAAGTGCGGAAAGGAGAAAATTCGAAACGAATAATCACGCTTAAAGATGGTAAAATAATTTGATCTAGGATATTACAATATGATTAGAATTAGATAGAGCAAAACCGACCCAGTCGGCAAGTCGGCATATACTCGTACCGATGTCAACGCTGTCATTGTTTATTAATCCTGCTGGACTGAGAGAAAAAACAAACAGTTTTCATGTTCGTTCAACAAGTTTTTTGGTTAAAATAGCGCCTACGTGCTCTTTGGTTCAAACAACAAGCTACTTGTCATTTGAATCGGCAATATATTTGAATCAACAAGTCGATTTTATAAAAACAACCTGACACATATTGTTTTAAACATACGTTTGGCTGATTCAAACGGATAAACCGCAACAAGTCGAACTTGTTAAATTCACAATGCAAATTTCTCTCTGTGTGGGTATACCTATTGTGTTCAAAATCGTCAAGTATTCAGTACAAACTTAAACATAGGTAATTGCGGTAAACATAGGGAAAACAACAATAGCCTAACAGAGATAATACCTCTATATTATTTCCAAATGACTGATTGACATATAATAGTGTCTGGTAAGATAGATATAATGAATAAAAGTTGATGAGGAAACCATCGTAGATAAAGCCTAGCGCGTTGGAAAAAAGCCAAATGCTTCCAACACGCCCCCTCAATGAAGTAGCGAATGCAGGGTAAGCACGTAATGGGCTCGAAAATATCTCGCCCCGAGATAGACTTACCCGTCCCTTTCTAATTGATATAGATAAAAAAGGACGGGTGGCCTATCTCGTATGTTGCTTTCATCATATTCTTGCGCTGCTGATCGTAAATCTTACTCACACTTACGTTTATGAATGAGTTTTCGGGTACCGCGTAAGTGATAAAGGTAAAGGTTCCTTCATATTCGGAAGTAGATTTTACGGGTCCCGCATTTTTCATGCGTGGATTTGATGTATTATTATTATGTGAATATGAAACCCGTGTCATAAATAATAAGACGAGTTGTATGTTTGGGATTAAGTGATTCCTTTATAGATGATTTATGCACAATGCTGTGCATCATATTATATATGTATCATTTCATATCACTATCTATTTGACAATAATAGTTTCAGATATCTAACAATATACGTACCTAATATCATAGATAGGCGCTAAATAATATTTGATTTATGATTCAAGCTAAGAATAAAAACAATAATACTAAACATAAACTAAACCTTAACCTAAAAATAAATACTAAAAATACTAAAGTAGATATACGATCTTAACTCGAGTCCCTGGCCTTAGTCTATACGTTTTATTTTATTTATAATGTATTAGATTAGGCCCACCATACCATAGTTCCAAGCGGAGCTTAGATGCCTGTCTATGTATTGCATCTTGGCTGAATGCAACAATATGCCTACGCTTAATACCAATATCCAAATCTATCTAACAGGCCGATTAAAACGTACACAGTCATGAAAATTATATCCGAAAGATGACATTCTGTTAGCCTGGGTCTCACAGTACTATCACTCGCGCCAATACAGCTACGGGAAAGCACGAGCGAAATGCACGATACCCGAATGACATCCTTCAGATATCCTCATGATATCAGCGTAAGTTATAATTGGACTTCCTTCAGATATCCTTATGATATCAGCGTAACTTAGAATTGGGCTGTATAATCTCCGGCCTACCATTTCACGTCCCACTCATCCCACTCTAACTTTGCTGATATCACGTTACCATTTACACTAAGCGTCATAACAAGTATGGAAAGGTGACCTCAATCGAGCCTTCATCTGCTGTTTGTGTCGCGCCTGAGTGCCCAGCTTTATTACCCACTCTTTTATCAACTTTGAAGGGGGGTAGTGTTGACAAAGCGTCTGGGGTGTTTCGAAATTTTAATAAAGTTCGTGAACTTTCAGTTGATCTTATTGTTTGCGTTCGCGAAATAGTTTTGAGAATAATACGAAAGCACGGGCGCTTTATCGCCATTGGAATATTTTATTGGTGAGTTTGTTCACTTGAATGAGTTTTTATTTTTTTTTTAATTATAAACTGGCCAGTGAATGACCTTAGTCGCACCTGATGGAAAGTGACGACAAGGCCGAGGTTGTAGCTCACTGGTTCAGTAATAGCCTATTCACTCTTGACTTGAATTCACCCAGATTGTATTCGCCCGGATTGTATTTCGAAATTCAATTGTTTTACATGCACCCCGCATGCCCCCACCCCGATGCACGTCCAATATAAGCGTGCACTCAGGCCTTACAGCCCGGCCACGACATTGGTCTAAGCGCGACAGCGGTGACCGGCAGCCATACGTGCGAATGAAAAGTCCCATCGCTGTGTCTCGCACCAATGTATGGCCGCCGCTCACCGCTGTCGCACTTAGACCAATGTCGTGGCCGGGCCGTTACACTTAGTAAAAAGCCGTGCTTTTTAGCTGCGCCAATAATGTTTTCCAAATTTGTAAGGTTCAGTGCGGTGTGTACCGACTGTCAACCGAGTTTGGATGAATGGCTGCTTGGAGCTTGAAAAGCAATAACACGCCTGACGGCACGTTCATCGAGGTAGAAGCACTCGGTGCTATTCGTAATGATTTGACTGCCTTTATATCTAAACCTAGCAGCCAAATTAGGATTGTATTTTTTTTTCAGTCAAATAAGGTTTGTTTGTCATTTTCGTATATCGTCCTAAAGTAAGAAACGGTCGCTATAAATGTTTATATTAGCAGGAGCGTGATAATGTATGTTGATTCCATTAGAGTTACTAGCTTTTGCCCGCGGCTTCGCTCGCGTTAGAAAGAGACAAAAAGTATAGCTTATGTCACTCCCATCATCCTTCAACTATCTCCACTTAAAAATCACGTCAATTCGTCGCTGCGGTTTGCCGTCAAAGACGGACAAACAAACAGACACACACACTTTCCCATTTATAATATTAGTATGGATTATCCACTGTGTAAAGTGTCGTCAGAAGACACGAAATATTATTCAAACTAGACTTCTCATGGGAAAAGCGCCAAATGTTAACATTTCGTTAAAAACAGAAAATATGGAGTTAGGTATGTTCAGGGCGCAGAAACTGTAGAAGCCCAATGTTCGACGGTAATTATTCTATTCATATGAGGCGATAAAACTGCGAGTTTGTTAGTCTTATATCACAGTATAATAAAGAGTACTATCGTACAGTATGGCCACTCCCGCTCCCCGCTGAAAGTGCCGCCTACCCTCTCTCGGTTACCTCATAGTTACCGCCTGTCAAAAACGCGAATAGTCGACCTATCATATCTCACTTATACAATCACGGTACGCGTTCAGCTACACGAGCTTAGAATGTGTGCTAGGAACGCGCCTCTTTCATATATTTGATCGCCAGTGACCGAGATGTGCTTATATCTCAAAATATACGGAATTTGTTCTACAGTAATAGTATCATATTTGATACACAATTGTTAATTAATAACTCAGATAAATCTTAACTATACAGGCGTTTAAGTGTTTTTAAATGAAACGTCACAACTTTTGAACTGTCAAATAAGAACTGGTTTAATCATCGGGCTGCAAGTAAAGTGAAATTTCATTACAGTAAAATGCGCTGCAACACTTTCGTCTTTTCCCGGACACGAACACGGGGATCGTACATAATAGGCAAGGCGACAACAGCTGAGCGTGAAAGCCTCGTCAGCAACTTTGAGTTGTCATGTTCTAAATTAGTTTCTGGATTTACACAATCACGAAAGGATCACAGCCCGTGCCGTCTTATCTAAAATGACCAACTATTCTCTTTAATGTTTCGGGAAACCTGTATGATTTAATGAGCAATTTAATGAAAATCGGAATATTAAATACTTCCTTAATTTTTTTCAAGAGTGTTATTTTGAGTTTGTAGTCAACTACTGACCTCCTTTGAGAAATTAAACTGTAAATAACCTAACCACAAAATTAAAATTTTGAAAAAACCCCCGACCGCGACATAGTGGACCGATTTTCATGAAACATGGCTAAGAACACTCCCGACTAACTCAGCTTTCAAACAAAAAAAACTAAATCGAAATCGGTTGACCCGTTCGGGAGCTACGGTGCCACAGACAGACACACACACAGACAAACAGACAGACAGACAGACAGACAGACAGACACGTCAAACTTATAACACCCAGTCGTTTTTGCGTCGGGGGTTAAAAAAGGTAGCATACAAGAAGACAGAGAAAAAATACGCATCATCTAGCTTTCCTTATCATCATTTACCTAAATATGTAGATAACGTTCCTTACTCAATTGATTGTTTATCTAGGTGTATTTCAAATTACTTTGCACTTCATTTTGCGTTACTTTTCTATACTTAGATTAAAAATCGTCAGCCTGCCTATCCCGCAAACATTATTCAAAGTCGTGTGTGAAGGCCGATACCTCCAGGCAGACTAACGGCCTAGCCACGACATTGGTGGTCGCGTGATAAATGATAAAACATTCAGCCCTATCGCACTGTTTGTAAGTGCAATAGGGACGGTCCGATGTTTTATCATTTATTGCGCGACTATGATTGCCCTGCAGGTCTTCAGAGGCCTGTGCTGTGCATTACGTATTTATGCGGGTTGTATTAAAGACTATCAGATATTTTCTTTATTCTTTTTGGTCGTTAGGTTTTTTTATCATTTAGTTTGATACAAAATAAAGTATGTGTATAAAATAAAAACCTAATGAATAGAGTACAGCTAGCAGCAGTCAAGTCAGAGACACAAAGAAAGACAGGGAATATCGACGCATATCTTATCTTATCCCAATACCGCCATCGCCATCTGCATCACTCTTTATCTTACCCAATTTCCGAGTCTCTTCTCTAAATTTCAGTTTCTTGAGTTGAAAATGTTGAAACTCATACTTGGTAATAAATAAAACACAAAAAAACATATAAAAATCACAATATAATTTTAAATTATAGCTTAGGCCCTGTACCATTTGCAGTCGCCACGTCTGTAAAGTCCCTTGTAGTTTTTTTTAAATGGCTAAATACCTAGATGTTATGTCATAAACATCTGTGACGTGACTGAAAATTAAAAAACATCGCTCAGAGATAAGGTTCAAATTAGCATGGCAAAAAATACAACAGTGCAGTCAAAATACGAAAAAGCAAATGTCAATGTCAATATCACTGCCGTATTTCAGGCAATAAGGGCTGTTTTCTCAAATATGAAAAAATCTCAAAAGCAGGACTTTATAAAGACTTCTAGGAAAATTATTTTGAACTTGATAGGTAGACCAATTTAATACAAGTTGTACGAAAAAAAATTCTGAACTAAGTTTGTAACTATATATGAAAAGCATTTTTATCTTAGATTGCATATTTTAGTATCGTAACGATTTTTCTTTCAAATAAATAGAGAATTATTAGAATAGATTCACGGTGTCTACCGTAAACTGGGGCTACATTGACCAATTTGGGAATTTAAACTTCTCTAGTTTCTACATGTAATGGGTAGCTATAGCTAGCTTCTACATTTAATGGGTATTTTTATCCATTAACTGTAAAGAAAGAAAAAAATGGGACCATCAACTTTTTTAGTCTTTTCCTGCTAAAAATCTAGAAAAGTAACAAAATATTGTACGCAGAAAAAAAAATACTATGAGATCAAACTTAAACTGACATTGGGGTTACTTTGATACCTTATGTTTTTTTAAATGGTAATCGAATGTAACCCCTTGCAAAAGTATTTTATCTCAAGAAAAGATAAAAACCGGCCAAGAGCGTGTCGGGCCACGCTCAGTGTAGGGTTCCGTAGTTTTCCGTATTTTTCTCAAAAACTACTGAACCTATCAAGTTCAAAACAATTTTCCTAGAAAGTCCTTATAAAGTTCTACTTTTGTGATTTTTTTCATATTTTTTAAACATATGGTTCAAAAGTTAGAGGGGGGGGGACGCACTTTTTTTCCTATAGGAGCGATTATTTCCGAAAATATTAATATTATCAAAAAACGATCTTAGTAAACCCTCATTCATTTTTAAATACCTATTCAACAATATATCACACGTTGGGGTTGGAATGAAAAAAAATATCAGCCCCCACTTTACATGTAGGGAGGGTACCCTAATAAAACATTTTTTTCCATTTTTTATTTTTGCACTTTGTTGGCGTGATTGATATACATATTGGTACCAAATTTCAGCTTTCTAGTGCTAACGGTTACTGAGATTATCCGCGGACGGACGGACGGACGGACGGACGGACGGACGGACGGACGGACGGACGGACGGACGGACAGACAGACATGGCGAAACTATAAGGGTTCGTAGTTGACTACGGAACCCTAAAAAACGGTTCGCACAGTCAAATATTACAACTCTTTAACGCTATTTTGGGGTTACTTTGATCAAAAATAAAAATTACCTACCATGTTCGAAAAACCAACTTTATTCAATTGTTTCAATATTTATCACACGAAGAGATCAAATTATCTGCCTCAACTCAACAAGTACCGTGACATAATCAGACAATAATCAACTATGTGTCATTATGGTCAATGTTACCCCATGCAAGTGATCAAAGGCACCCCACACTCCCCACAGAGTAAATCATTAGTAATAAATGCCGAATTTGACTTTATGATACAAAACTCAATACTTACAATGGTAGGTATAGCTAAGCAGAAACCCATTTCTGGCAAGCTACTTAATATTCACTGTGAACCTTTTACTTGAATACCACTACGTTAGTTTAGAAGTTATTTAAACATGAAAAATAGCAACAAACTATGCTTATATTTTAACACGTTATCCGCACTGCCCACGACCATACTTACTTGTTCACTGCGTCAGAGCACCATTCATAAAGGTTGGTTTAAGGTTATCATATGTGTAGATTTCGATAAATTTATTTTATTAATACATAACCGACTACTCATAACATATTAATTAGTCAGGTTTTGTTCGTAGTCCAAAAGGGTCAACCCTAGCACTTTTCCCTATTCACCCCAACGTTAGGGTGAGCGAAAATGACTAAATAAAACGACATATTTTCAAAGACAAACCGAAGTTCACACCGCTGGAAGATTTTTTGTGTAAAAAATTAGCATGGAACATATAAAAAAAGTGCTATCGACGTTCAAAAGTCTGTTTTGGTCCTATTCAGCACAAATTACGGTAGTTCATACCCGTTCCGACCCCATGAACCCAAAATCTTCAGAAAACGATGTACTAAGTAGCCCAAAGTGCAGCGCCGTCTCTAGGTGAATTGGGTTACTAATTTATGCAAACTACTTAAGTCGCAATAGATGTCATTTCATTTAGTATTTTAGAGGTAACTAGTAAAGATAATTTAGTTTTACAATTGTGCGAAAAAAGATTCTCATTTGGCCAGATTTTTTAACCGACTTCCAAAATTCAAAAGGTTATAATTATAAATGTATAGTTTTTTTTTAATATCACTTCTGGTCCAATTTCAAACCCCACAAATATTAACGGCAAACTGATAATGACATTAAGTTTTTTTGAAATAAATTTGTGACATATGTGGGTAGTTTAGTAATTATAGGCACCGACTGATTGTGGGTAGGTTTATATTTTCGCTCTCTGCTAATAAATCTTGTAAGGAACGGACGTGTTTTCTTTGGTGCCTCTTCATCAACGCTGATCTTCGGCTGGGAGCATACCTTACAAAATTAAATGCCAAAACAAAGTTTATCAGTAAAAATTACTTATTTGAAAATAAAGTCATAACCGTTTTCATGCTTATACATTGAAATAGATATCACGCACGAAAGTAATAACGACAAGGCCCCCTGGTGGCTGAGCCGGGAATCGAACCCGCCATGTCTCTCGCTATACCGTAATCCTCTAAGTGCCACTTGCACCAACGAAGATGGAGGATTAACGTCATTAACCTGAGGGTTAACCCACTATTTTACATGGAATTTGACAGTTGACAGCCCACTAACCCTGAGTTAAGTGGTTGGTGCAAATGGGCCTTATAAGATTCATATACGAGGTGGTCAAAATGTGCCTATCAGAGATAACATACACTAGAGAAATTTCGTTGGGTACCCACACGGCGGGCGGGTGGCCTAGTGGTAATGACGTTACCTGCGTAAGCTGAAGACCCGGGTTCGATTCCCGGCTCGGCCATCAGTAGGCCTTGTCGTTTTTTCTTTCGTGTATGATATCTATTTCAATTTATGTATGTATGTATGTGAACACTTTATTGTACATAAGACAAGTTAGGACATATAAATACAGTATAGTTATGGTGTACAAAGGCGAACTTTTCCCTATAAGGTGTCTCTTTCAACCTTTGAGCGAATTGAGAATTTATTATTTATATAAACTTGAAAAAGAACAAATCAAAAATTATTCAATAAAATAATTTTATTTCTTCCCTAGTTGTATAGTTTCATACTTATGATTTTTATTTTAAAGTAAATCCATTTATATTATATCAATCATGGGTGAAACGTGGAGGTTGACAGAAGTGTAATTAACATTTCTAAATGTTGATTTCTTGTATCTAATCTAACTACGAAGCAATACATTGACGTATAAATTGCGTCCATGTACAGAGAGATCATTCATAAAAACATCACTTTAGGTAAGTTATATATCTTTTATACAATTTGACAACCATTGACCACACATCCCAATTCACCCCTCTTCCGACCCTAATCACCCCCTTCGTAAACCTATTCACCCCTTTGCGACCCGATTCCCCCATTCCTGATCCTATTCACCCCTCAGGCCGCGGATATTTATCCATCAAATTGAAATTGAAAATTGAAATTGAAATCGTCTGTCAATGAAAAGAAAATTGTAGTAAGTATGTATGGAACATAAACTTTAGAATTGTAGGTATACACTACATTCAAAAGGATAACGAACAAATTCTGAGAAAAATTTCACACAAAAATAAAGTTAAAATGAGTAAATAATACAATAAATTTAAATGCCAACTTTGACAGACATTTTCATGCCCCTAAATATATTATTTTCCCTGGAACTACGGAACCCTACACTGACCGTGACCCGACGCACTCTTGGCCGGTTTTTCTTCTCAATGAAATGCAGAGATAATAAAAAATTACACCTCCCAATTTATAATAATTTTTTTTGCAAAAATTTCATTTTTGGCACAAGCTTTACCTTAGCCGACTGTAATACCTTTCTTTCAACAATCATCTATTGCTCTCCGAGATGTTTCTTACTAAATGGGGATATGACGTTTCATAACAGAGTTCCTCTGACCACCTTGCTGCTCCATCATCAGATCACCTCTATGATACCATAATATTGCATTATCACGTGATTTACATATGTGTGCAAAATTTCAGCTCAATCGGAAACCGGAAAGTGGGTCAAATTTAGCTTCTACGTTTTGACCCAAACTAAGAAGGCAAGTTGAATAAAAGCTTGTAAAAAGGCTTCTGATATAAGATTTGTAATAAGTTTAGTTGTCATAGTTTAAGAACAGATGAGACAGACATATGCAACGACAATATAATACCTACTGCACGTGTTTCGTGAGATGTCAAATCACCTCATACAATTTACCGCTCTAAGGCAACTAAGGTAGGGTTTGTTATTGCACTTTAATTACATATTAATGATTTCTAGCCCGTAAGATATATATTTGCTTTAACAATGGATAGATAATTATGCGAGTGAGAGTGTAATTTAGATTTTTATGAGGAAACAAATATTTTTAAGCGACCCGATCAGATATTTATACGGATAAGGACCCTCCCACATCTACCGTCTCGCGATCGTAGCGTCGGGCCAACTGTATGGCTAAGCCGCGCCGACGCGACGCGGCGTCTTTTTCCAAACAGTTGGCCCGACGCTACGCTCGCGAGACGCTAGAAAGAGAGACTATGTTTTTGCCGGTCACGAAGCATCACAATTTTTTGCCGGGAATATGTCGTCATATACTTATGGCCCCTATACAGAATCGGATATGTTGTCACGGCCGTTCATGCTGGTGACTGTTCCATGAACATCTGGTCTAGTTGAATGGAGAAGTGCCATTCAAAACGAGCGTTACTTTCTAAACAACGATGAACTTACGGTTACTTACGTGTTCATGGTATGCACAGGGTAATCTTTAATGAAATTGAAACATTTTTTTATATAAAAATTTGAACCAGAAGCACAACATACGGAATATTGTATTTAATAAATAGGTACTTATATACCCGCCCGCATTTCCCTTTCTTCTATTCTAAGTAAGAATCGATCTAAATATGTAAAAATAAATTAAATCATAATTGTTTACATACAACCTGGTTGACAGAATTTGACGTAGGTGCTGTCATATATATTTTTAAAATGACGTACTGTTAATACCAGCGTAATGAAAATTTATTCCAATGAGTAAAAGAAAACATGAAACTCTTTTCAATTTAGCCGAACTAGAATGAAATCATTTATACTCATTCGGTTGTGTTCGTTATTTTCTTTAATAATGTGATATATTTTTATTTATTTTTGATGCACAAGCCATGCACCTTCACACTTTAAATGAGATTGGATCTCCACCTGACATTATCGACTTACCCTATTTATTTTGAGCACAGTTTTATTTCTGTCAAAATATTTGTCAAATTTAATTGTCAACGCGGAGCGACCGGCGACACGTCTGCCTCCGATGAGCCGCTCACGGCATCTAATCGAAAGGAGAATTCTGACAGCAATGGCGAATGTATGGAAATTTTACGATAGTTTAAATTTAATGTAAAATTTCTTTGTTGCCTTTGAGAGGAAAAATATAAAAAACCTCAAAACTTGTAGCCCATTTATCTGGCTTTCAGAATCACATAATGTCATAACTAGGGTATTGAATTTTTTTAACAAAGTTTACTAAACGGCGACATACGTTTTTCTCATTTTAGGTCAACTTTGTGTGGGTTTAGTTATTACACCGTTAATAATTGGAGATTGTGAATAGTCAAAAGTTGTAGACACACTCTTTAAGATAATAACTACATTTATTTTATTTCATTTAATTTAGAAATGTGAGCAGCATTTGTTAAACGCCGAATGCACTTTTCGAGGATTTCGTACGACCCCCTCTTAAATGGACTTGGGCCAGAGAAGATTACCTATTGATTTGATTTTTCCAATCAAACGCAAAGGTGCACCGGACCAATTTCGACTGAGGGGCAATTTCAACTAATCGAAATATTTGACACGTTTCAAACTATTAACTATCCTTGATAGTATGAAAATGCCCCCCGGTGGAGATTTAAATAAAAGTATGTATATTTCGGTAGAAGAATATCTTTGTTGTAAATTTTTGTAAGTATTATTATAGAAATACTAGCTTGTGTCCGCGGCTTCGCTTACGTTTGAAAGAGACAAAATGTAGCCTATGTCACTTTCCATCCCTTCAACTATCTCCACTTAAAAAATCACGTCAATTCGTCGCTCCGTTTTGCCGTGAAAGACGGATACAGCTAGTGATGTGCCGTTCCCGGGCATATTCCCCAAGCGGGAATATGCCCGGAAACGTGCCCGGGAATATTCCCCAAGCGGGAATATGCCCGGAAACGTGCCCGGGAATATTCCCCCTCAACGGAAATATAGGGGAATATTGACATATAGTATTTATACATATTTTATTTTTCAGGATTACGTCAAAAATAGCTTTTTACACCGTTTAACAAGATATTAGATCATGTAACTTATACTGAAAAGTAAATTCCCTATACTCTCGGGCATATTCCCATTCTTCCAGGGAATATTTCCAAAGTTGCTGGAAATATTCCCCTGATCAAAATAAAACTAATGATACAAATGTACATACTCAATAAACAAAACTGCTAAAAATCTTCATAGTTGTTAATATTATATATATTATAATAATTTAGGTACCCATACTATATAAAAATCGATGCTTATGCAAGTGTCTTTAACTGACCGATTTAGTAACTCATCAACGCAGATACAAAAGTACAATAGCTAGAAATGTAATTTTTATAGCAATAAATTGCATTTATAAAGTGAGGAAAAGATTTTGAAAATTTCACCCCTAAGGGGGTTAAAAGGGGATGAAAGTTTGTATGGATCAGAAATTATTTTTTGGGTTAAGAAATTGAAACTTCGTGGAAAGGGAACACTATAGATACATATATTTTAAATATATTAAAATTAGTGGAAACATCATTTTCGGATTGCAGTCCCATAAGAGGATTAAGAAAAGGATGAAAATTTGTATGAAGGATCTAGTTTGATTTTAAGCTAACAACTTGAAACTTCTTTAAATGGTCGTTTAGTATGAAACAAGAAAAGTTATTTATATCGCATATTTAGTCTTATTCAACCCCTAAAGGCCTTAAACAGGGGGTGAAAGTTTATAGAGGGACAAATTTTGTCTCAATATAGGAAAATATCAGAAAACTTTAAAGGGTTTTTGAAAAGGTAAGACCTAACGGAATACCACCTAACTCCTTTAAGGTTTTAAAATGAATACAAATTCATATGGGGTAAAACATGCAGGGGTAAGGATTGTAAAGAATTTAGGATTTTACTCGTAAAACTTCGCTAAAAGGTAGGTTGTACATTTCATACAAAAAATATAAAAATCCATGCGTACGTATGTACAACAACAGCTCGTATAGAAATAATCACATCATCATCCTCCTTGCGTTATCCCGGCATTCACCACAGCTCAGTAGCCTGGGGTCAGCTTTGGCAACTAATCCCAAGATTTGGCGTAGGCACAAAAATAGTAGGGTATAGAAATAATCAGTATAATTACATAATTATGAAGTATTAAAAAAATTGCATTTAGTTTAAATAATACAGGGTGATCAAACCAAAACCGCCAGTATGGACAAGTCAGAAACATGAGAGACATCTGTTTTACATGCCATGTGACATCGATTTTAAATTTAATAATAATGACATTAAAACTTTTTTTTTATTCTCTCATACATAACCGGAAATCGAACCTGTTCGAAGTCATGTACACAATCAAATGTTAGGTATCATTTTAGAAGATCTTGTTGAAATCATAATTTTCTTGAATGCCCGATGAAGAGCCTCCATATGACTCTTTAATTTAAACTTGAAAACGAAATTATACATTGCGGATTTATTTTTCAATATTCCCTTCTTAGGGGAAGATTTCCGGGAAGGAGGGAATATGCCCGGGAATATTTCCAGTGGGAATATTCCCATTCCCGGGAATATTCCCATGGCACATCACTAACACAAACAGACACACACAGTTTCCCATTTGTAATATTAGTATGGATTTATTAATAACACGTTTCTACCAATGACAGTTTGGTAGACATGGGTGGATCCACCCAAATCGTCCGTATTGACTGGTCAATATTTATTTGCACGGCTCTGAGTCACAATTCCACAAAGCGCTCAATCGGCCCTTTATATCCTGGTCTTTAAGTCTATGACAAATATCAGAATTCTGAGCTCGTCTTACAATAGTTGGATGATGCCAGTGCTATGTGTAGATGAGAATACCAGCTTTGATGTTAGACTTTTCCCGATGCTTAGACTGAACAAAGAATCTGTCTGCCCCTAATCAACTGTCCGTTGGTTTCAGTACTTTCAGTATGTATTTTATTTAGTTTAACAAAACAAATACTTTCTTTAAGAACAATTGTGACATGGTTGTAAGAATAAGACAAATAGGTACCTAATAAAAAATGACAAAAACCTCAAATTGGTTTAAGTAATAAATACAATAATATACTAGTATTTATTATTATTTTGAGGTTTTTGTCATTTTTATGTTCCAATAGGAACATATTATGTATATACATATATAAATTTTATATATATATATACCTAATAATGTTTATTAATTTTATCAGCACACACATTTTATCATCAAACACAGAATTATTTAATAACTAGCTTTTGCCCGCGGCTTCGCTCGCGTTAGAAAGAGACAAAATGTAGCCATGACACTTTCCATCCCTTCAACTATCTCCACTTAAAAAAATCACGTCAATTTGTCGCTCCGTTTTGCCGTGAAACACGGACAAACAAACAGACACACACACTTTCCCATTTATAATATTAGTATGGATTGTACGTTTATTAAATAGGTTTTTCATAGTGTAGAAGTACACTGATTGATAGACCGATGGTAAGTCATTACCGCCGCCTATGGATACACGCAGCACCGGAGAATATAATATTATTTTTGTTCAAATTTGTTGAATTTATTATATTATTTTCTTCATTGAATAAAGTACTAACCGCATTACCTATACATATATGAAACATGTGATATGTAAAATTACCTATAATGCCACTCTTCTACGTAACAACAATAATTAAGTTTTCAAGTAGATATTACCATTTTTTTTACTATTATCCCGCTTTACGCCAATATTACGCAAACAATTTTGTTCAAATCCTTCTAAAGTGTAATTCAAATAACTGCGAAACGTCATGTCACATGCACTTGAAATATTGCCCTCACGTTTCATTTCAAAAAGCTCTTTACTTCGACTCGCTTCACTCGGTTCATTGCTAGCACGAAAAATGAATCTCTACTCCGAATTGAAACTAAGCTTCTGAAAGAAACGAAGTTTCCCTCGTCCCTTCTCTTTCATTCCTTTGTAGGAAAACTTCTTTCAATCTAAGACGATATGATCAAAGCTTAAATTTCCTCCACTAGCTTTTGCCCGTGGCTTCGCTCGCGTTAAATTCGAAAATTGCGGAATGCTCCATGCAAGCTTCCACCTCATTTTAGGGAAGGGAATTAAAAAGAGACAAAAAGTAGCCTATGTTATTTTCCATCCCTTCGACTATATCCACTTAAAAAATCAAGTCGATTCATCGCTCCGTTTTGCCGTGAAAGGCGGACAAACAAACAGATATACATTTTCCCATTTAAACATGGATAGACTCGAATGTGATCGTAGCTATATAGCTACGATCACATAGGTATAGACTCGTTCAATAGCTCCGGTAAAGTATAAAATATGGTGCGTTAAAATACCGAATATTTTATATATTTTCCAAGAATTTTCGATATAATGTGACGGTTATGTGCTTGGCTCCAGTAATTCTGAATTGGATGAATATTTATCATATAAAATATTTCTTAAGCATGAAAATTTAATGCAATTCACAAAGTTATGACGAGCTATTTTTCGGTGTATAAGTTTAAAATGTAAGTACATTCTTTTCTGCTTTTATTGTAAGTTTTGCGAATTTACTTTTAACAACCTTTTTTGTTATATTTAATCATTTTATTTCATTGCTTCTTAATGAATGCTCAGACAGTGTAGCATTACCTAGTAAATTATTATGAAAGCTGAATTTCTTAAAAAAAAAATACGTCACAGTGGACATTTCCAGTTCACCGAAAGATAATAAGCCTGTCAGTTATTTGACAACGCGGCACTGCTACTTTTTACTGCGATCAATTGTCAGACCTCCCTCATACATAGACCTCTAAAAAAATGGACGTGAAATGAGTAGAAAGCTTTCGATGAAGGAGATCATTTTTATCAAAATAAAACGTAGTCAATTGATTGCCATCTCTCAACATAGGTTTAAAACAGAACCTAAATTTTGATAATTTGACCCAATGCTATATATACCTGATAATATGTGTTAAAATGGTTATATTACATCAAAGACATATGTAACTCCGTATAGACAGACAAAGTCTAAGAAAAAAACGTACCTCAAAACCATATAGAAAAAGCTACGGTGACCTTTGGGGGACGCTCGGCTAGATGGCGCTAATATTATTATTTGACATTTTAACACATATCAAGCTAACAACATGGACCAAATTGTCAAAACTGAGGTTCAAAAGTATTAAGCTTGTGTCGAGAGATGGCAGTCTATGTACTGTGATTACACATTTTAATTTGACAGTATATAACTCTCTAAGTATAATACTCGATCCTCTTTGATTACATGTATATTAAAACTCCTCGACCACCTCAACCCAACTGCAACTACCTCCAAACCAAGAGTGAACAGGCATCTTCTGGGCGAGCTCACCCCATCGTAGGCCACGTCATTGCCTTTGGCTAGTCGAGCATCAACCGAAGATTGCCTATCTTAAAAGAGCATTTTTTAAATATTTCCGAGGTAGGTTTTTTCTTAGACTTATTTATCTTTTAGGGAGTTACTTTTTTATTGGGGACACCTTACACAGATCAACTTAGCCCCAAACTAAGCAAAGCTTGAACTATGGGTGCTAAGCGACGATTAGTAGCGTACATAGAAAACATCCATAACTCAGGAACAAATATCTGTGCTTATCACACAAATAAATGCCCTTACCGGGTTTCGAACCTAGAACCGCGGCTTAGCAGGCAGGGTCACTACCCACTGAGCCAGACCGGTCGTCAACTTTGATTATACCATTTGCTTTAAATTCCAAAGGTACATACACTGAGAGAAAATACAACCAGTTTTCATGTTCGTTCAACAAGTTTTTTGGTTAAAATAGCGCCTACGTGCTCTTTGGTTCAAACAACAAGCTACTTGTCATTTGAATCGGCAATATATTTGAATCAACAAGTCGATTTTATAAAAACAACCTGACACATATTGTTTTAAACATACGTTTGTCTGATTCAAACGGATAAACCGCAACAAGTCGAACTTGTTAAATTCACAATGTAAATTTCTCTCAGTGTAGTAACAAAACATTACCATTATTACCCTAATTCTACATTCAGTATGTAACCAAATGCCTATAAACAACATATAGATCGGCTGGGACTGAGATTTTCATTCCGTCTAGCCGGTAATTCAAAACGTGACCCGAGTAGCGAATATGACTTAAGTAGCATCTTTGATAAATATCATTTTTATTTGGTTTTTATTGCGCATAAAGATATACACGTTTCTCATTTTAAATTACGAGTATTGCTTGTTGTCCTTCCGTTTTACAGTCTATGATAAAAGGTTTTATTTTTGTTGTTAAAAAGTTACTATAAATTTCATAATAAACTGAATATAATTCATCAATTTTTTAACACTTATGATTCAAAATCACAACTTAAACGTCAATAAATGGTATTGGGCATCAAGTTAAAATTTGTATGAAATGATTTTGCGCCCTTGTGGACAAAATGCTAATTAGTTATTACGTTTTTAGGGTTCCGTACCTCAAAGAGGAAAAACGGAACCCTTATAGGATCACTCGCGTGTCTGTCTGTCCCTCTGTCACAGCCGATTTCTCCGAAACTACTAGACCGATTTACTTGAAATTTGGCACACGTATGTAAACCTGTGGCCCAAAGACGGATATGTAATATAATTAAATGAAATTAAACGAAATTTAATCATAGGGGGCACTTTTGGGGGGTAAAATTGAAAATTAAAAATCAAAGTTATTAGAACTATATTGTGTTACATATCAAATGAAAGAGCATTTTATAAGCATCTCAAATATATTTTTTTATAGTTTTTATTTTGGTAATTTAGAAGTAATTTAAGAAAATAAGCAAAAAATGACCATTCCCCCCCTTATCTCCGAAACTACTTAGCGTAAAATTTTCAAAAAAATACACAAGATAGCCCTCTACCTGTAGATTACAGGAAAACCTATTAGAAATCTACAGTCAAGCGTAAGTCGGACTTAAGAGAAAAAACTCAATTTGAGATTTTCACTCACTGCCGCTGCAAGTACTTACTAAATGTTTTGAAATTTTGTGAGCGCCATGGACAGATAGAAAGAAATTCATTTCTGTTTAGAAATTGTTAAAAATTTTAATCATTTGCCAAAATGACTTAAGTTCCTACTAAAAAAGAGGCGCTTAAGACTGTTTAGAACTGCACTGACCATAATATTGCCCTAATAGGTCCAAAAAATGGTGTATATATACGAAAACAAAAAAATTGTGCCACCGACAACCAAAATCTGAAGTCTATTTGCTCTATCTCTTATAGTTTCCAAAATGTACGCAAATTTTTGAAAGTACAAATCTAGTGTACGTTGCTATCACATGTTATCAGGCGCTCATGACCTTTTTGTATGGAAATGTCGAAATCCGACTCGCACTTGGCCGATTTTCATAGAAAGTTGTGTTTTATTATAGTTTTGAAGGAGGTTTCATGTTTTTAACTACCAACGCAAAAACGACGGAATGTTATAATAATAATAGGTTTGACGCTTGACATGTCTGTCTGGCATCATAGCTTCCGAACGAATCAATCGATTTTGATTTAGTTTGTTTAAGGTGAATTCGTCGAGAGTTTTTTTTGTACCACGCAGGTGGCAAACATGCATACGGTCCGCTTGATGGAAAGCGGTCACTGTTACATATGGACGCCTGCCACACAAGGAGTGGCACATGTGCGTTGCCGACTCGACTCATTAGTAACTTGTACAAACCTGTACTTAGAAGGGGCCTGGGTGCTGACGACTCAAAGGACCGAAGGAAGGAGGAGGAAGGAAGGAAGGAAGGAAGGAAGGAAGGAAGGAAGGAAGGAAGGAAGGAGGAAGGATCTATTGTCCTAATTACTTCCGTAGGTCCTCCAGTCGCCAGCATACCGCACCCTCGTTGAGCTCTGGCTGCCTTACTCACCGGCAGGAACACAACAATGAGTAAAGTCTAGTGCTACTTGACTGCGGTCTTTTGTAAACCGCAGGTAATTCCCCAGTTAGACTCTGCTCTACCTTAGAGTATATTCAATTTAGTATTAGAGTTATCAGTCAAGAAATTCAAATGCAGCGCCATCTATTATTAGTTTAGACAACTTTTCATGTGACTTTCCATGCCTAAAGGTTCGCACAAGTCTCAAGTCGCGTAAATTACTTAGTAAATTTTGCCAAGAGACGGCGCTAAATACAATACTCATTAGAGTACCTAATACTTCTAGTCAAAGACATATATAACTCCGTATAGACAGATAAAGTCTAAGAATAAAACTTACTTACCTCAGTACCACACAGAAGAAGGGCTCAGCTAGATGGCGCTAATATTAATATTTGAAATTTTAATAGTACATTACTACAGAGGCCGGGACAAAAGGGGTTGCCGGCCGAAGACATATAGACGGCCGAGCGAGGCGAGGCCGGATAGGTCTGAGGCGGGCAACCCCATTTCCCGCCGAGGTATGTATAGTGCTTTTCTCAAACATGGTATGAAATAAATAAAGTCTACTGAAAATAGTAACTTTGGATGGCTGTATCTCCTAAACGGTGCGTCGTAGCGCAAAAATAATCGAATTTTCGTTCCCCTTTGATGCCCCGTATACGCTTATAAAAAAACAAAAAGTTAAAAAAAAAATCAAAAAAAAAACGAAAATAATTTTTTTTGTATGAAAACGCACCCAAAATCAAATATTGTCTAGGGCTGGTACCAGTTGCAGTCGGCACGTCTATAAAGCCCCTTATAGTTTTTTTTTAATTGGCTAAATACCTGGATGTTATGTCACAATTATCTGTGTTTGGAAATTAAAAAAGAAGACTTTGCCGGCCTTGGCCTGCAAGGTTTGTATGAAATTCCATTATCTATCAATCGTCCTAGCTGCACCTGCAACGTCATACTTCGCTGCCAATTATAAGGCACATAACATCAATATTTCATACCATGTTTGAGAAAAACATATTAAGCTAAGAATATGGGCCAAATTGTCAAAACTGAGGTTCAAAAGTCTTAAGCCTACGTCGAGAGATGGCAGTCTATGCACTGTGATTACACATTCTACTTTGATTCTAACTCTATTTTGCCGCTGATTACAAAAAAATTAATTCAAAGTTAAGTGCAATCAATTGGGAGGCGCAACTGAATACACATAATATTGAGAGAGCAGTCAATGAATTCTATATCACAGTAAACAACGTAATTCAAGAATTAGTTCCTTCAAAAACAGTCACGAAGCCTAGTACTTTTCCTTCCTGGTACTCCCGTAATCTTGTCACATTAATCAAGAAAAAAAACAAAATACACAAAAAATGGAAAACATATAGACGCGTTGCTGACTACAACACTTTCTCTAATTTGCGATCAATAATTAAAAAAGAAGAAATCTCTTGCTACAATTTATTCATTTCTAGGACTGAGAATAATATAAAAAATAACTCTAAGTCGTTTTGGTCATTTATAAAATCCAAGAAAGATAACACTGGTATACCCGATTCACTTTATTTAGATAATATTACGGCAAATGATGGCCCCAGCATGGCTAATTTTTTTAATGACTTTTTTCATTCAGTATTTGAACCTGTTCATTCTTCCACGTCCATTGTCAATAACTCACAAAATTGTGTAATTAATAGCGTTCAAATTGATGTACCTCTGGTAGAAAAATATTTAATTATTATTATTTATTATTAAAATTGGATGAATCCAAAGGCAGTGGCCCAGACGGCATTCGTCCTGTGTTTTTAAAACGCTGCAGTAAGTCTCTTGCATTGCCAGTATGTGTACTCTACAATATCTCACTTAAATCTGGGTCTCTACCAAAAATTTGGAAAAAGTCCATAATTGTGCCTATTTTTAAAAGTGGTGACAAACACAATATCAGAAACTACCGCGGCATTTCAAAATTATCAGTACTTCCTAAACTCTTCGAAAAAATAATTTACGACACGCTCTTCCCAACAATAAGACCGATGTTAACAATGCAGCAGCACGGCTTCATTAACAAACGGTCGACTGAGTCCAATTTGTGCGAGCTCCTTGACTTATGTTCTAAGCGCAATGGATATGAATTGTCAAGTTGATGCCATCTATACCGACTATTCAAAGGCTTTTGACAAAATCTCACATTCGGTCTTGATAGGGAAACTTGAAATGTTCGGTATACATGGGGATTTGCTGCGATGGCTCACGTCGTATTTGCGGGATAGAACACAAGCGGTAACTATTAAAGGGTACACCTCTAGCTTCGTGCCTATTACTTCAGGGGTTCCGCAGGGCTCCCATTTAGGGCCACTGCTATTTAACATATACATCAATTATACACGTTAAACTTCCGTGAGACATATTCAAATAATTAATTGAGATACGGTTGTACTCACGTTATTATATCGCTATTGCTGCGACATGTTTCGGGCCAATCGGAGGCCCCTCTTCAGGCGTATAGGAGTTCACGCGACGGCTAGACTCCGCAAACTGAACGCGCCGCTCGCCGCTCCGCCCGCTGCGCGCGCGCTGATAGGACGGGGGAGGGGGGCGCAGAGCAGTCTGCTGCTGTAGTTGTTGTGTAGAGTTCTGGCAGCGCGATTGTGTCGACCGATGGAGGTAAGCACACTGCACTCACTGTGTCCACACGATTGTCAAAACACATGTTCTGCTTCACATTAGGTATAACCGGTTTCCATGCTGGTGGCAATATCCAGCCTCCGTCCCGATTGAAATTAGGGCGGCGTCCGATTTCAATGGCCTCGAGAACTTTGCGTGGTACAAAACATTTCTCCCGTACCAACAACCTTGCTCTATCGAAGCGTATAAAATGGGACGCGCCGGTATCGTACGCGTGCTCTGCCACTGCGGAATTCCTGGTGTCGATGTTCTTCACGCTTCGTATGTGTTCCGACAACCTCGTGGAGACATTCCTTCCAGTCTCGCCGACATACGCTCTACCGCAGTCACAAGGTATCTCGTATACCCCCGGGCTACCCAGTGGGTCCTTATCTTTAGGAGAGCGCAGCACCTGCCTTACCTTTGTGTGGGGGCGGAAAATTGTCCTCATGCTAAACCTACGGCGTAATAGGCGTCCAATGGTATCCGTTACCCCTTTAATGAAAGGCAAGAAAACAGGCGCTCTCTCGACCGTATGTGTTCGCCGTAACGTGCTCGCACTTGCCGCCCGCTGACTCTGTCTCCAACTGTACCCATTCATCTCTAACACCTGCCTTACATGCTGCAGCTCGCCTTGCACGTACTGCGGGTCACAGAGCCGTAAAGCCCTGTTGATGAGAGCGCGTGGCACCGAAGACAAATGCGCAGGGTGATGGTGCGAGTCAGCTTGCAGGTACCTGTCGGTGTGTGTAGCCTTTCTATGCACCTTATGAGTCAAAAGGCCACGTTCGTCCCGCTGCACTAAGACGTCTAGAAAAGGTAGAGCCCCATTACACTCTTTCTCTATAGTGAACGTAATCTTGGGATGCTGCGCGTTCAGGTGGGCAAGTAACGGGTCTAGATCTCCGCCTGTCACTACGGCAAACACGTCGTCGACATATCGCCACCATAGCCTAGGCTTATGTGGGCAGCTCTCCAACGCTCTCTGCTCAAAATTTTCCATAAAAAGGTTAGCCACCACTGGAGCTATCGGAGAACCCATTGCGACTCCTTCTATCTGCAAGTAGTATTCACCCCGCCACACAAAATATCCACTAGTGAGGCAAAACTCTATCATCTTCATGTACTCGGTGAGAGAGTCGTCGTGTTCGGCCATTCGTTTTATCAACTCTATAGTCTCCGCTACCGGTACATTAGTAAATAAGGAGGTTACATCAAAGCTCACCATTACCTCATCTTCCTGCAACATAACTCCCTCAAGTAATTGCACAAAGTGCGTAGAGTCTCGTACGAAGCTAAACGTCTTACCAGTTAGAGGTTGCAGGAGACTCGACAAAAAACGGGACGCCTTGTAGGTGGGTGAGTCTATCTGGCTAACAATGGGTCTCAGGGGCCAGTCATTTTTATGGATCTTGGGCAGCCCATAAATCTTAGGGGTAGTGGGATTCAACTGACGCAACTTCTTAGCCTGGTCTTTAACAGATAGCGCGCCGATTAAGCCGTTTAACTTCGATGTTACGCGCGCCGTAGGGTTGTAAGACACTTTCTTATACGTGCTTGTATCTCCTACCAGCTGCGTAACCTTCTCCTCGTAGAGCGCCGTGTCCACAACTACAGTAGCATTACCCTTATCCGCCGGCAACACCAGGATGTCTTCATTTTCCCGTAGTGCCGAGAGCGCTAGTCTCTCTTGTTTGCTGATGTTGGGCTTAGGTAACTTACTCCGGCGCAACAGCGAGGATACATCCTGTCGAAGGCATTCCGCTTCCCTGTGCGGCACTCTATTGCGCACAATGGCGTCCTCTATATTCGCAACGATTGTCTCTACTGGGAGAGACGTTGGGGTCAGAGCGAAATTGAGACCTTTCGACAACACACTACGCATGTCAATCGTCAATTCTTGTTGCGACAGATTAACAACACTCCTGCTTTTTGCAATATCCGTTTACGTAGCGATATATGGGTGAAGATTGACGCAATGACATTCAACAGGGCAGAGAAGATCAAAGCGATGACAATTAACACACACCGGAATAAGTTTGAGCGCCTGACAAAAACACTGAGCAAATCACAGCCCGGAGAGTTATTGGGAGAGGATATTGCAAAAAGCAGGAGTGTTGTTAATCTGTCGCAACAAGAATTGACGATTGACATGCGTAGTGTGTTGTCGAAAGGTCTCAATTTCGCTCTGACCCCAACGTCTCTCCCAGTAGAGACAATCGTTGCGAATATAGAGGACGCCATTGTGCGCAATAGAGTGCCGCACAGGGAAGCGGAATGCCTTCGACAGGATGTATCCTCGCTGTTGCGCCGGAGTAAGTTACCTAAGCCCAACATCAGCAAACAAGAGAGACTAGCGCTCTCGGCACTACGGGAAAATGAAGACATCCTGGTGTTGCCGGCGGATAAGGGTAATGCTACTGTAGTTGTGGACACGGCGCTCTACGAGGAGAAGGTTACGCAGCTGGTAGGAGATACAAGCACGTATAAGAAAGTGTCTTACAACCCTACGGCGCGCGTAACATCGAAGTTAAACGGCTTAATCGGCGCGCTATCTGTTAAAGACCAGGCTAAGAAGTTGCGTCAGTTGAATCCCACTACCCCTAAGATTTATGGGCTGCCCAAGATCCATAAAAATGACTGGCCCCTGAGACCCATTGTTAGCCAGATAGACTCACCCACCTACAAGGCGTCCCGTTTTTTGTCGAGTCTCCTGCAACCTCTAACTGGTAAGACGTTTAGCTTCGTACGAGACTCTACGCACTTTGTGCAATTACTTGAGGGAGTTATGTTGCAGGAAGATGAGGTAATGGTGAGCTTTGATGTAACCTCCTTATTTACTAATGTACCGGTAGCGGAGACTATAGAGTTGATAAAACGAATGGCCGAACACGACGACTCTCTCACCGAGTACATGAAGATGATAGAGTTTTGCCTCACTAGTGGATATTTTGTGTGGCGGGGTGAATACTACTTGCAGATAGAAGGAGTCGCAATGGGTTCTCCGATAGCTCCAGTGGTGGCTAACCTTTTTATGGAAAATTTTGAGCAGAGAGCGTTGGAGAGCTGCCCACATAAGCCTAGGCTATGGTGGCGATATGTCGACGACGTGTTTGCCGTAGTGACAGGCGGAGATCTAGACCCGTTACTTGCCCACCTGAACGCGCAGCATCCCAAGATTACGTTCACTATAGAGAAAGAGTGTAATGGGGCTCTACCTTTTCTAGACGTCTTAGTGCAGCGGGACGAACGTGGCCTTTTGACTCATAAGGTGCATAGAAAGGCTACACACACCGACAGGTACCTGCAAGCTGACTCGCACCATCACCCTGCGCATTTGTCTTCGGTGCCACGCGCTCTCATCAACAGGGCTTTACGGCTCTGTGACCCGCAGTACGTGCAAGGCGAGCTGCAGCATGTAAGGCAGGTGTTAGAGATGAATGGGTACAGTTGGAGACAGAGTCAGCGGGCGGCAAGTGCGAGCACGTTACGGCGAACACATACGGTCGAGAGAGCGCCTGTTTTCTTGCCTTTCATTAAAGGGGTAACGGATACCATTGGACGCCTATTACGCCGTAGGTTTAGCATGAGGACAATTTTCCGCCCCCACACAAAGGTAAGGCAGGTGCTGCGCTCTCCTAAAGATAAGGACCCACTGGGTAGCCCGGGGGTATACGAGATACCTTGTGACTGCGGTAGAGCGTATGTCGGTGAGACTGGAAGGAATGTCTCCACGAGGTTGTCGGAACACATACGAAGCGTGAAGAACATCGACACCAGGAATTCCGCAGTGGCAGAGCACGCGTACGATACCGGCGCGTCCCATTTTATACGCTTCGATAGAGCAAGGTTGTTGGTACGGGAGAAATGTTTTGTACCACGCAAAGTTCTCGAGGCCATTGAAATCGGACGCCGCCCTAATTTCAATCGGGACGGAGGCTGGATATTGCCACCAGCATGGAAACCGGTTATACCTAATGTGAAGCAGAACATGTGTTTTGACAATCGTGTGGACACAGTGAGTGCAGTGTGCTTACCTCCATCGGTCGACACAATCGCGCTGCCAGAACTCTACACAACAACTACAGCAGCAGACTGCTCTGCGCCCCCCTCCCCCGTCCTATCAGCGCGCGCGCAGCGGGCGGAGCGGCGAGCGGCGCGTTCAGTTTGCGGAGTCTAGCCGTCGCGTGAACTCCTATACGCCTGAAGAGGGGCCTCCGATTGGCCCGAAACATGTCGCAGCAATAGCGATATAATAACGTGAGTACAACCGTATCTCAATTAATTATTTGCATATACATCAATGATGTAATTAACTGTTTTATAAATTCTAAAGTATTATTGTATGCTGACGATACCAAGATATTTTCTGTTGTGAAGTCCGAGGCTGATTGTGTCAATTTACAGAATGACCTTAACAGATTAAGTAACTACTGTTTAATTAATAACCTGTATTTAAACATAAAGAAGTGTTCAATTATTACTTTTACACGTAAATGCAATCCTATAATCTTTAACTATACCATTGGAAACCAGCCACTTACTAGAGTTACTGAGGTTAGAGATTTAGGTGTATATTTAGACAGCGAAATTCAGTTGGTGTCACACGTTGATAAGATAACATCTAAGGCTTACAAAATGCTAGGTTTCATTTTTAGGCAAAGTAAGGATTTCAAAAACCCTACGACGCTACTTCTATTATATAATGCATATGTAAGGTCAAATTTGGAATATGCATCTACAGTCTGGAGTCCTCATTTTTCAGTACACATTAATTCATTAGAAAGAATTCAAAAAAAATTTCTTCAACGTATGAAGTATAAGTTTCAGTCCTTTAAACCCGAGAATTTTGAGTCCCTTGAAGTGCGAAGAGAAAAACGTGATGTAATTTTCTTGTTTAAATTATTGAATAATTTAACTGACTCAGAAGAACTATTAAGCAAAGTCTCATTTAAATGTCCCACGTATCGCACACGTTCCACCGCTTTATTATCTGTCCCATTCAGTCGCAAAAAGTATGTCAACAACAAATATCTATCAAGAGCCTGCAATACATACAATAAGAAGTTTTCGAAAATTGATTTGTTCCAGCATAATTATAATAGATTTGTTTCTGCCATTAAACAAAATTAAAAAAAATTAAATAAAATAAAAGAAAAAGAAAATAATAATATTAACAAATTGAGTTAAATTATATCTTCCTTTTATACTCAACGTTAAAATTAAATTGATGTTGCCATTGTATAACGTTAAATTTATGTTGCAATTGTTAAGTTGTTTTGTGTTAAATTGTAGATTTGTATATTCATATTCATTTCCAAATTCTAAATTTGTGATTGAATACTTTACTTTACTTTAATCATGCATGTAAAACTATTTATTCCTGCTTGTTGAAGTCAACTTTTTATTTTTATTTTACTTGTATTATTTTTCGGAGCAAAGAATTCTGTAATAGCTATAAGTGGAAACTGTTTTGGCTCATGAGTTAACTATGTTTGTTTACCTTAATGTATTATTATGTGCTGTATGTTTCCCAAATAAATAAATAAATAAATAAATAAATAAATAAACTCTATAATACTCGATCTTCTTTGCTTCTTAGCACACCTCGGACACTGGGGATCAAATATTTGAAAGAGGCGCATTCCTAGCACACAGTCTTAGATCGTGTAGGTGAACGTACTATGCTTGTACGCGTGAAATTTAATATGACAGGTCGACTGTTCGTGTTATTGACAGGCGGTAACTGTGAGGTAACCGAGAGGGGGTTGGCGGCACTTTCAGCGGGGAGTGGGGGTGGCCATACTGTACGATAGTACTCTTTATTATACTGTGCTTCTAAACAAGTCTTATATGAGTACCAATTGTGGTAGGGGATAGTGAAAAAATAAGATCAGATCCCTCAGAGGCAACTAATATGGGCGTAGCGCAAGAATCGTCAGTATTTAACATACTTTTTTCACTTCTCCTTAACGACCTACCGGTTGCGATACAGGCTGCCAACATTTTAATGTACGCCGATGATGTTGCTACCATAGTTACTGCACCAACGTCTGAAAGTCTTCAGCGAGCCTTGAATGAAACGACAACTCAGCTGTCTCAATGGTTCGCATGGAATGGCTTAGCTTTAAATCTCAAAAAGACTCACGTTGTGCATTTTAATCTTTCGGGCCGCATGACCACGCCGTTGATAGTTCATAATTAATGGGAAAATACTTGAACAGGCATCCACGACTACTTTCCTATGTTTAAAGATTGATCAGGGCTTAAAATGGGAACAGCAAGTACATAGATACCGTGTGGTAGTCGGGGCAGTGCGTGCTTTGCCTTAGGTCGAGTTGCAAAGTCTGTGGCTCCAGAAGTAGCCCGGACATGCTATTTCGCCACTGTCCATTCATTAATACAGTACGGTGCGGAGCTCTGGGGACGTTGTGCTGAATGGGAGAGGGTCTTTCGCTTTCAGAAACGAGCTGTCAGGATCGTTGCTCAGGTACCTGTAGACAGTAGACACTCCGGCCAAAGAACTCTTTAAAAAATAAGAATCCTTACACTCATTACACTGCCTGCAATAGTTATCGCCGCGCTACAAGTACATGTCAGCGGCCGCGAGTTCGCGGCCCATTCATTGGCGACGACCTTCGCGCGGCGCAATAATAGTTATTTGTATAATAGTTATTTATAGAATCATGAACTTGCGAGTTATTTATAGAATCCTGAACTTGCGAGTTTTTTAACACACGAGAAGTAAAATACATTTGCACCCGAGTGTAACACAAAACTTTTCCCCTCACTGTAGCGAGGAAACTATAACGCAAAAAATGCGTTTATCACTGCTTCCAGTAGTTCCACAGGTGGTAAATGATCTTTATTACTAGATTCACCTACTTTTATCAATTTTAAAGCAATTAATTTGACTTTATTCAAGGTCAAATTACTTTACCCACTAGTGGATAAAATGCGTTTTTACCCGCTGGTATTAAAGGACAAAACACGTGTTACCGAGCTAGTGAGGGGAAAAATTCAATGTTGGCTGCTCGCGTGCGGTCCGTTTGATAATGTAGGTAAGAATTTAGAATGGCGTCATTTTGTGAACATCAAAGGAGTGAGCCTTCTGTACTTGTACACATATTCTGTACTTCTGTACTTGTACATATATACATATATTCTTTTCATGAAGTATCAAAATGTAGCCTTGACATGTAAAATGGTACTAAGTAGTTAATGTAGGAAAAATAACGTTGTGTCGTCTACAAGCAAATAGTCCCGCTTTTGATGCTATCCAGAAGGACGCTTCGAATTTTGACGCTATAAAGATGTACATGCAAGCAATTTTTTTAAAGTTATTTTTAGAGACATACTTAAAACATTTATAGCAGTAATAAAACTTGGCTAAACTGCGAAATATTATCGTGTTATCTCGTCATATAATGGCAAAGTGAGACTTTTGACTGAGCCTCGACACATATATGTAATATATTATAATATGTATAATTATAGGTATATTATTATGTGTTTTTACTGTGTCGTAAAAACTACGAGTTAGAAGCGGAATTTGATGAACGAGATGTAATTAAATTTGTTTTATGGCTATGTCAAGATTCAAGATTTTAATGCGTTCTCCTTTTTTTGTGACTCACGATGAAAATGTTTAGTTGTTATTTATTTATATACTCACTAGCTTTTGCCCACAGCTTCTCTCGCGTTAAATTCGCTCCATACAAACTTCACCCCCGCCCCCATTTTAGGGAAGTGGGGGATTAGAAAGAGACAAAAAGTAGCCTATGTCACTCTCCATCCCTCCAATATCTCCACTTAAAAAATCACGTCATTTCGTCGCTTCGGTTTGCCGTAAAAGACGGACAAACAAACACACACGCCTTTTGTCACTTTCTACCACAGAAGTTAAAAAAACAAAAAGATTGTATGAAGGATCAACGTGTGAACAACCACCTAATGCTGTGGGATAAATGTGACATATTAAATTTATGCAATACACGTGTAAGTATTTAGATACCTAACCTTTTAATTAAGCCATAAAAAGATTGAACCAAGTCCTTATTTACATAATATAACTTCTTGATTATAGAATTCGCCCGTAAAAGTAACAATGGCGATGTAAATTGTAAATAACGGCGTGTTTTACGGACACATTAAATTAGACAAGCAAGTGTACTTAATAACTTATTAAGTAGTAATATTGTCATGTAATTGCAATATTAGTATTTTGTAGAAATTACTAATGAGACATTGAACCTTGAAGAAAAGAACCTACATCCATCTTAAAGGCCGGCAACGCGGCTTCAACTCTTCGGTTGTTTTGGGTGTCCATGGGTAGTGTTACTATCAGACGACCTCTGTGCTCGTTTGTCTCCTATCGCGTAGAAAATTTTACATAATAAATTAAAACCGGCCAAAAGCGTGTCGGGCCACGCTCAGTGTAGGGTTCCGTAGTTTCCGTATTTTTCTCAAAACTACTGAACATATCAAGTTCAAAACAATTTTCCTAGAAATTCTTTATAAAGTTCTACTTTTGTGATTTTTTTCATATTTTTTAAACATATGATTCAAAAGTCAGAGGGGGGGGGGACGCACTTTTTTTCCTTTAGGAGCGATTATTTCCGAAAATATTAATATTATCAAAAAACAATCTTAGTAAACCCTTATTCATTTTTAAATACCTATCCAACAATATATCACATGTTGGGGTTGGAATGAAAAAAAAAAAATCAGCCCCCACTTTACATGTAGGGGGGCTACCCTAATAAAACATTTTTTTCCATTTTTTATTTTTGCACTTTATTGGCGTGATTGATATACATACTCGTATTGGTACCAAATTTCAGCTTTCTAGTGCTAACGGTTACTGAGATTATCCGCGGACGGACGGACGGACGGACGGACAGACAGACATGGCGAAACTATAAGGGTTCCTAGTTGACTACGGAACCCTAAAAACAAACAAAAACTAAAATAAAAAGTAACACAGAAATCTTTTCTATTGCAGATAAATTTGATTTCTGTACAAACTACAATTTGTACCAGCATTCACCAACTTTTATTTATTGTTTATTGGGGTTTTTATCATAGCACTACATCGTCGACAAATTTTCCTGACCATTCATTAACCGTATTGCGATGAGATAAAGTGTGAAATATAATAGCGACGCTGTCGTGGCTGTGATTTAGTGCTTAACCGATAACTTTTGAGGGTTAGAGGGGTCACTTCATATAGTCGTCCAAGAAAGTGGTCTACCACTTTTGACAAAAGTTTCTGCGAGCTCTAACGATCGCTAAGGTTGACTTGACACGTGGCATGACGTAAATATCATAAGTATATAGAGAGAAAAACGGTCACTGACATAATATTATTGCAAGGGGAAATCGACCTTGTTGTCTCATGACGTTCAAACGAACCTCAACCGTACCACACCACCACCACCACATTTTTGGTTGACTGTACCTTTAGAATATTCTCAGGCCCCGTAGCCGAATGGCATTTCTGCGACGCCACCGAAATGCCGCAGAAATGTAGTCGGGCTCTGTCGCGCCAATACGCAAGAGCGATAGAGACAGATAGCTACGAGAGAGATATTATCGTGAGCGTTTGTGAGTGTTTGGGCATTCGGCTACGCACACAGGTCTTATAATCTCTTATAAGGCACTTTAGCCCTAGTGGAAAGTACTCATGTAATATATCTACAGGGTGATTTAGAAGACGTGAGCAGAACTCCGCGTGCGCATTTAGTAGGTTATAAGCACATACAGAAAGGAAGAGTATCTGAAGAGTGTCGTTTTCTTTCAACCCCTTAATTGCCAAGAGTGGCAATGAGACTTTAGTAGTTTCATGTGCTCTGCTTACCCCTTTATGGGATACAGGCGTAATTGTATGTATGTATGTACTAGCTTTTGCCCGCGGCTTCGCTCGCGTTAGAAAGAGACAAAAAGTAGCCTATGTCACTCTCCATCCCTTCAACAATATCCACTTAAAAAATCACGTCGATTCGTCTCTCCGTTTTGCCGTGAAAGACGGACAAACAAACAGACACACACACTTTCCCATTTATAATATTAGAATGGACGTGTACATAAAAAATACTACTTTAATTTGTTTTCTGTGTTTCTAAGCAATCGTTTTGTACCAGAACTTGTGAGATTAACGTTGATCTCGTCTTGCGGCTTTACCGGATATATTAAATTATTTAAACTCTATAGACTCATATTAATTTTATATTAATCGGAAATGCATGCAAACAATGCACATTCCCGATTAATATTAAATTAATTTAACACTAAAGATAGTTATGACGTTAAATCTGGGAGGCGCTGATTTTTTTTCTTTTATTTAAACAGCGCAACCACAAAGCCATGACGGAAAAGAGGGGAGGCCTTTACGCATCAGTGGAACACAATACGGGCTTAAAAAATTATAGCTAGTCAACCATGAATCTCGGGACAGGTGACTATACCTACATATGGACCCCCTACATCTAGCGTCTCGCGAGCGTAGCATCGGGCCAACTGTATGGCAAAGCCTGACGCTGCGTCTTTTTATATATAGTTGGCCCGACGCTACGCTCGCGAGACGCTAGATGTGGGGGGACCCTAATTTATTTTGTCGATGCACTCCTATGACAGGAAGTCTGAAAGGCTCCAAAGGGCTCGTTTTACAACTAAGTACTTTATTAACTTAATTCTGCCCCGGCTTCCTGGGTACCTAGCCAACTTCCCAATAGCTTACGTTCATAGCTAGCTCCCTCTATCGCTCTTTCGTAGTGACGCGAAAGAGCCAGACTGAGTTTCGATCGCCACGTACAGCATGGCAAAAAGAGAACATATGGATTTATTTTTTTAGTATCATAGCAACACTTACTGATCTTATACACAAGTGACTATATAGGTAATTTATTTACAACTATTAATATAACAATAAACACACAACAACAAAAAAATAAATTAAAGCTATAAACGAAATAATAGACGTAGCTCGGAAAGCGGCTAAGTTGAAGTGGAACTGGGCTGGCCATCTCTGCCGAATGCCGGACGACTTGTGGGCCAAGATAACCACAGAGTGGGAGCCCCACGAGTAAAACCGGGGATCCGGCAGACCACACCGGCGATGGCGGGATAACCTGGACTCATTTTTGATTGGCTGGCCAGAAATAGCACTAGACAGAGAAGATTGTAAAAGAGGCCCAGCAGTGGGACACAGTAGGCTCTTAATAATAATAAAACTAAATATAAAAAATCTCACCTAGAGAACCGACCTCTGGAAGTGAACCCAGGATGCTGGCGGCGTTGCCCCTTTGCACCGCTAAACTTATTTTTGGGTAAAAGAAAGACTCTGCCCTGTAGTCCCCCGAAGTGACTCAATAGTTGCCACATACAAATACTCACTTGTCTCTGTTTGGCCCGATGGTTGACGGGTAGAGAATGCCATTAGGCATTAAGTCAGCCATTTGTACATTTTTGTTTTTTTGTATAATAAAGTTTAAATAAATAAATACAAAACGGTTTACATATACGTTGGCGCCCCTATTAATTTTTTCTCTTTTTTTCCGGGCTGTAATATCAAGGATTGTCACCTCGGCTACGCCTGCCCGGAATTAATTTTAAAGACCCGTCCCAACCCTCGATTTGTCTACGTAAGTGTGACACGGTATGCATAATCGCTTTATAATTGGATGCCATTTAATCCGGACAAATTTCAATTAAAACTTTAAAAACAAAGTCGTGGTTTTAAACGGGGAGAGAATATTAAACAGCCTCCTGAAGAATTTACTCTGAAACAATTTATTTCAGAGTGTCAATATAATTGATATTCATAACATTTCTGAATTTTCTTATAAGCTAACTTTTCACTTATTTTTAACAATAATCACGAGGAAGTCTCAAGAAGAAAAACCTGGCAGGATCGCCATGTATTAACTCACCAAATATGCTGCGTGCAACCGCATTGACGTTTCAAAAACTTTTTTTTGTATTTGAGTGTCCCACTGCTGGGCAAAGGCCCCTCCCCTGGCTCTCCATGACTCCCAATTCTCCATTTCCTCCGGCCAGTTCTTCAGAAAGATGTCAAGATCGTTTCGCCATCTTTTCCTGGGCCTGCCCGCTTCTTCGTCGGCATCCACTTTACTGTGCAAGTCTCTCGCAATAAATTATGATTCAAAAATAGGTACTTACTCAATGTCACTAACACGTGTTTTGAAAATTTTGTTTGTCGGTTTATTATATTTTGGCTGTCTACATTAACATGTACTTTGCGACACGCCCGCCATTGTCAGTAACTTTGTTTACGTTTAAATCTATTTTTATGCAGTTTTTACCTATTAATATAATAATTATTCTTGAAAAACGTTCAGAAATATTTTTTTATGAAATAGGCGGCAAACAAGCAGACAGGTCGCTTGATGGTATGCGATCACTGCTGCCCATGGACACCTGAAACACCAGAAGTGTTGAAGGTGCGTTGCCGACCGTTAAGATAATTAGGTATTTAAAATTTAAGGCTAAGAAGGCTAAGAAGTTTGTGTGGGAATTGGGTCGGCGGCTTAGAGACAGGGGTTGCGATCCTCGTTCCGGATCGTACCTGGTCCAACAAATTTCCCTGGCTGTACAGCAGTAAAAGGTTTAATAGAAAATGCTCCCAAGCTGTTTGAAATGGTACAACACAATGTGTAATGAAAATGGTTTTCTTTATAATTTCTACAAAAAATTAAAGATGTCCTTTAATTTCTACAAAATTATTTCTACAAAAAATTAAAGAAGACCTTTTAAGAAAAACTAAACATACCCATTTTATGCTTTACTCCCCTCCCCGTGCGTAGCCGTGGTGGAAAGCTACTAGGTAACTACCTAAGGTCAATTCACTTTTACTTGTCCAATCATGTGAACAAACTTTGCTGGAAAATACTATTTCACTTTTCTCTCGAATTACACATTAATCATCACTTAAAAATCTTAAAATGTTATGTATGTATGTATGTATGTAAACACTTTATTGTACATAAGACAAGTTAGGACATAGAAATACAGTATAGTTATGGTGTACAAAGGCGAACTTATCCCTATAAGGGATCTCTTCTAGTCAACCTTTGAGCGAATTGAGAGGAAAAAAGTAATAAAAACATGATAGACAAACGAACACTGTACAGAAAGAAAAAATAGTTCAATTCAATTATTACCCCAGTAATAATTAGAACATGCAGCCTATTATACCAATATATACAAATACATAAATATACATATATACCTTATATTTAAACAAATATATATATATATATATATACATACATAAATACAAATATATACAATATCATAATTAAATTAAATAATTAGTACTCAACCAGTACACAAGTCATTAGATAGCCATAACTTATGCAAATTCCTCTTGAGTGTTGCTACCGATTGGGACTGTCTAATAGACAACGGCAATTTGTTCCATAATTGTACAGCGCGCACTGTGAACGACTCCGAGTATGTCCGGGTCTTGTTAGACGGTACAGCAAGAGTCAGGTTTGCACTAGATCTCAAGCGATGACTACTACCAACTGCCAGGTATGTAAATCTCTCGGAGAGATATGGAGGAGAGGCTGGATTAAACAGGACATTGAAAAGCAATGTCAAAATGTGCACGTCCCTACGCCGACGAATCGGTAGCCAACCAAGCTGAGAACGGAACTCAGAGATATGGTCATACTTCCGTAAACCAAAAATGTAGCGGATGCATACATTTTGTAGGCGCTCTAGCTTATCAAGCAGTTCCTCCCTCAGGTCCAAAAATGCAATGTCACAGTAATCTAAAAGTGGTAACAAAAGGGATCGTGCAAGCGTCACCTTGGTGTGAAATGGGAGAAAGTTTTGGAGTCGTTTTAAAGAGTGGAGAGAAGCAAACACCCTTTTACTCACCTCAGCCGTATGCGCAGCCCATGAGAGCGTCCTATCCATGGTGATACCCAAATTCCTAACAGTAGAGGAGAAAGCGATGGGAATACCATCAAAAAGAATGTCGGGTACCACCATTTCCGAAAGCTCTCTAATATAATAAGGGCTACCAACAATAATTGCTTGTGATTTCTGTGCATTCACTTTCAAACCATAATTACATGCCCAAATGCGTATCGACTCAAGATCCTCATTCATTTGCCTGACAAGGGAACGTACATCATCAATAATATACTTAAAAAAAATTTAAATTAATGTTATTATAATATACTTAAAAAAAAGTCACAAAGTATTGAAATCTATAAAAAAACCATTGAAAAATATCATTTCTAAAAAGATTTTCATCAATAATTACAATGACGAACGGATGACATCAAAAACTCCTGACATTACGAAGTCTAGGTTGTCTACGAATCGTAATGTTGGGATGACAACTTATCATTATGAACGATCGATATTAACATTTGAGTTTGTATAGCTTGGAAAAAATGCGTTGATATAAAATACAGTAATTTATCTGAATTTTTAACCGACTTAAGTATTAGTAGATAAGGTATATTATACTCGTCAATATTGTTGACTGAGTACCCACAACACAAACCTTCTTGAGCTTACCGTAAACACACCTCGGACACTGGCGATCAAATATATGAAAGATTTGCGTTCCTAGCACAAAGTCTAAGTTCGTGTAAATAGGTGAACACGTACCGTGCTTGTATGAGTGAAACATCAGGTCGACTATTCAGGTTTTAGACAGGCGATAACTGTGAGGTAACCGAGAGGAGGTGGGCGGCACTTTCAGCGGGGCGCGGGAGTGGCCATACTGTACGATAGTACTCTTTATTATACAGTGCCTTAAGGCTTGGTCAATTTCAGTAAGGATATCCTATATTATTTTTATAACTGTTTGGAAGTAGCAGAAATCCACAGTAATATAAATTTACAGCACAATCACTGTTAGTACGAGTCCATAGACCACCGCTTAAATGTAACGAGTCCTGTGAGATCCATTTCGCCTCAAATGGTATCCATTGTGCCAGAACGCTTCCATTGTGGCTACATTAGACCGAAATGATTTTAATTGCGAAGTACTAAGTAACAATTATAAAAGCTCTATCTTTAATTTTTGTATTTATGTCTTTTATTTAACACAATTCCTCAGATTCGTTAGTCAGATCTGGGATACTGCATAACAATTTCCATTGTATTTCAAGTGAAACTCTCTTTCTTATAAAAGGAATTGGATGGGTACTACCGCTTATAATAATATGAGTTGTAAATTGTTATGCAATAGGCCCTTGGTCGCTGAATTAGTATCTCTGATGACAGGAACTGAACTGTTGCAAATGTAGTGTAGGGACACCTGGCCGGAAACACGCGAGTTGCCGATCAATGGATCAATGCCGCGTTCATTGAGCTATATTGTCTGCAGTTGGACCTGCAGGTTTAACCTACAGGGTTACTGTACCGGCGGCATTCAAATACTCCTCGAACATTCTTGTTTTCCTGCAGTCCAAGCAAGTTTGTGTTCGATCGATCATATAGTTTGTTTTCTTTCAGTATGTCTCTACGAATATATGCTATCGCGGTGCCAAGGTGTAGAATTCCTTGCCGGCATCTATATTTCCGAGCTCATAGAACCCGCACTGAGAAAAAAAAACAACCAGTCTTCATGTTCGTTCAACAAGTTTTTTGGTTAAAATAGCGCCTACGTGCTCTTTGGTTCAAACAACAAGTTAGATTTTGTTAAGTGTAACTAGTACATTCAACAAGTTACACGTGATGTGAATCAAAAATATATTTGAATCAACAAGTCAATTTTATAAAAGCAACATGTCACATATTGTTTTAAACATAGGTATAAAAATTTAGTTATGTGATGTAATCTTGTTATATTGGTGAACAATAAAGAATATTTGTATTGTATTGTATTGTATGTTTGGCTGATTCAATCAAATATCTTTTAACAAGTTTGACCTTGTTGTTCGAACAAATTCGACTTGTATCATCAATATGGTGATTTATTCTGTTTACTAAAATACTTTTGTTTCAAACGGATAAACCCGCAACAAGTCGAACTTGTTAAATTCACAATGCAAATTTCTCTCAGTGCGGAAACCTTCAAATCAAGGGTGAATAGGCACCTCCTGGATAAGCTCGCTCCATCGTAGGGCTTACCTTCGCCTCTGTCAGTCTATGGCCTTAACATTGTATATACTATATAATATTTAATTCGTCGTGAACCTTTTAAAATATGCTACTATTTACTGAAACTTCATAATTCATGTTGGTGACGAGGATAATTTTGGACATCCCTTGTGTCCTCTGTGGATTGACCCGACCCAAAAGAAACCTGAGTCACTCTGTGGTTTGTAAACTGCTAGAAAATATAGGTTATATGTTTTGCTAAAACAATTAATTGTTCAGTTATACGTTGTTGATTTATAAACATCAACGCACAAGTAAAGAAATAAAGAAGCACGATTTTTTATTTATTTAATCTTAAAAAAAAACGCTTCCATCGTCTGTATTCCCTTGCAAGTCAAAGCGGGTAATCAAACACTTTTCTTGAGTGCTGTCATTAATTCCAATAGTTTGAGGCTACAGTCAATCACTGGTCAGATTATAATATAAAAATAAAATACACGGTTTCAACTTGGTTTATGCGTCCGACGTCCGTTCTATCATAGATTTTATTTTTAGGGTTTCACCATTTTCAGTACAAGTACCCAGTTGAAAGGTTATGGACCTCATACGCTACAGACGTTCATTGGCATCCGGATTGCTATAGATATTAGGTACTTAATACGATAATAAGAGGGAGCGCTTTGTAGGTACCTAGCTTTTATATTGGATTTTTACAGTCAGTAAATATTAAAATAATGTTTATTAATGATGAAATGACGGACTATAGAGAGGCATGGGATCGGCAGAGCATGCTGTACCGATCCCAGATAAATGGCATGAGCGCAAGTAAATTATGATTTGAATATTAAGTAATTCTGTCCTGGGTGGCTAGCCGAATGGCACAATCGCTCACGAAACGCTCACGAAACGAAGCGCTAGTAGATATCTATCTCTATCGCGCTTGCGTATTGGCGCGACAGAGCCAGCGGCGTATCGCTTTCGTTTGGCGTCGGAGAAATGCCATTCGGCTACGGGGCCTGAGACTCCTGAGGCACACACGGAAACAAGGTATAATATTAACGATGGTTATATTATAAGAAAAATTGCGACAAAAACATTTACGTCTTATTTTCTACTGTTTTCAGTTTCGATACTGGTAATCTGCATAACATAATTCATGCATTATATTATCCATTACTTAATATTATAAAAAGGAAAGTGTATGTACCTATTTGATTGTCCGTCATTCAAGGCAAAATGAAGCGACAAATTGACGTGATTTTTTAAGTGATGATAGTTGAAGGGATGGAGAGTGACATAGGCTACTTTTCCTCTCTTTCTAAACCTCCACTTCTCTAAAACGGGGAGTGGAAGTTTGTATGGAGCATTCCGTAATTTTCGAATTTAATGCGAGCGAAGTCGCGGGCAAAAGGTCTACATAAATTTAATAGCTCATGATGCTGCTGAAAAATCTAAAGTGCAAAATTTTGTGACCAAGATAAATCTTTGGCAATTTCTTTCCTCACAAAATTCTCTCGGCGCGTCATATTACCCACCTTCAAATTTCCCAGTTTCAAGTCCTACCAACAGACCTTATATCATGACAATAAGGTGTACGTATTTTCG
Source organism: Leguminivora glycinivorella (assembly GCF_023078275.1). NCBI lineage: Eukaryota > Metazoa > Arthropoda > Insecta > Lepidoptera > Tortricidae > Leguminivora > Leguminivora glycinivorella. The sequence continues at coordinate 6,147,933 of NC_062971.1, forward strand.
GTCTACAATGTTCTAAAGCTTCAATTTGTTGACGTCACGCCGTTCAAGGGCTTAACTGGCTCAGATTTCCCGCCGGGCAACGACATGAGAAAACGTTCCCACCCTTTTCATTAATCATTGGATATGGAATGTACGTGCATGTCTGTCCTGCCTATATAATAGGCTAGTTTCCTACTAGTCAAATCAGCTTCTTTTTTAGAACTGTCAAAACGATTTGCTCATATGGAATTACTATGAAATACTGAGGAGTGACGTCACGTTCAATTCGTTTACTTTATACCCTTCTCTTTGACTTATTAAATAGAAATTATGGTTTAACATAATTACTGTCCATATATTTCTTCTAATTATGTGGTACTTTATTTCGTGCACTGCATAAAATATTTTATTTTAAGTATAGGAAACTAGCCTATTATGTGCCTACTGTATCTGATCTTGAAGTACCTTTTCTTATGGCGTTATTCATCGACGCTTTATTAGACCCTGTGGACATTATCAATGATTAGACTGAATTAAGGTTTTTTGGTCATAATCAAATGACTTCCGAATTTTTTTCTTTAATTATCATGCAATATGAAGGTGTAAGACCGTGCAAAAGCACTGGTGGCTTGGCGGTAAGACCGTGTGACTTTCAATCCTGTGTTCGTAGCCCATATGCACAAACGCTTCACGAAACGCTCACGATAATATCCCTTTCGTAGCTATCTATCTCTATCGCTCTTGAATATTGGCGCGACAGAGCCAGACTACAAATCGTTTCGGTGGCGTTTCGCGTCGCAGAAATGTCATTCGGCAATGGGGCCTGAGGTCACGGGTTCGAATCCGGGCGATCGCGCGATGGCGCGCTGTCCTACCGTGTTATAAGTATAAGTTACATAACATTTTATAACAGGTGCCGTAGCCGAATGGCATTTCTGCGACGCGAAGTGAAAACGAAACGTCGTGATAGGTAGTCTGGCTCTGTCGCGCCAATCCGCGAGAGCGATAGAGATAGATGTCTACGAACGTTTCGTTTCTTGAGCGTTTGTGCCATTCGGCTATGTACCCTGGTGTGAGGGCACCGTAACAGATCCGTTTGGTTCTGTATTTGATTGGTTAACCAACGAATGCTGTACTTACCCATTATGTACAAATTATTTGTTTACATTTTATGTATGTAAATACCTAAAATTACAAAGTATAATGACGGAAATAGTTTGGCAGACTATGACGATAATGATAATTTCATCGTACAGTTGAATAAGTAAAAGAGCTCGAAAATAAAATACTAATAAATATACCGCTCTGTGGCCCAGTACTAATGATAAAGACAAATTCAATGTTTAAAAAAAAATATCTAAACGGGTTTAAAAAGGTAAAGATGAAAGATAAAAATAATATGATATTTGCTAGTCGCTTTTCGGTGAAGGAAAACATCGTGAGGAAACCGGAGTGATTCCAATAAGGCCTAGTTACCCTTTGGTGGGCAGGTGAGATGGCAGTCGCTTTCTACGCCAAATCTTGGGATTACTTGTTAAAGCGGACCCCATGCTCCATGAGTACTGATGTTCCAAAATTCTGAATTTTTCACATAGGAACACTTCGGAATCTTTCCATACTTTATATGGACAATTGTATGGATTGAAACTTTCCATTTCATAAATTCAAATTCCCTTTATTTTTCGTAACAGTTTCGTGAATTTTTCAAAAAATTTAAGATTTTTTTTAGAAAGTTTACGCAACTTGCACATCACTATCCATGAGCCATGGCAAATTCTGGGATGACGCAAAGAGGATGATGATGAGATATAAATTAACGATGATGTAAGAAAGACCTTCATCAATAGCGAACCTCCCAAATGTAATTGGTACCCCGTGGATATAAAACACATTTTGGCCAATCAATTAGGTTGTTGGGCGAAATCATATTGGAGAAACCTTACACTGCTAGAGATATATAATATATTTTTTCTACTCGTCGACTTTAATCTGTCAATTAGGACACCACAGACTAAACTATAAGTGCTGTCTTTTCAGTGTTAGATAGTCTTTGACACTTAGTCAACTATAATATTTCATTACAGTTCACTTTTAGTTATCTGTAATAATTTCAAAAATAGAACTTCATATAAAGTTCTTTACTAATTTGCGATACCTGGCAAATTGTTCTGCATCTGAAACACGTTTATTTTAGTAGTAGTAGTAATACACTTTATTGTACAAAAATAACACATAATAACAGGAAAGAAATAGGACACACACATCATTTGTACAAAGGCGAACTTATCCCATTAAGGGATTTCTTCCAGTTAACCTTAGAGCCGTTAAAGGAGAATTGGAGACGGTAGACTTTCCTAAGCTAAGCCTATACCTAACCTACAAACTATAGCAATATAGACGTTATATCATATAAATAAATACGTTATACATATAATACAGTTTTATGACTGGCCTACATACATACACAAACCTACCTAACCCTAATTTTAATTTTATTAAAAGTCAAAGTTATTTCATTAATTTCTATAAATAAATGCGACGTCGTCTAATGAAAACGTGGAGTGTCCCGTAATATTATTCTCGTACTTGAATGTAGGTATTAATAAATTTTAATTCAAAGTAAAACTTTTTTAATAACGCTTTAGCAGCCTTAAAGGTTAAAAGTTTGTTGTGTTGTGATGTGATGATATTTTGACGACCGGTCTGGCTCAGTCGGTAGTGACCCTGCCTGCTAAGCCGCGGTCCTGGGTTCGAATCCCGGTAAGGGCATTTATTTGTGTGATGAGCACAGATATTTGTTCCTGAGTCATGGATGTTTTCTAATATGTATATAAGTATGTATTTATCTATTTAAGTATGTATATCGTCGCTTAGCACCCATAGTACAAGCCATGCTTAGTTTGGGGCTAAGTTGATCTGTGTAAGGTGTCCCCAATATTTATTATTATTATTTATTTTATTATCTATGTCTTTGACATTAATTAGATATTGTTTAATTGTTTATTTTTAAAATTATTATCAAATTATTTATATTCTTGTAGGTATTTGACGATCGTAATACGAATTCTTGTAGATTGACATGCAATTTACTGTAATTTGTATTATGAAATAAATTAATCCAATTTAATCTAATGTCGCAGAGAAATGGCCAAAACAGAGATTTGGTCACCCAGGATGTCATAATGGCAAATCCATTTCATCATTTCTATATACGCGTTATTTCACGAAACTCCCAATTTTGCTCAACGATTTCGTTTTTCAGGCATAGCACACTAGTTAAATAAACTTTATCGCATCGGTGCACTGAGAGAAAGTATTCTGAATTTGACAAGTTCGACTTGTTGCGGGTTTATCCGTTTTAAACAAAAGTATTTTAGTAAACGGAATAATTCACAATATTGATGATACAAGTCGAATTTGTTCGGACAACAAGATCAAACTTGTTAGAAGATATTTTATTAAATCAGCCAAACATATGATCAGAACAATACGAGTATGTGTCATGATGCTTTTATAAAATCGACTTGTTGATTCAAATATATCGTTGATTCAAACGACAAGTAACTTGTATAATGTACTAGTTACACTTAACAAAATCTAACTTGTTGTTTGAACCATAGAGCATAGGCGCTATTTTAACCAAAAAACTTGTTGAACGAACATGAAAACTGTTTTTTTTTCTCTCAGTGTGGGTAGTACAACATTCGTTGGTTAACCAACCAAATACAAAACCAAACGGATCTGTTATGGTGCTCCCATACCAGGCTGTTATAAACATTATATGTGAGTGTGTTTAGTAAAACGTCCCACTTTTTCGGTTACCATTAAGGCGACATTTACTACATTTATCTTTAAATGAATAAACTGATAAGGCGGCTTTGTAGCAATCGACAGTGGGACGTTTTCCCGTGCACACTCACATATAACTTATTTAACACGGTGTGACTGCGCACGTTGAACGAACATGAAAACTGTTTGTTTTTTACCCCAGTGTGCATCCCTATCGCACTTACTAATAGTGCGAAAAGGACGGCCTGGCGTTATTTCGTTTATCACGCGACCATGCTTGCCTGCTTAGTTAGTAGGGCCGTAGGGCAACGTAAGCATACATAGCACCCGTTTCGTTTATCACTTAAGCTCAAGCACGCAGAACGCTGACGTAATTCACACCCCGAGATAAAAAATAGGCCTAATCTTTTGAGTAGCCTATTACTCAACTTAATTGTGAAAACGTCTGCTTGACGTAGCGTGAGCCTTTCAACTTTTCAGCTGGCGTGTGGGAGTAACGTGATAAGGTTTTTGTTAATATCCAGTCTGACCAGACTTATGTGACAACGATTAATGGAAACGTGCCATACCTCCTTAAATCTATAATTTCCATACCTCCTTGAAGCTGTGTAATAGTAAATTGTGTATTAAGGGCGGAAAGTGAAAATTACATACTCGAGTTATTAAAGCCGTCGGCGTCGGGCTTCAAATAGCCTCTCGTTCGTAATCCTTCAGCCGCCGCGTGATATACACAATGCTTTTCATCACACTAGCGAAGTAATAACCAAATAAAAATAAAAATAAATATTATAGGACATTCTTACACAGATTGACTGAGCCCCACGGTAAGCTCAAGAAGGCTTGTGTTGTGGGTACTCAGACAACGATATATATAATATATAAATACTTATATACATAGAAAACATCCATGACTCAGGAACAAATATCTGTGCTCATCACACAAATAAATGCCCTTACCGGGATTCGAACCCGGGACCGCGGCGCAGCAGGCAGGGTCACTACTGACTGCGCCAGACCGGTCGTCACCAAATGTATTGAAATACCTACGCTGACACGAACATACGTCCACCATCTTGTAATTTTTGACAGGTCGTGGAAAACCCTACCCAGGTACTTATTCACTTTACCGACCTAGGGCGGTAAAATAGCTCATTCCTTATCAATATGCAGGCATGTAATAAGTGTAATAACACATGAAAAAAAAAACCGGCCAAGAGCGTGTCGGGCCACGCTCAGTGTAGGGTTCCGTAGTTTTCCATATTTTTCTCAAAAACGACTGAACCTATCAAGTTCAAAACAATTTTCCTAGAAAGTCTTTATAAAGTTCTACTTTTGTGATTTTTTTCATATTTTTTAAACATATGGTTCAAAAGTTAGAGGGGGGGGACGCACTTTTTTTTTCTTTAGGAGCGATTATTTCCGAAAATATTAATATTATCAAAAAACGATCTCAGTAAACCCTTATTCATTTTTAAATACCTATCCAACAATATATCACACGTTGGGGTTGGAATGAAAAAAAATATCAGCCCCCACTTTACATGTAGGGGGGGTACCCTAATAAAACATTTTTTTCCATTTTTTATTTTTGCACTTTGTTAACGTGATTGATATACATATTGGTACCAAATTTCAGCTTTCTAGTGCTAACGGTTGCTGAGATTATCCGCGGACGGACGGACGGACGGACGGACGGACGGACAGACAGACATGGCGAAACTATAAGGGTTCCTAGTTTACTACGGAACCCTAAAAATGGACCAGTTACATTTGTCCCCTAGTCGAGATTTGCCCCGCTGTATAATCTAATGTAGAAACAAGCCCATATTTTCTCACTATAGCCGTGACATGCGTTTATCGCCCAAAAACACTGGCTGCCAATGAAACAAGTAGGTAAATTATAAGTCAACCTCCCTCCCTTGAAGCAACACAAATGGGTTAATAGTATGCAAATTCTACCCTTTGCTCGAAATAAGGTTTAAAAGGATCGAGTCTGTCCACCGTAATGTAACGGGCCAATTCATCTTGCCTCGCATGGGAATAAAAAGCGACTGTTATACTGAACGCCAGGTCACGCGTCACGCGTTTGATGCAAAAGACGTTTGAAATTCTTATTTCAAAGAATAGCCAGTGTTTTTGAAATTTAGGAAAGTGTAAAATTAAAATAATTCTTGATTTTTCTTAAGAACTAATCCAATGCGGGTTGGATTCACGATTAAGGAAATAACTTAAGTTACTTTTATTTAGTTTCGAGTAGGTACCTAAATTATGCGTACATAATCGTACAAACTTATTACTTTTTACAGTTTTTACTAATTCTCGGTCTAGTATTGTTAATTTTAGCAAAATATATGGAATTGAGACAAAAACTAAGTTGTATCTGTAATTATATTTAACTTCTAATTATTCTTCGTCACGCACGAAGATTTTTTAAATCGTATTACTATTACAGATCATATCAGGGTTTAATGCCATATGTGCCGAAATTACCATGTAAATCGCCATTTTATTCACAAGAAGCAAAAACTTCAATACTTTTTTGGTAATAACTGTGCGGCTTCAAATAATCGTTGGGAGAACTTTAGAGGTCAACTCTTGTCTAGGTTATTAATATGGATTTTCTCATTCTACCTAACCCTAGAATAACTGCCGTCAGTATTGAAACGAATTATTTAATTTATTTATTATTATTTATTTATTTGAAAACATATTTCAATGACATTACAGATAAATCCAATGCGTCATGAAATTAAATAATGCAGGTGAGACACATAGAGAGCGCCCTACTCGGTGTTGCGACCCGTAGACCAGAATTAACCGGCTCTTGCAGTGCCACACAGAGTCTTTCGAGGCGCTTTGCGTGTCTTGTTTTTTCTTTCCACCAGTGTGAATCCCTCCTTATCCACACTTGCTCGGGAAGACTTCTTGAGTGGGGCCTGTTCATCACACACCTCGTTCGTTTTTCCTCCAAATGCAAATACGGCAATTAAGTTCGATATAAGTAATCAGGCTACCGTATTTACTTTGAATAAGACTACCTATATTCTAAAAAAATTAATGGAATTTTCAAAGAGAAAACGCATGCAATATAAGTGTGCTCGTACATTATACGAAATGATTGCCGTAGAAAGGTTTTTGACTCCACGGTATGTCATTGAGCAAGGGCAAAGTATAATGGCGTGATAAAGTCAGGCTTCAATGACCGCACTAAGCAATTTTTTCCGATTCGTTGAAATGTTCGTGTAGGTTCATTTTTCATCACGTTGAAAATAAGGCTAGATATTCTTCAAATGTTGCTTTTTTCTATGAAAGATGCAAGTAGTAAGAGATGCCGTTATACCGAATAAAAAAAAATAATTTGTCTTCCATTAATTCGATCGTAATTTTTTATTTCTCTTGATTTATTTTTTCTAGTCCCATAACCCTTTAAATACGAGCTGATATGATCGTGACCTTGTTAACATATAAATGTCAATTTTAACATATGTTGTCTGTAGTAAAAAAATACGATCAGACAGGTCTTCGACAGACAATGATGTACTTAAGAGTAGGTACTCGTATGTCTGATCTCCTTTCTTCCTATATCTCTATCTTAATTTAATAGTAGGTAGGTTGTCGTTGTTTAATTTCTGAAATTAGAATGTATAATTATAATACTTATTAAGACCGTTAAATATCCGCAGATTTCTATACTTTAAATATCGTTTTGATTATCCAACCTTCACCTTCGCAAGCCATTGTTTTTCTCAAGCATTCTCAAGCTTTTTTTGTTTAGCTCGTAGGCTTTAAAAAAAAAGATTCTCAACGGCCCTCGTAATACCGCGATCGTGATCCCATGGGCTTATTTTACGTAATACTTTAATACCCTTTTTACGATGTTTAGAAACTTTTACAGTGCTTGTATTGTCTTCGGTCTTCGATAGTTACAATAAATGCAAAACTAAGAGATTTAATCCGTTTCCATAACATTGATTTATAATATTTTGCTTACAATTCAGAAACTTCTGATTACAGTAAAATGTTCCCAAATTTAATATCTTCAGCCGTTTTTATCTATTCAGTTTTAGCATAGTTAGGGGATTATTGTTAAAGGCGTTTGACTTGTAAAACATATTCATGAGAAAGGGGTAAATATGAATATATAAAATACACAAATAAAAGAGCTTTGAAAAGTTATATGAAATAGGATAGGACTGAGGATTAGTGAATGGTTATCGCGTTTTTAGTGGCTGAAAAAAAAAACTAAACATAAACGTTCAATAAAGTTATCAAGCCGAGTGATAGAATAGAGCGAGAGATAAATGGGCGATTCTCAGAGATGACGTTCGGTGCCTGATTTCGGTGCCGATTTTTATTTACTACTTTTTTGATATGTCAGTCAATTTACTGAAATCTAGCCTAAATATAAAAAATATTGGTGGTGGAGGCCTCCATTAGAACCTTATAGTTTTTGAGAAATCTGATATTTTAAAATCACCGAAATTATGTATGGGCACTGTAATCAATTTGCACCACCGAATTCATTTTTTTACACATTAGTCCACATTTCAACTTTATTTATGACTTATTATTCAATTTATTGATATTTTCATGTTAATTCGATGACAGTTTATGTAAGAAGTTTAATAATAGCGTAATTTTACCAAGTTTAACATGATAATATCCTGATCATTATCTAATAGTGAATTTTGTACCCATAGTACGACTTTATTTGGTTACAAACATAGTTTTATGGTTTTATAGAGTATATCCTACTCTTTAAGTAAGAAATTATACTGTATAATGCACAATAAACCAGTTTACAACGTGGCAATCGAAGACGGTGGCCACTTTTTTTGATATCGGTGGTCAAAAAATCCACCGAAACCACGGAAATCAACACCACTGATATCAAATTTTAGCGCTTTTTGGAGATAACTGCAATAGCATGCATGATACAGAGGAGGTGTCATAATGACGAAATAACATCTGTTCAAGGATTTATTTGTGTCTTGTATAACGACAAATGGATTAAAACTGTGGGAGTAAATTGAACCACCGAATCTTAAAAAACATGAGACCAAACCCAGCGAATGACTGAGAAACCTTTAAAAAGTCCCCTTTATAAAACGGTACTGCATCCCTTCTACACTGAGTGGTTAAAACATAGCTAAAACATACTATATGTGTGCCACTGCCTCCAAATTTGTCTTTACTCGATGAGTTTAGCTAACATATTATTTTTATGTAGAAAATATGATAGGTTAACTAATACCTTATATGTGAATATCTATAACAACTGCGAACAACAACTCCATCTTGAGTAATGATTTTTTGTTTTGCAAATTCTGGGTGCGGGACACGCCCACCGAAGGTCATTTTTAGAATTTAACATTTTATTTCTTATATTAAACAAATAATAAATAAATAATTTAATAGTGTACCAAATAGAACAGAGGCTATAGATTGTCCCTGAATTAATTCAGATTTTTAGAACAGTCCGTTCTGACGTTTTTTGCCCCGGACACGTAAAAACGCGCCTCCTGAGAAATGCCCAAATATGAATAAGAGGGTAAGTATTTTTAAATTAAGGATAATTTAATGGATAGATGGGTCATTGTTATAGTTTTTTTTGTTTTGGAAACTAATGAAGCGTGAATTTAAAGGTATGTATTAGTATTCAATTTTAATACAGGCTGTGAATTGACATTCAAATTTTAATTCGCCGCGCTCGAGACGAAGATAATTGGACAAAACGCATTAATTATCAGCCAAAGCGATATCATCAATCGGCTGGGAAAGAATTTGGAGGGTAAAACTACAGAGAAGGAGCCTTGTAAGTCAACTAGCAACCCTACTCCCCAAACAGCGCTGCAGCGCCCCATGCGCCAAGCGAAACTGAAAGCCGCAGAAGTCATAAATAAAAAATCAAGCGCTGCCGCCGCTGCAAAGGTACGACTATCGGACGTCACATCAAAACCGTCAATAACCGAGGTAAGCCGAGCGGCGGACAGGTCGCCCGCTCCCTCCCTGACACACCGGTACCGAGCCGTGTGGCCACAACACTAGCGGCGAATACCGACCAGACGCTTAATGTGAGTACTATCAATACTAACTTGGCCCCGAACAATGAGGAAGAAGTACTAAAAGCAAGGGTGGAAACTGACGAATGGAAAAAGGTGAGCCGCAAGCGATCCAAGTCGAAACCAATATTGACGGGTACTGGAAAAATAGACAGCAATCTACAAGGAATTGCACGGCAAAAGTACGTACAGGCTTGGTCTTTCAGACCTGAGACAACCAAAGAAGATGTGCTGAAATATTTATTAGAGCGTGTGGAATCTAATGACCTAAGTGTCGAAAAAAGGTCTATTAAAACCGAAAAACACGCTGCATTTGTAATCGGCTTTCCAGAAAGCGTAGCTACGCAAATTTACACGCCGAGTTTGTGGCCCCACGGCGTTAAGATCGCGGAATGGTTCGAAGGGGAACTGGCGGGGCGCGCGGGGCGCATCCAGCCGACACTCCCACCGACGGCGCCTCAGCCGACCTGCGCGAGCGCACTCCCGCGCCCGCCACCACTCGCGCCGCATGTTAGCGCTAAACCGCATGATATGAATCATCATTTGACAGTATGCCACCAGAATATAGCCGCGCTAGAAAACAAAACACAACGTTTGGAAGTGCTCCTGCAGGGCGAATTAATGTGCGACATCCTTGCGATCACCGAACACTGGCTGCCTATAGGGAAGTTAAAATGTGTAAATATCGACGGATATAAGTTAGTGTCTTGTTATTGTAGGACAAATTCAGTGCACGGAGGCTCTTGTTTATTCGTGCGAGAAACGATAAAGTGCGTAGAAAATTCCGAGCTAGTAAAGTTAGCAACAGAAAGATATTGCGAAGTTTCTGCGATTGATCTAGTTGACTTTAATATTACAATAATCTGCATATATAGGACTAACTTAGTAAGCGTAGGTGACTTTCTTGATTGTTTTGGCCGGCTACTCGATAAAGTGACTGACTTAAACGTAAGCTGCATGATTGTGGGTGATATTAATATAAATTGTTTAGGTGATAAGAACGCGGATCAGAAAGGATGGTTAGATATGTTGGCTACCCATGGCATGGTGAATGAAGTTGACTTTCCTACTCGTGTTACTAAAACTACGTCAACTTGTCTAGACCACCTATATTCTAATTTAGGTACGGGGTCCGTGAGTGTTTCTCCAGTCGTCACAAACTTGAGTGACCACTTTGCCGTCCTAGCCAAGGTGCGAGTGAGAAACAAAAGCGAATCGCAAAGTAACCCTACCTTCGCTAGGAGCTTCTCATTGAATAATCAAGCTAATTTTACCGCGGCCATCGAAAGTGTTGATTGGGACAATATACTTCAAAAAAACTCAAATGCAACCAGTCTGTCAAATTCTATAATAAACATAATAATTAATAAATACGATATCTGTTTTCCGCTTAAAAAAGTCAATTTACGTAAGACGCAGGATTGTTCTTGGATTACTGAGGACGTCAAAATGTACAAATCGCTATTATTTGACATCTTAAAATTAAGTGATAGATATTCAAATGATAATATGATTATGGAATTAATACTTGACATGAAAATTCATTACGATAGGTTAATACTGCGTGCAAAAACTTACTATAATAATTTTATTGATGAATAAAAACAAATCCAAGGCTTTGTGGAATGTAGTAAACAAAGAACGGGGTAAGTATAATAGCTCGACACTTGACGTTACCGACGTGATATTGAATAAGGATGGAAAAAAATTTTCGACAAAGAAAGACGCGGTGAATGCCCTTAACATAGGGTTCCTAGGTGCTGCAGCGGCGTGCGGCGCGCCCCGCGCTGACGTCGCGCGCGCCCTGGGCAAGCTCCGCGCTGCGCGCCCGGCCGCGGACCGTTCTCTGTTACTAACTGCGTTTACCTATGACGAGGTGCTTCAAATAATAACGTCACGGATTCCGCCTAAACCATCCAAGGATGTGTATGGCGTCAACATGTTGCTATTGAGAATGGCCCCAGGGTCTCTTGCGGTGTGCTTGATGAAGCTATTTAACATGTGCATTTACGAAGGTCAGTATCCCTCTCCGCTTAAAATCAGCAAGGTCGCGCCACTTTTTAAAGGTAAAGGGAAAAGGGCGGACATGGACTCCTATAGACCCGTCTCAATAATCCCAGCAATAGCGAAGGTTCTGGAGAGGGGTCTCAGCAGTCGCCTCTCGACCTTTTTAGCCGTTACAGGTGCCCTGTCAGATAAGCAGTTCGCATATAGAGAGGGCCAGTCAACGACATCTTTGACTCGTGAGCTGTTAAAACGTGTCATGGACGCGAAGGAGAGAAAGCAGCAGGTCGCGGTCTTGTGCTGCGACCTCTCGAAGGCTTTTGATGTCGCAGATCATGGCGTGATTACTGAGAAACTGCGCTATTATGGGATAAATGGCTCGCCGCTATCACTGTTCGAGAGTATGCTGCGCGACAGAAGTCAGATAGTCGTAGGTGATGGAGGCAGAGTGAAGTCGGACCCTCTTGAAGCTTCGATGGGCGTAGCACAGGGCTCGTCGGTCTCCAACCTGCTGTTTTCTCTCCTCTTGAATGATCTGCCTGAGTCCATAGATACGGCCGAGGTGCTGATGTATGCTGACGACGTCGCCGCAATTGTCACGGCGCCGACAGTTGAAAGCATCGAGCAAAAACTGAACCAGACTACAGCACAGCTGGCTGAGTGGTTTGATGTGAACGGGCTATCTTTGAACCTTAAGAAAACTCATTACCTTGTCTTCAATCTTGCTGGTCGTACCACAAGACCGCTCACTGTCAAGGTAGGTAATGAGGTACTTGAACAGACCACCAGTACAAACTTTTTAGGGTTCGAGATGGACACATGCCTGGCTTGGAATCAGCACGTGGATAAGCTGTGTGGAAAACTGGGGAGCGCGTGCTATGCACTGGGCCGCGTCGCGAGGACGGTGTCTGCAGAGGCAACGCGCACCTGCTACTTCGCCACGGTGCACTCACTGCTGCAGTATGGGGCCGAGCTCTGGGGTCGTTGTGCGGACTGGGAGCGGGCGTTCCGCCTACAGAAGCGCGCAGTGAGAATAATTGCTGGAGTGCCCCATGATACCCACGCGAAGCCGCTTTTTATCAAGCTAGGTATATTGACACTGCCAGCAATAGTCATTCTGCGCGTGGCTTTATACATGAGAGCAAACCTGGCGTCATTCAAAACATTTGGAATGTTAAACTCATATGAAACGAGAAACGCTGATAAGATTATAGGTGTAGGCCGAAAGTTGACCAAGTCGTCTAAACTCACTCATGTCATGGGTCCCACCGTCTACAATAAGTTGCCTAAAAATATTATCGATGCTCCAAGCTTGAGCAGTTTTAAATTCCGCCTAAAGCAATGGCTTATTGAGCAATCATTTTATAGCTATAACGAGTTTATAGCGTATAAGGCATAACACATGTAAAAATACCTCTAACATTGTAATTTGGAATGAACGACTTAAAGCAATTGTTTGTAATAATTATTCATATATTATATTGTAGTTAATTACTACGAATTATTTATTGTTGACGTGTAAATTGGTTTTATAAATAAAATATTATGATTATGATTATTAATTATAGCAGTCAATGCAATACAAAATATCTCCCGCGTTCGCTATATTTTTCATACTTATTTTGTCTAACTATATTTTGTCCAAGAAAATCTCGCAGACCTTTAGATACCAGTTATAAAAGCGCATTCAGAACTAATTGCAGACTGTCTCCAGGATTAACCAGTTAGAAGTCTGACTGTGCAAATTGTTGCAAATGGTTACGATGAAACGAGCGAATTTCACCTCCAGGGATTTTGAGAAACGCTGGCAAAGCCACATTGTAATTGTGACTTGTGGATAACAATATGATAGTTGCAAGTTATAATAGGCTACTTGCATCCTAGTAAAAACTTTTTTTAAAGAACTGTCAAAACGAATTTGAACTACTGGCTAATATGGAATTTATATGAAATCGAATTGAATGACTTCATGGTCAACTCAGTTACTATATATATTTCTACTTGACTTATTAAATAGAAATTGGATTTAAAAATAATTTCTGTCCATGTTTTTTTTATAATTATCTGATGCTTTATTTCGTGCATGGTATAAATTTTTTTTATTTAACTACAGTCTAGTTCCCTATTGTTATTGATATGGTTTTATATGTGTATAATTCACTATTATGAATAATGTGATATTTTTATAATAGGATATTTGTTGTCCGAGTGGGGAAATTCATATTAGACATAGACAACTACATAGGAAGAACAAACCTAGTATTACTTTGATTTCTTCGACAAAACGTTTCTAACGCCGTGGCTTGCGTGGGCTACGGTCGCGCGATGGTCGCGCGACGGCGATGCGACGCATACGAAATCAAACCTTATTGATATGGAAGTATGAGACGCGACGGCGACGCCCACGCAAGCCACGGCGTTAATAGTTTTAATCAACATTCATCTAACTTCACAATTTGCTTACTCTCATATCGTTATTGTAGCTAGTATTCCGTATTTTTTTTTATTGCTTTATTATGACATATTTACTTTTTAATTTGATGATTATTATTGTTTGTATCAATTATTTATTATTTATGTTATTTTTATGTTTTTTAAGTTAAAATAACATGACGATCTTTTTGAATGATTCACGTGAATTGGAGACTATTTTTAATTTTTGAAAACGCTGAAAGTGAACGCAGCCGACGCGCGCGAAGGAGGGTAACATCCACCCGCCTAATTTTTCATCAATGCATGAAATAAATATCGGGAGCTCGACAAAAATCAAAAAGGTATCACGGTCTATTCTATAAGGCACGAATCATTCTATAAGGCACGACAGAGAGTAAGCGATTGTGAATTGTGACATTGGCTAAGTACCCTGACCTATGTTACGTCCAGATAATAGAATATCATGTTATAATTTGTTACACTGTGATTGGGTTATAATCTCGAAACTGTTTGATAAGCAAGTAATTATAACGAAGTAATACTTTTAACGACATTTATGTTTCATGGTTTATAAAGCTACAGCTATAACATAATTTAATAGTATTTTATACAATCGTGATATTATACAAAGCTTTTCAGTCAGCAAGCTTCGTGGCCTAATAGTACGGTACGAGAGTTCATCATCTTCATCATCAATGGACGGAAATATCATCATTCAAGTTAAAATTAATGTTAGTAGCGTCGTTCACCGTTGTATCAACATCGATTTACCTAGCAACCAATTGTTTGTAATAATGGTCTCTGACCCTTTAGCACAACTTGCCTTGTCGCGCGCGAGTCCATACATCTAGCGCGACTTCAAGTAAGGACTCGCGCGCGACAAGGCAAGTTGTGCTAGAGGGGCTGATTGGCCGATAACGCGACAGATGAAAAAATTGTGTTTCAGATGCAGAAAAATTTGCCAGGTATCGCATACTAGTATAGAAATTGTATGAAGTTCTATTTTTGAAATTATTACAGTTAACTATAGTCAACTATAATGAGATATGTATTATAGTTGATTCGGAACTCCCATAGAGTATCCAACACTGAAAAGTTAGCACTTATAGTTTAGTCTGTGGTGTCCTAATTGACAGATTACAGTCGACGGGTAGAAAAACATATTTATTGACATATATCTAATTAGTCTTATACGACGTCTTTAACCAGCGATTCGACTCACATTTATAAACTAACTAGCTTTTGCCCCAAGCTTCGCTCGCGTTAGAAAGAAACAAAAAGTAGCCTATGTCACTCTCCATCTCTTCAACTATCTCCACCACAGAACTTAATTTAGATAGAAGAAACAAATTCATATATTTGTATAGGGGCCGAGCGTGTCAAATTTTGTACTGAAGTTGATTCTTGCCTGTAATTTTAAATATGTCTCAGGCTCTTGATTGTTCATAATTTTTGTGTTGTTGCAATTGAATATCACGTAACGAGGCATTTTTTATGTTTTGGTTGACTTCAACTTACAAAAATTGACGCCCGAAAGCTGCAAGCTGCGAGTAAAGACGGACAACTCAGCGGATTTCACTGAGTTCATTTGACACGCTAAGTAGATACGTTTGCTTGATCTATGGTATATATGACATCTGTGATCTCCACCTAAAAAATCACGTCAATTCGTCGCTCCGTTTTACCGTGAAAGACGGAAAAACAAACAGACACACACACTTTCCCATTTAAAATATTAGTAAGGATATTTTTCAGAGCACATCGGTACACTTTAGAACGAATACTTACCATGACCACAGAATATATAATAGTACAAGTACAGAAGGCCCACTGCTTTGATGTTCACGAAATGCCGCCTTTTTAAATACCTACAAAATTCTAACAAAGAAACGAGCCGCACGTGCGCGGCGTCCGGTGATAGGGTTACCAATGGATTCAAACGAATTAATACTCACATAAAATGTTATACTATTATATTCAAGTCTTGGGTACTTTCTAGGTATATATACTATATTTATATATTTTTGTTAAAGTTCCAACATCACAAGCCTTATTAAACTTTTCCGTGGGACTTAATCAGTAGTAGATCTGTGTAAGAATGTCTTATGGTGTTTATTTTATTCAATATGTCTATTTAACTAAGTATTATTAGCCATTCCACACGCGCAGATTGCTTAAAAATACATCGCGACGTAAAGTAACAATAGAAAGAGCGAACGTGCATTCCGTGAGAATGCGCGCCACCCCTGAGTAGGCCGCGAATTCGCGGCCGCCCGGATGTACTTGTAGCGTGGCGATAGACTCGCGGAGTGAGCCGCCCCTGCCATGACGAATACTTAATGACGACTCAGTAGTTAGGTACTCTCCGGCAGCGGCGGCGCGATCGGTACTTATGTACTGCGTTCGAATTCGAAAGCACGTGGTTGAACAAAATTTTTATAAATATTACTCGACATCGTCCAAAGTAAGATGTTGTTATGTAATACTGTTAACTATAAGTATTAGTATAATAATAATACCATATTATATCAGTCAGAAAACACAAAAGATATCAATATGCATATTATTCTTATCCATTTTTATCCAAATCCGCTTGCATGTGTTGCGTACGTGGGCGTTTTCCAAATTAAATCCCGAAAATCGAATTTCACCTGATCTGGACGTGTTTGGGCTCATTCTTCTCGGAATCACGAGCTGATTCGATCCCGACGATAAAAAAATGTGTCCCAAATTTTCCATATAAAATTCGAGTTTCCAATACGACACGCTCGTAATAAGTTCATACTAAAATCGTGACGTAAAAGGAAAAAAATATTAGGACACATTTTTTTATCGTCGGGATCGAATCAGCTCGTGATTCTGAGTAGAATGAGCCCAGACACGTCCAGATCTGGTGAAATTCGATTTTCGGGATTTAATTTGGAAAACGCCCACTGTACACGACGCGCTTGTGTGCACCCCGCGCGGCGTACGTTTGTTAGAACTTAGAAGTGTTACTACTATGCCATGACTTTACACTGACGTAGCTTCACGCTTGTATGACGTTTGTAGCAGTCACTTAAACAACTAAAGATAGATCAATGTACAGTTAACAAGACTATTGTATCAACTTCTCACTTCTGCATACTGATTTCAACAAAATGGTACCTGTCTCCGCAGATGACTGACCGACGGTACATTGAGCTGTAAAACCACAGAAGATATACAGTATGTTTATATTTAGTGGTTTTTTTTAAGGAGCATTATCTAATAACATTGTTATTTAACTTAACCACGACTGTAATTTAATTGATAAAATAGAAATCATGCTTTATATACTCTTTAACAAAAATAATGTAAGCCTTACGTCCTTTAGCACAACATACCTACATCTAGCCAAAATTATGAATCTAAATTTCAATGCTGAATAAAAAGAAGTTTAAGTCAATTATCTGTGAAAAAGTACTGATGTAAAACTCTCCAGGAACATGCCCTTGCATATAGATTTACGCGTTTTCCAAACTTCGTCCAGCATTCGCAAATTCTCGACTATCAGTAACAAAAAGATTCGCCTGCCTAAGAAAAATGTTGAAGCATACAGCCTTATTCCTTCAGCGGTATTTTCGAAGTTCACCGCAACCTGAGAGAGAGCCTGAACCTGAGAGGCTGGCAACCTGTCACTGCAATGTCACAGTTTCATTTTCTTTTTCAACCCCTTACTTGCCGAGAGTAGCACTGAAGCTTTCGTAGTTTCATGTGCTCTGCCTACCCCTTTATGGGATACAGGCGTGATTGTATGTATGTTGTATGTATGTACAAGTTATGCCGAGGTAAAGCGATAAAGAATATTGTGTTCTTGAACAAATTTTCGACGCAGGCACATCGGTATTTCAAACATGACTTGAACGAAAAGTTTACAAGTTTAACAGGTGCAATTTTGTACAATTTCCCCCTAATACGCAACTTAGGTTAGGCAGTTTTCTTAAGTTGTCTGAACTCTGGACAGGTTATTATTTAGTATTAATTTATTAGTCTGTTCTCGACGTAAATAAATGTAACTACATAATATATTGCGTTTTTGTTAGACTGTACACCCAGCCAATGTCAATGAATAAATTTTATGTAATACAGTAATATGATAAATAAATTGGCAATACGAGTAAAATTTTAAAACATGATAAATACAATTTTATTATTATATATTTTCGCCTTGCATATACATACATATAATCACGCCTGTACCTATCCCATAAAGGGGTAGGCAGAGCACATGAATGTTTCAGTGCCACTTTTGGCAAAAAGGTGTTGAAAGAAATCCAAATTGTGACATTGCAGTGACAGGTTGCCAGCCTCTCGCCTACGCCACAATTTAACCCAAATCCCACAATCTACGACACCCAGGGGAAGAAAAGGGGTGGTGAAATTCTTAACCCGTCACCACATGGGGTGCATATGGGTAAATAAATCCAATAAATACATGCTGTGTTATTAACAGCCTCAAAGTAACCAGCGAAATTTAATTTACAAGTTGGTTTAATCTAGGTCACTGCAGTTTGATCTCGGTACTTAGGTTATTTTTTTTTACGAGTTGGAAAACAAGTAAATCACCACCAACATGAAAACAAACGATGTCCTTGGAATAGATGTTTGTAACCGCAAGTGCACTTATTTCCTTGTTCTAGTCACACTTTTGATAACATCAGTACTAAAATATAATATATTAATGAAATAAACATAATATTATAGGGACATTCTAACTCAAGTTGATTTTTCAAGCGAAACATTAAAAACTACTGACGTACCTCACAGATGGAAAGTAATGAAACCTAAACAACTGAAAATGCTGTTCACGATAATCACCATAACGATGACCTGTGCTCTGATTCGTAAAGTAGGTACCTACGTAATACTAAGTATTATAGATTACTTACTTAAATACAATACTTACTACATGGCTGAAATGATAATTCAAAATGAGTTTTGGCCTCCAACCTCCAACAAAAGAGCACGTCACTTTGCTCGGTCTTGAGCGGTCTATCTCTAATCTTTCTGGGTAACTAGCAGGACGGCGCGGCGTCCATTTGGTCGACCCAAGTAGGCCCTTGTCACTGCCCGATCTTTACCCATCCTTTCAAGGCTAGAGTTGTCAAACCTGGGGGCCGATTTTTGAGTCTCACGGCGTCCGAGTTCAGAAAATTGTCACTGAAAATAATAGGCAATTCACCGTTTTCAACCGGTATTTTAGTGAAAGTGAGACTCAAAAATGGACCCCCTGCACGTAATTATAATGACACGATCTAAGCTATCAAATTCGATCTACAGATATTACGTGAAGTAGTAAGTAGTACAAAATTAGAAATGTGTTTCCCCGCGCATGTATTAACACAAAGCCAGTGTGTTTTAATATTCAAGTATTTATTTGGCTTCAAAAATGTTTGCACAGTGGAGTAAAATCTAAATTTAGCCTTTTTATTTTGACGCGTCTCAATAACCGGTTGCGGAAAGGTTATGTGTTGTACCGACATTATTTTTGTAGCACTGTCTTCACGAAGTGATTCGCTTTGGTACGACAAAATTGTATCTTCATACGGGTTTTGCCACCACTTCTTATGTGGCGGACAGCCACGGTCGCCTGATTTAACCTATTGCGTCAGTTCGTCCTTCTCGCGCTATCTGTAAGTGCGATAAGGACACACCGACGTGATATGCTACGTATAAAACACCAGTGTGCTAGGCTCGCAGGTCAAATCAAAACGTACAACATTAGAACGATATCCGATACCTAGTATAAGATATCGTTCGGTCATCGTGCGTTTCTAAGACGATACGGTAGGGGTCAATTCTCGGTTTTTGAAGATAGAGCAATGATTTTTTCAACACAGATTGTTATTATTTTTATCTGTGTCGGACTGTTTTGATTTTTTTGATATTCTGCTTTTTAAAGACTCTAGAGCCAATCAAAAATTTCCAAAAACGGCCTTTTTCATTGTGGCGCAAAAAAGGTGTGATACTCAAGATTGGTAACAATTTACCAAGAAAGCTAAACGGTCCGATATAGATTATTTCATTGTTATTCAGATTCTCAAATTTCGTTCCGATTGATTAAGTTTTGAAGGAGGAAAGAGTCGAGAGCGGAACCTCGATTTTAAAGATTTTTTTGAAATATCTTTTGACTGAGTTGTTCTTAATGGACAATTTTTTTTCGATAAATCTAGTTAATAACACTTGTATATTTACCTAAAATTCCCAAGTTGAATGGGGGACTCCTTTCCATTTTAGCATCTTCGCTACCGTATCCTCTTAATAGAGCTAGAGAAAGGATGTGCTAATGATATCAGTGTAAGATTGAATTGGTCTGTATGAGTGGTAACGCAGAATTACGTATTTTCTTAAAATATAATTTTATTTTAAAGCTGAAGTCAAAATAAAAATTTACTTGGTAATAAAAATAACGCAATATGTTAATAATACATTTGTTCGTTATTTAATTTATTCAATTTGTTATTTTAAGATTGAAAATGTTGGGCTTCATATTTAAAATATTGTTTGGGTGATTTTTCTCAATAAGCTGTTACGCAGAGTAGGTACATACAATAATATAATACATACATCTCTATGTTTGGACCCAAAGGTCAATAGAGAATGCCTTTTGGTTGTAAGTCTGCCCTTTGTACATTTTTTTACGCAATAAAGTTCATGGATGTCAATGTCACTGTCATGGCTGCAGTAGACGTAACAATATATGTATTGTGACTTTATGTGTAAACAATAGATAAAATGCCTAGTCATATGTTATGATTCATCATAACTACAGTGTACGCGGACCTTGCATACTGTTTTCTTGATTACGGACTTTATTTATAGCACAACGGGAAAGCCTAAGTTTTTTGAACATACACCGTGTTTTTATTGAATTCCGTTAACTTTAAAGGAAGTTTCTTTAAGTCACATACAACTAATTTCTCTAAGAAACCAGAGTCTGAACTCTGACGGTTATCGAATTATTAATAAAATAAATTTAATTACTGAACACGAGTATGTCATCCTGTACCATTTCCTAATGTTATTTGTTTTGACATGTGCCGTCAGCCATATGACAATTTAATGTTATTATTAATAACATGGATATAATTCGATATTAGGCATGAAAATGAGAACGAGAAGCGAAGCATAAAAACGCTTCATCCACCTTTAACCTAACTTAAATTGCTACGAAAAACATACACATTAAAAGACAAACGTTTCACAAACCATGCCAGTAACATATGAACAGTTTTCACTCTAGTCTACGGCAATAAGGCAAAATATGCTTAAATATTTTTGACAGCGGCCGTGCAATATCGCTAGTTGTATGCTCAGTAGGCCTAGCACATGATGGCCGCGGGAGTATGTCGCCGCGAGATAGATGCCACGTCTTCTTCTAACTGTATTAATGACATAAGGACGGGTAGTCTATCTCGCGGCGACATACTCCCGCGGCCATCATGTGCTAGGCGGCAGCCAGTCTCCTTCGCGCTACCGGCAGGGGCGTACGCGTCGTTTGCCGTTTTGCGCGGGAAACAAAACACGATAACCAAAGTCGCGAAAAGGTGAAACTAGAAAATAAGTCAAGTGTGTTTTAGAAAAAAGAGTGATCTCAAAAAGTGAATAAAGTGATTGTGCTAGTGACGTTAAAATAGTGAAAAATCGCGCCGAGTTTGGTTTGTTGATTAATTAGAATATAAGTTTAATTGGTTGTTTAACAAAATATGATACGAATGCGATGGCCGTGTTTACGGATTATTTGTGGGAACAGCTGTGCTAACATGGCTGGTGCGTGACGTCGTACATGCAAATTACAAGCTACAAAAGAATTTAAATTTATACTTGAAGTATAATTTTAAAAGAACAATTGGTTGCGTATACGTTATCTTATAATATACAGGTCGTTATTGTATTTTTCCGCCGATATGATTTAACGGTAGGTGAAATGTATGCTACATGGTCTAACAATATTACAATACCGTCTCTGAAATTAAGTACCTATTTCGTATTTTTATACATTATGGAAAATTATTTACCTCTGTCTAGAATATTATCTAGTTACCAGTGGCGTGGCGTGAAAATTTTCGTTGATAAAGCCGGAGGGGTTTTCAGGATCTGTTTTGTATGAACTTCTACAGATACTGGAGAATTTTAGGGAACCCGTAGGGAATTGAGTTGTATGAAATATGTATCATAATATTTATATTAAAGAAAAAGGTGACTAATTATTCCACTGAGTTCAGGTATCCACTATAAAATAAACTAAATATAAAAACTTAGGTGACCATAAAGGTAAATTTTAAAATATATCGCAATAAAATAACGTTCAACAATTAAAAACAATGTCGCTAAATTTGAATTACAAATTTCTTGTTTTAAATGTTTCCTAATCATATTTTTAGCACTGAGTCGGATTGTTATTTAGAAACAAAATCAGTAGTTTTCCTATCGTTGGCATGCAATATCATAAATGATAATTTATTTGCACTACTTATTAAAAAAAATTGTGCATATTTTCGCAAATTAAAAAAAAAAAAACTTGTGTAGCAAAGAGAAGATCGGGAATGAACTTGGTAAATTGTTATATTAAGAAAATGCGTAAAAAAATTTTGACTCAGTGCGAAAAGACAAAATTCATAGAATTTGTAAGGATACCATGCATGTCACGACTCTTCTTTTTTGCGTACAAACTCTAGCAGCTCACTCTTTTCCAACCTACACTCCTAACATCAATGTAGAGTGTAGACCAAATTAACCAAATTCGTTATCCAAATGCCCAAGGCACAGAACCGTTTCATTTCGTGGCATCTTTCGTTACGCTGCCACAAAGTGCTGGAATAATCTTCCACCACCAATCCGGGAGAGCAAAACTATTGGTTCCTTTAAATCAAAACTGAAAGCGTTTCTAATGGACGAACAAAATTTTGCTGCATGAACTTTATAAACTTATTAAAAAAGCTTTCCGCTCTGTATTGTTTTTCCGGATTCAATCCATGTATTTGCTACTTATTACCTATTGCGTATTCTTGTATTTGGTAGTTATTTACTAACCAAATAAGAAAAAGTATATATTTATAATTTTATTAATTTACGTCGTCAATGTCGTTCAGTGTGCTGTCCCGCGCACCCCGCTGGCTCCACAGAAAACCAGCGCCGTTGACCACGCCAGCCGTGTCAGCTGCATTGCTCAGCTGAGTGGAGACCATTTTAGGTCTCACATCTTTATTACTACTTTTTACTTATACTTTGTTCTTCTTTTCTATTCTAAATGTAGACCGCTGAAAGTGGTCAAGGGAGGCATCTATAGTTAGCAATATTTATGGCTGTATCATCAATTGATATACATAGGTTCAGTTGAAGTTTCCTACCTATTTTAAAAACAACTAATAATCAAAGATGGTATTAGTTTGTTCGCCTTTCGTAATTATAATTAATTTGTTCGTTAATATAAACAATTGATCATCCTTGAGACATGTTTGTCATAAAAATAAACGAATATAACAACGATTGTTCTAATGCTAATGGAACAATAATATTGTAAAATAATTCATCTGGTGTCGCATTAAATAACACTTGTCTTATAATAATTATATAGTAGTTGTTTATTAGATTTTACAATAGATAAGATAATAACCTGACCTGTGGCATTTTAAAAGGCACTAAAAAGAATAATCAAAACTGTTTAGGATTTAAATCTACATTAAATTTGTTTACGCGTATATTTTTGGCGACTTTAATGCTAAGGGACAATATTAAGGTAGAAAGTAATGAGATTTTTTCCAGAGTTTTGGAAAACAAATAAATTTATTTTCATCAAATATTTTTATGTGTTTTTTAAGAGGGCTTTCGTGTGAAAAACAGTGAAATCGCAACCGAGCGCTTGATCATATCGTGTGTGGTATCAAATTAAAGGGCTTTGCGAGTAGTTTATAAATATATATCAAATTATAGGACTTTTTCTACTTGGTCTAATAAAATATGAGAAAATGTCCAAAAGTGGTAATAATTGTACCGGTGAAGGCTCGTTTTCAAAAAATTGCCAAAAATAAATAATAGCAATTTATAATCACTAAGGCATACCAGCAATTTAAGTAAATGTTGCAGATTAATTAAGTACAAAAATTATTTCGATGTGATTTAGATTTTCAAAGAAATTGTCACTTAATTTTAGGTAATTTCTGAAAAAAATTGAATTCGTTTTAGCCTCGTTTACTCTTTTTTAAAACCTTATAATCAAAATGTAGTCTGAGAAGTTTGTAGTACAGGGTATACGAATTATAAATTTACCTGTTTTAGTAATCAAAATCGTCCAAATTTTACAAATAAGATCGACTAATTCAGCTCTATACGTGAGTTTTTCTAAACGTGCATTAAAGAAAAAATCATAATTAATTTAGTGACTTGGTTTTCAAAAATCCAGTCTTATAAAAATCAAGATAATAAGATGCTCTAACTGAAATTTGAATTAAATAAATCTATTGGATAACGGAAAGTGTAGTATTTCACCGACTGAAACTATCAATTTTACATTATTTTGACGTTTTTTTTGAAAGCAGCCTTAAGTAGGACGTCACAGTCCACATGTAAATTGTAAACTGAAAATGTCAAAAAGGTATATCACAAAAGAAAAAAATTTTGAGGTCCACAGTGGCACAGTATAAACGTCGGATCGTCCTGATATTTACTGTCTTAAGTAAGTTTGATCGTTTTTTTTTTTTTAATAATTTTAATGTTTGTACGGAACCCTCGGTGCGCGAGTCCGACTCGCATAAAAATGTTTAAAAAATCAGTTAATGGGGTTCATAATGACATATTTGTTCAACGAAAATTCATATCTAATTTAAGTTTAGTCTTAGTTTCTTAAACAATTATGTAAATATGTTCATGTAAATAAATAATTTTTAAAGTTTAACAGGAAATAATTGGCATTTAATTTTTTAAATAATGGCAGACATTGAAGAAGTGTCGCGATTGTTACGATTTGTTTGGTTTTCAGTCAAGTGTTCAAAATTACCTATTACCTACGAATGAATATGTTTTTATAAATGCAGTTATTATCCAACCCGGAAAAATAACCCGGTAATGCGTTTTTATGAATAAATAAAACTTAATTTATGGAAAAAAATAAAAGGTTCAAATTCGAGTCTGATAAATTCTCATTCATTAAAACTTGAATTAAAAAAAATTGCATTTTTTTTTAATAATTTTATTCAAAGAAATATTTTTCGGCTATGGTTAAAATCCTAAGATTTTTTCGATACGTTCAATTCGATCTCTTTCAAAATACAATTATCTTACTTGACCTAACAGGTTACTGAAGATTGATATTTTGCCCCCTTTCCATATGTAGTGAATAGATTGGTATTTGGTTATTATTTTGTAAAATGTATTGTATGAATAAAATGGGTGTTATATGAAAAGTGTGCCGGAATGAACTCTGGTAAGGCTTCGGACTTTTGTAGTACAAGGTCCTCTTGCTATACTAATCTAACGCTGTGGGTTTCATAGAGTTGATGTGAATAATAATGCCGAAATATTAATTCATGCAAATATAATTCATTGGAACTAAAAACCTAAAGGCCGATTACATGGGCTCAAGGCCGATTAATCTTAAAGTCTAGCCGCTTATGGTCTACACGCGCGGTGTTGTACGATAGACGACTACGCGTATCTTTGGCCAAAGAAAACGGGGGAAAATGTATGTGCACTCACGAACTCGTGGTCTCGTCGTTTGCAGCGCCGGTACCGTCAGGGTACGGGCGGAACGTCGGTGGCGGCGGTGGGCGACGAGCTCGCTGTAGTTCAGGTCGCGAGTGTGACCCGTGAAGTCCTTAGCTTGGTCGGCGGCGGACCAGGCGCCGCGCGACTCACAGCCCGGGTCCGGGAGCTGTAGCTTGCGGAGAAAGACGCCAGCGCTATCAGCGCATCGTTGACGCGCCCGCGCCAAAGGCGCTGGTCAGACGACGCCGGCGAATGATGGGGGGACGTGTAAAGCACCTTGAGGTCGCCGGCGCTACCGTTACGGCAGCGCTCGGCATACAGCCCACGTCCCGTCAGCTGTACTCTACGGTGGGGACTCGGGAGCCTCGCGGGCTTTCAACACACTGCACGCACGCACACTTCACACGCGATATACGTTTTCTTAGTTTACTAACACAAGAACTACGCCTGGCAGCACGTCAAGGCGCAATCAGCCGCCTGCGGCGGCGGCGGGGACCGGATCAGAAATTAATTAACGGAGCGCGCGTATTCCCGTATTCGATCCTGTGCTCATCTGTCAAAACCGTCGACTGAACCAACCCACGAAAATCTGCGTTCCGTTTGTTCGGTCCGCTCTCCATATCAGACTCAATCCTATTAAAAAACCTTGAATAAATTAAACTTCAAACCGTATCGACATTATTTATACTATTTAATAATTTTTTGGAAATACCGAAAGATTGGGATGTGATCGGATTTACTAAATTCGTTAAAAAAGAAAGATTTTGGTGTACAAATCTATTCTGTTTTGTAATTACTGTGTACCAAGTCCTAGAAGTTTGACTTAGCCTAATATCGCGGCATATCTAAAGTTCAGGGCTTCATATGGCTAAATGAATGCAAAATTGGGAGTTCAGAAGGTAAGCCACGATTTTATATGGGCATTAAGCTTCGGTGTATTTGGACGTATTTATGCAGAAGGGGACCAACCCACACATCTGTCAAAATTGAGTTATGTATGCAGAAGATGTTAAAAATGCATCTTACACCCCTACACAAAGATCAAAGCCATAGAATCATTTTTACGTATAAAATAATTTCGTTAACAAAGTTACCAACCCACATTTTCACTGTTACATTATATTTAAAAAGATCCAAGCTGTTTAGTACCTTACTCAATATTCTTTGTATTTATTTCAAAAAGATCCAAAGCACATGGTTCATCTATATAATATTGTTTTATTTATTTCATAAGAGACCAAGCGGGTTGGTTCCTTTTTAAAAAATAAAATCTGCACCGTCGAAAAGATCCAAGTCGCATGGTTCCTTATTAATTTTTATTTTTTAATATTAAGTAATTAACTAAGTTCATTGGTTCTTGTTTGCATAATTAAAATTAGCTCAGTTTATGTGTTCATAAAGATCCACATTACATGGTTCTTTATTAAATGAATTATATTTTGATAGTTAAGGGAACTATGTGCCTTGAATCTTTTTTGTTTATAAACTTTGTATACTTATTATTTATCACACTCGTATAATATATATTTTTTTATTATGATTTGTTATGAATAGAGTATGAAATGATAAAAAAAACATAAGTGTCTGAACAAATCGGCGTAAAGCGTAAAGAACTGTTGCAAATATTTACAACTAGCAACACTGTGCTTCATGTCAAAAATAAATGGACGTATTTATTTGGAAGGGAATCAACCTACACAACTATAGTTTTGAGATAAAGCACTTTTTGTTCATAAGTTATATACAAAAAATATTAACGGCTTATTTTTTTAAGTTAGATTGTCAAGTGCTGCAGTATGGCATTGTTTATATTGTTTTACTTAAACAAGCCTTGTAAATGGAGTTTTAAGTATAGTTTTCTCTTAAAAAGGCAATAATTCCTTTTAGCAAAATTGGTTAAGTGAAGGTTGGTCCCTTATTGATTTATAGGTAATCTAAAAGGGTATACAAAAATAATGCACAATAATGGCAAATTTACTTTATTCGTAAACATAAACAATC
Source organism: Leguminivora glycinivorella (assembly GCF_023078275.1). Classification (NCBI taxonomy): domain Eukaryota; kingdom Metazoa; phylum Arthropoda; class Insecta; order Lepidoptera; family Tortricidae; genus Leguminivora; species Leguminivora glycinivorella. The sequence continues at coordinate 6,175,925 of NC_062971.1, forward strand.
TCTAAACTTATATTATATCGCTTTCGTAAACTATTTTCTTAGAATTATTTGGAGCCGGAGTCAACGGAGAGTACGGAAGTCAAATCCAGTTTCGGTGAGTAACTTAGAAGCATTTGAAGCAGGAGTCAACACAGAGTATGAAGGGAGCTCTATACATTCTTTAGATTGAACAGGAGTTAAGTTTTTTGTTAAAACTTATTTTCAAGTAACTTCCAATTAATTTTGTGCGATCTGTAAGTGTATTAAGAACATTTTGAGCATTTCCGATATACTTCATTTCAGATTTTCTCGACAACTGATTCAGATATCTGCAGGTACGTATTATAATTTTTTCTGTAGCTTATAATTTGCATGCCAGTGTTTTTAATTTTATTTCACTGCAGCAAAACCCTTCCGACTGAAGAATTAAATGTTTTCATTTACGTTTACGCTAATAATGATTATAATAACCATTCCTCTCTGCAACATTATTTGTAGGACTAACGTTTCGTAATAATATTAACATTTATTTATTAACGTCCTTAAATGAATAAAAAGCTATCTCTATTCTATGTAAGCATGTATATGTAAGTATGCAAATGCTGGGAAAAACGCTAAGAAGATGATGATGAGCTTGGGATGGGGTTACGGTGGAATTAATGTGTTAGGTTTAATGTAAGGCTTATTTTTCTTCTAGATGGCCTGGGTTTGCGAAAAAACGTTAATTCTGAAAATGTGGCTTCTCAGTTGCATAAAAAAACCTTGAAAACTGAAACAACTAATGGTGCTGTGAGCCTATTAACTCCTGTCCAATTTAAAGAATGTGTACAGCTCCCTTCATACTCTGTGTTGACTCCTGCTTCAAATACTTCTAAGTTACTCACCGAAACTGGATTTGACAAAAGTGTAGAGCCTCCTCCGTACTCTCCATTGACTCCGGCTCCAAATAATTCTAAGAATATACTTAGTTTACGAAAGCGACGTAATCGCCTAAACTGAAAAAGTGGACCTCCGTACTCTCCGTTGACTCCGGCCCCAAAGAATTCTAAGAATATAGTTTACGAAAGCGATATTATATAAGTTTAGAGATTGTTTTTGTTTACAAATAAAGTAAATCTGCCCTTATTGTGCATTATATTTGTATAACCTTTTGGATTACCTATAAATCAATAAGGGACCAACCCTCACTTAACTAATTTTGCTAAAAGGAACCATTGCCTTTTTAAGAGAAAACTATACTTAAAACTCCATTTTCAAGGCTTGTTTAAGTAAAACAATATAAACAATGCCATACTCTAGCACTTGACAATCCAACTTTAAAAGAAAAGCCATTAATATTTTTTGTATGCAACTTATGAACAAAAAGTGCTTTATCTCAAAACTATAGTTGTGTGGGTTGGTCCCATTCTGCATAAATACGTCCATTTAAAGACGCTATAATTCAAAATTAAATTGAATATTACTGTTTAATAATAATTAAGTTTTGTTTCAGCCGTAAGTAGAAGGCGCTTAAAATTGAGCCTTGTTAATTAAAAGTCTTACTCGGGAGCTTCCTTGTCCAAAATGTCACGTTTGATGAAATGTTTTCTATTAGAGTAGGAGAAATGTTTTTTTGTAGCATTTCAGTGGTGTTTGTTTTATACTTTTTAAAATAAATTTTGACATTTTTTTCTCTTGTAACCTACTTGTCTCTTGACAATTTCATTCAGCAATAAGGATAGTTGCCTCTAGATAATGCCCCATAATGTCATCAGTGTACATAGCCACCAAAAAGCATTTTGTACGAAGTTTTTTAATGATAACCCCTCCTCCTCCGAAACTAGATACAGAAAAGTAGTAGACATTTTAATCTTGAAATTTGATCAGAAGAGCATTTCTTTTTTTTTTTGCCAATAAAAAATTTTTGATTGTTTTAGGGAATTTTAGGTCAATTGTACTCAGAATCACGAGTACTTTCAATCTCACTGGGAGACAAAAAGTGTCCCAGAATTTCTATACATTTTTGTTACTTTCATCTTTTGTTACCCCATACAACATGTACGGAAAATGGTAACAAAATAAGAAAAAATCGTATGTGACAATTTTTTTAACTACTAGGATTGAAAAAGCTAGTAATTCTGAGTAGAAATAGCATATTTTTTTTCAAAAATATCACACTTCATAAAAGTGGCAAAAAAAAAAAGAAATGCTCAGAAATGCGCTGTTAAAATTATTCAATTTCTTCATGTTACACTGTGTAATCCGTGTATACGTACTGTACTTTGCGTCGTGTATATGTCGCAGTAAGATAGATAAAGCCGTTATATAGTTATAACCCTAGGGATATAGTTATATGTCGTAACATAGTTAAACGAAAGCGATTAATTGCTATCTTACTAGGAATATAACTATAATACGTTACTAGTTTAGTGATATAATTATATGACTGGATTCAGTTTAGTGAAATGATTGTAGCCAGGATTGCGGCGGTGCGGCGGAGGTTTTAACCCCAGGGATATAATTATATGCCGTAACATAGCTAAACGAAAGCGATTCCTTACTATCTTACTATGGATAATATATTAGGAATAATATATTATAATTATAATACGTCTCTAGTTAAGTAATATAGTTACATTACTGGATTAAGTTCAGTAGTATAATTGTAGCAGTGTAGTGCGGGGGTGCAGTGGAGACGGGGGCGGGAGCTTACCCGCTACCACAAGGCAGTCATCGGCATCAGTTGTCGTTCACGTCACGGTTGAGTTTTCGTGCATAATTATTTATTTAATTTTCGCCACTTTTTCTCTGATATCGTTATGTTACGGCACATAATTATATCACTAGGGTTATAACTAGGGAATGCTCCCGGGAATTCCCGGTACCAAAAGTACCGGGAAATCCCGGGATTTTTGAACTCTTTGGGTACCGGTACTGATGTTATAAAATCCCGGTTCTTCGGTACTTTTCGGTACTGAAAAATGGACAAAGATTACAAACTAAAACGCATTTAATCACTTCAAAAATTTGAACGTAAACGACGGAATATACATTGAATGCTGTACAAATGTAATGAAAATAGTTTCAAACGCGTTAGACTCGTCCCGCTCGGTATTCATCGGCTATGATTGGGACCTCGGCGTCGGTTATAATTAGAGGGTAAACCAAACTAACTTTGCTAATGTTAGAATTAGTTGAGGTCTGTAATGATTTCTTGCACATGTCGTCGAGGTTTCGAAAGTATGCTTAGAACGCAGTCTGGTATACTATAATTTTGGTCCTAATAGGCGACCGGAATAAAATTCTAACAATAGCCACCAAATTCTACAAAACCCTTTACTCCGAATCTCCCACACACCCACAGCCTGTGCCTGATTTAGAAGAAAGCTTCCAACATCAACATCGCATTTGTCGATTACCTACTCTAAAGCTTTCGACAGTCTTCATCACAATTCCATTTTCACAGCTTAACGCAATCAAGATATAAATCCCAGTTACATTCAGCTCATAACCACCATTTATCAAAATAGTACAGCCGCCATAAAACTACAGTCCTCAGGTTCCTCATTTTCTATTCAAAAAGGAGTCAAGCAAGGAGATCCGTTATCGCCAAAACTGTTTACCATCGCACTTGAACAAGTCTTCCAGAAGCTTATGCCAAGTTGGGAAGATCGGGGCCTTATCGTCGGGAATGGAAGGCTAATCTTCGATTTGCGGACGACATTGTTCTGTTCTCCTCAACTGCCTCCGAACTACGATCAATGCTTCAATACCTCAGCGACGCACGCCTCGAGGTTGAACTTCAGATGAACATGTCGAAGACCAAGTTCATAACCAATAATAGCACCGCATGTAGGATTGAGATAAACGGAGAATCAGTTGCATATGTCCATCTACTTGAGCCAACTAATTTCTTTCAAGGCGCGACAAGAGAAAGAAGTCGAAAGACGGACTGAAAATGCCTGGAGAAGCTATTGGTCCATAAAACATCTCATGAAAGGCGATTTGCCACTGTCAATTAAGCGAAAACTCATGGAAATGGGACACCACGTTGCGCTCCAAAACAAAAATAGTCGACGTAGTTCGAAAAGCGGCAAAGCTGAAGTGGGACTGGGCCGGTCATGTCTGCCGAATGCCGAATGAGCTATGGGCCAAGATTACCACAGAGTGGCAGCCCAGGCCAAAACGGGGACCCGGCAGACCACGTATGCCATCGCATACGTGGTCAAGTTGGACTCCTTTATGAAACAATAGCCGAGGACTGCACAAAACCGGGAGGAATGGAAAAAGCGGGGGCAAGCCTTTGCCCCAGTGGGACATCGCAGGCTCTTAATAATAATAAAACATAATGAGATGTTTGTTACACCATACTCTTGAACGTAGCCTCCCGAACATGGTTGCCGCTTGGCCAATACGTATCCAACAATCTCTGCATCAAGCGAGAGATTGTTGGATACGGTCGACCTAAGGTAGCAAAACTTATCGACAACTTCCATTTTATGTTTTATTCATAATTTTACAACAAATGTACTAGTAAACCCTCAGTACCGAAAAGTACCGAAGAACCGGGATTTCTCGGTTCTTTCCCAGTACCGGAAATCTCAGTCCCGGTTCTGGGACTGGTACCGGTTCTGCATTCCCTAGTTATAACTATACCTCCGCCGCACGGCCGCACTCCTGCCTACAATCATTTCACTAAACTGAATCCAGTCATATAATTATATCACTAAACTAGTAACGTATTATAGTTATATTCCTAGTAAGATAGCAATTAATCGCTTTCGTTTAACTATATTACGACATATAATTATATCCCTAGGGTTATAACTATATAACGGCTTTATCTATCTTACTGCGACATATACATAGTATAATGCTACGCTTCGATGTAAAGCCACATATTAAATTAAGGCAAGCACGTGTACTCGTGTCTAGTTATTAACTAATATTAAGGCAGAACCAGAACCCTCGAGTTAATTTCGTCTTTGTTAAGTGCCATCAACTTCCAAGTTTCCTTATTAACAACCTCATCCCTTATCCTCGTACAATTTGTACATCAAGTACCTATACACCGCGTTTTATTTAATTCCGTTAACTTCGGTATATAGTTTGGTACATTATAAGAAACAAAATAGCATAGGTTAGTTTTTTTTTAATTCGTATTTTTTAAAAACACCATACACCTGCGATAGATGTTTTATCAATTGCTGTTGAGAAACGGGCTTTGTGTGTTCGATATGAGATTGAGATTGACATGTCATATTTTCGGCACTTAGTACAGTTAATTGTAAAGCCCGTTTTTCAACAGCAGTTGATGTAAATAGTATCTATAGCAGGTGTTTGGTTTTTTTAGAAAAAAGAATTACGAATTTACTACTAAACTAACTATGCCATTCTGTTTCCTATAATGGACCTAACTATATGCCGAAGTTAACGGAGTTCAATAAAAACACGGTGTATAGTTTTATGGGTAGGTAGGCACTACTGGTACAATGTACGACGTGCACGTCTTTTATACAATACTAGATTGGCCCGGTGAACATTATTGTACCGACCTCTTTTTTTATTGGGACGAAATAAAATAATAACGAAATTTTTCCCGTCTTCCACGAGTGACCAACAAAAATTTAGATTCACTTATCGATACATATATAGATAAATCACTATTTGGGAACAATCTTACACAGGTTACCGAGGTCGAACCTAACTTACCCAATCTAATAAGTCTATCTTGCCATGTGCTACAGTTTGATGACATTAAAGTTTCTTTAGTTTTGTTTAAATTTTAAGAACTTATCTAAAAATGAGTGCTGCGTTGAAGAAACTAAGATATTAGTCACAGATGTCATATAAACCATAAATCAAGCAAACGTATCTACTTAGCGTGTCAAATGAACTCAGTGAAATCCACTGAGTTGTCCGTCTTTAATCGCAGCTTGCAGCTTTCGGGCGTCAATTTTTGTAAGTTGAAGTCAACAAAAACATTAAAAATGCCTCGTTACATGATATTTAATTGCAACAACATAAAACTTATCAACACTCAAGGGCCTGAGACATATTTAAAATCACAGGCAAGTAACAACTTCAGTACAAAATCTGACACGCTCGGCCGCCATACAAATAAATGAACTCGTTTCTTCCATCTAAATCTAATTCTGTGATATTAGTCTACCGTTTAATTGGCTAATAGACTACCCTATCTGCCTAATCTACCTGTAATTTTAGTACAAAACCAGATAGATTGACTAGATTAGGCGATCGACCCGAGAGTCGGAGCCAAACCGAGACAATGCCAATGCTGTGAAAATGATGACTATCTTACGTTGCCGCGTTGTCTGGGTAACTAGCCGACGTCACAATTGCTGACGCTTTGTAAGCGTTTCGTAGCTCTGTCTCTCTCTATCTCTATCGATCTTCTGTAGTGACGCGACACGACAGACCCAGACTGCGTGGAGATCAAGCGTTAACGATTGTCATTTCTGCTAGACCGTCTGTTCTTTGCATACTAATTGTCTTCTCACCGTGACAATCGAAAGGGCCCTAAATCGATGGGGCAGCGTCTTATGGACACTTCTGTAATATTGCCAGCTTAATTCTTTAGTGCATCTATATTATAAACCGACCGTTTTTCTGGCGTTTCTGATGAAAATGTCCTTATTTAAATTGATACATAAAAAGAGCTTTCTTTAATAGACAGTCACATATAACAAGAAAGTACTACGAGTACTTAGTCAGTTATGCCAAAATTTGTGTCGAAGTCTTGTCCAAGATTCAATTTTATCGTTTTTCCTAAGGACAATGTTTGATTGTGTAGGTAGGTATTTAAAGTGGTTTAGTGGTAATGACAGCCTTGTCGTTTTTTTTTCGTCTATGATATCTATTTCAATTTATAACTATACACTTTTTCGTATTTTTAAATTAAAGGAAAAATGGAAAAATTCACACCTCCGGCAGGACTCGAACCTGCGACCTCTGGCCTTGAGTTGCTGGCTTAGAGTTGGAAGCGCGATGGCCCCGGCCGGTGCGCGATGAGGTGTGAATTTTATCATTTTTCCTTTAATTTAAAAATATGTAATATCGCTCGCAGACGTTTCTGCATGATAAAAAACAAATTTATACACTTTTTGTTATTACATTACACATTATCAGACACATCAGTGAACAGAAAATAAAATTGTGTAAACGAAATAGAAAAATGCCAACTCTTTAAAGCGTAATTGCACTTGATATCATGCACATGGACACTTCATTCGTTTTTAATTAATTATGTGAAGTAGACTACGAGATCAACTCTTCATAACCAGGATACGTAGCCGAATGGCACAAACGCTCGCGAAACCATACGATATGAAACGCTCATAGATATAGATATATCCCTATCGCTCTTCCGTATTGGCGCGACAGAGCCAGACTACCTTTCGCGGCGTTTCAATTTCGTTTCGCGTCGCAGAAATGCCATTCGGCTACGGCACCTGGGACCGCAATGCGTTGGTAACGGATGGTTTGCCCACAACAACAAAACAATTAAAAAGCGCTAAAAGCTAGCGTAAAAGTGACTAAAGACAATCAAGTGCGGGTAGTTCGAAAAACTCGTACAGCTAGAAATGTTGATACAACTCCCAGCCAGTCTATCCGTGACCACGGACGTAATGTCATCTCCGAAACGTCGGGTTAAGTATAAACGTAAGTTTTACGCGATTAAGGTATAATAATAAGCGATAAGGTAGATATATATAGATATAGGTATATATGTATCAACCACATTTGACAGACACATCATCGTCACTCAGCAGACGTCTATGGAACTTTCCATACAATAAAATTTAACGAATGCTTGAACGGTGACAGACGGTTTGGTGCAACTGACCCTGAGTCCCGTTTTAATTTAATAATATGAGTGAAGATCGTGTTAGTTTAAATCAATATAACAAAACAATGCTAGACTTTAATGATATATTTATATTTATTTAAACTTTATTGCACAAATTTACAAAAAAAGTACAAATGGCGGACTCAACGCCTTAAGGCATTCTCTACCAATCAACCATTGGGCTAAATAGAAACATTCGCACTTCGGACAATGGCGGACAAAATATAATATGAAAGAGGTCTAAGTACCATGGTTGTATGAGTGAAATATGACAGGTCGACTGGTTACGTTTTTGACAGGCAGTAACTGTGCGGTAACCGAGAGCGGGTGGGCGACACTTTCAGCGGAGAGCGGGAGTGGCCATACTGTACGATAGTTCTCCTTACTATACTGTGATTTCGGATAGTAAACGGAGGTAAACACACACGCGAGACTTTATGATCCTCGTTACGCAAACAATAATTGTGCGGTTTCTGAAACTGCATTCCGCAAATACTTGTCGTAAAACACCTATTTCAGTTACACCGTAAATAGAATCATACAATGTGGATGAATCATTGATGAGAAGTTGTAAACGATAATTAATATATGCATAACCACAAAATAAAAAAATTGAAAAATTCCCAGACATAATGGACCGATTTTCATGAAACATGGCAAAGAACACTCCCGACTTCTTCAGCTCGAACAAAAAAAAAAAACTAAATCTAAATCGGTTCATCCGCTCGGGAGCTACGAATGCCACAGACAGACACACAGACACACACACACACACAGACAAACAGACAGACACGTCAAACTTATAACATCCCGTCGTTTTTGCGTCGGGGGTTAATAAACACACTCATGTATTTCCAAAAGAGATAGGCAAAGCACATGAAACTATTGCGTTATCCCGGCATTTGCCACGGCTCATGGGAGCCTGGGGTCCGCTTTGACAAATAATCCCAAGATTTGGCGTAGGCACTAGTTTTTACGAAAGCGACTGCCATCTGACCTTCCAACCTGGAGGGTAAACTAGACCTTATTGGAATTAGTCCGGTTTCCTCACGATGTTTTCCTCCACCGAAAATAAATTCCGAAAAACCAATTGGTGCGAGCCGGGGTTCAAACCCGCGACCTCCGGAATGAAAGTCGCTCTTACTTACCGCTAGGCTACCAGCGCTACATGAAACTATTTCTGTTTCAGTGAAAATAAAACAGAATTGTGAAATTACAGTCTTTTAGTGTTTGTACATTTTTAAATTGGTTACTCATCGTTAATTCGCTTCTACTCATTTCCTCAAAGGTTGACTAGAAGAGATCCCATTAAGGGATAAGTCCGCCTACATTGTATATTACTGACTCTGTAACTGTGTCTCTTTTGTTTCCTTTATGTACAATAAAGCTTATACATACATATACATATAGAGGTGGGTTGCTAATTACAGATAGGAAGGAAGGAGATGGGACATGTCGGCCGATTTGTATTGAATACGCCTGTCGCAAGTTGTTAAACCGACACACTTTAATTGCGAAATACACGCGCATTATTTCCATGTGGATCATAGAGGAATAAGTAAGGGAAGAGTTGTAACACCATACATCAGTAAATGCGGGTTATTTGTACAGGCATAGTTAAGTGACATCTAGCGACAATCACGAGTCAATCACGCGTCAAATAGCGTGAAATATCAGTACCACTACTCGATACTAGGTGGCAACAGTGACTCGTCTGCCAAAAATTTAATATTAGAGCAGTGATTAATACTATTTTAATATTAGCTAAAAATTGGTAAGCATTAGACTCTTCGTTCGTCGCGACATCTATTGACAAGTAGCAGTACTGATAAGTTACACTAGTTGACGCGTGATGTCACTTAACTATGCCTATACAAATAACCCGCATTTACCTACTGATGTTTGGATACATGCAAACGACCAGCGAGTTGTGTCATCAGGTCATAACGCACTCACACAACGACAACTGTATGCTCAATGAGCTATCAACTGCGACCCGTCCGCCGGCGAATAGGCTAGTGAAATAGGCTAGTTTCCTACTAGTCAAATCAGCTTCTTTTTAAGAACTGTCAAAACGATTTGCTAATATGGATTTACTATGAAATACTGAGGAGTGACGTCACGGTCGATTCATTTACTTTGTATCTTTCTCTTTGAATTATTAAATAGAAATTATGTTTAAACATAACTACTGCCTATATTATTCTTCTAATTATGTGGTGCTTTATTTCGTGCACTTAGTAAAATATTTTATTTTAAGTATAGGAAACTAGCCTATTATGCTCTAAGTTGCTAACACAGTATGTATACAGATTTCTACAACACCCACGGGAAGTAAGACGGGAAGTAAATTCTAAACCTGTCATCAGAAGGAAGATAATTAAGACAAGATGATAATGCCTTATAATTAATACTGTTTGGCATATCAATTATATTAATGATGTCAAGCACGTGTAGTAGCAAATTAACATATGTATTAAATGATGAGATGGGTAAAAAATTTTTTTTCTTACTTTTAAATTTAGGTCATTGGCGATGCATGTAGTGGATTTTCCATTGTTTTACTTTTTGACGAAGCTTGTAGCTGATAGCGAAGTTTATATTCGCCTGACGAAGCCTGCGTTGCGGATTTAAGAATATATATGGTCTCTGAATAAATTATCTGTCATCAGTAGTTAATTTATTTAGGTGTATAAAACTTCACTTCTGTCTCATAAAATTCCCAATATTTTGTAGATGTTTGATCAGTCTACCTAGTCGAAATGTCAATCGTTGACGCTAGACGCCGATCGAAACGCAGTCTATAGACTTGTGTCGTTCACGAACTATGAACTGTTAGGAATAAAATCCCATCAATGACCGAAATTAACTGAATCTTTCCGTGCTCTGTGAATCGGTCTTTGCTCATTTAGTTCAGTAAAGGATCGGCGAGCCCGAGCGGTTTGGATCGAGATTCGAGAACGAGTGTGTGACTGCGCCGACCGAGAGCGAGCTATTTAGCAAAGCGACACAAAAACGTCATGTTTTCATATTAAAATTCGGTTACATTACAACCTTTCGGCCCGGAATTGTTATTATCTGTGCAATATTCGTATCATTTGACACTAGTCGATCCCATTCGTTCTGATCTTTCCTACCGTAGTGGTCGCTAGTCTGACTGAACTAAATGAGCAAAGACCTAAAAGAGCGAACTAGTTCGTGGGAGCGATTGAACGAGATCGGAGCGCTCCGATCAATGAACGAAACGGCACAAGCCTAGCAGTCTAGCTCTGTCGCTCCCATACGGAAGAGCAATAGAATAGAATAGAATATTTATTTGTATTAATATAGATAGCTACGATAACGATATTATTGTAAGCGTTTGTGCATTTGGCTACGATTATGTTGATACCTACAAAGCTGTAAGTTCATATTTTTTATCACGTCATTAAGCGCAGGTATGCCGACCGTCGCCAATTTGTCTAATTCATCAAACAAAATATGAAAATAATTGGAATGCTGGTTAAGCACACCCATTTGAGGAGCACATTATCTTTAATATTTGCAAACAAATTATAATTCTTAAATCCATCCACGGAACGACGAATTGACGTGATTTTTTAAGTAGAGATAGTTGAACAGATGTAGAGTGACAAAGGCTACTTTTTGACTCTTTCTAACACCTCATATCACTAAAATAGGGGGTGGAAGTTTGCATGGAGCATTCCGCATTTTTAGAATTTAACGCGAGCGAAGCCGCGGGAAAATGCTAGTGTTTCACAAACCCGACTGACAAGAGCCACAAAAAGACGATGACACACTTGACATTGTAATCAGTGTATGTAATTTGAAGTAAATATAGGTAATATTGCTTAAAACCGTTGCTGATAATAACATACGCTACAATTAACAAACATTAGGAAACCATTGGATTCAGATCAAAGGTCATTACCCTAAAGGAGCCCCTTAAACAAGACACATGCATACAATTATACAAATTGTTGACAAAAACCAACTATTTATAGGCCAGTTTTTGCGGTTGACTGTCATATGACAATTCCATCTTTTTGTGTATGTAATATTCAATTACGTTTTTCATTATATGTGCTCTTCTCACGAAAAGTCAATTGCGTTGTCGCTTTAAAATAAGGCAACTTGTAATTTGTATACATATATGTACGAGCAAATGTCATCGTTATGGCAAGCCACTATATGGTACCTTTTACTTAAGATAGTCACATATAAATGAATAACTACGTTTCTAACGCCGTGGCTTGCGTGGGCGACGGTCGCGCGATGGTCGCGCGACGGCGATGCGACGCATACGAAATCAAACCTTATCGATACGGAAGCATGAGACGCGACGGCGACGGTCGCGCGACCGTCGCCCACGCAAGACACGGCGTTATAATAAATATTTTTTTTTATAGCCTGCGTTAGTGTCCCTGCTGGGTAAAGGCCTCCCCTCTCTTCCTCCACTCGACCCTATCACTCGCATTTCCCCACCAGTTGGGATAAAAATTTTCCAGGTCGTCGCACCATCTCCTTTTTGGTCTGCCTGAACCCCTACCTACACCATCTAAATATCGTAGTCCGTGGGTCCCACTCGGTAACCATTTTAGCCCACCTTTCAGGATGCATGCGGCAGACGTGTCCAGCCCAGTCCCACTTAAGCTGAGCGGTCTTGGTACCTACATCTACTACTCGAGTTCTGGAGATAATAAATCATGCATATTTATTCGGTGTATGATCATTTGATCAAACTAGCTTTTGACCGCGACTACGCTCGCGTTAAATTCGAAAATTCCAGAATACTTCATAAAAATGTCCACCCTCCTGTTTAGGGAAGTGGGGGTTAGGAAGAGACAAAAAGTAGCCTATGTCACTCTCCATCCCTCCAACTATCTCCACTTAAAAAATCACTTCAATTCGTCTCCGTTTTTTTTATGAGATTGCTGCCTGCAAACGAGCAGACGAGCCGCCTGATGGGAAGCAATCATCGCCGCCCATTGACATAAGCAACATCAGGGGTAGGAGAGTCACTTATGCGTTGCCGACCTTTGAGAACCCTAAATACCGTCGTGAAAGACTGACAAACAAACAGACACACACACTTTCCCATTTATAATATTAGTATGGATATACTGGCGTCTTCACCCTTGAATATATTAGAAGTCAGCTCGATCAATCTCCGAAGTCAGCTGCTTCGCTTTCACACATAACTCTTTATCGCCGTCCTTGAAACGTTATCGCCAGTTGCATAATATTGTACGTAACTGTCATTTAACCGATGACTTACTTGGAATCGCACTGCACTCCGTAAACAATTGGCTAGTTTCCTACTAGTCAAATCAGTTTTTGAGAACTGTCAAAACGATTTGCTTATATATAATTACTATGAAATACAGAGGAGTGACGTCACGTTCAATTCATTTACTTTAAGTATATCTTTCTCTTTGCCTTATTAAATAGAAATTATGTTTAAACATAACTACTGTCCATATTTTTCTTTTCATTATGTGGTGCTTTATTTCGTGCACTGCATGAAATATTTTATTTTAAGTATAGGAAACTAGCCTATTGTGTTGTAGGGTCGTGATTCGAAGTGAGATACGACTATAAAACCTTTAAAAAAAGCATATTCTTTGACTGACTGTGCATTGTGGTAAAAATGAGTATGTGGTGAAAAAGAGATATTCAAACTGAGATAAGAGCTTTCATCATCATCACAGGCCTTTGAGTCTATTGCAGACGATTTACAGTTTGCTGACTATGGATTTACTTTTGTTTGATGACGGGTTTGGTGACTGTGGAGGCCGATTCGCGAGCGGCATTTCCCGTCACATTTTTGACAGAGAAAACTCATGCCACTTGAGGTACGACCATATAAATAAATAAATATTATAGGACATTCTTACACAAATTGACTGAGGCCCACGGTAAGCTCAAGAAGGCTTGTGTTGTGGGTACTCAGACAACGATATATATATATATATATGTATAATATAAATACTTATATACATAGAAAACATCCATGACTCAGGAACAAATCTCTGCTCATCACACAAATAAATGCCCTTTTTTTTTTTATGGGATAGGAGGCAAACGAGCAGACAGGTCGCCTGATGGTAAGCGATCACCGCCGCCCATAGACACCCGAAACACCAGAGGTGTTGGAGGTGCGTTGCCGGCCTTTAAGATGGGTGTACGCTCTTTTCTTGAAGATTTGAAGGTCGTATCGGTCCGGAAATACCGCAGGCGACAATTCATTCCACAGTTTAGCTGTGCGGGGCAGGAAGTTTCTGGAGAAACGCACAGTTGAGGACTGCCAGCCATCTTACCGGGATTCGAACCCGGGACCGCGGCGTAGCAGGCAGGGTCACTTCCGACTGCGCCAGACCGGTCGTCTAATACCCTACCAATGACCTTTAAACCATCAAGAAAATGCGTGTTCCCGTCGTCGATCGTCTGCTCGTTTGCCCTCTAAATTAAAAGTCACAAAAAACCCCAGTGGAGGAAAACCGAGAAGGGTCAAAGAATATACTTATGTGATACAAGTGATGTCGCAGTGGAAGATATTATTACCTATTATCATATCACTGACCAAGTCAACACTGTATAAAGTACTTGACCTCATACCTCGTAACTATACTATTCTAACAATAATGTTAATGGCTCACGAGATAACCGCCATGTGGGATGTTGAATCAACGATCATTGTTCCGATAGTCGTTTCAGCGAACGGTCTCATAGCGAAGAGTCTCGACCAACATCTTAAGAGACTCTCGCTAGGTGGCTGGATCAAGGGCCAGATGCAGAAGGCGGTGATCTTGGACACAGCGCGGATAGTTCGACGGTTCCTCTCTCTGCAGCCCTAACCACCGGCAGCTTGGGCCCTGCCCCGCTGCTGGCGGCACCCTAGGTTAGGTTTTTTATAATGTGTTTATATGTGTTTTATATTGTTTTGTAAGTGGTTTTGTATTTTACTTTTATATTCATATTATAAACAGCCTAGCCTAAGATTTGAAAGAAATAAAGAGAATGTTATAAGTATCATTAAAATGAAGCAACCATAATACCTACTTACCACCTATTATTATCAAACTTATATTCCAAAAAAAAAGTTTTTCCATTAACCCGCCATATGTTTATGTCAAAAAATTGTAGTAGTAGTAGTAGTAGTAGTTTGTGGGAATAGAGATACAAAGGCGAGCTTATCCCTATAAGGGATCTCTTCCAGCTAACCTTGGAGAAGATGAGAGGATCGTTCCAGTACGTAAGATAGACAATTTTAATTTGTATTTTTTAAGTAGTAACACTAAATCTACTGATAACCTACCATTATGGTAATGCGAAAACTGTGACACATTGACATTGCGTATTATTTACTGCTGAGACGTAATAAAATTGTGGAGATACGGTATAATATATGCGATATTATCTGGGTAAAGGGACCTTATTTTCCAATGTCCATGTTGCTTACGGCGTTATGAACGATGTTCGTGTACAAATACGACGCCGCGGGACGTAAGCGCCATCGACAATTATTTTAAAAAACCGGGACTTAATCGCGTATAACTACATATTAAACTGACCTCCAACGTTTCAAGGACGGCGTTGTCCCCGTGGTCTCGGAGACTGGCTGAAATGACATCAACACCTTCTGACAGCCGCGCGAGTTTTTCGAACTACCCGCACTTGGTTTTGATTATCAACTTGAACTGTTTGCGCACTAGGGATGTTACTCTGTCGACATACAACACTGACGATATTCGATTTAACGACTGTCGATATTATTTTCGGCTTACACTTATTAATGACAGGATTCCATGTGGATGAGATCCTAAAACCTTCGTCCCGATTGAAATTGCGATGTTTTTTGATTTCAATGGCTTCACGCACTTTTCTACTGTAGAAATGGCGTTCCGTGGAAAGGACTTTAGGGTCATGTAGTTCGATCCAGTGGTTTGGCCCTGACTCTAACAAATGTTCAGCCACGGCAGACTTGTTGACCTGACGATTTTCACAGCCGCGATGTGCTCCTTTACCCTTTCTTCTATGGTGCGCTTAGTTTCTCCAATGTAGGAGCTACCACAACTGCAATCAATTTTATAAACGCCAGGTGATTGAAACGGTATAACGTCCTTAGGTGATCTTAGGCTTCCAGCCAGTCTTCTCCGAGACCACGGGGACAACGCCGTCCTTGAAACGTTGGAGGTCAGTTTAATATGTAGTTATACGCGATTAAGTCCCGGTTTTTAAAAATAATTATGTGTAATAATCGTGAAAGTTTAAATCAACGTCGTAATGTTTGGCTTTTCAAAGGTTTATGACAAAAATAAGAATAATATATGTTAAATAAAATACATCACTAAAGGGCCAACGAAAATGGAGGGTTAACCCGAGAGCTAACCCACCATTTTATATGGAATTTGACAGCTGACAGCCCACTAACCCTGAGTTAAGTGGTTGGTGCAAGTGGGCCTTAGTGTCATATTTACTCAAGTAAAACAATGGGGTGTCTTAAAAATGCAGGAGCGACTTTGAAAGTTTTTTACAAAGTTTTTTTATTACATATTGTAACTTACTCGTAATTCGAGACTTTCTTATCAGGGGTTTTTTTATTTCTACAGTCTTCTTCTTCAACCTAGCGTTTTCCCGGCCTAGCGCCAGGGTCCGCTTTCCTGCTCAGCCTTCTCTACTTTGCCCGGTCTTCGGCATCCTGAGGTGAGAGATTGTTCTCTTACATGTCCACTGTCACGACGTCCAGCCAGCGCTTCTTAGGCCTACCGCGGCCGTGTGACCTAGGGCCTTGGACGGTGAGGTTGAGGCATCTGTTTCCGACGTAGATGTACGTTATTTTTACAGTATTATCATAATTTTATTTGAATATAAGAAAGGCAATGTCATACATTACTTCAGTAGTGGTTCAAAGTTAAGGGTCACGCAATTTTTTCTTGAAGCATTTATTAATTATATATTTTTAAACTATTCGGATTATGTAAATCGTTTCTTTTAATATATGTATTTTTACTTTCAGAATTTTCAGATACAGTTACGAGAAAATATGCTTTGGTATTTTTTTATGAAACACTTCAAAAATTGTTTACGATTGGGGCGTATTTATACCTTACAGTAATCTCAATGAAAACTGGAGAAGTCATTTCATTTGACTTTATTTTATAGATGTCGCCGTAAATTTAACTGTAAAACAGCTTTATTATCTTATCTTTATTTATCTTTTACGTCATTTGACTTAAGGAAGTAGGTACCTATGTTGAAAAACTGGAACATGTTATTTTGACGTAAGCAAAACTACATCTAGTCTAGACGTTCTAATAATCAGCTTTAATACAAACAAATAAATACTTACATAAATAAAAAACATCCACACAAATAAATGCCCTTACTGGGATTCGAAGCCAGGACCGCGGCTTAGCAGGCAGGGTCACACCCGCTAGGCCAGACCGGCAATAGAATGGCACTCAAATTCTACTTTTAATGCCTAATGGTGATTTAGGAACAAGA
Source organism: Leguminivora glycinivorella (assembly GCF_023078275.1). Taxonomy (NCBI): domain Eukaryota; kingdom Metazoa; phylum Arthropoda; class Insecta; order Lepidoptera; family Tortricidae; genus Leguminivora; species Leguminivora glycinivorella. The sequence continues at coordinate 6,193,260 of NC_062971.1, forward strand.
AGATATTTAGAAACTCGATCTTTAACTTTTGATAGGGGTTAATTATGTCGTAAATAACAAAATAATTAATGTCTTTGATTAGAGATAGTTAATGAGAAACTCGTTCAAAGGTGAGTAACCTTTTCACACATCACCGTATGCAAAGTGAAATTCCATCTAATATAATATTATCCTTGTTTCAATGTCTGTAACGTATAAAAAAAGATTTCTCTTTTGCAAGTAACATAAAATAAATTTAAGATGAATGAAATAATAGGTTATATAATTTGACGCGGTTTAATTTCATTTTCGTCAAACATTAATAGCTCTATGCTGTATGACAGAGTCTTCCTTAATAAATACGTCCAAACCATATCGTATCTAGATCTCATTTTTAATAAGAGTTTTGAATGATTCACGGTTATTTTCATTAGACTTATATTGACCGGGATATAGACCGTGATTACCTTTTTGATTTTTGTCTAGCTCCCGATATTCCGTGATCATGATGCATGCAACTGCGTCGAAATATCGGGAGCTCGACAAAAATCAAAAAGGTAATCACGGTCTATATCCCGGTCAATATAAGTCTCATTTTTAATGTATAATAAAGTTCGAACAAACTCTAATGTCCTCGAATCGTGACGTGTCGCGCTCTTTACAACAATAGGTTCGATGTTCGGGTAACATGTGTCGTGCACTTGACGCACACGATATACCTGACTATTTTTATACTAACATGATATCAGGAAACGCATGCTAATAATAGTTCGGCGACCACAATAATTTCCTCTCTCCGCCGCTAGTTCAGCTATTCTGTGGGTTAGCGCATATCACTATCACTAACACCTCGTAAAATGCGTCTGTCTGTGTATTTTTTTTGTATGTTCGTTATAAACGCCAAAATCTACTTAGCTGATTTTTATGTGATTTTTACCTATCAATAGAAGGTGTAGGTTTTTTGTAAATTAGATGAAATATGAAGATAATTATTTGCTAATCGAGGCGGAAAAAATACGCTTGCTAAGAGATTTAATCGAAAACGCTGCTCAAGCAGTTTGAGTTGTAAATGTTATACTAACAAATATATGTTGATGTTGCTTATGTCTATGAACGGCGATGATTGCTTCCCATCAGGCCGCTCGTCTGCTCGTTTGCTGCATATATCATAAAAAAAAATGTATGGTGGAATTAATTCTCTGTGGTCTACAAAAAAGTCTGCGAGCCACATGTCTATATTTGTGAGTGTGCACGGGAAAACGTCCCACTTTGTCGATTGCTATAAAGCCGCTTTGTCAGTTTATTAATATAAAGATACAAGTAAATCTCGCCTTAATGGTAACCGAAAAAGTGGAACGTTTTACTATACACACTGACATTTAAAAGATAACTTACTATACCTACTTTTATAACTCCCCATGCGAAGCCGCGGACGTTCACTAGTCTCGGATAAAATATAGGTAACTGCTCGCAAGGTTAGTTAGCAAGTTATGTGTGCCAGTCTGTTCTTAATCAAAGTCAAGACAAGTTAACGATGTCATGTAAGGTGTCATTGTGGAAATCTTATACTTGAAACAAGACTCTACAGAATATGCACCGTGTTTGTTTTTGTTGTTAGTACAAACGCATAACTTAACGAGTACATTATACGACATTTATGTTGTTTGACGGTCATCAATTTGTTGTGGAAGATTGATATTTATTTAACGACAAATCAGGGGCGGTTCACTCCGCGATTCTATCGCCGCGCTACAAGTACATGTCAGCGGCCGCGAGTTCGCGGCCCATTCATTGGCGACGACCTTCGCGCGGCGCAATAAAATTCAATGTTGGCTGCTCGCGTGCGGTCCGTTTGTTAACGTAGGTAAGAATTTAGAGTGGCGGTATTTTGTGAACATCAAAGGAGTGAGCCTTCTATACTTGTACTATTATATATTCTGTGGATAAATTTGGATTTTGATAGTTTTCTTTAATAAGCAGTTAACAGTTGAATCACACAATAATAAAAGTATGTAACACGTTCAAACAAAACGTGTATTAAATATATTATATCTTCCTTAAGTTGAATAAATGTGCCCCCAACTGAAATTGAGAAATTACTAGATATCATATCTAATAATATTTAAAAATTTAAGTTGGCAGACCATACACCGTGTTTTTTTTTGTTTTCCGTTAAATTCGACACGTCGTTAGGTTCATAATCAGGAACCACCCTGTATATCAATTTAAGTAAAAAAAAACATTGTTAATAATTTTCATACATAATAAATTAATTAATCAGTGTGAGAGACCCTAAAAATAACATTCAAGTTAGTGTCAAGTGATTGACGGCACATGTCAAAACAAATAACACACGTATGCAGTAATTTTTTTATTTTTTTTAATAACTCTTAACTGTAAGAGTTAAGATGCTGGTTTCTAAGAGAAATTAATTGTATTTGATCTAAAGAAGCTTCCCTTAAAGTTAACGGAATTCAATAAAAACACGGTGTATAGGTGCGAGTAAAATATGAAAATAAAATCTGTACCTAGTAATAATCGAATCTAGCAGCGCTGAAATTATGCTAGATTGAATACACACAAAATACACAGATTTTTCGATAGACTACGTCACCTGAAAGTAGCCAGCATCAATTTCCCAGTCCGTGATTCTTAAATAGCTTGTTTCTACGTCAATGACACGAGAAAAGTAAATTTTTATTTCTTTAAAATCAAAGGTCAATAACCTAAACAATCCACTCAGCCAAAATATTAAATTATGAATATTTAAATGGTTTTGTTTAAATCGACTTTAGGCTTGTTTTATATAGACGATGAGTAATATGAATATCATATCGTATTTAAGTACCTACTTTTGTCAGCTCAATTATGAACGATAAAATGTCTACCTACACGTAAAAAATGTCTATTGTCTATGTCTAGCCACTTTGACAACTCTTGAAATGAATAATATCAGTTATTAGTTAACCATGGATGCTATTTTCGTGTAGAAAATTTATAAATACAACGACAATAACTTATAAATAATACTTCATTGTCAGTTCTACGTTTGAGATTTAATAAAAAAGATTAAGATTTTTTTTTGTTGTGTTTTTATAATTTAGTTAACTAATATAGCTGACGTGACGTGTTAAGATGTTTTCAGTACATATGGTGTTCTTTTCCCGCACTAGTGCGCAAAGCAGTTAATTTTTTTGTCTAATCAATACTTCAGAGGGCCATCTGTACTGAAAAACGTCGTACGATACACGTGCGAAAAGGAAGTTCGTTCCTTCCTTTTTTCCGCATTTGTATCGTAATGTACTATCTCAAATTCCTCAGATACTGCATGCTAACGAGGGAACACTAACGGCCCAGCCACGACATTATCTGACGTCGCGACAGCTCGTGGCTGAGCCGTAAGGTTATTGACGTCAAGCGTCTTCAATTTGTCTACGTCAAAGGGCGTAGTAATTTCACATTACTGCTTATCATCTCTTTGCGCAAATATTGTGCGCAAAATTCGAGTTCTAGAGACATTTCTTTTTGTGATAATACATTTCGCAAGAGGCTTACAGCTATAAAAGCTATTTTGCCGTCATTAAACTGTGACAAAATCCACGGAAACTTGCACCCGAAATTTCGCAAAGGCGAAGATAAACAAACAGCAGAAAAATTTCTTGGTGCATCTTTAGTAACTATATACATACATAAATTCATGCATGTATTTCCTAAAGGGGTAGGCAGAGCACATATAATTACTCAAGTTTCAGTGCCACTCTTAGCAGTTAATGTGTTGAAATTAACCGAAATTGATATTCCAATGACAGGCTTTTCGCTCACACCACGATTTAACCCAAAACCCACAGTCGATTTTTCAACCCCCACGGGAAGAAAGAGGGTGAAATTCTAGCTCGTCACCAGAATGGGTCTTTAGTAACTACTTCAATGAAATGTACATACTTGGCAGAAATAACGCACAAAATTTTATAGCGAAATTAAAAAAAATTAGCGGTAGCCGCAGAATTCATACCAAACGTAACCAAACTTCTTGCAAATAGGTACGTACAATCTTACATTGTTCAACAGTCGACAAACGTATGCATCATGTGCCTCAATCAGCCGCCTCCCCTTCAATTTGCCGACAACTCTGAAGCCTTCAAAAGCCGTTTAAACCACATTCGCTTGTAAATTAAGCCTCTTTCTTAAGTAACGTCTCCACAAACGTTTTGCGAGTTATAGTGGATGCAAATGCGTCTCGGGGTTAGTCAAATAGATTGTTTAACTTCTCTTAGCGATTTTCAAATAGGTTTGCATCTATTTATGTAATTTAATTGCTTAAAAAAATATAAACAAAGAAAACTCATTGAATTTCACCACTCTTCTGCTCTTGGGACAATAACTGTCTCCCTTAATTAATGCAAGATTTAAATAAAATACATATCGTCACTACTTTTAAAAAAACTTGTATCTTCGTCTGTCAATGAAAAGAAAATTGTAGTAAGTATGTATGGAATGCGTTTTAACTTTGAGGAGCAGCGTGAGATACGAGATTTTTTTTAAAATAGTGACTATATTAACTAATTCAGAACATTACCATTTTTGAAATCCGCCAAGCCTTTTAAGTGAAACCAGCCTAAAGTAAGTATTAACTTCTATAAAATTCCCTTTTGCTTTATAGGAGAGCCGGTAAGGATACTATCTAGGCTAACATGTAATATTATTCTAGTTATCTTTTTATAAACTTTTCCATTAGGAAGTGGAAGCAACCCCAACCTATCGCGCATTTTCTCGACTCGAATACTGTTAACCCTTGCTTTTGTAGGCAATACACACATACGCTTAAGGCAGTATCGGATCCGTCTCGTCCTTTACAAACATTCGCACTCTAATATGAGCCAAGTGTGTTTTCACAAAGTGAACCTTCATAGGAAGTACGGAGGTTGTATATGGGGTTTCAAGTGTGAGTCGCATTATGTTTCGTCTGGGCTTTTCATTCAAGTCAACTCAAAATCACCACAAATATATAAGTAGTACCATGTAGTAATATAGATTTAAATTTCTTTATTTCATGAACCATGATAAATAATTACACTATAAATTTGCTACATGTCAAAATTTTTCTTATGATAGTTGTCAAAAATTACATCATCATCATCATCCTCCTTGAGTTATCCCGGCATTTGCCACGGCCCATGGGAGCCTAGGGTCCGCTTTGACAACTAATTCCAAGATTTGGCGTAGGATAAATTCTAAATAAAAAAAATAGTGTCCCGATAAGCATCGTCATTTACAAAAAAAGTTGAATAAAATTTATAAATTAAATTACAGTCGATGTCAGCGTAAACTAACGGACAATACGTTACTCATTAGAGTCATTACAAATTTAATTCCATATCCTCATATTCGTTTTTAGTATGTAGTAATTTAGTATGGAACGCAACCACTTGATCCAATCGTGTCATCGTTTACAACCAGCACTCATGTAATTTTGGAATATTTATAAAAAAATCGGCCAAGAGCGTGTCGGGCCACGCTCAGTGTAGGGTTCCGTAGTTTTCCGTATTTTTCTCAAAAACTACTGAACCTATCAAGTTCAAAACAATTTTCCTAGAAAGTCTTTGTAAAGTTCTACTTTTGTAATTTTTTTCATATTTTTTAAATATATAGTTCAAAAGTTAGAGGGGGGGGGACGCACTTTTTTTTCCTTTAGGAGCGATTATTTCCGAAAATATTAATATTATCAAAAAACGATCTTAGTAAACCCTTATTTATTTTTAAATACCTATCTAACAATATATCACACGTTGGGGTTGGAATGAAAAAAAATATCAGCCCCCACTTTACATGTAGGGGGGGTACCCTAATAAAACATTTTTTTCCATTTTTTATTTTTTCACTTTGTTGGCGTGATTTATATACATATTAGTACCAAATTTCAGCTTTCTAGTGCTTACGGTTACTGAGATTATCCGCGGACGGACGGACGGACGGACAGACAGACATGGCGAAACTATAAGGGTTCCTAGTTGACTACGGAACCTTAAAAATGAGTTTTAAGGTTGAATCTGAGCTGTTATATTATGTAATGGTGTAAGTTGCTACTTAATTACGCTGCTTAAATCTGTATTTTACCAGTCAAATTGTATATACTATATTACGAGTAATAAAATAATAAAAAAATAACGCACGGTGAAATCTTGAATGCGTTTTACTTACTGCATTAAGCATGAGATAAGGTATAAAACATACTAGTTTGTTACTCCAAAGATATAAAGAAATGACGTTATTTTGCGAGTGTCCATTACTGGACCCGAAAAACTGCCTACCTCCTATGATGGACAAGGAACAATTTACAAAACCAAAATTTACAAGAAACAATCCTATGTTAAAATAACCCAAACTAATTCTATTTATGGTGTATAAAATTGACTCATTGCGTATCAGTTGGCTTTAAAAGTAAAATTTTAAACTTATTTCACTGTCCATAATGGGGGATCCATTACTGGAGAAGTGCCGTCCATAATTGGAGAAAAAACACCTAGTTTTAATTTGTTAACTATGAAGAAACCAATAGGAGTATCTATTCTGCAATACGCTTGAAATGTAGAAGAAGGATAGGACATTCAAGATTTAACACGCTTGGCGGTAGAATTTTTACATTTATCAGTGAAATATCAAAAATAGGCGAATTTTTTTCTTAAACTGTCCATGATTGGGTCCGTCACCTTATGTCTGGTGATGCGCTCTTTGTAAATGCTTCATAATAATCATAATGCGTTGTCTGTGTAGTCTGTGAGTCAACATCATCACCGAAATGGGATGCGAAATGAGTGTTTTCTTACGAAGTTGATTGTTCTCAGAGTGCTTTGAGTGTGTAATGTTGTGTATGTTCTAAATTATAAACATTATCACTGTCTGTTATTTCTTTCACCCACTGCACTTTTTCATAACCTTTTGTATAAATGTGTTTATCTTTACAGTAATCAACAATCAAATTCTTATAATTAAAATATGATACATAGCCTTCATTCCATAATATTCCTTTGTATTTTTCCACCCAAGAGACTTGTGAACGTTCTTTCTTTGTTAAGGTATAGAATGGATGGGGAGGGCTGATCAGAAACACAAGAAAACTTTTTTGAGAAATAATCGCCACTTCTTTTGGTATAAATTGATTATTTTCATTTTTAAATCCTTGAACATCCAAAATCACATTCATGATAATTTCCTTACTATATTACTCAAAGGTTTATACTCGACAAGCCGATCGTTTATAATTAAACAATAGGCTGTCGTTTTATCAGGTATGTCTTCTGAGGACTCGATTTCTATTCGAACGTCAACTGGGCCAGTTTTTAATGAATCGTTCTGCCTTGAGCAGTCTATTACAAATAAAGGAGTTTTTTTTAATGTGTTCAGATTAAGCAGAGGATCGACACCGACCCCATAATACGACTGACGAAAGTTAGCATACATTTCGTATAATATACTAAATTTGTCTTCGCTAAATTTTAAATTAAGAGGATCGTATGGAAAGTACTGTGAATTTAAAAATAATTTGACGTTAGTTATATTGCAGTGATCAAATATAGTAGAATTTTTTAGTTTGTTTAGTTTTCTATCAGTCTGTAATGCTAATATAACATATCTAGGCTTTTCTAACTGGGAAGCGGTTTTTACTGACCATGCATGTTTTGTTGTTTTAGGTAAAAGTGGATATTCATACAAATCCCAATTCCGGAATGCTAGTTGTATAGATCGATCTTTCTCTAAGCACTTTAGTAGTGGCAATCTATTACGGTCAGAAACTCTAACATGTGGTACCCGCCATTGGATTTTATGGATATCAATTTGAACTTGATCATTTTCTTCAAGTACAACACTATTTAAAACTGAATTACTTCTGTTTAGTACAAGTTCATGCCTACAGTTGACTAAAATCTTATTATAATCTTCCGCGAAGCCAAGCACTTTATTCAGAGGTATTATAATGGAAAAATGACCTTGCTTTAGAATACTCCCGCTTAGATCCCAACCCCACAATGCAGCGTTCTTACTTTCTCCTTCATTCATTGAAATAAGAGATTTCATCGTTGTAGTAATCCCGCAATTTTTATTCCGGTCAATTTCAATCCCATTTAGTTCGTAACTTATATCTTTGAACAAAAATAATATGGGGTTATTTGTAAAATTTACATCTTTTGTTATTTTTTTCCCAGCAGCATCTACTCGCCATACACTTGCATACCCTTCAATGTAAATGGAGCTTGCAGATGGTAATACATACACATCTTGTTGATTTATAGGTATCCTGATTTCGTCATTTTCCTTAAAGCTATGATTGTAGGGATTGTATGAATGGATGGTATAGCTTTCAATTGAATTATCTTGTTGTGGAATATCTGTGATATGCAACATCTTATTATAAGTATTTTATTTTATTTTAAACCCAAGAGAACGAAGAAATAACTTATTGCTCTTAGTAATTCTCTTGCTAGAATTTAATCGACTTGCTCCTTTGAAGACTGGGAGTTGAATATTCGATGGTATTCTTGTAATTCCGCTTTTATTGAAAACATACATAATGTATCACTTGATTTTGTAAGGTAAAATTATGTAAACGTATGCTTAACACCCGATTCTAGACACTGTTCGAGGTTGAATGTGATACGGTAGAAGATATCGTTTATTATAATATTGTTGTATTATGTTTTTGGTCTTATTAAACACATAAGTTTACTTATTTAATATTATTTCTGCCAGAATGAATTCAGAAATTTTAAACATAAATGCCCACAGTTAAATAAATGATTTTTTTGTATATTATCGTAATTATAGCGTATATTAGCTCCCATATATTTTATGAATTCCTTTGGAGGTTTTAAATTTCCGTAACTATCAAAATATTCAATATAATTTTTATTTTTTCCATAGGCTACCCAGTGAGTACCGTTATTTTCAGATGAATCTAAATTAATAACACCACATTCCATCGGTAATGGTTTTGGTGGTAATTCATCTCTCATGAATACACCACGAAAGTAAGGAATACTTTTCGAATGTTTTATTATATCGATATTACTCAATGCTCTATTGGGTAGCCTGCCATCTAGTTTTTTTATTTGTAACATAAATTCCTAGTCCACCCTTGTAGGGTTTAAGATGCACTCCTTTTCCAATACATTTACCCTCCATTTTCATATTATGTCTCTTTAATTTAGCTAGTTGTCGTTTTGCTGATTTATAATGGTTAATAGCTTTTCTTATTCCCGCAACACCTCCTGCTAAACTTCCTGTAGCCGATAATCCTGCTAAAATTGGAATCAATGGTAGAAATCCCCCCGTTTTAGGTACTGGTATCACTCTGGGTAATTGTATAGGCAAGTCCGATGCTAATTCTTGAGCAGCAGCATACGCTAATTCCATTAGCATGTTCTTACATTTTGGCTTTAGATTACTGATATGTCTTTTAGTGTGTAAAACAAGATTATTAAAAGTTTTCTTTAAGCCAGCTCCAAATTTCTGATTGCTAAGTTTCTTCTTATTTTCGTTTTCAGAGTTATTTCTCGTGCGTTTCATTTTTTATGAAATAGATTTAAATGTTGGATATGTCTGTACTGGTCTCTATAGTGTAGAGTTTGAAATACAAATGAGTGTACAAAACAGTGAAAGTAAATTTAAACCCGATTACAAACGATTTGTCTTATCAATCCAACTATTTTCACTCGGTGGAAGGCCGAGCCACTTAACATATACTTTATTTCCTTTACGTTTTAACACTCTTTCAACAAGATAAACTTGAGGATGCAAAGTTTTCTGAATTTCTTGCGCATAGAATGCTCCTAAAATAGGCCTACGCTTGGCGTCTTCTAGATAATATGTAGTGGGGTTAGTATTTCGAACATTAGTTATCTTAAATATTTCTGTTGACCAATTAGGGGTAAATCGTTTCTCGAAACATCCTTTATACTTGCTAACTCTTACAAAATCTCCAATACGAAACCTTTTGCAAACCGGGTTTTTCTTTGTTAGTAAATTCTTAATGTATCTTTGTAATACAACTCCTTTATTACTACGATTGATCGTGATCGGCGCTCTTCCCACCGTCCTATGAAAAGTATGATTATATTCTGAAACTTTCTGGTCAAGAGTTCCATCGACCCATTTATAATTACCCTTCAGACTAAACTCCTTATACAGCTTAGCTTTAAGAGTTCTTATAAGTCTTTCAACTATCGATGCCTTTTTGGTGGAAAATGTAGAGTAATGATTAATATTATATTTTTGAACAACTTTTCTGAAATTACTATTATAAAATTCATTACCCCTGTCTGTTTGTAAATTGATTGGTTTACGTCCTCTTGATAATAATGTTTCAAACATTTTGGATACGGTTTCTTTAGTCTTACGTTTGAGTGGAAATGCCCAAGCGTATTTTGAGAAACAGTCAATAATCACTAATATGTACTTATAACCAGCATTTAGTTTTGAAAAAGTCTGCATATCTATTAAATCTGCTTGCCAGAGGTCATCAATATCTCTTAAAATGACGCTTCTTCGAGGAAAATTCACCCTTGCATTTTTATGAATTTCATTTACGACGTCCGCTTTGCTCATAATGTTTATTAATATTATATTCAAATTCTTTGTTAGAAATATTCTTTTCAACTTTTGTTACTCGATTCATTAAAACCGAAATGTTTTTATCTATATTCATCACCTTTTTCATACAGGCATCGATTTTGTTTATTATTTCTGTATTTATTGTATTAGATAATATATTTTCCTCCTTTATACTTAATACTTTATTAAATTCTGCTTTACAATTATAAATATCATTGTTATTTGTCATGTCTAAGACACGTTTATTTATTCACTGAGCATTAACATAATATTTCAATTTATTTTATTGCTTTACAATACCGGCTTCCTTTAATTCTTCAATAATTGATATAATTTCATTATCATGGTTGGTGTTTCCAGCGTCTTTGGATGCAATCAAAAGTTTAAGCCTTTCAATTAATTCATTTGGATCATCCCAATAAATATAATCTGTGTTACTTTTATAATGTTTTAATGCAGGTAAGTTACCACCTGTTTTAATGTTAGTGTCAAGTAATTGTGAAAAGAGAGGTTTGATAATACTGCAATATTTTATACCTTTGTCTCCTTTTAATTTTCCGTTTGGATCAAAATCTCGTTTATGTGCGTTTGTACGGGTTAACATTTCTTTGTATTCAGTTTTATCTTTTTCAGTAACAAGACTGAGATTGGGTTTGTTTCGCATCAATAGTTCTTTCAACCCTGCGGTTAATTCAAATTTTTTGTTGTCTATAGTAATAACATATTGTTTTTCAGTATCGGAAGTCTTATTTACCAAAGACAAGTATACATCAGAATTACCCATCATCAACTTTTTATTCGTGCTACGAATCCCGAATGGTATATTGATGTCCTCATATAAATCAATCATGTCTTCTTTTTTTAGAGATAGAAGTGTATCATTATTTTGTTCTTGAGAAGTTTTATTACTAACATTAGAGTATTCATAATATTCTGAATGCTGATCAGGAGCAATTATCTCTTTGAAATTTTTGTATCCTATAGAATCATTTAAATTCTGAGATTTGTCACTCGTATCTGTACTTGTAGTCATGTTAATAGCTGGTTTAACAAAAGAACTTTGCATAACGAGGTTTTCTAATGGTTCAGTAATAGGTTTAAAAACTTTTTTTAAATTAATATTATTTTCATGTTCTTCATTATTTATCTTCTTTATTTTGTTTTTTATGTTATCTACTGCTTTGATAAGTTGATCTTTTAAATGTGTATCCATTTCAGCAGTCTTGACACCAACCTTTTAATACGAGCACTCAGTTTCAAGTGAGCCTTCGTCAACATTTAAAACATTAAATAATGGGAAATTTAAAAGTAAATAAATGTATCAAACCCCTGTCTATATCGTCCTTTATCTAGTGTACAATCTTTATTAATTAATAAAAAGCTAAAACAATCATCCCATATAATTGAACAAAGTTCTTTAAATTTTATCCAATCCATATCGGTGTTTACATGTTCATTGTATATATGTTTTAAGTTAGTATCATCTTGTTTAAAAACAATTAAGAGATTCACATTGTCTCTTAACAGTTGCTTCGGAATTTTGGAGTAAGTTTGCGATAAATAAAAACAATCAATTTGTCGATGTCTTCCCATAGCAAAGTAATTCCTAATGTTCACTTGATTTTCACATACAACATCATCGAAAATCATGATTGAATTGGTCATAGCATCATTTGGATGGATAACGTCTTTATTGTCATTAAATATTAAAAAGTTAGCATCTGGAATTTTCTCCATAATTAGTTGGAGGTAGCGATATTTTGGCTGAAAAGCGGTCTTTGAATACAAATAGATATTTTTAAACTTTAGACCATTTTCATGTAATAATAAATTTAATATTACATTAGTTTTACCACAGTTTGAAGGTCCACATATTATACAGCGGATTGTATTAGGTAATAATGTACTATGTCTTGTATTTTTATGCACGTCATTTTCAACGATTATATTATTTACTTCCAGAGTTTGGGTATGCTTAATGAATTTCATTGTTATTATGAAAAAAATATGATATCTCAACGCTTTTTATAGGATATGTCTTAACATAAATAAAACAATTGATTAACAGAGTAAATAAATTTATTAAATTTCTGGAGATTATTACAGATAGGTACAAAAAAAAAAAAAAACAAACAAAAACAAATTTTAGTATCACATTATTATATAATTTAAAATATAGTCTTACAGTGCCCCCATGGTAATGTTTGTATATTGTCAGGCAATATCTGCCTTTTATCATCGTTGCAGTTTAAAACTACTTTATCAACTTGCTGTGAATATAAAACATGTTTGATTGATCGAATCATATTCATATTATGGGTATACACTTTTTTTGTTTGCAAAACTTTGTCAAAATGTTTAATTCTTAATTTATTCGTTATAGGTTTTGTGACACCATTTGCTTTCGTTATTGTCTTCTTTACATTTTTTAAACAGTACAGTTTTGCTCTTAATCCAATAAATTCAGTAATTACTGTACCACCAAATTCATCTTTAAATAAACCAGGTACTTTAGCATTTAGTTTAGGTATACCATAAGGGTTATTGTGGTCATAATTACTAGTATCATATTTTGATATGTTTTTATTTAGATCATTGTAAAAGTCATCAGTAATAATGTTATAAAGAAGGCTATCAGTATCAGTATAACAGAGTTTCACGTTTTCTTTGTACGTTTTTTTAATGAAATTATAATGAAATTGATATAAATGTGTTTTTGCCAATTCTAAAACTGTAAATCCAATATAAATCGGGCGGTCTAAACAAATTTTTTCAGGACTTAATTGAACAGCCACAAAGTTTTCATTAAATATGGATACATTCTTTACATTAGGTTTTAATAATATTTTTTCTGCACCTAAGTGTTTGTTTGTTTTATTGTCATTGTCTTTCCATTTTATTGCTAATTGAACATGTAAATGTTTTCGCTTATTTTCAATTGTTTTTCCAAATATAGCATTATTTAATAGTTTAAAAAGTCTTTTTCAAATGAAGTAGAAGCTTCTTGTCGTAATCGAGTATTTAGATCAATATATTTTTGTAGGAAGTTAGACTGTCTAAAACGTAGAATGCGATGTATTTTCTGTAACACTAACCCGTTCTTTAAACATTCCTTCAAATGTACGAAATGAATGATATAGTTGTATTTGTCATATAAATTTGCAATTAACTTTTCTGACTTCCCACCTGGGGGAACAAACCTTTCAGGTGCAAAAGGCAAATCGGCATGCAGATCGTGTAAATGATCAGGATAACTCATGTCAACTTCTAAAATGTATCCATGTTCACCGTTTTCTGGTATAGTCAGTATGTCAAAATTTCTAACCCGATCTAAAGTTAAAAACTCAAAGTCTGATACAGGTAATTTTTGTCTCATAGCATAACCATAGAGATTGTTACAATCCAGATACATCAAATATGAGGTGGGTCTAGAAGTATCAAAATCAGGGGTGTATTTATTGTTTGCTTTTGAATTCCGAAGAGAACACTGGGCTAATCCACCACGTATCCCTCTTTCTATCATCTGATATACTTCTAAGTCGTGTATTAACTGTAATTTTACGTCTGTAAACAAAAGCATAGCATCCCAACTTAAATTAGGTGCAGATACATAATAGGCTGGGTCTAGATTATAATGCTTCAAACTTGTATTTCTAAAATGTTCAAACACATCGCTTAACAACAAGACGTCACATTTTAAGTATAAATCAGTATATTCCCCTAAAGTCATTATATTAACGAACCAATTTGCAAATAAATAATCAATGTAATGTTGTGTCGTTAGAACTTATGAATCTTATGATGAAAAATAGGTGTAAGCGACCATGCTTCTATTAAAAGTTTTAATGATAAAAGTTTATTAAAACATCAGTTTGCCTCATAATTGGCAGTCTTGTTGAAAGTTTTCACCTTTCTAAAGTAGGTACAGTTAAGTACGTCAAAAATATGACAGTATTCCTAAATATTGTTTGTCAACATCTCGTTAAAATATTTCTTTTAGCTTCTTCAAATACTCGCAAATGCAGACTTTTTAGAAGACTAATATATGAATATGACGCATTTTTGTCAAGGTATTTTTGGGCTATCATAATATTAAAATCATTTCTTCGCTATATTACAAGAATTTATCAAAACAATCAAAGAAATTTTAACACATTCACTGCAAGCGTCGCATATATAGAAAGTATTATTCAATCACATTAATAATTTGTAAATCGTATTGATTTCTACAACAATAAAACTCAATTAAAATAGCGTAGCCAACAAGACAATAATAGAAATGGGCACTCGAACCTTAACTAATGTATCGAAATAGTCACATAAATTTTCCTAGAACAAATTGCCACTTCGATATATTTTGCAATACGTTAGGCATTTGCTGATGTGCGATTGTTATCGTATGTCCGATTTTCTAAGGTTGAAGGTCGCCATATAATAACTGTGACGTACTTAATCTTAGAAAAAATGGACATGCTAAACTTGTTTTATTTTGACTTGATGTTGATGCAGGCCTTGATGATAAGATAGCTTCGTTTTTGGAACTGTTGACATATACTTTTACACTATTTTTTTTGCTTATTGATACACTTCTAAATAAAAAAGTATATGGGTGAATCAACTTTTTCTTGTCTGTTATTGCCATGGTTACGGTACTTACACTACTTACGGTCCCCTGAGTCACGCTGGTTTTATGCAAAATTATGCTACTTAAACTATGCAAACACGCATTTTTCTGGTGTTAACAAGCCCTTTCCTTAATTTTCCTCCTACAAACATGGACTACATGCATGCTTGCATAATTTCAGTAGCATAATTTTGCATAAAACCAGCGTGATTCAGGCGACCGTAGCCATGGCAATAACAGGCAAGAAGAAGTTTGAAATTGACAGATCTGAAGGCTCTGACAGAAGGCTCTTTTACAAGTTTATGAAATATACATTCGTTTACATAATATGAAATATGTACATCCAAATTTACGCCATTTTTAACAGTTTCTGTATACAGTGACTAAAAATTAACTATCATACGGATTATATTATTATAGCCCTAGTTTGTGGACCCCTTAAGCACACCTCGGACACTGGCGATCAAATATATGAAAGAGGCGCGTTCCCAGCACACAGTCTAAGCTCGTGTAGGTGAACGCGTACTATGCTTGGATGAGTAAAATATGACAGGTCGACTGTTCGCGTTTTTGAAAAGCGGTAACTGTGAGGTAACCGAGAGGGGGTGGGCGGCACTTTCAGCGGGGAGCGGGAGTGGCCATACTGTACGATAGTACTCTCTATTATACTGTGCCTTAAGTAGCACGTGTTTATAAACAATACTTGAATTGTTATTAGTTCGTCACATGCCTTTGTTAAAGTAAAACAAGAGACCGTATATAATATTACGAGTGTTTATTTTTACCGCAAAATGTCCTCTCAAGGTCTGTGTACTTACTCAGTTCGATGAAATTCAAATCATATTATTAAACTGGAACAGAGTTGTTTTTGTTTTTTTTTTTAGTTGTATTTTTAATGTACCTACCTAAATTTTATTCTACGCACTACACGTAAAATGTTTCGTAGCGTGTATTGGATTTCTCATGTATGTATGTATATGCTTGAGTTTTATTTAGGAGGATAAGATACATTCAATAACTACAAAATTTAAATTTTGAAAAAACCCCCGACCGGGACATAGTAGACCGATTTTCATGAAACTTGGCTAAGTACACTTCCGAGTCCCGACTAACTCAGCTTTCAGACAACAAAAAACTAAATCTAAATCGGTTTATCCGTTCAGGAGCTACGATGCCACAGACAGACACACACATACAGACAGACAGACAGACTAGACATCCAGACAGACAGACACGTCAAACTTATAACACCCCGTCGTTTTTGCGTCGGGGGTTAAAATAAATTTAAGGAACAAATTAACTTATACGAATTCATTTTAGATATATTAATAAAAAATAAGAATAGTTTTGTCTCAAAGATACAATGCAATACAATTAAACTACTTATTGGCGTAAAAAGTAAAAAAAAAAACCTTTCTTCGTGCGCTGAGTTTTGCTTTCAGTTTTTTTTTAATGAAATTTAGAAGTCTCAATACAGACCCACTTAAATATGAAAGAAATAAAACCATCTATGCGATTCTGAATGTAATTTGTGTTCCTGTATGTATTATTGCTTTGTTAAGAGGGGGTAGAGCAGGGAGAATTTTCAGAATCTGTCAAATTACCCCATTACACACACAAACACCCTTCACTCACACTACCTCAATTTACTGTGAAAGGTCAGTGACCCTTAATTTTTTACAAGAGTGTTATTTTGAGTTTGTAGTCAACTACTGACCTCCTTTGAGAAATTAAACTGTAAAAAAGGTAGCATACAAGAAGACAGAGAAAAAATACGCATCATCTAGCTTTCCTTCGCTGTTCATGTCTCATGTGACTTAAATTTATCTAAATATGTAGATAACGTTCCTTACTCAGTTGATTGTTTATCTAGGTGTATTTCAAATTATTTTGCACTTCATTTTGCGTTACTTTTCTATACTTAGATTAAAAATCGTCAGCCTGCCTATCCCCGCAAACATTATTCAAAGTCGTGTGTGAAGGCCGATACCTCCAGGCAGACAATTATGGTCGCGTGATAAATGATAAAACATTCAGCCCTATCGCACTATTTGTAAGTGCAATAGGGACGGTCCGATGTTTTATCATTTATCGCGCGACTATGATTGCCCTGCAGGTCTTCAGAGGCCTGTGCTGTGCATTACGTATATGCGGGTTGTATTAAAGACTATCAGATATTTTCTTTATTCTTTTTGGTCGTTAGGTTTTTTTATCATTTAGTTTGATACAAAATAAAGTATGTGTATAAAATAAAAACCTAATGAATAGAGTACAGCTAGCAGCAGTCAAGTCAGAGACACAAAGAAAGATAGGGAATATCGTCGCATATCTTATCTTATCCCAATACCGCCATCGCCATCTGCATCAGACTCTTTATCTTACCCAATTTCCGAGTCTCTTCACTAAATTTCAGTTTCTTGAGTTGAAAATGTTGAAACTCATACTTGGTAATAAATAAAACACAAAAAAACATATAAAAATCACAATATAATTTTAAATTATAGCTTAGGCCCTGTACCAGTTGCAGTCGCCACGTCTGTAAAGTCCCTTGTAGTTTCTTTTAAATGGCTAAATACCTAGATGTTATGTCATAAACATCTGTGACGTGACTGAAAATTAAAAAACATCGCTCAGAGATAAAGTTCAAATTAGCATGGCAAAAAATACAACAGTGCAGTCAAAATACGAAAAAGCAAATGTCAATGTCAATAATGTCAATATC
This sequence comes from Leguminivora glycinivorella, assembly GCF_023078275.1. Lineage (NCBI taxonomy): Eukaryota > Metazoa > Arthropoda > Insecta > Lepidoptera > Tortricidae > Leguminivora > Leguminivora glycinivorella. Next base: position 6,211,190 of record NC_062971.1, read on the forward strand.
ACTGCCGTATTTCAGGCAATAAGGGCTGTTTTCTCAAATATGAAAAAATCTCAAAAGCAGGACTTTATAAAGACTTTCTAGGAAAGTTATTTTGAACTTGATAGGTAGACCAATTTAATAAAAGTTGTACGAAAAAAAATTCTGAACTAAGTTTGTAACTATATATGAAAAGCATTTTTATCTTAGATTGCATATTTTAGAATCGTAACGATTTTTCTTTCAAATAAATAGAGAATTATTAGAATAGATTCACGGTGTCTACCGTAAACTGGGGTTACATTGACCAATTTGGGAATTTAAACTTCTCTAGCTTCTACATGTAATGGGTAGCTATAGCTAGCTTCTACATTTAATGGGTATTTATTAATGTAAAGAAAGAAAAAAAATGGGACCATCAACTTTTTTAGTCTTTTCCTGCTAAAAATCTAGAAAAGTAACAAAATAATGTACGCAGAAAAAAAACTATGAGATCAAACTTAAACTGACATTGGGGTTACTTTGATACCCTATGTTTTTTTTAAATGGTAATCGAATGTAACCCCTTGCAAAAGTATTTTATCTCAAGAAAAGATAAAAAAACGGTTCGCACAGTCAAATATTACAACTCTTTAACGCTATTTTGGGGTTACTTTGATCAAAAATAAAAATTACCTACCATCTTCGAAAAACCAACTTTATTTGCAATTGTTTCAATATTTATCACACGAAGAGATCAAATTATCTGCCTCAACTCAACAAGTACCGTGACATAATCAGACAATAATCAACTATGTGTCATTATGGTCAATGTTACCCCATGCAAGTGATCAAAGGCACCCCACAGAGTAAATCATTAGTAATAAATGCCTAGTTTGACTTTATGATACAAAACTCAATACTTACAATGGTAGGTATAGCTAAGCAGAAACACATTTCTGGCAAGCTACTTAATATTCACTGTGAACCTTTTACTTGAATACCACTACGTTAGTTTAGAAGTTATTTAAACATGAAAAATAGCAACAAACTATGCTTATATTTTAACACGTTATCCGCACTGCCCACGACCATACTTACTTGTTCACTGCGTCAGAGCACCATTTATAAAGGTTGGTTTAAGGTTATCATATGTGTAGATTTCGATAAATTTATTTTATTAATACATAACCGACTACTCATAACATATTAGTTAGTCAGGTTTTGTTCGTAGTCCAAAAGGGTCAACCCTAGCACTTTTCCCTATTCACCCCAACGTTAGGGTGAGCGAAAATTACTAAATAAAACGACATATTTTCAAAGACAAACCGAAGTTCACACCGCTGGAAGATTTTTTGTGTAAAAAATTAGCATGGAACATATAAAAAAAGTGCTATCGACGTTCAAAAGTCGGTTTTGGTCCTATTCAGCACAAATTACGGTAGTTCATACCCGTTCCGACCCCATGAACCCAAAATATTCAGAAAACGTTGTACTAAGTAGCCCAAAGTGCAGCGCCGTCTCTAGGTGAATTGGGTTACTAATTTATGCAAACTACTTAAGTCGCAATAGATGTCATTTCATTTAGTATTTTAGAGGTAACTAGTAAAGATAATTTAGTTTTACAATTGTGCGAAAAAAGATTCTCATTTGGCGAGATTTTTTAACCGACTTCCAAAATTCAAAAGGTTATAAATGTATAGTTTTTTTTAATATCACTTCTGGTCCAATTTCAAACCCCACAAATATTAACGGCAAACTGATAATGACATTAAGTTTTTTTGAAATAAATTTGTGACATATGTGGGTAGTTTAGTAATTATAGGCACCGACTGATTGTGGGTAGGTTTATATTTTCGCTCTCTGCTAATAAATCTTGTATGGAACGGACGTGTTTTCTTCGGTGCCTCTTCATCAGCGCTGATCTTCGGCTGGGAGCATACCTTACAAAATTAAATGCCAAAAAAAAAGTTTATCAGTAAAAATTACTTATTTGAAAATAAAGTCATAACCGTTTTCATGCTTATACATTGAAAATATTGAAATAGATATCACGCACGAAAGTAAGAACGACAAGGCCCCCTGGTGGCTGAGCCGGGAATCGAACCCGCCATGTCTCTCGCTATACCGTAATCCTCTAAGTGCCACTTGCACCAACGAAGATGGAGGATTAACCTGAGGGTTAACCCACTATTTTACATGGAATTTGACAGTTGACAGCCCACTAACCCTGAGTTAAGTGGTTGGTGCAAATGGGCCTTATAAGATTCATATACGAGGTGGTCAAAATGTGCCTATCAGAGATAACATACACTAGAGAAATTTCGTTGGGTACCACACGGCGGGCGGGTGGCCTAGTGGTAATGACGTTAGCTGCGTAAGCTGAAGACCCGGGTTCGATTCCCGGCTCGGCCATCAGTAGGCCTTGTCGTTTTTTCTTTCGTGTATGATATCTATTTCAATTTATGTATGTATGTATGTGAACACTTTATTGTACATAAGACAAGTTAGGACATATAAATACAGTATAGTTATGGTGTACAAAGGCGAACTTATCCCTATAAGGTGTCTCTTTCAACCTTTGAGCGAATTGAGAATTTATTATTTATATAAACTTGAAAAAGAACAAATCAAAAATTATTCAATAAAATAATTATTCAATAAAATTATTTAATTAATAATTTGTGTGCCTTGACGAAGAAAGATGGTGGGATTAGGCCAATTGCTGTTGGGAATACGTTGCGACGCCTTGTTTCCAAACTTTCTTGTCGTGCAGTTAAGGAGGAGATGGCGAAATATCTTCAGCCATGTCAGGTTGGATTCGGAACGCCTTTGGGGTGTGAGGCAGCTATCCATGCAGTGCGGTCATATGCCATGGCTCCGGAGAACGTTTCTAGTGTGATACTGAAAGTGGATATTAGAAACGCTTTCAATTCTGTGGAGAGGGATGTAATTTTGAGGAAGTTAAAGATAGGGTACCATCGTTATTTCCGTTCCTTCACCAATGTTATTCTTCCACAAGTAATCTCTTTTATGGGACTGATCCGATTGCATCACAGGTAGGTGCTCAGCAGGGCGATCCGTTGGGCCCTCTCCTTTTTTGTTTAGCCATGCAAGGTGTCATCCGTTCGCTAGCCAGTCCTTTAAACGTCTGGTATTTGGATGATGGTACGTTGGGTGGAGCGCCGGATGTCGTGTTGGGGGATGTGAGGAAGCTAGTGCAAGCGTTATCAGCCGTTGGCTTGCAGGTGAATGCTGAGAAGTGCGAGTTGTTTCTTTGTGATCCGGAAACTAGGGGTTGGTAGCCGATTTTGAAGATGTTTTGCCTGGCTTAAGGTTGGTGGAGAAGTCATCTTTAGTGCTCCTTGGGGCGCCGATTTTTTCGGAGGGGGTTAATCAGGTGGTTCAGGACAAAACCGTGGCGCTTTCAGAGTCTATGAAGCACTTGCAGCATGTCTCGGCGCATGTATCTTTGGTGTTGTTACGTAACTGTTTATCAATCCCACGCGTAACATACACTTTGAGAACGGCGCCGACTTGGATGCATATGCAGGTTGTGATGAGATTCGATGAGGTGCTCCAAAGCGGTCTGGAGTCCATCCTGAATGTCCGGTTTGAGGAATCCCAGTGGTTGCAGGCTACTCTTCCCATTCGGCATGGCGGGTTGGGGGTGCGTCGCATGCAGGATGTGGGACTTGTAGCTTTTCTTGCATCTTCACACGCGTCTCAGGGTCTGGTTGCGCGTATTTTGTCAGTTCGTGAGATCGATATGCACATGCCTTTTGTGGGTAGCGCATTGGATGAGTGGGCTGTTCGCTATTCCAGCGGGGCCAGACCGGACAACCTCAGAGCTCAGAGATCGTGGGATGACCTTCTGTGCCGTCAGGCATACGAACAGTTGCTGGAGAGCGCATCGGGGGTTGAGTTGGCTCGGTTAAAGGCGGCAGTAGCGCCCGAGTCGGGGCCTGGCTACACGCCTTGCCATCATCGCACTTGGGTACGTTGTTGGATAACGACTCCTTGAGGATTGGTGCTGCGTTAAGGCTCGGGTGTACTGTGTGTGAGCCTCATCCATGTGTCTGTGGTGTAACGGTGGAGGCAAATGGGCACCATGGGCTGAGTTGTGCGCGGTGTGCTGGTAGGTTTCCTCGACATCATGCGATTAATGATATCGTTCGCAGGGCGATGGTGTCGGCGAACCTGCCGTGCGTGTTGGAGCCCCAGGGCCTTAGTCGTACGGATGGAAAGAGGCCTGACGGTCTCACTCTCGTTCCGTGGGCTAAAGGTCGTAGTCTGTTGTGGGATGCTACGTGTGTGAGCACGTTTGCTCCATCACATCTGGCACAGACTACGCGTGCGGCGGGCGGGGCGGCGGAGTACGCGGCAAGGCAAAAGCATACCAAGTACTCGAACTTAAAGCCGGTGTACGATTTTGTCCCTGTTGCGGTTGAGGCGGCTGGTCCCTGGTGCGCCGAAGCCAAGGATTTTGTGAAGGCCCTGGGTAGACGCTTGCGGGATAGGGGTTGCGATCCTAGATCGGGTTCGTACCTGGTACAACGTATATCGTTGGCTATACAGCGCGGCAACGCGGCTGGTATTTTGGGGACGTTTGTTCCGGGTACTGACCGGGTTGGGATATAAGGTTTTTATTAAGGGTATTGTGTTTGCCTTTTTTTTTTTTTTTTTTGTGTGCTTGGGGTTTTGACGATGCGTGTTGCGGATAATGTATGTTATGGTAATGTTTTATTTTGACGAAACCTTAGGTGGATGGACACTCTGTTATATGACGAAGCCTGCGCTGTGGATCTAAACGTATGTATTTTTTAATGATTTCTTTTGTTCAATAAATAAAATAATTTTATTTCTTCCCTAGTTGTATAGTTTCATACTTATGATTTTTATTTTAAAGTAATCCATTTATATTATAGCAATCATGGGTGAAACGTGGAGGTTGACAGAAGTGTAATTAACATTTCTAAATGTTGATTTCTTGTATCTAGTCTAACTACGAAGCAATACATTGACGTATAAATTGCGTCCATATACAGAGAGGTCATTCATAAAAACATCACTTTAGGTAAGTTATATATCTTTTATACAATTTGACAACCATTGACCACACATCCCAATTCACCCCTCTTCCGACCCTAATCACCCCCTTCGTAAACCTATTCACCCCCTTTGCGACCCGATTCCCCCATTCCTGATCCTATTCACCCCTCAGGCCGCGGATATTTATCCATCAAATTGAAATTGAAATCGTCTGTCAATGAAAAGAAAATTGTAGTAAGTATGTATGGAACATAAACTTTAGAAGTGTAGGTATACACTACATTCAAAAGGATAACGAACAAATTCTGAGCAAAATTTCACACAATAATAAAGTTAAAATTAATAAATAATACAATAAATTTAAATGCCAACTTTGACAGACATTTTCATGCCCCTAAATATATTATTTTCCCTAGAACTACGGAACCCTACACTGACCGTGACCCGACGCGCTCTTGGCCGGTTTTTCTTCTCAATGAAATGCAGAGATAATAAAAAATTACACCTCCCAATTTATAATATTTTTTTTTGCAAAAATTTCATTTTTGGCACAAGCTTTACCTTAGCCGACTGTACCTTTCTTTCAACAATCATCTATTGCTCTCCGAGATGTTTCTAAAAACCCCTTACTCAATGGGGATACGACGTTTCATAACAGAGTTCCTCTGACCACCTTTCTGCTCCATCATCAGATCACCTCCATGATACCATAATATTGCATTGTCACGTGATTTACATATGTGTGCAAAATTTCAGCTCAATCGGAAACCGTAAAGTGGGTCAAATTTAGCTTTTACGTTTTGACCCAAACTAACAAGGCAAGTTGAATAAAAGCTTGTAAAAAGGCTTCTGATATCAGATTTGTAATAAGTTTAGTTGTCATAGTTTAAGAACAGATGAGACAGACATATGCAACGACAATATAATGTTTCGTGAGATGTCAAATCACCTCATACAATTTACCGCTCTAAGGCAACTAAGGTAGGGTTTGTTATTGCACTTTAATTACATATTAATGATTTCTAGCCCGTAAGATATATATTTGCTTTAACAATGGATAGATAATTATGCGAGTGAGAGTGTAATTTAGATTTTTATAAGGAAACAAATATTTTTAAGCGACCCGATCAGATATTTATACGGATAAGGACCCTCCCACATCTACCGTCTCGCGATCGTAGCGTCGGGCCAACTGTATGGCTAAGCCGCGCCGACGCGACGCGGCGTCTTTTTCCATACAGTTGGCCCGACGCTACGCTCGCGAGACGCTAGAAAGAGAGACTATGTTTTTGCCGGTCACGAAGCATCACAATTTTTTGCCGGGAATATGTCGTCATATACTTATGGCCCCTATAGAGAATCGGATATGTTTTCACGGCCGTTCATAGTCATATACGTATGCTGGTGACTGTTCCATGAACATCTGGTCTAGTTGAATGGAGAAGTGCCATTCAAAACGAGTGTTACTTTCTAAACAACGATGAACTTACGGTTACTTACGTATTCGTGGTATGCACATGCATTGAAACATTTTTTTATATAAAAATTTGAACCAGAAGCACACCATACGGAATATTGTATTTAATAAATAGGTACTTATATACCCGCCCGCATTTCCCTTTCTTCTATTCTAAGTAAGAATCGATTAATAAGTATCTAAATATGTAAAAATAAATTAAATTATAATTGTTTACATACAACCTGGTTGACAGAATTTGACGTAGGTGCTGTCATATATATTTTTAAATTGACGTACTGTTAATACCAGCGTAATGAAAATTTATTCCAATGAGTAAAAGAAAACATGAAACTCTTTTCAATTTAACCGAACTAGAATGAAATCATTTATACTCATTCGGCTGTGTTCGTTATTTTCTTTAATAATGTGATATATTTTTATTTATTTTTGATGCACAAGCCATGCACTTTTACACTTTAAATGAGATTGGATCTCCACCTGACATTATCGACTTACCCTATTTATTTTGAGCACAGTTTTACACTGGTATGGTTTTTCGTGTACGTACACTATTTTCTGTCAAATTTAATTGTCAACGCGGAGCGACCGGCGACACGTCTGCCTCCGATGAGCCGCTCACGGCATCTAATCGAAAGGAGAATTCTGACAGCAATGGCGAATGTATGGAAATTTTACGATAGTTTAAATTTAAGGTAAAATTTCTTTGTTGCCTTTGAGAGGAAAAATATAAAAAACCTCAAAACTTGTAGTCCATTTATCTGGCTTTCAGAATCACATAATGTTATAACTAGGGTATTGAATTTTTTTAACAAAGTTTACTAAACGGCGACATACGTTTTTTTCATTTTAGGTCAACTTTGTGTGGGTTTAGTTATTACCCCGTTAATAATTGGAGATTGTGAATAGTCAAAAGTTGTAGACACACTCTTTAAGATAATAACTACATTTATTATATTTCATTTAATTTAGAAATGTGAGCAGCATTTGTTAAACGCCGAATGCATTTTTCGAGGATTTCGTACGACCCCCTCTTAAGTGAATAAACAGTTTTTGAGATTACATCAAATATAAAAAAGTGAATTACAATGTTACGTTGTCCGATTACAATGTTTGTAACATACGGTAATTACCCGTATTAAAAGCATGTCACGGCCAAACTAAGAGGTGAAAAAACTAATAATTATTTATGGTAAATGTGATGATATGATGCGTAACCAACTTATTGGATTTTAACGTTGCCGTCGAACGTAGTAGAACATTTACAAGCTTATTAGATGAAAACACTATTCATAAATCTAGAAATAGAAACCTACATATTTTTATGGGGTTACTAATATCAGTTGGCGGGCAGATATCAGTCTGATTTTAAAAAGTATCTAGTATCGCTGAAAATAACATTACATGCCCTTATCGTCCGACGAATTGATAGTCCGAGAACCCCTTTAGATTGACATATTTTGGAAAATTGCCTTGTGTAACTACGCATATGCTCGGCCTTATTCGAAAAAAGCTTTAAAAATGTCACAGCGCTACCTATCTGTCAGTGTCAAAATTGACGTTATTGGAAGAAATGTCTCCCAATATTTTGCTCCTAACAAATAGTGAGTATTTGTTTCACTACTGAAAGGTACTACAAATAGCTTTTTTACGTAAATGTTCTTACAGACTTCTAAGCGTGTCGCACACTACACAGATACGCTAAGATATCTGTAGGTATCTGAACTAGAGATGGGCCGAATATTCGGTAAATATTCGGTATTCGGCATATTCGGCAAGTTTCTCAATGTTCGTATTCGGCCGAATAATTCGGTTGCATTGCCGAATATTTACCGAATAAACAAAGTAAATAACGAATGAAGATCTTACGTATTCCATTGGATAATAAGCTCCTATTTTAGTAGCTTTCTAAGGAACTACTAAAAATGCGTCAAAATATAAACACAATTGTTTTACAATATAAAAAAGTTAAAAAACCGTAGTTTAAGGGTTGAGAAGAGTTCAGAGTTGTTTTAACTAAGTTTTAGTTATCCACTAAATCATAAGAACATAGTTGTAGTATGTTACCATTATCAATCATTTCATAGTTTTAATCTCAACATTCGCTTGAAAAATATGGCGTAACTGAATATTCGGCCGAATGTTCGGTTCGGTAAGAGCTGAACACAATGTTCGGCCGAATATTCGTATTCGGCAAAGTCCATATTCGGCCCATCTCTAATCTGAACGCATATCTTTCAATATGACTCCATATTATTAATGAACTAACAAACACAACGCAATACCTAATTAATAATTTATAGTAAAGTATCTGTAGGCATTGACGTAATAATATATCGAAAGACCATGAGGATTTTATCTGCGCAGATATACATACAATGCGGAAAAAATTGTAACACTCCCTGTAAACAATCGGCACCGAGAAATATAGTATTTTATGCAATAGGCGTTTAAAGGAGGTCAAAAAAGACGAGTGGCGTGGGTAACAATTTGAGGTGAAGCCGAAAATCGTTATTAAGACGCCACGAGTATTTTTTGACTCAGTTAAACACCGTTGCATACAATACTTTTTCTACAACCATGCACTTAGTTTTCTAACTTTCGTGAAATTTACACTGTTTCCTGTATTTTGACGCAAAGGTTTGCACTGTCAGCTCAACTGCCCATAGCCTGATCCCGCGCATGCGCGCAGTATCGTTATAACAATGCGTTGTCATGGTTACAGAGCCAAACAATGCGTTTTCAGTTTTTTCTATACTACGCATATGCGCGGAAAGCCGGTGGACGCTGGCTTTGGGAAAAAGACTTTTATGCATGGTTTTAAAGATCTATGCACGACCCTGTAAATGACGAATAACAGTTCGGGAGTGGAAAAAGTCTTTTTTCAGATGATATTGACATAATAATATATCGAAAGACGATGAGGATTTTATCTGCGTAGGTATATATATGCGGAAAAAAATTGTAACACTATCAACAATCGGCACTAAGAAATGATTAAGTATTTTTTCGGATGATTAAGTTTTTATACGATAAAATACATATCATCGTATCTGCGTAGTGTGTGAGAGTCTCTAATATATTCCCACCTAGGGCTCATGACACGAACATCTAAGAGGCGGCGCCAATGTCATCGCTTTCAATAAATCACTATGAACGAAAAATAACTGCCGGCCTAGCCAAAGTGACAATCGTTGACGCTTCGTGGGTGATAGAAACGCGACTGGCTCTGTCGCACTAATACAGAAGAGCGATAGAGAGAGCTAGTAGCTCGTAAACGATTCAAGCGCATTTTATAATACTATTATAAGCCTCTTACTCCTACAATAACATTTACGTAGATTAATTGCTCTTGAGAGTAAATGTTCTTATAGTCCCCTTCTCTAAGTTTATTTGATTTTATAATGGTCCTAATAAATGCTCTTGTAAGAATGTCAGGCTAATATCTGCATAACATAAAAACACTATAAGTACATGCTTTTTTCATCTTATTCAAAACTATTATAAGATCAATAGCAGTAGTTTAGTAAGATATTAGAGCGATATTGGATCATTTGATGTTATAATAGCCTTAATAAATGCTTTTGTAAGAACTTCAGACTAATATCAGCATAACATAAAAATACAATAGTGCATCTTTATGTGACCTTATTTAAAGCTATTATGAGATCAATAGCAGTAATTTAGTTCGATATTAGCGTAATATAGAATAAACATACTTAAATAAACAATAGATGGGATCAATATAAAGTGATTAGACCTTATATAGATTTTGGGAACACAATTCTAAGTATACAACCATTTCACATCACCAACATTGCCATTTGAATAAAAAGTAAAAACAATAAGTATATTTGTTTTTATAGGGTCAAGTGATATAAAATCAGGTCAAGATAAAGAAAATGAGGTTTTATATAGGTAAAGCAAGGAACCCTAAATTAATTAAACATGGCCGTGTCATTGGTATTCAAGAATGCTAATATTAAGTAAATGATCTTATAATAGTCTAATAGCGCACTGAGAAAATGCAACTATAACAATGGCGTCTTTTTACTGCAAATATAGAAATAAAATAATTAACGAGGATACAAAATACTATTATTTGAGTGGGCGCATGAAATTTGAAGTGTAAATAAGGGTCCATTTTACAGTAAATAATATTTTCCAAATACTTATTGCGCAATATGAAGAAGCACCAAGGATAATAAACATGCTATTATAAGTTTATAAGTATTACTAAATGGTAATTCGTATCTTCCGTGTTTATTTTGTCAAATATTATTTAGGCTTAAATTAGTTTTGGCATGATTACTGTAAAAGCAAACAGTATGCAAGAAAAGTGATATTAGAACGATATTAAAATAAATACGCTTATAATTGTGCCCAAATCCAGGATTATACGATGATATAGAATCAATATAAAACCAAAAAAATGAGTCTTGTTGGCTTTTGCTAGATACCCTGAGCTTAGAACTTGTTTCCTTTTCTTTGATTATTGATGGTGCTTGGCTGTTGAACTTGTTTATTGGCAACGGAATTGTCAATAACTATTATTTATTTATCAAATCGAATTGCGATTCACTGGGTATTTTATACCTACGCCAATATTGCGTCGTGAAGGTTTAGTAGTAGGAAGAAGGCAATTCTCTGTTACGAATATTGACAAAATATTTCAAGCATAACCTAACAAGTAATCACAAAATTAAAATGTTGAAAAAACAACCGACCGCGAACTAGTGGACCGATTTTCATGAAACATGGCTAAGAACACTCCCGACTCAACTCAGCTTTCAAACAAAAAAAAACTAAATCTAAATCGATTCATCCGTTCGGGAGCTACGATGCCACAGACATACACACACACACACACAGACAAACAGACAGACTAACAGACTGACAAACAGACAAAGTTGTTTTTGCGTCGGGGGTTAAAAATAGACTAGAAAAATGTGAGATAAGTTTTCAAAAGAACAAAAACTTGTAAATTAAGCAAGAATGTGAATTAATATGAAAATTGTCTACTCTAACACAAACATTAGAGATACAAGTTTATATAAATTCCCTGGTACAAAGAGTGTCTATTCGTTTCCAGTGCTATTGAGTGTTGCGTGGCTTGGCCTATCTTTATAGTAGATTAATTCAAGAGCTGTGCCGCTCTGAAGAAAACCGCTCGCATCGCAAGAAACTTAGGTATAAAATATGCAGGATTAAAAATATTGTTTCTTGGTAAGGTTCAGCGGGGCAAATCTCGACTTGAGGCAAATTGTAACTAATCAATCTTTTCCATTATTACACTTTGATGTTGAGTTCTACATGTATCCACTGAACACGCTTACCATTTATAACCGGTGGACACTCTATTTAATAATGCAACAATGTAAAACATGGAAAAAATGGACCAGTTATATTTGCCCCTCAGTCGAGCTTTGTCCCGCTGTACCTTAAATAAGTATTTGGAGTATTTATTTTAAGCGTATTTTATTTGATTTGAAAATGATACTCGTATTGCGGGAGATTTTTTTAAATTCTTAATTGATATGTTTCAAAACGTGACAATTACCGTTTAGTTTATTATTATCAAACATATATTTGCCTTCAGTGTTTGGGCATAATACACTTATATTAATAAGCAAGTGATTCAGGTTACTTATTTTACGTGAATAAAATGAGGTACTTTTAATGTACATTTTAACGAAAATATGGTGCCGTTGGTCGTATCAGCTGTATGGTGTTAAAGAGCAAACGTGCCGTATGTTTAATTTATGATAAAGGTTAGCTTATCTGCTGTACTTATATCTAAAAATAAACTCGTTTGACTGCAAAATCGATTTTCAATAATGAGCGTATTTTAATGTTCAACCTTGAATTATACCTTATGTTAATAGTTTTGAATGATTCATTGTTATTTTCATTTCATTACGCCGTGGCTTGCGTGGGCGACGGTCGCGCGATGGTCGCGCGACGGCGATGCGACCCATACGAAATCAAACCTTATCGATATGGAAGTATGAGACGCGACGGCGACGGTCGCGCGACGGTCGCGTGACCGTCGCCCACGCAAGACACGGCGTTAGAAATATCGGGAGCTCGACAAAAATCAAAAAGGTAATCACGGTCTATATCCCGGTCAATACCTATAAGTCATACCTTATATTGTTTGATTTATGTAGATAGGTAAATTAAACTTCTACCTGTGCAATTTCAAAATAAAGTCGTATTGCCTACGAGCAAAAATATGACATTGTTCTCAGATTGGCCACAACATTTCATTGGTAGGAAAAATAGGAAGTATAAATTCAGAATAGGAAGTTGTTCTCGTTGGAAAGTGCTTATAGCTTTGCAGAGAGTTAAAAAGATATTAAAGATTTCATTTCATTTTTATTGTATCGAGAACAAGACGTTATGCGAGCAGCAGTCGACCTAGCCGAAGTGTCAATCGTTGACGCTACGGAACGATAGAAAATTAAAAACGCAGTCTGTCTCTGTCGCGCCACTACAGAAGATAGAGAAAACTAACTACGATACGCTTACGAAACGTAAGGGCGTTTTCAGAATTTGGTTCCCCCCAATTAGCAAAAGTTGTTAACAAAATTAACTCGCTGTCTGTTTTGTTATGACAATTTTGTTAACAACTTACGCTAATTAGGGGGTCCCAAATTCTGAAAATGCCCGTAAGCTATTATGTCGTTGACTAGGCCAGTAGCGACTGAGCAGTTTCCGCTATTGTCGCGAGACGAGAAATTCACCCAAGGAGTTAAATTTAATACTATTCATAGAAAATGTTCTTGACACGATGACAAATGCAGCTTTCGGCTGCGACAGCTGAGTGAAGTTCAAGCTGCAATGTTTGAATAAATAGGAGAAAATGGATTTTTGAAGACAATGCTTAATCTTGAAACAATGGGCGGGCTTTTCATTGTTCTTTGGTTTTTGTCACTGAAAACATAAAAAATAGATTCTTCGAAAATGATTGCGAATAGCTACATTCGAAATTAAGATAAAAGATAGGAAAAGTGTTTTCTTTTAATCATAATCTAGAGCTCATAGATGCATCAGTTCGGTTTGGTAGTGTTAATTGTTAATATTACCTGTAGGCCGATTTCTGAATCTAGGCCATTCGAAATCTTGAAATTCGTTCAATAATATCTCCACTACTAGCGATTTAAATTCTACTTACAAAATCGAACACGAGTGATCATTATTACCACTAGTTTTAAAATAACAAGCCGTCCTTTTTCAAAAATAGTATTACGTCGTTTTACACAGATTTCGGCGACGGCGAATTCGTGCGTTTGAAATTAAAAAATCAATCCCCTGTATTTACGCATCTCAAAAAGACTGCGTATTACATACGAGTACTCGTAATAAAAAAAATACGTTTTTTTTAACCCCCGACGCAAAAACGAAGGGGTACGTTTTCGTTTGATTTCGTTTTTCTGTCTGTCTGTCTGTTTGTCTGTGTGTGTGTCTGTCTGTGGCATCGTAGCTCCCAAACGGATGAACCGAAATTTATAACTTCATTACCAACAATGAAACATAAAATTTCGTTTTTTAAATTTATAACTTCATTACCAACAATGAAACATAAAAGGTTTTTTTTTCTAAAAAGCTATGTTAAGTACCGTAGGTGCTTTGGGCTTTACGATGTAATTTCACAGCCATGCGTTTTTTATAGCCGGCTTATTGAGAAAAATAAACAGAATAACACCCCTGTAAATCAAGTATATTGATTAGTACACAATAAACCATTTTATTGCGAATAATATGAACATTAAAAGTCTTTATTGAGATATATATATTACTAGTTTTTGCCTGCGGCTTCGCTCGCGTTAGAAAGAGACAAAAAGTAGCCTAAGATGTCACTCTCCATCGCTTCAACTATCTCCACTTAAAAAATCACGTCAATTCGTCGCTCCGTTTTGCCATGAAAGACGGACAAACAAACAGACACACACACTTTCCCATTTATAATATTAGTATGGATTACTAATCCTTTGGTACTGAATCCATAGTAATATTTTAAACGGAATAGTGTGTGTGTTTGTTCCTCTTTCACGGAAAAACTGAGCGACGAATTAACGTGAATTTTTAGTGGAGATATTTGAAGGAATGGAGTGACATAGACTACTTTGTCTCTTTTTAACCCTCACTACCCTAAAGAAAATTGTAGTAAGTATGCATGGAATGCATATAGACTTACTGCGTTTTAACTTTGAGGAGCAGCGTGAGATACGAAATTTTTTTAAAGTAGTGACGATATGTAGTTAAAAACGAAAATGGACTCCAAAGTCATAACTGCAAAAATAAAACGGATCCGTACAGAATTCATTATTATTCCGACACTTAAACATTGTAAGAGTTTATTCAACATTTTTGGTAACTGCATGAACTTCACGCTAACTTGAGTTTTAAACCGGTTTTGGTAATTAAAAACCGTAGGCATAATTATTTCATTCATTATTTTGAATACAGACTTACCTATAAGCTTTTTTTAACCCCCGACGCAAAAACGACGGGGTGTTATAAGTTTGACGTGTCTGTCTGTGTGTCTGTCTGTCTGTCTGTCTGTCTGTCTGTCTGTGTGTGTGTCTGTCTGTGGCATCGTAGCTCCCGAACGGATGAACCGATTTAGATTTAGTTTTTTTTTGTCTGAAAGCTGAGTTAATCGGGAGTGTTCTTAGCCATATTTCATGAAAATCGGTCTACTATGTCGCGGTCGGGGGTTTTTTCAAAATTTTAATTTTGTGGTTAGGTTATTAGAAAATTAATTAAAACATTACAAATAAGATATGTACGAAAAACGTTTTGTCCTAATTATAAAAAGTGTTTCGTGTACCTCCGACATAAGAAACTGGTATCTTTTACCTAAGACACAATTACAAGACGATTACAAGACGTATTGTCTTGAAATCTAATAAACCAGTAACGCCGTGTCCTTTGGTTTTCATATTAGTGCAACAGTGACAATTTGGATGGCGTGAACGTTATGGAAAAAATATGTAATTTTTGGTTCTGTCTGGGGGCGCTGCCGCTGCAGTTAATTTTCTCCATGCAATGTATTTCACTTACCTACTGTAACGCTTACGCTTTACGTCTTCAAACACATGTTATAGACTTTTTTATGATTATGAATTTGTAGATTATTTTTAACAAATATTATTACTTTATTCCCGATCCCATTCTGTCCACAAAACACTACGGTACCGAAATTCGACCTTTCCCTAAAGGGTAATAAATGTTATGACCAATAAATAAAAGCTAAGTTAACGCGTAAAATCTATTTTAATTCGGAAAATTTCAGGTAGCCCATAAAAGCGGCAATAAAGTTGTGGATCAAAGGTAAGCCTACTCAAACGAGAATAATCTCTATCATATAAAGTTTTTATCAACGGCTAATTTAAACTGTAGGTATAGCATCGCAGCAATATCTCAAATTGTATGTTAATGCACTAGGCATAATTAAGATTTTGTAAACAGATACAATTTTAATTTGATTCGGAGTTTGTATATTAACCCTTAAATGCATGAATTTTTCTTTTAACGAGATATTAATATATGTGACAGACAATGGTTTTCTGATTCTGGGAAAAATCAGTGTTACAAGTTAAATAAGCCTTATTTATTTACATTAATATAACGTAATTGGTATGTTTTATTTTTAAAAAATTACTACTATTAAAAAGGTACACTACCTATTTGTGAAACCTCTATGATAAAATGTTTAACCATAAACTAATTACTAACTCCGAAAAATTCAGCCTAAATCACATACTAAAAATCGCCATCGTCCTGTTTTTTCACACTTTTCCGCCATTTCATCTTAATCCTTAAATAATAAATAGTAAATCATTATATTATTTAATTTATTTAATTGTTTATTAAATAATAATGAATAATGAATAATAATTAAGCAATAAATGTGATTTTGGATAGCTACATATCGAGCCACGGGCCATCAAATATATGATGTATATATACATCACCAGGCATTTAAGGGTTAACTATATAATTATGGTCTCGTCATTTGTTAGCAATCCTTATACGTAGGTATATTATGTAGTTTTGGTCTAGCCTAGTCTAATCTGTTAATCTGTAAAAATACGTCTTTAGATACGGTTACTGAACTGGATTAATGGTTATATCGGCCTTCAGCTATCCCGTACCTACTGCATGTATGTAACTGTGTCTCAATATCGCACTGCCAAAGAAAAAACAAAATTTATAACCTAATCACAAAATTAAAATTTTGAAAAAACGCCCGACCGCGATATAGTAGACCGCTTTTCATGAAACATAGCTAAGAACACTCCCGACTTACTCAGCTTTCAGAAAAAAAAACTAAATCCAAATCGGTTCATCCGTTCGGGAGCTACGATGCCACATACAGACACACACACAGACAGACAGACAGCCCGTCGTTTTTGCCTCGGGGGTTAAAAATTACTTACACTAATTACAGTTTATATTCAGTTTTTCTAAGCTAAGCCTTATAATAAATAAATCAAAGTAGTACATCACGACGCACATGCGAAAAAGAAATTTCTCTTTCGAACTTCCTCTTTTCTGCACTTGTATCGTAATGTAATTATATCCCGTGATGGTCAACACAGTATACAATTGCCTCTATTGACCTAATATCTGTGTCTCACATCACCGCCCCCTAACGAGACACAAGGCAGTCCATCATAAGCACTTTCTTCGATACCCGATACATGGTATTGTACCGTTCCCTTTGTGACTATGTAATGGAAGTTTCGGGTTCAATTTCAATGCAAGGCTTTAATGGATTCAATTCTAGGCTAGACTGTTACTGAGAGGTCTTTTGTTACTGGTGAATATGATATTATAGTGTTACTAAATTACATTGTTTTAGGTTAACAAAAGGTGCTGCCAAAGGCTCGTCATGTGCACATTCACATGGTTTAGGTTTAGTCAAAAATATAAGTACAGTCTGTGGCAAAGCCATGAGTTGAAAGATTGAAACCAACTACGAAAATGGCCAAACGTCCAAAATGACACACATGGTGCATTAGGTCGTAAATTCGATAGTCGTTTTATTTCGAAAGTCACATAAAAATCACCGTTACGAGTATTTCCATCAATTCAAGATTCCTATTTCAAAATTACCAGAGCATTTCTATTCTTCGAAATTACCCCAATGCACCCATTTTAGTCCACAACTAAAAAAGTAAAAAGTAATTTTGGAATTATTATTTAAGTTTTTCATGTGCGCATATTCACACGTTTCTTAGTCAAAGCTTTGAATTAAAGCTAAAAAACTAAACTAAAAATCGGCCAAGAGCGTGTCGGGCCACGCTCAGTGTAGGGTTCTGTAGTTTTCCGTATTTTTCTCAAAAACTACTGAACCTATCAAGTTCAAAACAATTTTCCTAGAAAGTCTTTATAAAGTTCTACTTTAGAGATTTTTTTCATATTTTTTAAACATACAGTTCAAAAGTTAGAGGGGGGGACGCACTTTTTTTTCCTTTAGGAGCGATTATTTCCGAAAATACTAATATTATCAAAAAACCATATTAGTAAACCCTTATTCATTTTTAAATACCTATCCAACAATATATCACACGTTGGGGTTGGAATAAAAAAAAACCGGCCAAGTGCGAGTCGGACTCGCCCACCGAGGGTTCCGTACCTATACCTTGTACTTTTGGCACTTGAAAAAAGTGTAAACAAACCTGAGCTGTCAAATTTGAGGGTTGTTTATTAGGTAACGTTTGGTTCCTGAATTTTTTTCTCTATTTAAAAATAATTGAGCTCACTACTATTTTTCATTTCATTCCACTAACATGTAATTTCGTTTAATTTGACGAAACATATACACCTTCACGAATACAAACATATCGTCATTACATTTAATGAATATTATTATTTTCTTCAGGGAATCATCAACCAAAAAGTACCTAATTTTGCAGAGGTTTAAAACTCATGGTTGCATTTTAATCTGGGTGTAATCCGGTTTCACATTATCCGATCCGATATCGGATGTCGAAAGGATTTCGATGGAAAAATCCAAGATGGCGCCTGTAATGTATGGGATATCGGTCCTACATCCGATATCGGATCGGATCATGTGAAAACGCACTAACTATACTAAAATATAAATTTTATCTGTCTGACATTTGCCATTGCTTGTTATCAATCATCATCATCATCATCTGTTCCGAGTTCGATATTTGTGTTGATGATTGTTATATTTATGTTTTTTATGGTTCTGTACCAAAAAGGTACAAAAGGAACCCTTATGGCGACGCTCTGTCCCTCTGTCTGTATGTCTGTCACTTTTCTAAATATCTCAAGAACTACTTACGCTATCGATTTGAAATTTGGAACAGTTATGAACATTTTAAACCTCTACAAGCTGAAACTATTATTTTTAAAAATATACTAATATTTTTAAAAATTTATATAATAATAATATATATTTTTAAAAATATATTAATATTAATTATGGAAAATGGCAAAAATGGAAGGGGGGCAAACTGTAAATGTCAAGTTACTAGGTCAAGTGGGGTATCGATACCATCCCCTTACCTTCCGAACTTTACCAACGATAAATTATGACTTTTTACGAAATATTGGTTTTAAGCTAAATTTTACAGGAAAAGGTTTCTGGCCTTAAAAGGTTCACTATCCCCGGATCTGTCAAATTTGACGGCTCCGGTTTGTTTACACTTTTTTCAAGTGCCAAAAGTACAAAGTATACAAAACTATTAGGTACTTTTACGTTACTCACATAAGTCTAAAGACTGGGCTAGGCTAGAAGTATAGGTTCTCTAATGAGCATAATTGTGTTTAGCGCCACCTCTCGACGAATTCGCGAACTAATTAGCACAGCTTGCGTGAGGTCTTTTATAACGTTAACCAAATTGAACATTTTTTATTTTATTTTAAAGTAGGTGTTTTATGTAAAATTTCGTAGCTATAAATTTTAACACCTTTATTCATAAACGTACACTAGTTATCCAGCCGATAAAGTTCGTTTGTCCCTTTCTATCACACCAATACGTCGGAAAGGGACAACCGAACTTTATCGGCTTGATAACTTAGTGTACGTTTATGAATAACGGGGTGAGTATTACCGTACTGTAATACTCACCCCGTTATGTAATGTATACGGATTAATGAATTTAATATAGATAGGTAATTATTGATATGTGGCAAAACGAAGGAAATTGTTTACACCTTCGCAATAAGTATCTAATGATATTTTTTTAATTTACCATGTTACTTCACGTACCTACTTAGGTACTTATTTTAAAAACTCTAAAAATGTCTATTGAGTTTCTGTCGCAGACCACCATGTGGCTTCTGCATATTCTACGCTGTGATAGAGTTGCCATAGTAGGTATGTATATATTGTATAATAGGCAATAAGAGGCAAAAAACATATTGTGCTAAAATATTTAAAATATCTACAGTCATTTCCGAAACGTGTGAATTCATGTCAATACTTTCTTTTATCAGTATTACACGGAGTAGGTAAACGTTTCGTGGCAGCGGCAGCGCACACTGCAGAGAGCGCACGTGGACACCGGCGCGGCGCCACAGAATATATAATAGCACAAGTAAAGAAGGCCCACTGCTTTGATGTTTCCGAAATGTCGCCTTTTTAAATACCTACAACATTCTTACAAAGAAACGAGCCGCACGTGCGCGGCGTCCGGTGATAGGGTTACCAATGGATCCAAACGAATTAATACTCACATTAAATGTTATATTATTATATTTAAGTCTTGAGTACTTTCTAGGTATATACGCTGTATTTATATATTTTTGTTCAAGGTTCCAACATCACAAGCCTTATTGAACTTTTCCGTGGGACTTAATCAGCAGTAGATCTGTATAAGAATATCTTTTGGTATTTATTTTATTCAATATGTTTATTTAATTAAGTATTATTAGCCATTCCACCCGCGGACATCGCTTAAAAAACCTCGCGACGTAAAGTAACAATAGAAAGTGCGAACGTGCATTCCGTGAGAATGTGCGCCACCCCTGAGTAGGCCGCGAACTCGCGGCCACAGCTCGCGGCCGCCAGGATATACTTGTAGCGCGGCGATAGGATAGCGGAGTGAGCCGCCCCTGGCGGCGCCAGCGGACGCGTCTGTGTGCGTGAGCTAGGTATGCATACAACTACAACTGCTGTAGGCACCGCCCCCCTCAGCGCGTCCTCTGCGGCGCGGCGATAATCACCTAGCCCTAAGGCCCTGGTTTCTCTGGCCCGTCACACGCGCCCGGCGGCGTTTGGATGTGAGCCGCATGTGCCGCTGTGCCACACGCTGTCGGTCGCGGGTGCGTGGGTTTTCTGACCCTTGGTCACCCGTCGTCGGCGACAGAACTCAGAAGCTCTGGTAGTCTGATTTTTGAACTGTTGTGTTGTGCTCTGATCAAAATGAATGCAAAAATACTTACATTGTAATTCTTAGAGGAAGAAGATTATACGCGACTTAATCCGTTTCCATATAAATATTGATATTACCCAAAAAAGAGACAGTCAAACGATATTTTTGTATGAAACCGGCAAAAAGAAAGTGAAATTTTTAACTTGGTACTCAAACACTTGCATTGTAGTAAAGAAAAATTTACATCATATATTCGATTAAGTATATCGAAAACAGTTCACAGAAGTACAATTCATCCATTGAATTACTATGTACTAACATACTAGAAATTACACCCCAAACAAAGTCTGTGCTCTGGCCGGCAGCGCGCGGCGCATGCGTGGGGAGGTACCGTGTCATAGAGTAAGACTTGACCAATGACCACCTAGACGCGACACTCTTAGTGTAGACCTTTTTTTATACTTTTTTGTAAAATACTAACCCCCTTATTCATAAACGCACACTAAAGTTATCAAGCCGATAAAGTTCGTTTGTCCCTTTTCGGCGTATTGGTGTGATAGAAAGGGACAAAGGAACTTTATCGGCTTGATAACTTTAGTGAACGTTTATGAATAAGGGGGTAAGTAGTTTAATTTTAGCACTATCATACATTGTGCTATGTTTAAGTTCTACTAAGTGAAACAAAAATACATTATTGATTTTTTTCATATAAGTACCTACTTTAATTGCCCTTGAAGAAAATCATAGGTTATTATTGTATGAAAATATCGATTACAACTCGTGTTAGAACTGTGTAGTATTATAAGTATAACGTGAAATAAATTTAACATTTCTCTTTTATATATTACAAACAGAATATAATCACAATTACTATACTTCATTACCTACATGTCAAGTCTGTGCGATTATGATGCGATTAATCTATGATTTCGTTCAACAAAATGGCAGCGATAGCTTCGCGTTTGAGGAGCGCGCCGAGCGCGTGAAGCGCGTCCCTTCATTGAAATAATTACTTAAATAAAGATCGATTAACATAGCGTGTATACTAACCGATTAAATGTGACACGTCAGTTTTATTCGATTTTCTCGTATGGCTTAAACAGCATCTTGTTGCGCAGGAAGGCATTTTTACATTTTATTTGTGTGCAGGCAGAAACATAAGTCCAATGGACTTATGTTTGTAGCGCAAACGTTTTGCTCGCAGTGTCCTCTCTAGTATTACCTCAATGAGTTCATCATTATCTTTAGTGAAGTCAGTCATTTTCCATATCAAGACGCCACCCGCCGTCCGTTGCTATTGTACAAAACGAATACAGACCGTCGCGTGCGGCGTGTGACCTTCGCCCGTCGAACCACCCGCCGCCGGCGACGTTTCAAAGAAACCACCCTCAAACATTTCCGAACAAAACATTCGAATGTCGTCAGTCGCGGACCCGCGTAAAAAACCACAACACGTTCTATGAACATTTGTCAAGTGCGAGTCGGTTTTCGACTTTTCCATACAAAGAACTCATGAGCGCCTGAACGACTGTGATGGCAAAGTTAACTTTTCGCACTTTCAAGACTTTACGTATATATCTCGGAAACGATAAGAGATAGAGCAAAATGGATTTCAGATTTGGGCTGTCGTTGGCACAAATTCTATGTTTTCGTCAACAGAGACCTTTTTTTGGACCAATTTGAACAAAATTTTGCTCAGTCTACTTACAAACGGTCTTAAGCGCCTCCTTTTTAGTAGGAACTTAAGTCATTTTGGCAAATGAAAAAAAAATTGAACAATTTCTAAAAAGAAAAAAAGACAGAAATTAATTTCTTTCTACCTGTCCATCACGCTTACAAAATTTTAAGACGTTTAGTAACTGCTTGCAGCGTCAGTGAGTGAAAATCTTAATTTGAGTTTTTTTCTCGTAAGTCCGACTTACGCTTGACTGTAGATTTCTAATAGGTTTTCCTGTAATCTACAGGTAGAGGGCTATCTCGTGTATTTTTTTGAAAATTTTACGCTAAGTAGTTTCGGAGATAAGGGGGGGGAATGGTCATTTTTTGTCTATTTTCTTAAATTACTTCTAAAGTACCAAAATTAAAAATTAAAAAAAAATATATTTCAAATGCTCATAAAATGCTCTTTCATTTGATATATAACACAATATAGTTTTAATAACTTTGATTTTTAATTTTCAAGTTTACCCCCAAAAGTGACCCCTATGATTAAATTTCATTTAATTAAATTACATGTCCGTCTTTGGGCCACAGGTTTACATATGTGTACCAAATTTCAAGTAAATCGGTCCAGTAGTTTCGGAGAAATCGGCTGTAACAGAGGGACAGACAGACACACGAGTGATCCTATAAGGGTTCCGTTTTTCCTCTTTGAGGTACGGAACCCTAAAAATATCAGCCCCCACTTTACATGTAGGGGGGATACCCTAATAAAACATTTTTTTCCATTTTTTATTTTTGCACTTTGTCGGCGTGATTGAAATACATATTGGTACCAAATTTCAGCTTTCTAGTGCTAACGGTTACTGAGATTATCCGCGAACGGACGGACGGACGGACGGACGGACGGACGGACGGACGGACGGACGGACGGACGGACGGACGGACGGACGGACGGACGGACGGACGGACGGACGGACGGACGGACAGACAGACATGGCGAAACTATAAGGGTTCCTAGTTGACTACGGAACCCTAAAAATGGCTGAACATCTAAAATGACACGTATTTTATACGGTAAATGTGGCTTTCTGGTAAAGACAGAAATATCTTCATTTATAATAAGCGAATAATTTTCATTTAAGTTTGCCATGTGCACGTATTCACACGTGTATTATACAAAGCTTTGAATTGAAACTAACTACTTAACGTAAAAAAATATACTTAATTTCTTCTTCTTCCTCGTTCCCTCAATGCTAAGGATCGCGACCACAAGTAGCGTGTCTCCATTGAACGCGGTCATAAGCCATGTGGACTGCACGGTATAGGCTGCCGCCAGTCGACTTCTTCACACAGTTGGACCATCTCTTACGAGCCCCACCCATACTTAATTTGACTGTAGGGTAAAATTTGGCTTTCCTGTATTGAAGGTTGCTTACGCTGAATGGGCAATAAGGTCTCTTAGTGTTAGAATCGAGCGAATGAATGAATGAGACTTTATTCGAAACACATTTACAACAACATCAAGGTAGGTTTTAATCTAGGAAAATAAAATGAAGTTACAGTGCTCAAGGTGGTTTCGGAAAAGGATAACACTCAGCATTTGTCGCAGCACATTAATAGTGTTACGACGCTGATTTTCAGTGTACCCATTGATTTAAAGTTGATATGGAAATGATAGTTTTGGATTATTTTACATTTAATTTTTTCTGTAATGTAAAAACACAAAACAATATTACAAATATGTTTTTTCTTTGTAAATTTCATGATTCAAATAACACTGTTAGACGTAAGACTTGACTATGTTTAAAACACTGACATATTAGAGCATCTTCATATCGAGCGATCTTCGACAATTTATGTGAGTTACCCGATTTTACATGTTTAATATGTTGAAAAAACCGTTTAAAGGGTCACACATTTATCATTCCTCGCATTCAAAACCAAAAAAAAGAAAGCAACGAATTCAGGTCAGAGAGAGACTTCGAAAGTCCTAAATGTAGGTGGTCTTATGTTGCCAAGCTCGTTTTTGTTATAAATAGTTGTTTCCATTGATCTCAATAAATTTTACCACATGAAAGTTGTCGCGTTCAACTTTAAATGTCTCCTTAAATTATATTCATATATTCATTTATTTTGTTTTAATTATACATTATCAGTCTTACAATTAAGTAGATATATTATATACAAAGGAATTTAACATGTCAAACAATGGCGTATGCAAGGAAAATACAGCAATATAATTATAAATTGTCAAAAAAATACATATCAATAACTAATTAGTGACAAAACCAAATAGTAATTTCTAAAAAGATGTGACAATTATTACGTTTGATCGTGCTATTCATCCAAGAATTCAGCAGAAATGGGATAGTAATTCTTCGTAAGTAAATTGGAAGCAAAAGAAATAAAACAAGATTTTATAGAGTCGGCTTGTACCTCACGTAAATATTCATTTATTTTTGTATGCCCTTACTTTGTATACCATCTTGTAATTGGATGGTGATAAGCAATAATGTGTCAACCCACACGCCAACCATTTTGAGAAAATGGCGTCTAAAGATTTTTTCTCATTTTTTTGTGTTTCTCTTAAAAAACATTGTTTTTTATATAGATTGTTGTGTTTTTCAGCTATAATACGTTCAGTAGTAGTGATTATTGTAGCTTAATTTCAAAACAAACTTCAATTTGACGAAATAATGCCCTTTTCTTTTATTGCGAATTGTTCGACGACGTCAAACTTTTTCAAGACTGTGTTATGATACTTAACCCACTTTTGCTAATTGTTTAAAAATATCTATGAGTCTTAAATAAACATGTTAAAGCACATAAATTGTTATTGTAAAATACTCTACCTATGCATATTTTTAACTTTATAAGTGTTAAGTAACATATCAGTCATGGTCACTTATGTTATTAGGTATAAATAATAAAATAATAATAAATATTATAGGACATTCTTACACAGATTGACTGAGACCCACGGTAAGCTCAAGAAGGCTTGTGTTGTGGGTACTTAGGCAACGATATATATAATATATAAATACTTATATACATAGAAAACATCCATGACTCAGGAACAAATATCTGTGCTCATCACACAAATAAATGCCCTTACCGGGATTCGAACCCGGGACCGCGGCGTAGCAGGCAGGGTCACTACCGACTGCGCCAGACCGGTCGTCATGTAGGAATCAATACATTATTTATTAATCAAACCTTTTAATGATTTTTCTACTCCCGAACTGTTATTCGTCATTTACAGGATTGTGCGTATCGAAAAAACTGAAAACGCATTGTTTGGTTCTGTAATCATGGCAACGCATTGCATTAACGATACTGCGTGCGTGCGCGGGAAGGCTTTGGGCAGCTGAGCTGACAGTGCAAACCTTTGCAATACAGGAAACAGTGTGAATTTCGCGAGAATTATTTAAAAAAACTATTAAAAACTAAGTGCATGGTCGTTGTAAAAGTATTGTATGCAATGGTGTTTAACTGACTCCAAAATACTCGTGGAAAGTACGCCCCTCATATTTCTTGACCTCCTTTAAACGCCTGTTGAATAAAATACTATAAATTAACTATTAGAGTAATGATCATTTCTAGACACATATTTAAATTATCTGTGCTTTTTCAACAAAAAATCGTTACAAAAACCAAATAATCATCTTTAAAAAAAACAAACTACTTATCTAAAATATACAACAAAATATTTTTTTACGCTAAGAAATAGACTAAGTCATTTAAATTATGAATAACTCATGACTTGTACAAGAACAAAACATAAAATATCTTTAACAAAATAATAAACTACCATTCAGTAAGTATTCAAAAATCAAACAATATTTTTATGCATACATTAACACGTCTTAATGTAATTAGTAATTATAAAAAAATAGTAGCTTATATTAGATTTTTATATAAACACGTACTTGTAAAAAATGTTTGCAAATTATAATAACGAATATGTATATTCATGACTTAAAATGTTCAATTTCGTACTGAATTAACCATTCATGTGCAAAAATATACTAATGGACTAAGTCATAACTTATTTAAACATAAATTAATATGAACAGTTATATTTTACAATATAGTGTCATGGTACTTACACCAAAAACGAACAATTTATGACCCGAATATAATTTAACAATAATGACTTATGTTTTATAACACGGGTCGTAGCATAAAACAACGAATAAAATATCATTTTGCAATAATCATTCAAGTCTCATAGTGGGTAACTATGTCATTTTTTGCGTTTTGCAAGAATGAGTCAAGTGTAAAAAAATCGTTGAGTCAACCCTCATAACACATTATTGTAATTTAAATATGTCTTCTGCCAATTACTATAATAAGTTAAGGTTCTTGACATATTAATGCAAAACAGGCAACACACGATATAGGATTTGTGTTAACCTATTTTTTTACTTTTGGGATAGTAAAAATTTTCAAAATGAAAAGGTCATTTTTGCAAATAGAAGTTTAAAAATCCAGCTATAACATGGCATTAAAATCTCATTTTTTTAGTTTTTGTGGGTTGACACATTATTGCTTATCACCATCCAATTCACGATTTTTTAGCCTCTTCACGTGTAAGCACGCAACTTAGTTTTTTATTGCTAAGCTCCGATCATGTCTCTAAGGCATCGAGTACATACCCTAATAGAGGAGAAATGTTATTTAATTTGTTCGAGAACGATTCCGCCAACTCGCAGCTACTCATATCCCCTCTCACTGCGCTCCCATTGGCTGATACAAGGTCAAGTAATAGGTGCTAGGGATGAGGTAGTGCTTAAGTAAGGTATATCGATAACGATATTTTAACCCCTTACGCGCTTTATGCACCACCGTGTATGCAAGCCCCAAGTAAGGCCTGACTCGTAACGGATTTGTCAAATTCAAAACTGTTTTAACGGTACCAGAGCCGGCCGAATCAAAGTATGTTTTTCTATAATGTGTTTAAAATGTATTTAAAATTTATTATTTATTAGTAAATTCATCATTCTCCATTTCTCCTCGCTCATGTTGTAAGTTTTGTTGTATACCCTCCATCGTACATCCGACAGTGTTTTTCGACACATTCTTAGTTTTAGTCCTATCAAGGACTATCTTTTTTTAAATATTTTGGTGGCTTATGGTTGGTGTCATTTAAATGAATGAATTTCTTAGACACTCCATCCTATTCCGGTTAATAGGTGAATACTATGAGACTTCGTTAAATTAAGTTTTTTACCCGATTTGAAGAGCGTTGGCTTTAGCAGGCTGCTGGCTTCATAGCTGTGGTGGATGATATCCAGCTATTGTCAGAATAAAGTTGAAAGATCATATTATTAAATAAAATCTGCGAACAGCTTCGTTCAGCAGTTTTTGTTGTAGATTTTTTATCGAAAAGTGGTTGCTTTGCTTTAAATGCTTAGTAACGGACACTGCATCGACTGAATTCCTAGTAAAGTGGATATTTGGAGACTCATCTACATTATCATTGTTTCATAGGAATCGTAAAGAAATTGCCTTTCAGATAAGGTATAATGTTGGTTGCCTGGTAGTGTTGAAAATGATTTAAATGCAAGTTTCGTCAACAGGAATCAAGTTTTTGACAGCAATTTGTCGCCGAATTATTTTCAGCGATCACTTTAATTTTATCTATCTAGTTAGTTGAGAATTGCTTTTAAACATGATTCTAACATAATAATTTTGTGAATCTGGCAATTTGAATGGTGTAATGTATATATAAAGTAAGCTAGAAATTATACAAGAAAAAGCACTCTGAATTTGACAAATCCGTTACGAATCAGGCCTTAAGTAACATCGCATGCACACACGGTGGAGCAAAAATCTGTTACATACTACTATATATACTACATATCTCTACTATATATATTATTATTAGTATAAAACACGGTATATAAAAAGGGACAACTATTTCTTGGAAATAAAAATGGTATAATAATCAGATTATAATTATTTTAAGTAAATATCATGAAATTTTCCAATCCCTAATTATGTATTTTCGAGTTTCTCAAGATGTATTTTTTCTGTCGATTTAAATAGCAAGTTATTATTTTACAAATTACTATGAACGTGAGATTTAAATTAATACATAAGTATATCAGATAGAGATTTTACGAAATCGTGTCACCTAAATATACCCAAAACATATCTAATTACACCTAGGAATTAGGTACCTAATACATGAATATAATCAATCAAGCTTAACATAATCGATAATATACAAATATTCGACATAAACCATTAATGCAAACATTAGTACAAGATAACTTTCTCGTTTGTTTATTTAAATATAGTGTGATCATTATGTAGTAGGTAGTGATCATTATTCCTCATTCATTACTTAATATCGATACACCACTTGATGCTATAAATTAAGCATGTACAACACTAGTGCAGACTGGAAAGAGATGGTGTGATGTGAATTGCGTTACGTGGAAGCAAGAGATAACGACATACGTCTAGCCTGCGTCATCACCTTTCACTTTTGTTGTCCAGTTTGACTTGATCTCCGGACAAAATTTAATATAAAGTAGTTTATAATTTAAAATCGTAACTTACCGATGAAAAGTTATTCCTTATGTTTTAAAGTCAGATGTTTTGCTGTTTTTCTACGAAACTGAATAGAACAGCACGCCATTATAATAATAGTAAAACAAACTATAATTTATTTCGTAATTCGCAGAGACGTACGCACGGATCCAATACTGGTTTTGTACTGTTTTAGTGAGAGCGAGCGCTAACATTTATAAGTGACAAATCACATATCCGTTGCGTAGACGGACAGCTCCATATTACCACTCTATTGGGATATGTCCTCGATGCTCTAAGGGCACCCGTTAGGTGACGCGGGTACGAGTTAGCAAAGAAAAGTTTGAGCAAGATTAAGACGCTAAAGGAGTGAAAATGCTAAAATGTAAAGCCCCGTTTTCAATTTGGGAATTTTAGTTAAATATACTAGTGTTATTAACTAGATTTATCAAAAAAATATTGTCCATTAAGAACAACTCAGTTAAAAGATATTGCGAAAAAATCTTTAAAATCGAGGTTCCGCTCTCGACTGTTTCCTCCTTCAAAACTTAATCAATCGTAACGAAATTTGAGAATCTGAACAACTATAAAATAATCTGTGTCGGACTGCTTAATTTTTTTTGCTAATTGTTACCACTCTTGAGTATCACACCTTTTTTTGCGCCATAATGAAAAAGGCCGTTTTTGGAAATATTTGATTGCCTCCAGCGTCTTTAAAAATAAAAGTATCAAAAAAATCAAAACGGGCCGACACAGATAAAAATAATAATAATCTGTGTTGAAAAAATCATTGCTCTATCTTCCAAAACCAGGAAGGAAATAGTCGAGAACGTTTGTATGGAGAATTGATCCTCCTGTATCGTCTTAACTGACGCGAACGCGTGCGGAGGATTCTATATACATAACCACTCACATGCTTCCAGTAGCTAGAGCTACGAGCTTACCAAAGCGAGCTAGTAAGCTATGAGCTATCGGCTATAAAAAACTACGGAAAAAAAAGATAAGCACTCCCGTGCAAATAAAAGTGACACGGCGATATTGATAGTTCATCGCTGAGCGAGTAAGTATAAACGTCGCCGTGTCTCTTTTATTTACACGGGAGTGATTTCTTTTTGTTTTTTTATAGCCGATAGCTCATAGCTTACTAGCTCGCGGTGGGACCAGTGCCTAAGAGGCTCACAGATTACAAGTTGGTCGAACGGCTTGTCTTTTGCGATGAACTGTCCGATATCGCCCGATACCTACAATCCTTACACTACAATCGATGTGCGCGTCCGCGCGCGCGTGCGACGTTCGGGCCAGTTAGTCGCGCCAATACGCACGAGCGATAGAGATAGATATCTACGAGCGTTTCGTTTCGTGAACGTTCGGCTACGTAACCTGGGTGGCTAGCCGAATGGCACAATCGCTCACGAAACGCTCACGAAACGAAGCGCTAGTAGATATCTATCTCTACCGCGCTTGCGTATTGGCGCGACAGAGCCAGCGGCGTATCGCTTTCGTTTGGCGTCGGAGAAATGCCATTCGGCTACGGGGCCTGATATGGTCGAAAATTTTCTACTGTCAAACAAAACGCGCTTGTCGTGAATCAAAGGGGATTTACCGCCAATGAATCGGCACTATTTGTATGCTCATATACCATATGTTTACGAAGTATATGTCTATGTCTTAAGTACAACATAAAGTCATAAACCGTGAATGAATAGTCCTCGAACTTAACCTCCAGTCTGCTCATTTGTATGCATCCCTTACGTTACGTGAACCAACACGCGAGATCAGGCCCGCAATTTGCATGATTATGATGCCTTGCTCCCAAACTTTAAGTCGTTTAGTCTCAATTTGACCATTAATATAATTGGGTAGTTTATGTAAGCCGCGAATTTAAATGACTCAAATATAACGTATGGAATTATGGATTTACTCACAGTAGTCATAATATTTTAAATTCAATTTGAATATGGAGAAGACGGACACTAATATCGAAGACTATTCTACAGATAAAAAGTTTATCGAATATCTATAAAATGATTGTAGTGCCCAGTACCTCAAGACGAAATAAAATTGAAGACGCGACTGATCGATCTCGACTGAGTGATAGGTAGTTTTATACATAATTGCTATCCAAAAGTTGACAGTTAAATAATAAATGTCAATGAAAATCAAAACTATTTTTTTTTAATACTACGTCGGTGGTAAACAAGCATACGGTCTGGCTGATGGAAAGCGGTTACCGTAACCTATGGACGCCTGCAACTCAAGGAGTGTCACATGCGCGTTGCCAACCCATTAGAAACTAGTACACTCCCTTTTGCAGTGTTAAGTACACAGCAAAAAGGAGTGTACAAGCTCTAAGGAGGGCTCGGGTTACCGACGACCCAAAGGACAAAAGACGGAACAAATTAGTTCCGTACGTAGGTCCTTCCGTCACCAGCACAACGCACCCTCATTGAGCTTTGGCAGCCTTACTTACCGGCAGGAACACAACACTATGAGTAGGGTCTAGTGCTATTTGGCTGCGGTCTTCAGTAAGGCGGAGGTACTTCCCCAGTTGGGCTCTGCTCTAGATTCGAACGAGATGATATATATCCGCTGTGCTGTGCCCTACCACACAAAGCGGAATATCATTCGCTATGCCCTACCTCCTATAAAACTATATATGTATGTATTATATATTTTTCTAACTTGTATACTTTTTCCAAGGACTGACTCAAGAGACTCTGAAGAGTCTGAAGGGCACAATCTGCGCTTTGCAAGTCATCAATTTTCATCGACTATGGATGCTATTATCCCAACAAGTAGGGAAGTCACTTAACCTTTATAGTTCTGTATGAGCTGTTGTTCCCTTAGCTGGGCTAGGGTTGCTTGAAATATAAAAATAATAATCAGAAAATTATCTCAATGGAAAGGGTTGTAAAGGTACATATATAAACTCATGGGATTTCCCTGTGAGATATTTATTATTGATGACGTATTGACAGTAAAATGTATTACATCAGTTAAATTACGTATTGTGAGTCACATATGGTGCTTCATCATTGTTTCGTCGAACAAGGATGGGCAAAGCTAAAAATAGCCCTCTAATTGAGACCATTAAGTATTTCCGCTCTATTTTTGTAATAATTTAAATTTTTAAGGTTTACCGTCATTTACTCATAACTAAGCATATTGAATGATTTGTTAGATGGGCTTCCTAAACGCAGTTATTCCCTGCAGCGAATTTTTTTTGTTACTATTTCTTGGTAGCGACTTCTTGGGTATTTTTATGTATAAATGTATTGCAATAATATTGATTGGGACATGGAGACTTGTTGTCAAAGTAAATTTTGTAGTCGGAGTGCATTTAATGCCATCTGTCGACACCGGATTTAAACTTTTGGAACCTTAGTTTTGACTATTTCGAATTGCGTCTTGAATTTCGTGACGTTTATAAGGTGACGTTCCATTATGCGGAGCTTTAGTATATGCAAAGACATATTATGTAACTCCGTATAGACATCTACAGTCTAAGAAAAAAACTTACCTTAAAACCATATAGAAATAGGTACGGTGGCCTAGATGGCGTTACACCTTTGGGGGACGCTCGGCTAGATCGCGCTAATATTAATATTTGACATTTTAACACATATCAAGCTAAGAATATGGGCCAAACTGTCAAAATGACGTTTAAAAGTTTTAAGCTTGTGTCGAGGGACGGCAGTCTACGCACTGTGATTACATATTTTACTTTGACAGTAACTCTCTATAATACTTGATCTTCTTTGGTATATGTTTCGTAGTAGATAGCGAGTGGAAAATGTGGCATCATACTGAACGTAGGTAAACCGAAATTCGGTTTTCGTATCAAGGGCAAGGAAATGGAACGCCGCTGTTCTATTTGCATAACCGAGTTTGCCGATCGAATAGCAAAGGCATCGGAACACAGTAGCAGTAGCGAGTGGATACCGACACAAGAACCAATTATGTATCTCGTCACACTCGATGACATTTGAATTAGTCAGATATAACCTTTGATAACATGTCAGTAAGACCTAAATGACGCGTCTTCGTAAATAGCACGGTCTGTATTGTGCAGAAACTATGCGTAGGTAAGTTAGGAAACAGTGTTCACTGCACAGTTAATAATTAACGTCAATTTAAACGGTTTCTAATCTAATGCATCGCCTATTGTTCTATTAACTTATGTTACGCATTGACGTCAAACTCATCTACAGTAAAATTTATTGGTAGGTAATCAAAACGGAATATTATTACACATATCGAAGAACTAGGCCTACTTTAATATGTATTACTGTCGCTAAAATCTGTACGTAATAAATATAATTAAATATTAGTCGTATAATGAAACTACTTAATTTAAAGCCCTTAAATTCGGAATTCCTCATTCTTAGACCCTTTTAAGCATTTGTTGTTGTTAGTCGAAGTTTTATTTCACGAGTAGGTAATTATATCGGTAACAAAATACCTACATATTATCACGTGACTGCATATTGGAAAAGTCCAGTTACTGCGTATCAAGTTTCTTGTGCACGTAGCGTTCTCAAGTAGCCATTGAAGGAGTGCTGCCACGCGTGCGGCGCTTTCCGCCGGCATCTCGGGTTTTATTGCTAACGAATTGTGCATTTTAGTAGCGAGGCACGAGGGATAGCGGCCGCTTTTTTTATACTACGTCGGTGGCAAACAAGCGTACGGCCCGCCTGATGGAAAGCGGTCACCGTAACCTATGGACGCCTGCAACTCAAAGAGTGTCACATGCGCGTTAGCCCTATTAGAAACTTGTACATTCACTTTTGCTGTGTTAAATACACAGTAAAAAGGAGTGCACAAGTTCCAAGGAGGGTTCGGGTTGCCGACGACTCAAAGGACAATAGACGGAATAAGTCAGTTCCGTAAGTCCTCCCGTCATCAGCACACCGCACCCTCGTTGAGTTCTGGCAGCCTTACTCACCGGCAGGAACACACCACTATGAGTAGGGTCTAGTGCTATTTGGCTGCGGTCTTCTGTAAGGCGGAGGTAGGTACTACCCCAGTTGGGCTCTGCTCTAGATTCAAGCGAGATGATATCCGCTGTGCTGTGCCCTACCACACAAAGCGGTATATCATTCGCTATGCCCTACCCCCTACAGTTTATCACTATAGTGTTAACGTGGCTAAGGGATCGTGATATGACAGATGGCAGAAAATTTATAGGTAGCAGCTGTAGGTACTGGTTCCACCAAATGCGAGTAAGCGATATGACCAATCGACGATAGAAACAACCCATGATAGTCGCTCCCTTGTACAGTCAACCAATTTGAATCCTAGGCCACTGTAGAACCTTTGCACTGTAAACGTCAATGTGACTTCTTATGGCAAATATAACATGGTTTAAATGAGACAGGGTTCTAGAGTGGCCTAGGATTCAAATTGGTTGACCGTACATAAAAGAGACGCGGTGATAGCGCGAGCGAGTTATAGTTCGTCGCCGAGCGATGAACTGTAAATCGCTTGCTCTCTCTTTCATTTACACGGGAGCGACTATTTTTTGTTCGCTTCTATGGCCGATAGATGTCATCGCTTACTACTTTTGGTGGGACCAGTGCTATACACTAGCAAAGAGGATCGAGTATTATAGAGAGTTGCCATCTCTTGACACAGGCTTGAAACTTTTGAACCTCAGTTTTGACAATTTGGCCCATATTCTTAGCTTGATATGTTCTAAAATGTCAAATATTAATATTAGCGCCATCTAGCTGAGTGTACCCCAAAGGTATAATGCCATCTAGGCCACCGTACCTTTTCCTGTATGGTACTGAGGTACGTTTTTTTCTTAGACTTTATCTGTCTATACGGAGTTATAATTATATGTCTTTGACACTAGCGATATCGTATCTAAAGGATTGTACACTTGATCTGAAAGAACTTAGTTTTTATTACAGATGAAGCGTATGGACCCTTTAGGCGTGAAAAGAAAATGTTCTATAAATTTTATGCCTTTTGTCATTGATCCTTTAGACACGATATCACTAGTTTATAGCTGTTCTATCTTTAAAATTTCTGCCACAAATGTCGTGCTGGTTTTTTGGTCACCGTGATACTAAATCTGATCATTGCCGCATCATAGACTATGCAGTAGATTTGAGTAGATCGCGAATGAAATATTCAAATGAATTACTTCACTAGATGTTACCATCTAGTTTATTCAATAGTCTAGTCACAGATCAAATAATACTAGTACAGATACCTAACCCCATACTAAAAATGGGCGCCGTCCTAAGTATTCTAGACCTGTGTACTAAATTTAATCCACACTCAGAGAGCTAGATGGCGCCAGTAGCCACGCGTGGCCAACAAAACTCTTATCAGTATCCTACGTCGAAATAGTCATCAAACTGCAACATCTTGCGACATCTGTTTTAGCTTTCACGCACTAAACATACAACGTCATGTGCACGTTTAAAGTCAGACATTACTAGATGGCGTTGTAGACATAGCCTACCAGTGGATTGTATGCCGCGCGGTTTGTATGTGTGCGTGCAGGTGGTGCGCAATGTACGTACGCGCTGGGTCCCCTCATCAGTGTGCGTAGTCGAATGCACATGTGCTCACGATAATATTTGTTTCGTTGTATCTATCTACCTCTAATTATAGCTCTTGCGTACTTGCGCGACAGAGCTAGACTACATTTATGTCTGCATATGGTGTCGACAATTGCCATTCGGATTTCGGATACGCCGGCTGCTGAGTAAAATATAACACGCACCTATTATTATTGGTATTATTTTGTTGAGCCGTTTCATTATGAGTCCTGTGGCACATTGTTGTTTATATAACCTCGTAAGGACGTCTTGTTAAACCAAACTCCAGTTTTAAGTAGGTAACATGAATAACAAATTATTTAGTTTCACTAATCAAATTGATTGCTCTATAAATTGATATAATCTGTTAAACAAGTCAGTCAGTAAATAAGAACAAAGAAAACTATAGGTATCCTTTTCTATAGCACCCTAAAGAAAAGGACGCGTGGTGACCTGGTGACGTCTTAGAAAAGTTACTTCGTTGGGTTAGTATCGACAGTATCGACACAGATCGACTAGAGAGAGGTAGTTTATCGATACAATAAGTTCGAGAACAGCATATTAATGCAAGTTAAAATAATCATGTAAATAAAATTGTTATTTGTTATACACACTGTTTTTATTGAATTCCGTTAACTTTAAGGGAAGATCAAATTAATTTAATGTCTCTAAGAAACTTAACTCTTACGGTTATCGAGTTATTAAAAAAATAATAGTTATTTGTTATACAAGGGGGCAAAGTTGTATTTTAACGCCGAGTGTGGAATTGAAAAACGAGCAAGTGAAAGGATTCTATAGTTGAACCACGAGCGAAGCGAGTGGTTCGAGAATAGAATCCTGAACTTGCGAGTTTTTTAACACACGAGAAGTAAAATACATTTGCACCCGAGTGTAACACAAAACTTTTCCTCTCACTATAGCGAGGAAACTACAACGCAAAAAATGCGTTTATCACTACTTCCAGTAGTTTCACAGGTGGTAAATCATCGTTATTACTAGATTCACCTAATTTTATCAATTTTAAAGCAGTTAATTTGACTTTATTCAAGGTCAAATTACTTTACCCACTAGTGGATAAAATGCGTTTTTACCCGCTGGTATTAAAGGACAAAACACGTGTTTCCGGGCTAGTGAGGGGAAAAGATAATTACTGAACATGTGTATGACTGCCTTTACCAAAGATAATTACTGAACACGTGTGTGACCAATTCCTAATGTTTTTTGTTTTGACATGTGCAGTCAATCACTTGACACTAACTTGAATGTTATTCGTAAGGGTCTCTCACACTAATAAATTCATTTGTTATGTATGAAAATGATGAAAAATATTTTTTGCGGATTTAATTAAAAGAGGTATACATCAGGGTGGCAAACGGCCTCCGCGCGGCTTGTATGTGTGCTCGCCGCTTAGGCCCCGCGCACACGGAGGCAAAACAGTTGCTCGGCGACTTTCGTATTTGTATGAAAAGTTGCGTCGCCTCGTGTGCGCACTTTCATACTAAGCCATGGTCGCGACAAAAAAGTCGCCAGCAACAGTTGCCCGTGTGCGCGGGCCCTTACGTACTCGCTCTATCCGCGACACATGCAAGCGGATGTGAATGAACAAGATTTAGTCGCGGCCCCGCGCCCCGCGCCCCTACCTACCTATACAAGTACCTATTCTACGCATCACATTTGCACTGACCTTGAGAGGCCCGAGCCCCCAATCAAAGAATGCGTTGGTTTATTAAAATTTAAAGCACTCGAAAGCAGGCGCGTAGTTAATTAGAAATGTGGGAAAAAAACCGTCGCGTCGTAGGTGTCGTTTTTCCTTTCGTGTATGATATCTATTTCAATTTATAAATATGGAAATGTATATTATTAAGTAAACAAATACATGTACTTAATATAAAAAATAAAAGGTAATGTAGCTACTAGCTAGGTATTTGACAAAACATTTTCTAGAGTAATATTGTCTTCGGTTACCGCGATAGTTACTCATGAAATAAAATTATGGAAACGGATTAAATCGCGTATAATGAATGAATTTAAAATACAGTATAGAAATAAAAACAAATAGTAGTAAATATAGTATTTTAAATTCATTATACGCGATTTAATCCGTTTCCATAGTTTTATTTCATTTTCTAGTACTTTTTTACTCATGAAATTGAGAAAAACACCGAAATTAGTTATTTACTGAAACTTGACGTTCATATGTTCATTGTAATTTGTAATATGCCTACTTGAAAAATAAATATTTCATTTTCATTTCATTTCAACACATAATTACTATTATCTGTTATGGCCTTATACTGGGGACGCTATTGCTATGTCTTGTATGGGAACCCTGCATTTTATGATTAAGCACTGAGACTTGGCACAGTTGTTCATTGGGTGGCCTTGAGTAGATAAAGATCGGGAGGCATCGAGAGCCCCCCTTAATTTAGGAGGGAGGAGGGGGGGAAGGCTGGCGCCTCCGCGCTTCCTTTGAAACCATATTTCTCTAAAACTATACAAAATAGGGCATGCAATATATCATTTTCGGATAAATGAAGGACGAGGAATTCATTTTTGGAACAAAAAAAATGTATTTTAGAACAAAAATACAAAATAAAATGGGAAAATCTGAAAACGAGATTTTTTTTTATACATATTATTGCACATTTTATGAAAACTGTAATGGTTTTTTCTAAATAAAAAATATTATTTAATAGCTACATTTATCTAGTTTTAGAAAATGTATAATTTGTTATAGAAATATATTATAGGATGAGTGATAAAAAATAATTTACATCGCCCGATAGGGTGATTTGAATGCTCATTTCAATAAGTTTTGTCAATGATTTCAGGTATAATCACTATTTTTAACACACGAAAGCCGTAATCATTGTAGTTTATGGCTATTTTAGTGATTAATGTACTTAAAATAAAAAAAAATACAAAATTTTTTAAAAATATTAAAAATGTGATAATTTTTTTTAACATTATCCTATTTTGTTCTTTCTACACAATATATATCTAAAAGCAATAAATATCAATAAAAAGCCACATTTATACAGTTTATAAAAATATATAGTTTGTTATATAAATATATTACGAAACGCGAGATAAAAAATAATGAAAGTGACGTGGCAGGGCGATCTTGATGTACGGTACGGGTCAGCTTGTATGATTCGATGAGGTGAGGTAAAGGTACTCAAAGCTCTCAAAAAGTGTAGTTATTTAGAGTACTTCAAATTAAACAACATACTCCTATATAGTCTGAATTTAACTATTTATATTACATGAAATGATCGATTGATATGATAGGTCAGATATATACATCTGATCCTAATACATACATCTTGTGAAATAGTAGTTATCTATATGATTTGCATAATTTATGGATAATTCTTACTTGACATATTTATTATTCCAGATCTGCGTCCTGTACTTTGGTTAACGAGTGCCGAAAATAGTTATGAACCAAAAAAGACCGCCAAATTAACAGCATTTCACCGACAAAAGCTGCCTTGCACCATTTTTGTAAGGGTTATAGGTATATCAAGGTGTCCATGTATGGGGTCAACTAAACCCAATTCAAAATTTGCCATTATTTTCTACTTGTGGCTGGACGAAAGTCTGTAACAATTGGGATTTGGGAGCCTACTTGCCCGCAACGTTGCCTGTTGCTGCAGAAACATGCCTCGAAATTGTCGGATGCAGGTGTAATAAAAAACAGTGCCGCGTAAGGTGCAACCGTAAAGAAATACTTTTTAAATTAAATGTTCGGAGCTGATGTGCTTATGCAGTGGATGTTGTGATATATACATAATTGAATTCAGACTATTCATGTTGTTTTATTTGAATAACTCAAAATAGCTACACTTTTTGAGAGCCTTGAGTACTAGCCCCGATACACATGTTTTCGTCTAGTCAGACCATTTTTTGAGGTTCTCCTTTGTACAAAAGCAATGTCTTAGTTCAAAAATCATTAATGTTTAATGCTAATAGGTACGAATCTAGTTTATTTTTTATGGCACTATTGCGCAATAACTAACTATCATTGATACTGAAAGGAAGAATATGACGATTTTTATTTTATCTTTTATGGATGGGTAAAACCGATTTAAGGGGGCCCAAAGGAAGTAACTAAATTCTGCTAGTAAACTAAAAAATCTTCAAGCCTATGCATGCAGAACTGCTTTAGGAGAGGAGAACGTGTTTAAGACATTTTTTTGCAATATAAGTCACATGCAATTTTATTTTACAATCAAAATAAACTATATTATAGGACTTTTACAATTTTCTGTACTGGGTCGTGATATACCTACATGTGTAAACGTTATTAGAATAAGTATATTTCTGTATTACTAGACGAACTCCACTGCATAGCGGGTAGTACCTTTACCTCACCTCATCGAATAATGCAACGTAAGATGTACATTAAAATTTTCATTTTCATTATTTTTTATCTCGCGTTTCGTAATATATTTATATAACAAACTATATATTTTTATAAACTGTATAAATGTGGCTTTTTATTGATATTTATTGCTTTTAGATATATATTGTGTAGAAAGAACAAAATAGGATAATGTTAAAAAAAAAATCACATTTTTAATATTTTTTAAAATTTTGTATTTTTTTTTATTTTAAGTACATTAATCACTAAAATAGCCATAAACTACAATGATTACGGCTTTCGTGTGTTAAAAATAGTGATTATACCTGAAATCATTGACAAAACTTATTGAAATGAGCATTCAAATCACCCTATCGGGCGATGTAAATTATTTTTTATCACTCGTCCTATAATATATTTCTATAACAAATTATACATTTTCTAAAACTAGATAAATGTAGCTATTAAATAATATTTTTTATTTAGAAAAAACCATTACAGTTTTCATAAAATGTGCAATAATATGTATAAAAAAAAATCTCGTTTTCAGATTTTCCCATTTTATTTTGTATTTTTGTTCTAAAATACATTTTTTTTGTTCCAAAAATGAATTCCTCATCCTTCATTTATCCGAAAATGATATATCGCATGCCCTATTTTGTATAGTTTTATAGAAATATGGTTTCAAAGGAAGCGCGGCAGCGCCAGCCTTCCCCCCCTCTTCCCTCCTAAATTAAGGGGGGCTCTCAATGCCTCCCGATCTTTATCTACTCAGGGCCACCCAAGGAACAACCTGTGCTAAGTCTCAGTGCTTAATCATAAAATGCAGGGTGTTGTGCAATAGCGTCCCCAGTATTATGGCTGCCGGCCAGATGAGCCATTTTTTTTTAAAGTTGTTCACCCCTCTTTTTTTGTAACATGGGTGTTTTTTACGCGATTCATACTCAGAATCTCAAGGTCTTTCGATCCTGCCTGATAGGAAGTAAAAAAATGTCTTAAGATTTCCATACATTTTTCAAACCTTCCATTCCGTTACTGCCATACAAAATGTATGAAAAAATGGTAACGGAATGGGAAAAAACTTGGGAGACTTTTTTCTCCTATTAGGAGTGAAAGAGCTCACGATTCTGAGTGGAAACCACATAAAAATTTCCAAATTAAAAAAAAGTCGGGTGGACGTACAACTTTGACAAAAATAAAAATGTCCCAGATAACAGTTCTAATCAACATTCAATAATTAAAATTATTTATTAATAATGAAGAACTAACACGATAAGGTAGGCACGAATTCAAATTTGTGATTTTTGTGTTTATTGCCATCGCGCAGTCGGGGGCGGTGCCGCTCGGCTGCCCGTAGAAAGCCACTTTATTTGTGCGCCTGCTAACGCACACAGACGCGTCCGGTGTACTCGTGTCCGCACCGCCGCGGCGCCGGCCGGCACCCGTGCGGCACAGTGTGTTAAAAACCCCAATTTTGTCTCACCTTGTTTTTATTGCATAATACACACACACACATATTCACATATTGCTTTTCGTTTTACCAACAACGCCATTCATTCATAAGTTTCATTAACGATACCATGTGGTTACGGAGTGCACACGAGTTGAATACGGCTACGTAACCAGTCTAAAATGTGCCGTCCAGACGCGTAAGAAGATCATGGTTCCGGAGAGCGCCCTTACACTGGTTTTTTGAGCGTATGACTAGCCCGCACTCAAGTGGCTATTCTAATTATATCACGTACGTTATGCACAGTCACTCCATCTAGTGACGAGAGGTAATAATACTTAGACGACTCAATAACGTTCAATGCGGGTTTGCTGATGTTGTATTCAGTCGTGTAATAAATTTTAGATTCGAATTTTGAAAAATATTGCATTGAATTCGTGTTTTTGTGGATTTGTGTATTAAATTAATGATATTCTTAATGCATGAGACTAAAATAATACCTTTGAGACCTTTAAATTTATTGAATAAATAAGTCATAATGGCTAATCGTG
The DNA here is from genome assembly GCF_023078275.1 of Leguminivora glycinivorella. NCBI lineage: Eukaryota > Metazoa > Arthropoda > Insecta > Lepidoptera > Tortricidae > Leguminivora > Leguminivora glycinivorella. The sequence continues at coordinate 6,253,157 of NC_062971.1, forward strand.
GCACGTAGCGCCATCTATGATTTGGGTTTGACATTAATTATACGATGTTCCGGATGAGACCCCATGGTCTAGTTCAGCTCGGCATCATTTCAGTAGGATTGAGATGAATAGTAAGTAAGTTGCGTACACGCTTGCGGCTTTGCATATAGCTACATATATCACATTATGTCTTCAATTTTGTGGTAATCCTACTGTTCACTAAAGTTAAGTTTCAAAACATTAATTTTTGTTTCTAATTGTACATTTAATACATTCCTAGTGCTGAAATCTGAATGTTAATACCAACGAATGCAGTTGTCATTACAGTAAACGACTTACCGAACACCTTTGACTCCTGCGAGTATTCAAAAATATGCCAAATAGTTTTACATTTTATCAAGGCTAGGCTAGGTTTCAGTGATATAGGTTTTAAAACAATAATATACGTATTAGTATCTGAAATACGGGCTTGTAAAAACCAGTGATTGATGTATGCAAATAGGGATGGTATCGCACCCATTTTATCATAATATTTATTATCGATACCATGATAACAATTTAACACATATTTTATGTGCGATCCATTTTGTCAAAACGTATTGCAAATTTAATCGTAAATCAAATCATAAAATGAATATTTAATTATTTAAATAGAAAAATAGGAAGGTTGTGATAACGTTTTCCTCTTTTTAGAAGTGTATTAATAAAGATATATACTTTTATCCCTCGTTTTTTATTTAATTGGAATATTTGGGTGCTTATTATACCATTATTTTACAGCGAAGTGTTAGATTCAGATTCAAATTCAATAGTTTATTCATGGTAAACACATAATTAACTAATAAGTATTTAACAACAGCAAAAAAAATATGCCTATATAAAATAACGTACATACAATGACAAAAATGAAGTTAACTACTACGAGTAAACATGAGTTGGCTGTTAACGCTAAAAACTGCCCGATTTGGCAACAGACAACGGTTTAACGTAATAATAAGGATTAAGTCTACACATGCTCAAGGTTCAACAACCTGTACGATTCTGGCCTCCAACAATACACATACAAGGACACCAAAGCTATTAATAATATTTGATATAAAACTGAATGTGTTAAAAATTATGTCCGTTTGATAAGCTAGCCAAAATGTCAATGTTATTTATAAAATTAACATTAATGTCGTTGTCGTGTTTGTTATTGGCGAGGTGAGTCGATGGAAGGGGCGTTGAATGGCGTTGTTCTTTTTGCTCATAAGACCTCAAATAAACACAAGAGTAGGACTTGCGTTTCCTACTATCTATTATTATTATTATTTGGAGCCTGTCGTGTCCCACTACTGGGCAAAAGCCTCCCCCAAATCTTTCCAGTTATCTCTATTCAAAGCCGTGTCTGGCCATTCCTTCAAAAAGGAGTCCAGTTCGTTCCGCCATCGCTGAAGGCGCCTACTACCTACTTAAATAAAAAAAAACAATGTCTTTTATTTCTAAGTATGTCTAACCTAATGATTATCTTAGTCAAGAACCAAGTTAAAAAGCCGTCGATGTTTACTTTTAGCTTTTATGGTATGGTCTAACAATTTGACACAACGAAATGTTTGCCAAAATAAACAGGTAAAATAAATAATTGTTTAAGATGAACTTTTATTATGAAATTATCACATACATTTTGTCTTATGTGTAAATAATGTGGACTAAAAAAACAAATTAACTTCGACTATTTAAACATTATTAGTTACAACATAATTTGTTTTGCTGGTTCGGCTATATAAAAATGGAATTTAAAAAATATGCGGCCTTCATAAGGCGGCAGCAGTTAAATCTGTCACGCCACAATCCTCAGCATTGAGAGAAGGACTGAAGAAGAAGGGAGCAGCAGTTTAAATCTTTATTTCCATCCATCAATATAATATCGATATCGATAAACCATCGTCTCTTATCTGGCACAGCGTAATTAAAAGCTGATCGAATTATCCAGTCAGTAGACTATGCTCGCTAATTTTAGGAGGGACATACACCTGTTGTCCTAGGTCAAAGGGGTACGAGTCTCGCGCAGCTCAAGTTTAAAAGGACCTAAGCGTTATGTGGAACTTACACTTTAACGACTAGGCGCTGCGCTAGACTTGTATCTTATTAGCTACATCTAAAGGGTCCGTGTGCAATAAGGGCTCTATTCGAATTTCGAACGCCTTTACTTCAGATGAATCCCAATGATCCTTTAGACGTAGAATGTCACATAATTATGAGCTCGCGCTCGGAGACAATGCTTTTGGTCTGTTTACGCTCTGATGATCAATGAAATTGATATACTGCGCTAAGATGTGTTGTTATTGACTTACATTTGAGGAGCTTTAATATTTAATTATATAGAAGCAAAACAATTAATTGTATAGAAAGCGATTACTAGTCGTATATATCATTCAAAATTATATTTAACAAATAAATATCCGTGCTCATCACATGAATAAATGCCCTTAATGGGATTAAAACCCAGGACCGCGGCTTAGCAGGCAGGGTCACTAGTGTCACTACCGACTGAGCCAGACCGGTCGTCAAAAACGAAAAACGAAAACGCAATTAGTAGTTATAGACGTATTTTCGTAAGACATATTCAAATATCGCATCAGTTGCGATATAAATACGTGAGTATAACCGTAGTTTCATTAAAATTTAAATTAGTTGTTACAAAATTAACCAGGTTAACCGTCAACTCGAAAGAAACATAAGTTTTGCTCTTCGTTTTCTGTCCTCAAAATAGCGTAGACAGACTTCCCAGGACCATTAATAACCGGACTTTCCACGAGACTGACGAAATGACAAATGACGGTCGTTGACTTCGTTTAGACGACACGTAGGTACAGTCAGCAACGAAAGTAGCGTCTCAAATAACGCTTCATAATGTTCATTAATAAGTTTTTACCCAAAAACATGGTACAAGCTTAAACCACTATATAAGTGCTTTTTTCTACTTTCTTGCATTGTCTCGGCATTTTGCTATGACATAAGAGCTCATCAAAGTATCACCAGTATTTGGGCAAAGAAAAATTAAAAAGTTTTTTTCTAAAATAGGTAAATTTTATGTTTTTCCTACTCAGAACACGAACCCTTTCGACCCTAGTAGGTAAAAAAAGCGTTCCAAATTTAATTTTTCCACTTCATTATCATTTTTCAACATTTTTCGTTAAAATTTTGGGAGCATTTTTTGTCTCTTGTTTTTTGTCCTACATCGAAAAGGCTCATGATTCTGAGTAGGAAGAACATAAAATGTACCTAACTAAGTGAAAATATTTTTTGTGATTGTTCTCGCGAAAATGCCCATTTGATGTTATTGCTAGTTTACAAAAATACTGCTATCTAACCTTCTAACAATAGGGAAACCACTAGTAACTAATACTCACTATACTCACCAACACAAATCTAAAAAGTCACAAATAGAACTAGGTGTTTCATCAAGGTTTTCTTACTGTATTTTTTTACAAGCTTTTATTCAGCTTGCCTTGTTAGTATGTTAGTGTGCGTCAAAACGTAGAAGCTATTTGACCTACTTCCCGGATTCCGATTGAGTTGAAATTTTGTACACTTATGCAAATCACGTGACAATGCAATATTATGGTATCATGGAGCTGATCTGATGATGGGCCAGAAAGGTGGTCATAGGAACTTTGTTATGACACGTTGCATCCCCATCGAGTAAGGGGTTTTTAAAAAGGTTTCGAAGAACAGTAGATGACTGTTGAAAGAAAGGTACAGTCGGCGATAAGAGCTTGTGCCAAAAATGAAATTTTTGCTAAAAAACTTACTTCCACGTGTAATTGTGTATTTCTAACAGTTAGGTAAATATTACTTTTGAAGCTGACTGTACCTAGTTTCATTAGGAAAATCATGATCTGCGTATTTAGCTCTTTATTAGTTCGCATTAATAAATCATTTGACTTCTTTATAGAATTAAAAGATATTATGAATGGATCTTAATCGAGTATAATGTAACTAAGTTTTTAACTAACCAGAGTTAACTTGCTCCAATTAATTTGACACATATTTTCCATTTTGTCATTACAACAAAATTGTATTTTATACATTTCCTAACACCATCAAGCCTTAGACGATCTATAAATTGCAAGTAATCTGTGGCCGGGCAGATTAAATAAGTATATAATTTCTCGAATATATGTACTACTTCACTTTAAGTCCTTTAGCTGCACTGACTAAGGTCGAATATTCAAGAAGCTAACCAAGATACGAGGTAGTGGAACTTAGTGGCCGCAACAAGGTTGAACAGGGGGGCTACCACGAAGTACTATAGCCGTTCAGTTTAGGTTGAGGGAAAGGGACAGTGATATAGTTGTTGTATATCTCTGCCCCTTTCTCTCAATCTAAACTGAACAGCTTTAGTAGTTCATGGTAACTCCTGCGCTGTCGGAAGCTACCCGGATGGTAATATCCTTAATCTTCGCCTGCGACTGCAGAGCCTGCAGATCGAACTTTCCATATTGAATTGCGTTATACCGTTTTGATTAGGGTATTAGTGTTTCCGTGAAAGAATTACCGAGAAAGGGTAGCGGGCAATGGAGATTATGAAAACGAAATGGAAATGGATTATGGAAAGATTATGGAAAAAAAGATTTTTAGTTTTCTTTTTAATTGCCTAGTATATGATATTTATTGTATGGAATTTTTGTTTGTGTTATTAATAAATAAACAAATGTTCATCCAAGACTAATACTAAAAGTCTAAATATTGTATTGAACATTGTGCATTGGTACCTATGCATAGTAGCAGGTCTGCTCTATAGGTATAATGATCAACTTTCATACTTCGACTTCGAGTATGTGCGCTATAGAAATGACAGGACATATTTTTGACAGGAGCATACGCAAGATTTGGATTAGAATAATATTCCTTATATTAATTCTAATCCAGATCTTAATAAATTATTCTGTCTTGTCTGTTTTGATATAAGATATAGCGCATTGTTATTACAAAAATACAGTTATGAGTTAATATCTTGACTTGACCTAAGCTTTTAAATTCTTGTCAGATGACATTCAGTCTTGAATTTTAAGAATTTAACATTAGTGACAGTTGGGGCGATTACCTTAGTCCAAAGTATTTTTAATAAATCAGTTGAGACGTATCTGGATTTATTCTGTTTAAATTCGATTCTGACTGACTGTAAAGTACAACCTAAATAAATAGCTGAGATTAGATAAATTAAGGAACTTCAAATTCTCAAGGAAATTGTCAGACTGTACTTTTCTTTCAACAGTCAACTAATACTCATGAAGATAATTTTAACAAACCCCACGCAAACTTACGTTGTTTTATGACATACCTTAGTTAATACGCCCAAGTCTTGTGCACATTATCATATCACACAACTTACTTAATTAGGCATGAATGTAAAGTTTCAACTCAATCAATAGGTAGTGAAATTAATTTGCTTGTAAGATTTGACGGGAAGAAACATATATATTCATTCGTAGTTAGAAACAAACAAATGTTGCAAAGCTAATACAAACAGAAGCAGTTTCATTTGTTCTGACTACCCAGTTAAGAAATGAAAGCATGAGTAAATAAAAAATAAATCCATACTAATATTATAAATGGGAAAGTGTGTGTGTCTGTTTCTTTGTCCGTCTTTCACGGCAAAACGGAGCGACGAATTGTCGTGATTTTTTAAGTGGAGATAGTTGAAGGGATGGAGAGTACATAGGCTACTTTTTATCTCTTTCTAACGCAAGCGAAGCCGCGGGCTTAAACTAGTTCTATCTAAAGTAAATTCTATATTAAAACCAGAAGCTCGTGTTGCAAGGGTCATAATAAAACCAAGGTCTACCTCAGAACATCATTACGATCCACCTATCGATGGTAGTAAAAGGTGATGATTACAAGAATATTGGCAATATTCTCATTTCAATTATTATCGGATTATTTCGTCCATTTTCGCAAAAGGCACGTCACGGCGGCTCCGTTTGATCCTCGTTATGTTTTAGGGCTGATGTTATTATTGCATTAGAGCGTGAAATATTACGTCGCAAAGGAAAATAATGAGGGATAAATGATAATTTTATTACGTGATACTAAAAAGTCACTTCCTTGTCTCTGTTTTTTATACAGTTGCAATTTCCTTTCTTATACTAGTTGTGTGTAGTGTAGTTCTATATGCCACATCAGGGGCTTAGTTTAGGTACTGTGTACGGTGGTCACGAGATACGAGAACAATTTGGGAATACACAGCCAAATTAGGTGGATGCAGTAAAGCGTACAGTCTACATAGATAAACACATTTATGTACATTTAATTTACACATTAGAGTGTAACAACAAAAACAATAATATAGCTTCTGATTTAAAAAGATAATAATTTGATAGATAGTAGTGTATGGTATACAACTGTACATTAGATTACCAGAGCATCTAACAAAAGTTTTGGACGTATATTTGGAGTCACAAAAAAAATTAAGTTCTTGCTTCGTTCGTTTGGGAATGTTGTCCTTTTTTCCATGCAATGTAATATCATTTTCCATGAATTAAAACGTCTAACGCCGTGTCTTGCGTGGGCGACGGTCGCGCGACCGGCGCCGTCGCGTCTCATACTTCCATATCGATAAGGTTTGATTTCGTATGCGTCGCATCGCCGTCGCGCGACCATCGCGCGACCGTCGCCCACGCAAGCCACGGCGTAAAACTCATGACAGAAGTACATGTAATGAAATTTTCATTTGACTTCTTCAACATCATTAAAGTAGAATTAAAAGTTTGCACTTATCATTTTAATATTCATTCGGCAAAGGGCATTGACCAAGTAATTCACTTCAGCAAAAAATGTGTAGTTGGTTAAAGTATTATTCGAGATCCAAACGTATAAAATAGGACCTCATTGACAACTTTTAAACTGAGTCCATTTTATAACCATAATCGACATTCTGAAGACTTCATACCTTTTTAATGAACTATGAAATTCCGTAATAACATATTAACATACAGTACAGTACAGTAGGTACAGTAGTATATTATACTAATTCTATGCATCTAAAAACTACACTAAACATCCAATTCCAAGCAAAAAAACTGTCATTTAAGTTGATTAATTTCGATTCATGGTAAGTCAACTTATTTTATTTTAGTGGAGCCAAACCTTCGATTTTGTCGTCAAAATGGTTCATTACATCACTTATTTCAAATAAGTAACATTACATAACATGGACGTATTAATCTTAGTCGGATGCTGGACTAAATAGGCCAGCAACGCGTATTTTTTGTAACGACGCGTGGTTATAATTAGATACACATTTTAGAAACAACTTTGATGTGAGAGCGCTCATAATTATGTGCATTATTTATTTATACCTACTGGTTTATTTAATATGAAAAATACTGTACAGCTTGGCAATAGTTATTTGTTTATACAAGGGGGCAAAGTTGTATTTTAACGCTGAGTGTGGAATTGAAAAACGAGCAAGTGAAAGGATTCTATAGTTGAACCACGAGCGAAGCGAGTAGTTCGAGGATAGAATCCTGAACTTAGCGAGTTTTTCAATACACGAGAAGTAAAATACATTTGCACCCGTGTGTAACACAAAACTTTTCCCCTCACTATAGCGAGGAAACTACAACGCAAAAAATGCGTTAATCACTGCTTCCAGTAGTTCTACAGGTGGTAAATCATCTTCATTACTAAATTAACCTACTTTAATCAATTTTAAAGCAGTTAATTTGACTATATTCAAGGTCAAATTACTTTACCCACTAGTGGATAAAACACGTGTTTCCGAGCTAGTGAGGGGAAAAAAATAGTGGCATGAATGTCCTTACCGAGATTTAATATTGACTATACCTAGAGTACCTGGATCTCTATTGGTTCCCATAAAGTCAAGTCATAATGTATCGTTTGTCCACATTTATGTTAGTCATAATTTGGTTTTTCTCAGAAACGCGTAACTTTTCAGGATTGCCATAAATATATATAGATGAATAATGAAAACCCTGAAAAGTTAATCGTTTCAGAATTCATTCATTCATTTTCATTCATTCATTCATTATGACTTTCGATCATTATGTCAAAGAAAGGGATCCGACAGTACCTACTAGACTACACTAACGCAAACTGGTGGTTTCATTTCAATATTCTCTGATCGAAATATTTAGTTTCTAGTTTAGGCAATTAAATACTAGTAAATGTAATCATAATCTACCCTCCAAAGGCTCCTTAAACCAGTGGAGAGTAAATGAAAAGATTAAACGACCAAAAAAGGAGGTTAAATTGTTGCTGTATGACAGATTTCCTTGGTTTTGTATTTGGGTGAATCAACTTTTTCTTGCTTTTTGCAAGAATTGCCCATACTTATTATTAGCTCTACTTTTGTGAGTTTTAACCTGGCCATCGTGAATAAAGATCCTTATTTTTATTTTACATTAAGGGAATAATTAAAAAAAAAAACATTTACAATTAAATCTATATGTGACCCAGTGGAAGAGACACTTTTTTCATAAAAAAGTGAGGGACAGCTATGTCCACTGGGTCACTGCTCGAAATAAAGTAATAAAATAGCAAATCCTATAAAAACATGATGTATTGCATAGCTTGTATATCTGTTTTTAATATAATAAGTATAAACTAATTACACTAAATACAAATTAAATTTTCTGACCACATGTAGTCGAAGTATGCGTAATTTTGCTGGCAAAGAAAAGTTGATTCACCCATTTGGTTGGGAAACAACAAAAGTTGTAACCACCCGAAAATATACAAAACATTTGTTTACGTCTTTATAAATACCTAAAAGTACAGTTATAGAATATAAACCCTCTAAGGCCTTATTATATCTATTATATCGTCTGCCGTAAGTGTCACGTGGTGCGACATCTTTTGTTTATTTCTAATATTCTGTCTTCACGCCCCCTCTCGATTTACTAGATGAAGACAAAACATTCGCATTACCATAATATCTGAGTTCATCTGACACAGGGTGAGCGATTCTAAAAAGTTTATACATTACATCTTCGAGACGAGTGTGGAAAAAATTGGTAGATTGGTAGCATAATCCTGGGCAAGATGTACCAGATTAACAAAAATGCCCCAGGAAGTTTGTAAAAAATGTTCCTGTTTTGTTACCGAAAAAATATACATAAAAAATCTGGTAGGTAGCAAAAACGGAGAGTTGATATAAACTTCCAGAGAAATTCCCGATGAACTACAGTATGGGGTTCTTCTAAAAACGAGTGTACAAGTTTTTAATGGGTCGGCAACGCGCATGTGACACCCCTTGAGTTGCAGGTCCATAGTTTACGGTGACCGCTTTCCATCAGGTGGACCGTTTACCTGTTTGCCACCGACGTGGTATAAAAAATGGAATGGATTCGAGTAAATGGGACTTAGATATGTGGTAGAGCATTTCAGCAGGGTTAGCACATGATTGCCGCGGGAGTATGTCGCCGCGAGATAGACTACCCGTCCTTATGTCATTTATACAGTTAGAAGAAGACGTATGATCTATCTCGCGGCGACATACTCTCGCGGCCATCATGTGCTAGGCCTACTGAATCATGACCAGCCTACCAATTTTTATTAATATCAAAGACATAATTCAAATGTACAAACTTTTTGAGAATCGCTCGTGAGTCGTTTACAGCGTTTTTTTAATTCTATTCAAGCTAAGCCAGACGGATTGTCTTCATGCCGGCATTGGAGTCGCGATAATGCACGTCTATTTGAAGATATTTATATCGGTAACACAATGTGATCTATTTTAAGGCGGACAGGTTTACAAACAAAGCACGGGACGAAAATGTTACGCTTCGATGATTAATGGTTTTTTTTTGTACCGTGTAATCAAAAAGTCAGTTATTAGATACAAGAAGTGTAGGTAATCTAATTTAGTTTTATTTAGATGAATAAATTAACATTATTTTGAACGTAGATATTAGGGCCAAAGTTGTCCACCCCACTTTTTTTGTAACATGGGTATTATATCCCTGGTAGGAAAAAAAAAGTCCCAAATTTTCCATACATTTTCCAAACCTTCCATTCCGTTACCGTAATAAAAAGTGTATGAAAAAATGGTAACGGAATGGGAAAAAAAATCTTGGGACACTTTTTTCTCCCATTATAATTGAAAGAGCTGCTATTCTGAGTGGAAACCACACAAAAATTTCCAAATCGAAAAAAGTAGGGTACGGTTTCATACAAACATCATAGGGAATTTTGGGAAATCTGTTAGATCTTGCTCAGCATCATGTACTCTACTAGCTCACAATTTTTATTTGCCATTAAACGTAACAGTTTGGCAAGTTAATTCATGTACAAAATTAGTTTAAGTTGTTTTTTTTTTCAAAAAAAAAAAAAAACAATATCGAAAACGTGTTCCAATGTACAAACTTTTTGAGAATCGCTCGTGAGTCGTCTAGAGCGTTTTTTTTATCTTATTCAAGCTAAGCCAGACGGATTGTCTACATGCCGGCATTGGAGTCGCGATAATGCACGTTTATTTGAAGATATTTATATCTGTAACACAATGTGATCTATTTTAAGCCGGACATGTTTGCAAACAAAGCCCTAGTTTACGATATTAGTGACACCTTGTAGTTTTTTATGTACGGTGTAAATAAACTGTAAATTATTAGGTAAGCTACAGCGAGACAAATCTCGACTGGGGGACAATTGTAACCGATCCATTTTTTCCATTATTACACTATGATGTTGAGTTCTACATGTATCCACTGAACACGCCTACCATACATATCACCGGTGGACACTCTTATTTAATTTAATTTTTAATAAGCAGAAACGTCTGCTAACGATTCTAAACATTTCTATATTAAAGGAAAAAAAATGAATGTTTTAAGGAATGAAAGGAATGTGTTGGTTGTGAAAAGGAATGTTTAGAATCGTTAGCAGACGTTTCTGCTTCTTAAAAATTAAATTTAGTATGGGTTAGCACATTGTTACTGGTGAATTCTCAATATAACTTGAGACTCCAGTGCCGTTACAAGACGTAATAGTCTGTCGGCAGATGGCGCTAGACGTCACCCCAAGACGTATGTACATAAGAAAGGCATGGAAAGATTTGCGATGTCCGACGTGGCTTCCGTAGCTCAATTGGTTAAGAGCATTGCACGGATTGCAAAAAGGATGCAGGTTCAAGTCCCGCCGGAAGCGTAAATTTTTCAATTTTTTCCTTTAATATAGAAACTTTTATTTAATAATGCAAACATTGTAAAACATGGAAAAAATTGACCAGTTACATTTGCCCCTCAGTCGAGATTTGCCCGGTGTACCTTGACCCGGTTACCGTGTAAGATGTGTGCATAATTTTTTTTAGTTTAATTTCAATGATTAAATTAACATTATTTTGAAAAGGAAGGTGTTTCCATTTTTGTTACCGGACATGAATAAAAATTTTGTAACAAAAAGGATTTTTTTATATTAGTTAGACAATGTGATCTATTCTAAGGCGAACGGGTTTGCAAACAAAGCACGGGACGAAAATGTTACACTTCGATGATTAATAGTAGTTTATGGTATTAGTGAGACCTTGATTTTTTTTGTACGGTGTTAATACTGTAATTATTAGGTACATGAAATATAAATAAATAAATAAATATTGGGGGACACCTTACACAGATAAACTTAGCCCCAAACTAAGCAAAGCTTGTACTATGGGTGCTAAGCGACGATATACATACTTAAATAGATAAATACATACTTATATACATAGAAAACACCCATGACCTAGGAACAAATATCTGTGCTCATCACACAAATAAATGCCCATACCGGGATTCGAACCCAGGACCGAGGAGGATATAGATCGTTTATTTTAGTTTTATAGTATTTTAAAGAGAGATTTGCATTAACATTCCTTAATTTCATAATGAAGAGTCTGATTTTACACAGAAAAGAGTAGAAGCGATACATAATACTGATTTAGAAGAAATCTACGTTTGATTCTTTGAATAGAGACATAATAACCTGTGTGGTGACGGGTTAAAAATTTCACCATCCCCTTTCTTCCCGTGGGTGTCGTAGAAGTCGACTGTGGGATATGGGTTAAATTGTGGCGTAGGCGAGAGGCTGGCAACCTGTCACTGCAATGTCAAAGTTGCGTTTTCTTTCAACCCCTTATTTGCCAAGAGTGGCACTGAAACTTGAGTAGTTTCATGTGCTCTGCATACCCCTTGATGGGATACAGGCGTGATTGTATGTTATGTTTTATAATATTTTAAAGAGAGATTTGCATTAACATTCCTTAATTTCATGATGAAGAGTCTGATTAAAAACACAGAAAAGAGTATATGCGATACATAAATACTGATTTAGAAGAAATCTACGTTTGATTTGTTAAACAAAGACATAATAAAAAGTGTAGGTACGAATATTTTTATTCATAGATAGAGGTGGTGTCATAAGATGTGCAAATATGTCAAATCAGGGCAACGTTAGCGATGTAAACATAAACCATTAGATTTGACATTGAATCCTAACCACTTCGCTGAAGTACCGGGCCGAAAGAGCGTATACAAAGTCTGGTTAACTGCGAGCTAACCGAATTGCCGCAGTGAAGGTCTATAAAACTTTTTGTAAAAAACGACAACTTGACCGAAAGCGGATTCATCATCATCATCATCCTCCTTGCATTATCCCGGCATTTGCCACGTCTCATGGGAGCCTGGGGTCCGCTTTGACAACTAATCCCAAGATTTGGCGTAGGCTCTAGTTTTACGAAAGCGACTGCCATCTGACCTTCCAACCCGAAGGGTAACTAGACCTTTTTGGAATTAGTCCGGTTTCCTCACGATGTTTTCCTACGCACGTTAGTTCCGAAAATCTGGTGCGAGCCGGGGTTCGAACCGGCGACCTCTGGAACGAAAGTCGCACGCACTTACCGCGCGGCTACCAGAGGCCGGAGCGGCCCAACTGAAAGCGGATTCATTGAATTTAATGAGGAAGAAGCAGTACTAAACAATGCAATTGTTTACAGGTGTACAGTCAACCAATTGGAACCCTAGGCCACTGTAGAACTATGTCATAGTGACGTTATAAATCAGATTCTAAGAAATCTCTTACTGATTGTCATTTTGACATGGTTGTAGAGTGGCCTAGGGTTCCAAATGGTTGACTGTACGTAGGTACTTGTACAGTTGAAACAAATCATGCGTCAAATTTAAAGTCTAGCGAATCTCATACATATTTATTTGGTCATGAATTACAAATTACAAATCATTTATTCAGCAAATAGGCCACAGGGGCACTTTTACACGTCAATATACAAGTTGAACTAAAATTACAATTAATAATACTAATTCTAAGTTCTAACTAAAGTATTACGCTACTACAATGATTACGCCGTGTCTTGCGTGGGCGACGGTCGCGCGACCGTCGCCGTCGCGTCATCGCATCGTCTACTTCCATATCGATAAGATTTGATTTCGTATGCGTCGCATCACTGTCGCGCGACCATCGCGCGACCGTCGCCCACGCAAGCCACGGCGTTAGAGATGTATAAGGTCTCTAAATGTCGATATTCGACTAAAAACATGCAAGAAATAATCACCTGTATATTTCCACTGTTTACAAATTATTTGCAATACGCGCTCGAGGATTGACACAGATGCAGGAGAAATGGCAAAGAGATTCAAATGGAAACAACAGCGACACTGTAACTCGGGGTTCATCGACTTTCCTCCTTACAAATTATAACAACAATCTGCCCTATTCGAACAATTGTAACAAAATTTGAATAAGATACAAATCTGTGTGTAAAAAGTGACTACCCTTCACAATACTAATTTAATTTATTATACACTAGCTTTTGCCCGCGGCTTTGCTCGCGTTAGAAAGAGACAAAAAGTAGCCTGTGTCACTCTCCATTCTTTCAACTATCTCCACTTAAAAAATCACGACAATTTGTCGCTCCGTTTTGCCGTGAAAGACGGACAAACAAACAGACACACACTTTCCCATTTATAATATTAAGTATGGATTATAATGGATATGTCGTATCAAGATCGAATATTTAACATACCAATATTGAGGTAACTCGTTACTGAACAAATAAGTGTACCTACCTACATACCTTTAATAGTTTTAGTAATAGATTGGGCGCAACGACAACAAACTGCTCTGCAGTTTGGCGAAACATTAATTTAAGGTGTCTACATTAAATTGTAAATTTTGATTATAACAAAACATTCGACGACTTAGATGGCCTAGTCGGTAGCCTGTGAAGCCGGGATCCTGGGTTCTAATCCCGGTAAATATGGCAAATTGTATGATGAACACAGATTTTTTTTTTTACTTAAGTCATGGTAGTTGTCTATAGAAATATGTACGCATTGTTCTTTATAAATTTGTATTTCGTCGCCTAGTACCCATATAGTACAGTAGCAATGATTAGTTTCGGTCTTGGTCGATTTGTGTAAGATATCCCCGCAATATTTCTTTATTTATGGTTTGAATCGACTAGTATATATTCATTTTGTCGAGTAAATCGGGAAACAAATAGTACGCAACAAGTTAAGGTCGCCGTATACATAATATTGTAGTGAATGGGGTAGGAAACACAGAGAATAAAAAATCATGGATGTCTGACCTTGATCGTAATAGTTACGCAACGGTTTTTTTTTCAACGCAACGTGTTTATTTCTGAACTGGCTGGTTTTGTAAAGTTTTTTTTTCCCGTCATGGCTTTTAATCCTCACCAATTTAAGCAAGGTGAATTCTGCCAATGTGAATTTTGGTGAAATAAAGATTGATTTTCTGCACTTACACTTACAAGGGGGTCTCTTTTTCTCTGCAGCTGACTGTACTTGACACTTGGCCCATGTGACACACATTTGAAATAGGAACCTATTGAATCTTTTTTGCAAATTCGGATATCGTGAACTTAATATTATTTTTTTTTTCTAAGATAAGCCTACCACTAATAAATTACGTCGCACATAGGGATATTTGACTAAAAAAGCTGGCCAAAATTAAGTACCTATATATGTAGATTTTTATAAGTAGTTCCATTGTGTCAATCCAAATATGCTATTTTAATTTATTATTATTTGTACTTATTAAGATCGACTAATGACCAGCTTTTTTATTGAAATACCCCTATGTGCGTCGATGACTAACTGTCCACTTCGCATCTTTTGTTAAAAATCATATTTTTTTCTTTAAATTCATAGTTTTATTTTATATTTGCATCTAAATCTAGAAGAATTTAATTAAATGTCATTCAAATGGAAACCAACGTAGATTACTTGTAATTGAAAATTAGGGGAAAGTGATACTAAATTAACCTTGTCCTAAACTAAACAAATCTTTGCTATGGCTACATAGCGACGATAAAGGTACTTTATTATTATTTAACTATTTTCTAACTATTATAAGGTTTATAATTCAACTTCCACATAAATGTATAATAATGTATATTGGCCCTTTTGCCAATTCGTAGAAACTTTTGAAACTAGTGCCCCGTGCAAAATAGCCTGTCACAGCGTTGAAAACTTTAAAACTATTGGAATTTTATATCCCAAGTTTATGTCAAGTCGAGATTTTCGCATCGGTTGAACTTTGCAGTGTCATCGAAACGTTTTAAAGTTATTGGTTTTCTTGCTCAAAACTGCTTTGCTGAATTGCAAAAAGAAGTAAAATTTGATAATGTGTGCGTGATTTAAATTTTATGACGCATCAGAAACTAGCTACGGTATGAATGGGATATATCTAAATTAATGGCATATCGTATCTAGAGCTAACATCATCATAAAATACGAATCGGGCCAGTATTATCTACTCTTATTACGTTTCGCTTAGGTACTTCTCTAAGTTGAGATCACGCGACCCCGTTTCGGGTTAGTATAAAATTAGCTTTCTTGAACGAAGTGAATTAATTTCTCCTATCCATTTAACAATAAGATCAAAGCTTAAAACTATTTAAACGAATACTTTCGCAGTGACGTAAGTCCTTATTTGAAAAATGTACTACTTTAAAAATTACATTAAAAATGGAGACGCGACAGAAAATTAATGGAAAAATTTTAGCTGGTGCTTGAAAATGAAATAAGTAAAAAAAAAAACAAGTTTCTAGTAAAGTTGAAATGACAAAGCTTACACACCTACGCGACGACAAATAATTCATTTGAAAATGTTTTAACACATCAAACAAAACTCCTCGCTTTTGTAATTTCGCATTGTTGAGAATAATTTATATTCGTGAAAGTTTCATGCACCCCGAACTAGGAGAATACTATGTTATGCAAATTTGTCAAGTTTATGCGGGAGCTAAAAATTTATTAAAACTCCGTGTAACATAAATAATATCTGCTTAAAAACGTTCCTCGGAAAGAGAAATATTATTTTGATGGCGCAAGGCGCAACATATTTGAGCATTTTCAGAATTTGGGTCCCCCCAATTAGCAAAAATTGTTAACAAAAATTAACTCGCTGTCAGTTTTGTGACGACAATTAAGCATAAAATCTATCTAAAAATTTACTTTTTTCACATTTTAAATGTAGATTATCGCTTAAAGTTTATGAAAAATCGAGGTTTCGCTCTCGACTGTTTCCTCCTCCAAAACTTAACCAATCGTTACGAAATTTGGAAATCAGAATGACAAGGAAATTATCTGTGTCGGACCGTTTCGTTTTTTTGGATAATTGATCTCAGTTTTGAATACCACGCCTTTCTTTCTGGCAAATTAAATTAAGCCGTTTTGGCCAACTTTGAGAGGCTATAATTCCTTTTAAAACAAAAATATCAAAAAAAGCAAAACGGTCCGACACAGATATTGATAATAAAAATCTGTGTTGAAAAAACCATTGATCTAGCTTCAAAAACCAGAGAGGAAACAGGCGAGAGCGTTTGTATGGAGAAATGAGGGGTATCGTATCGTCTTAAATGTAGATTATCGCTTAAAGTTTATGTAATTAACACAAAAACAATATTTTTATTGAACTTTCATTCTTAATTATCGTCATAAAACTGACAGCGAGTTAATTTTTGTTAACAACTTTCGCTAATTGGGGGGTCCCAAATTCTGAAAATGCCCATTTAGTTGGCTGGCACCACCTACCTAGTTAGGTAGCGCTATCAGGAAGAGAATTTTTATGGGTCTAATTTTGAAAACTGATGGTCTAAATGTTTTATTCTGTATTGAGAGATGGCAGGCAATGTGTTACCACTACAAAATTTTGACAAGAATCCTATACTTATATCCTATATTCTTTTTACTCACGCGGCGACATCATGTCACGACGAGAAATAAGTCATTTTAAAATGTTTTTACAACTAAACCAAATTCTTCGCGATGTTAATAATCCATATGTTTTTATTAAATAAAAACATATAGATTTTTCCTTTTTTATTGTGGAACGTACCACTTTATAAATCGCTAATTATAAATGCAGACATCAATCGCAATGAAAAAATCAACAGTGATCGACTCTGGCCAACGTGGGACTCGAACCCACATCCTTGGATTGCCGATCCAATGCGTTCACTCGATCACTGTTGATTTTTTTTTCATTGCGATTGATGTTTGCAAATTCTTCGCCTTTAAAATTTCCTATTATTGAAAATAATTTAAATTCCCAAAAGTTTCATGCACCCCAAACTAGAACCATACTAGTGTTATGTACATTTGTGAAGTTCGTGCAGTGGCCTGTTTCTCGAAAGGTACAAGCCTTGTATTACAAGTGTGTTTCCATGACAACCCATACGATTTGACAGTTCGCGCACTTGTAATACAAGGCTTGTACCTTTCGAGAAACGGGCCCCAGGTCACACGGTTGACGCTAAATCTCCGCCGCGTTTTGGCCACGGCATATATTAAGCTCATGTTAATATACTAACACGCTGAAACACATGTCACGAACATGTGTTGCATAATTTAGCGCTGATATACACGGTACGAGATGTCACGAGTTTCATTACAATGTTTTTTTTTTTTTTTCAAATTATATATTTTGCTTACTCATGGGCACAGACTAGCCGAGGCGAAGAATTTAGCCAATCAATGAAGCTATTGAAGCTGGCTCGCCCAGAGCACGCCAAATACACAAACGCTTACGATATATTTATACTATCGTTATCGTTATCGGTGTCTAGCGTCAACGATTATATATAATTTCGGCTAGGCCAGCTGATTGCATCTGTTCTAGGGGGCTGATCAGCCGGCTGAATTGGATGTAACCTCAACATGGAATGGATGTACCAACAACAGTCGCATGTATGTTCGCGTGCCGTGTAAATGGGCCCTTAGTGTCCTAGCTTCTGAAACTTACAATCATGTCTAATTAAAATCTCCATTAATATCCACTAAATGTAAAATGTTTTGTTTGTTACCTCGTCATCATGTTTTTGTTTTAATATATTATTAAATGGAGTGTTTCTCTTCATGGCACATAAATCTTTCCACTAAGCTTACATAAATTCTTTCCGGCATGAAATTCAATTTCTTATTCTACATTTTTAGAGATTTTTCAGATTAACTCTTCATAGGCTCAATAAAAAACCGGCCAAGAGCGTGTCGGGCCACGCTCAGTGTAGGGTTCCGTAGT
Organism: Leguminivora glycinivorella; assembly: GCF_023078275.1. Classification (NCBI taxonomy): domain Eukaryota; kingdom Metazoa; phylum Arthropoda; class Insecta; order Lepidoptera; family Tortricidae; genus Leguminivora; species Leguminivora glycinivorella. The sequence continues at coordinate 6,271,676 of NC_062971.1, forward strand.
TTTCCGTATTTTTCTCAAAAACTACTGAACCTATGAAGTTCAAAACAATTTTCCTAGAAAGTCTTTATAAAGTTCTACTTTTGTGATTTTTTTCATATTTTTTAAACATATGGTTCAAAAGTTAGAGGGGGGGACGCACTTTTTTTTCCTTTAGGCGCGATTATTTCCGAAAATATTAATATTATCAAAAAACGATCTTAGTAAACCCTTATTCATTTTTAAATACCTATCCAACAATATATCACATGTTGGGGTTGGAATGAAAAAAATTTCAGCCCCCACTTTACATGTAGGGGGGGGGTACCCTAATAAAACATTTTTTCCATTTTTTATTTTTGCGCTTTGTCGGCGTGATTGATATACAAATTGGTACCAAATTTCAGCTTTCTAGTGTTAACGGTTACTGAGATTATCCGCGGACGGACGGACGGACGGACGGACGGACGGACGGACGGACAGACAGACATGGCGAAACTATAAGGGTTCCTAGTTGACTACGGAACCCTAAAAAAGAAGCCTTTGATGCTCCTACAAACAATTATGGTCTCCTTGCTATTGACACAAGTTTTTAGGGTTCCGTAGTAACTAGGAACCCTTATAGTTTCGCCATGTCTGTCTGTCCGTCCGTCTGTCCGTCTGTCCGTCCGTCCGCGGATAATCTCAGTAACCGTTAGCACTAGAAAGCTGAAATTTGGTACCAATATGTATATCAATAAAGTAAAAAAAAAAAAAAATGTTAGGGTTTTGGTAGGGGTGTTTTTTTTTCATTTCAACCCCAACGTGTGATATATTGTTGGATAGGTAAGGCCTGACTCGTAACGGATTTGTCAAATTCAAAACTGTTTTAACGGTACCAGAGCCGGCCGAATCAAAGTATGTTTTTCTATAATGTGTTTAAAATGTATTTAAAATTTATTATTTATTAGTAAATTCATCATTCTCCATTTCTCCTCGCTTATGTTGTAAGTTTTGTTGTATGCCCTCCATCCTACATCCGACAGTGTTTTTCGACACATTCTTAGTTTTAGTCCTATCAAGGACTATCTTTTTTTAAATATTTTGGTGGCTTATGGTTGGTGTCATTTAAATGAATGAATTTCTTAGACACTCCATCCTATTCCGGTTAATAGGTGAATACTATGAGACTTCGTTAAATTAAGTTTTTTACCCGATTTGAAGAGCGTTGGCTTTAGCAGGCTGCTGGCTTCATAGCTGTGGTGGATGATATCCAGCTATTGTCAGAATAAAGTTGAAAGATCATATTATTAAATAAAATCTGCGAACAGCTTCGTTCAGCAGTTTTTGTTGTAGATTTTTTATCGAAAAGTGGTTACTTTGCTTTAAATGCTTAGTAACGGACACTGCATCGACTGAATTCCTAGTAAAGTGGATATTTGGAGACTCATCTACATTATCATTGTTTCATAGGAATCGTAAAGAAATTGCCTTTCAGATAAGGTATAATGTTGGTTGCCTGGTAGTGTTGAAAATGATTTAAATGCAAGTTTCGTCAACAGGAATCAAGTTTTTGACAGCAATTTGTCGCCGAATTATTTTCAGCGATCACTTTAATTTTATCTATCTAGTTAGTTGAGAATTGCTTTTAAACATGATTCTAACATAATAATTTTGTGAATCTGGCAATTTGAATGGTGTAATGTATATATAAAGTAAGCTAGAAATTATACAAGAAAAAGCACTCTGAATTTGACAAATCCGTTACGAATCAGGCCTTATTTAAAAATTAATACGGGTTTTTTAAAATAGTTTTTTGATAATATTAATATTTTCGGAAATAATCGCTCCTAAAGGAAAAAAAAGTGTGTCCCTCTAACTTTTGAACCACATGTTTAAAAAATATGAAAAAAAATCATAAAAGTAGAACTTTATAAACTTTCTAGGAAAATTGTTTTGAAATTGATAGGTTTAATAGTTTTTGAGAAAAATATGGAAAACTACACTGAGCGTGGCCCGACACGCTCTTGGCCGGTTTTATGTCATTAGCGTCATTACACTTTGCAGTTAGACTACCGAAGTTAAAAAATAAAGTGCGACGGGAGAACGAGCAAGTTAAAATAGCATTAAATTAGCCTTTGACGTACTAAACTGCATTTGAATAAGTGGCCTTGCTAGAGTCGCTAAAATTGTTGAAACAAAACTAAGTCTCACATAATTATAATAGAATATTAATTACCTAAATGTTTAGTCTTATAAATCTTTTATCTTTTTTTTTTAAATCTTTATTAAAGAGCTTTATCGCTTAGCGATTATGTCGCTCCATATAACCCACATAGTTACATTTACTTACGATTAATAAGGCCTATATTAACTAGCTTGAATAGTGCTCGGGCTTCGTCCGACAATGGAAAAGCCAGGGCACTATTACAGCCACCAACATTTGTAAAAGTATTACAGGATATTTTAAGTTGGCTTCTAAAAGGCTCATTCCGCACACATTCCATTAATATGTGGTACACCTATTAACCGGAATAGGATGGAGTGTCTAAGAAATTCATTCATTTAAATGACACCAACCATAAGCCACCAAAATATTTAAAAAAAGATAGTCCTTGATAGGACTAAAACTAAGAATGTGTCGAAAAACACTGTCGGATGTAGGATGGAGGGCATACAACAAAACTTACAACATAAGCGAGGAGAAATGGAGAATGATGAATTTACTAATAAATAATAAATTTTAAATACATTTTAAACACATTATAGAAAAACATACTTTGATTCGGCCGGCTCTGGTACCGTTAAAACAGTTTTGAATTTGACAAATCCGTTACGAGTCAGGCCTTACCTATCCAACAATATATCACACGTTGGGGTTGAAATGAAAAAAAATCACCCCTACCAAAACCCTAACATTTTTTTTTTTTTTTTTACTTTATTGATATACATATTGGTACCAAATTTCAGCTTTCTAGTGCTAACGGTTACTGAGATTATCCGCGGACGGACGGACAGACGGACGGACAGACGGACGGACAGACAGACATGGCGAAACTATAAGGGTTCCTAGTTACTACGGAACCCTAAAAACTTGTGTCAATAGCAAGGAGACCATAATTGTTTGTAGGAGCATCAAAGGCTTCTTTTTTAGGGTTCCGTAGTCAACTAGGAACCCTTATAGTTTCGCCATGTCTGTCTGTCCGTCCGTCCGTCCGTCCGTCCGTCCGCGGATAATCTCAGTAACCGTTAACACTAGAAAGCTGAAATTTGGTACCAATTTGTATATCAATCACGCCGACAAAGCGCAAAAATAAAAAATGGAAAAAAATGTTTTATTAGGGTACCCCCCCCCCTACATGTAAAGTGGGGGCTGAAATTTTTTTTCATTCCAACCCCAACATGTGATATATTGTTGGATAGGTATTTAAAAATGAATAAGGGTTTACTAAGATCGTTTTTTGATAATATTAATATTTTCGGAAATAATCGCTCCTAAAGGAAAAAAAAGTGTGTCCCTCTAACTTTTGAACCACATGTTTAAAAAATATGAAAAAAAATCATAAAAGTAGAACTTTATAAACTTTCTAGGAAAATTGTTTTGAAATTGATAGGTTTAATAGTTTTTGAGAAAAATATGGAAAACTACACTGAGCGTGGCCCGACACGCTCTTGGCCGGTTTTATGTCATTAGCGTCATTACACTTTGCAGTTAGACTACCGAAGTTAAAAAATAAAGTGCGACGGGAGAACGAGCAAGTTAAAATAGCATTAAATTAGCCTTTGACGTACTAAACTGCATTTGAATAAGTGGCCTTGCTAGAGTCGCTAAAATTGTTGAAACAAAACTAAGTCTCACATAATTATAATAGAATATTAATTACCTAAATGTTTAGTCTTATAAATCTTTTATCTTTTTTTTTTTTAAATCTTTATTAAAGAGCTTTATCGCTTAGCGATTATGTCGCTCCATATAACCCACATAGTTACATTTACTTACGATTAATAAGGCCTATATTAACTAGCTTGAATAGTGCTCGGGCTTCGTCCGACAATGGAAAAGCCAGGGCACTATTACAGCCACCAACATTTGTAAAAGTAATACAGGATATTTTAAGTTGGCTTCTAAAAGGCTCATTCCGCACACATTCCATTAATATGTGGTACACATCCTCAATAACATCACAATCTGAACATAGTGGTGAGGCAACTTTACGCATCATAAATCCAAACTTATTTAATGGAATGTGCCCCGAACGAACTCTTAGAGCTGTTACAATCTCTTGACGATTAAGTGAGCAATCTATCCATGGTGTGTTTATGAGTTCTGGTTGGATCGTTCTGTACCAAATGCCTTTTTCTTTTGATCTAGCATCAAAGTACTCTTTCCATAATTGGCGACAACGTTTTTCACTATTTTAATACACTCGGAAAAGAAAGGTAAAATGTTACATGTGGTATCACAATGACAGGCTTGCTTAGCGAACCAATCTACTTTTTCGTTTCCAGTAATGCCTATGTGCGAAGGAATCCATTGCAAGATTAACGATTTTCCTATAGATTCCAGATTATAAATGCTTTTAAGTATGCTATCTTTTATCCTAAACTTAAAGAAATAACAGCCAAAGCACACTTTTTTACAAGCTCTTATTTGACTTGCCTTGTTAGTATGTTAGTTTGGGTCAAAACGTAGAAGCTAAATTTGACCCCCTTCCCGGTTTCTGATTGATCTGAAATTTTTCAAAAATATGTAAATCACGTGACAATGCAATATTATGGTATCATGGAGCTGATTTGATGATGGAGAAAAATGGTGGTCCTAGGAACTCTATTATGAAACGTCGTATCCCCATCGAGTAAGGGGTTTTTAGAAACGCCTCGGAAAACAGCAGATGACTGTTAAAAGAAAGGTACAGTCGGCGATAAAAGCTTGTTCCAAAAAAGACATTTTTGCAAAAAAACTTATTACTATTCATGTACCAATATCTAACAAGGGTATTTCAACAGAACTCTGATGCTTATATTTTTTTAAGTAGGTACCTACGTTTGAAATAAATTTACAAAGTGTTTATGTATAATGCTATAAAAAGAAACATAAATTATATGTACGTCATAACAGTCGTTTACCTCGGAATAAACAAAACATTCTGTTAAAAATAATGTAGAAGGGTCGAACATTTATAAATTTAACAAGCCATTAATAGTTATTTGTTATACAAGGGGGCAAAGATGTATTTTAACGCCGAGTGTGGAATTGAAAAACGAGCAAGCGAAAGGATTCTATAGTTGAACCACGAGCGAAGCGAGTGGTTCGAGAATAGAATCCTGAACTTGCGAGTTTTTTAACACACGAGAAGTAAAATACATTTGCACCCGAGTGTAACACAAAACTTTTCCCCTCACTATAGCGAGGAAACTACAACGCAAAAAATGCGTTTATCACTGCTTCCAGTAGTTCCACAGGTGGTAAATCATCTTTTTATTACTAGATTCACCTACTTTTATCAATTTTAAAGCTGTTATATACTTTCATCTGTCACTTATTTTTTTTCATTCTCCATGTCCACGTTACGTATAAGGAAAGTATTCATTTAAAAAGTAAACTTGCTAGGGTTACTTTCGTTTTTGCACGGCATGAGTATCGCTATAGGCACCATCTTTTACCTGTGCCCTACATTATTTATAATATTGTAGTTATTATCTCTTAATATGATACAATTTCAAAATTACTTTTTTCTTAGAGACAATTAAAATCAAAACACAATAACATGCGTAATAAAAGATATAAATAAAAACATGCAATAAAACATGACGAAACGCGTGTACATTTTGGAGCATTTTTAAATTATCGGGATGAAAAATACTGTCGATTCTGAGTAGTATAAGCCCAATAACACCAGGATTTTTGAGAATGAGGCTATTAATACTTTTATTATAAAAATGGCCGACTTACTTCGCGGAACGCTGGCGAATACTGAACGTCAAGTATCAAATCATCAATCACAAATCATCATCTGCGAAAATGTGAATATGTTGACATAAACCCATTACTTCGTAAGACAAGGTGGTCATCCCTGAGGATCCGATTCTCTCTGATCCTGATATTTTTGGGTTCTTTGAGCTCAGAATCACAAACTAGTTGAATTCTGGTGATATAAGTAAAACGCTTCAATAATTTGTAGGGACATTTTTGTATGACTTATTTTATTTATCGAACAGATATTTTTAAAATTATTTTCTCAATCATGGAATGGAAATTGCTATCGATTCTAAGTAAAATAGCCCTAAAACACGATGATTTGTGAGAATCAAGAATACAACATTTTTATTCCGAAAAAGCCCGATTTACTTTTCCGTCGAATTACGCAGCTGAATAAAGAAAATCACAAGTCTCAAATCGTCAACCACAGTTTCCGCGAAAATGTGAATATGCCCTTTGACATAAACCCATTATTTCGTAAGACAAGGTGGTCGGATATTGGCACGTGCGAAGGGAAATAACCACCGTGGATTCCTATTCAGCCCTCATGTTTAGGGTTGATTGGATCCGGCGATTTGGAAAGGCAAATGATCCGTTCGGTTTTTGCGAATTAGGGCGTGGCGGTGTTCGGGAATTTTTCATCTGCTCTTTATATTTATTTTAGGTAATTTGATTTTTATCGGTTTATTATTTTCAATAAATACGAAAATAGATGTAATATCTTTAACAAACAAATCAAGTCTTTATTTCAGTATTGCTTTATGTTATACTCGTATTTATTAACACAACTTTTGAATTACTTACGTGCAAAAAAAAGTGTGTTAGGTACTGACTGATAAACGCTGATGAAACTAAAAATGTACCACTATCGATGTTATAAATTTAAATAGATATCATACACGAAAGAAAAAACGACAAGGCCCACTGGTGGCCGAGCCGGGAATCGAACCCGGGTCTTCAGCTTACGCGGCTAACGTCTTCACCACTAGACCACCCGACCGCCGTGGTACCCGACGAAATTTCTCTAGTGTATGTTATCTCTGATAAACAAATCAAAAAATATTCAATAAAAATAATTTGATATGTTCCCTAGTTGTACTATCGATGTTGTTTATTTTTGATATCAATTTTATTTGATCAAATACTAGGTACTGAAAGATGAAGATCGATAAAACTAATTTATTCTAAACAAAGCAAGTTTGTTTATCTAACAGATAAATCAAAATAAACAGCAATATATTCCTGATATTCAATAGAAAACACATTATTTTGTGTCAGTACGAGTATCAACTGATACATACTGGTATAGGTACATAACCTAAGTATGTTTTTTTTTTTTTCAGTTATTATGAGTTATGTTATGAGCATACAATGATCATAATTAAAATTAAAAATTGTGTAAAAAAATCTGGTAACATCAATATCCAAAGAGAACAACAAACTAAATTAAAAAAAAACAGACCAAGTGCGAGTCGGACTCGTCTACCGAGGGTTCCGTACAAACTTTCAATAGTTGAATCATCAAATGTTATTCATATAACTTTACAGACTACTACCTAACTAAATCCTTCAAGACTCAATTTTCTACATAATAAGTAATATTTAATATAAAATTTAATTATTCCACAACGTCCAAAGAAAATCAAGACAATTCGACTTCAATAGTTTTACGACATGTCGTTAAGACGCCGACCCCATTATATCAGGAAAAACGCGATGTAGGATATGAGCGTTCAACGTACAGCGACATCTATCGGAAAATTAAGTAAACTAATGTGCGCGAGCTTAATGTATGGAAATAGTATTTTCGTTGTATCAACATCGAATTACCTGGCAACCAATTGTTTGTAATAACCGTCTCTGATTGGTCGATAACGTGACAGATAAAAAAAAAACGTGTTTCAGATGCAGAAAAATTTGCCAGGTATCGCAAATTAGTAAAGAACTTGTATGAAGTTCTATTTTTGAAATTATTACAGTTAACTAAAAGTGAACTGTAATGAAATATTATAGTTGACTAAGTGTCAAAGACTATCTAACACTGAAAAGTCAGCACTTATAGTTTAGTCTGTGGTGTCCTAATTGACAGATTAAAGTCGACGAGTAGAAAAATGATTTTTATGGGTTAATTATTTATTGCGTTAAGCGATTTTAAAAATTTTTCCTTCATTTGAAAGCAGGTATGAAAATGTAAATTACAATAGCCATGTTTGTTAAAAAAATCATAAATTTTCGTTGTTAAACTTCGGAGATAAGGGGGGAAGGGAACGGTATTTTTTTATATTTTCCTTCAAAAAACATTTTATTTCCACAACAAAAAAATATAAAAAATAGTTTAATAATGTACAGTTTGAGCTCTTTTTAACGATACCCCACTTGACCTAGTAACTTGACATTAACCGTTTGCCCCCTTTCATTTTGGCCATTTTCTAAATTAGAAAAACTTATACCTTCAATCTGTAGAGGTTAAAGATGTTCATAAGTATTCCAAATTTCAAAGCGATAGCGTAGTAGTTCTCGAGATATTTAGTAATGTGACAGACAGACAGACAGACGGACAGAGCGGCACCATAAGGGTTCCTTTTGTACCTTTTTGGTACGGAACCCTAAAAACGTCGGTTTCCATAGATTTAAATTTGAATATTCATTTTAAATAAGTATCGTACCAAACATCGATTGAAATTGTTTGATAAGTATCTAAAAAGTTATTTTGATTGATGTTTTAGGAGATTGTTATTTTCTCCGATTACAGACCGGAGGTGGATTCTAATTAATCGCAAGGCGAGCCGATCCGTTATGATTACAAGTTTGGGCTTCACTTCCTTCCTTTTGCAGGGTTAGTTCCAGTAGGTCCACAATTATTATAATCCTCTTTGTCAATATTAACTATTTGTAGGTAATTTATCTTTAAAGATAGACCATCTTTGAAATCATTATTTTAATAGGATTATTTCTAAATTTATAGGAGCTCAGAGTACGTTTGCATAATTGATTGCCGAGCGGCCGAGATTATGTAAAGAAAACAATGTTTTCAGTAAATTTCTAGCATTTGATTTCTCTGGTCACCTTTCTCAACTATTTATTATTTTCTGTACCTACCTACTTAAAACATTCATACTGCCTGGCAAACCGTTTTAAATTTGGCAACTATTGAATCACTTTAGTATGAGAACAGTAATTGTTATGATGAAAGTATGTTCCATTTCTACTCGCTTTTGCCAAGCTGCACCTATCAGGCCGTCCCTATCGCACTTACAAATAGTGCGATAGGAACGGCCTGCTATTTTATCGTCTATCGCGCGACCATGCTTCCCGTGCTGTACTTACGTTCATTTTACGTCCATTAGATTACTTTGAAAAATAACATACTGCAAATAGTAAGTGGGGTAGATTCATATTTAAGTGAATTTTAAAGGCAGAACAAAGCATGCAAGAGATATATTGTATACCCGGCAATCCTGATCCAGATGAATCGAACATCAAGGAACATAGATTTGTGACGATTGATTGCCAGGATCCCAACATTCTCGATTCGGCGTCAGCTCGCGTCCTACCACTATCCGAAGGTTGTGCAGGCTGTAGCCAATATTACGTTGGGCGAGGGGTAAACGTAGGTGTCCTGATCCTGATTGATGCCTTAGGGCCCATTTAGACGGTACGAGAACTCGCATACGAGTTTTATTACATTGCGGTATTTGATGGCTGTGCAAAATTGTATGTAACCTCAAAAGCTCGCAATGTAACTAAAATCGTATGCAAGTTCGCACGTCGTCTAAATCAGGCCTTATGGTATTGTTTGAGGCATTTTAGATTTAGCGTATTTAGTCGTGAGCTGGAAGTGTTTTCCTTGCGGATGCAGTCTTGTGGAAGTTCTAGGAGAACATTCTCGGGTATGTTTTTTATCTGCCTGTTTACTTGTTAATGACTATTTCTTAAATTTATTGAATAACTCATTATTTGGTGCGTGACCAAATGCGGTCTTGGTGAAATAGGTATATGAGGCAATCCGAAAAAATATATTTTTCCCATACCTATCTATTTACTATAAATAACTGCTAATTTGTGAGAGGTACCCAGGAAGGTGATAGGTACGAATGGAGATAAAACAGTGATAACTTTCTTGAAAGAAGTAGTAAATCTTAGATGTTGTTACAGTCAAACTATTGAAGTTTTCTGTTTTGTGCCAAAACTTTTGTCTCGCACCCGCCCGGCAACAGCTGTCGGCAAAGTTTGCCTAAGTTGGGATATTGTAGTGAAACTGTTGGAGGGGAAAATTGGTACGGCGGGGAAAAATGAAATTATTCAGCTTCGCTAAACCCTTTCATGGTAGCACATTATCATAATCACGTTTGGATGTACAGTGGGGCTCACATATATCTTAACAAGCAGATGTTCCATAAATATAACTGGCTTCATGCTTCTAACTCTTCTGTCTTCTTTTTCCTAGCTCAATCGGACACTCAATATTACCTACTATTGTTTTATTTTATTCATAATAATATTAATGACATTTACTATTTTAACTATAAAACTCCCGTGAGACTCATACATATTTAAAAATATTTTAAGCGGGTTACTCACGTATTAAGTCGATATAGCGTTCGACATGTTTCGGTCCAATTTCGAGGACCTTTCTCAAGAGTATTTTTTAAATACATTTACTATGTAGGTAGACTAGCGGAAACACCTTTAATACACACAAAAAGCTTTTCCAGACAGGTTTTACAACGAAAACCAAAGGAAATTAGTAAAGTAGTCCTATAAAAACGGTTGGGTACAGACCCAAAACAATTACAATAACGCGGCAGCGTAGGAATTATAGCTCTAATAAACTGGCACGTGACATTCACATTGGGTTGGCGAGCTCAGACACTTAGAGCTCTTGGGTCGACCAGTGTAGCGTGACCTCCCAAGTTCGTAGTCACATTTAAAAGTTTAGTATGAGTAATGAGGAGGCACACTGACATTTTATCCCGCCAGGCGGCGCCTGTGCAAGTGTCTAGGCATGACACTGTCATTCATACGTGAGAGAGAGAAAAAACATATCATCTTCTCTCTCTCACACTTATGGACTAATAGGGTGGCGCCATCTGTCATAACCTTTGAGTGTGCCTCCTCATTAGGTACCCTGCCGGCATATTATGCTTCCAATTTTATCACTTATCTACGGTTGATAACTATCCGTCACGCTTTGGCAAGTAATGCAAGTATATCAGTGTGAGAGTGACAGATGTCTTATTCACGTGGATAAATTATAAAAATGCAAGCTTAATACGCCGGCTGGTTGGTTTTCACGTTTATATCAATTGGAATTATTATAACATACCTTCAGCTAAAGTATTTTGGTATTTGTGTAACACACCTCGTTTCTGCTTGGATTTTGTGGATTGCGGACAGTTTTGTGAAAGTTAACCGTGGTGATCTTAAAAAGTTGATCTGATACGCAGGTCTGTTCGAAATTATTTTTATTTTTATCATATCTAATGAAATGAAATATTTATTATCCAAGTAGGCATATTACAATGCGCTTATGAACGTCAAATAAAACTACGCCGGCTCTAACCCTACGCCTCAGCCTCGAGAAGATTTCAGTCCCCCCTCAGTTGGAGGGGGGTATCCACTATGGGACCGGCAAGAAACTCGGCGGGCCACTTCTTTTCAAACCATTACATCTTATAATTAACATGCATTAAAAAACAAGATACAATTTAATAAGCAAAAATATTCATAAAAAAAAATTAACACTATGGAAATTAATTTCAAGAAATTATATAAAGTACAAAGCTACTAGAAAAAAAAAACGAACAGATACAAATAAAAGATAACTAAAATAACTTTATGACATCCGTCCATTTGAGTTTTACAAAATGGAGTGAAAGAAGTGACTAAGACCCACTTCCTAGCCAAGTCACAATCGCTTACGCATCGTATACGTATCATAGCTGGCTCTCCCTATCGCTCTTCTGTAGGTGCGAGACAGAGACAGACTGCGTTTTGATCGCCACGTAGCGTCAATGATTGTCAATAGGGAACTTGACTGTAGTTAAAATAAAATATTGTATACCATGCACGAAATAAAGCATCAGATAATTATAAGAAAAACATGGACAGAAGTTATTTTTAAAACCACTTTCTATTCTGTTTAAAATATTACCAATAATAAATGTAGATAAAAATAAAATAAAAATCAGTTTAATTGAGAACCTCCTCCTTTTTTGAAGTCGTTTAATAAATAATTATCGAATATAATGCAATTATAAAATGTACTAAAACCATATAAAACCAGCTTAGCCTTATGCTTTAAACATAAGTGGTAAAATGCGAATAATAATTGTAATTTTTATGAATGTACCTGCACTTCCTAGCTGTAATTTAGTTTTAAGGAATACTTGCTGTGCCCTAACAGGGTTCATTTGTGAACTTACCTTATTGTAACACCTGCTTGTACCACATGATTATTATGCAATAAATTATGAATTATGAAATTATGAATTATGAATTATTTAATAAGTCAGGTAGAAATATATAAAGTAACTGAGTTGACCGTGACGTCACTCAACTCGATTTCATATTAATTTCATATTAGCAAAACTCGTTCAATAGTATATTATATAACGGTAACGTTATGAAGGCTATAAAAGTTGAGTACCGCGGTTAGGCCACGAAGGCTTGCCGAGTGGCCTAAAACACGAGACTTTTATAGCCTTCATAATGTTACGATTGTATACTATACTTTTTCTACGACAGCCACATACATACCTATTCGAGAATAATAAAATGGGTTAGTTACTTACTTCATGTAATGAATGGGAATATTTGTTGGATCGTCGTAGCATTGAGTATTCTGTCCACAATGTTGATGGCGAGAACTTGTTGCACAATTCTTCAAAATATGCCAACAACGCCGTTTCAGATTTGTTTAAAGTTGAAACATTTTTTTGCAATTTCCATGTCAAAACAATCATAACATTTTTTTGGTACGCTTTATCTGACTTTTCATGTAAGAAATTGTCAGTCACTTTGAGCGCCCATAGCCTTGATTTCTTCGGAAGTGCATTTTTCACCAGAATCATTTTACTTATGTTTTTGTACAATAACGTCGAATTAAAACAAACTTAGTTCAAATAGTTTCGTGATAAGTTTATTTTACCATAGACAAGAGAAATGAAAATAAGTTTTCAATTACGAAAAATGTGGTTGCGTTCAAGTATTTAAATGTCGATATTATTGGATGTATCAGTCCGAATACATGTACAGTAGTGAAAGAATTATCCTTTAACTCCTGATAAAGTTGACCTTCCATCATCAGCTCAGCCACATAAAATTATTACCATCAGACGTAAATACTGGTGTACCTTTGAAAAATAGACTAAAAAATCATATGATTACTGTAGCCTATAACATTTGAAAAGTTTCTCATCGATTACTCAAATGAACTTAATTTGGATACCCTGCTGACAATAATCTAATTTCGACAAAAAAAAATTTAAGTGCTGGAGTAACATACATAAAAAAAAAAAATTCGTTTTTACAGTTCTTAAAAAGAAGCTGATTTGACTAGGAGGCAAGTAGCCTGTTCGGCTATCCCGGCTGGTAACTTAAAGAACTGTAGATACTTTTTTCTTCCGCTTGATCGACTGTTCAATATTAATGTACCTATACCTGTTTGATATTCAAGAAATATAAAAAACGCTTCTATCATTTACTTTTATAGTGCTTATTTATAGATCACGATGCCAGTAACTTAGAAAATGTAGATATAACATCATTATGTATCATTAATGATATTGCACTTGTAATCGATCACATTAACTTGATAAGTACCTATAAAAAACTTTTCCACACACGTAGGTATAAATCGTACTATTCAGAAGACAATCTCTTACTGCTTGTCATTTTGACATGGTTGTAGAGTGACCTAGGGTTCCAACTGGTTGACTGTACAGTCAGCTGAAGAGAAAAATAGACCCCCTTTCATACATAATTTGAACAGTCAACCAATTGGAACCCTAGGCCACTGTAGAACTATGTCATAGTGACGTTATAAATCAGATTGTAAGAAATCTCTTACTGCTTGTCATTGTGACATGGTTGTAGAGTGGCCTAGGGTTCCAATTGGTTGACTGTATGTAAGGGGGTCTACTTTTCTCTGTAGCTGACTGTAAATCGGATCATATTTACATGACAGTACTGCTCATATTTTGTCAAATTCGCTTATAATCGTAAATTATTAGTCGACCCATTATTAGTCAACCATGCGGTCTAGCACAACTTGCACTCTCGCTCGCAAATCGCGATACATTTGTATGACATTTGTATGAATTCACGCACAAAAAGTGCAATTTGTGTTAAATCGCCATAACATTAATCTAATAAAGAACTACTCATACTACATAATTGAACATAAAGGAAGCAAAATCTCACTTCCATTTTTGCGCCTGCGGTTTGCCTACAAGGAAAATCTTTATAAATGACATTTTATAGCTTAGTTTTAAAACATGGATGTTGTACGAGAGGTCAACACGATATTGCTTCTGGCCAATATCCGCGTTCTAGAAATCTCTCATTCTTTATTTACTTTGCACTGCAGTTTCTTTGTTTCAAGGAGCCAACAAACTTGTGGATGTTAAAAGTAATAGCTAGTAAAATTAATAAGATGGTTAATACAAAAAGTATCAAAACCGCTTAACTATTTGGGTGTTCTTCGCGTGCCTTAAAAAAATATGTTTCGCACACTTAAGTCACAGATTTTATGACTTAAGTGTGCGAAACATATTTTTTTGATCACAATAATGCTTTCTGAAAGCATTCTTGTGCCAATATTCTCACTTACCATGTTAGAACCTTAAGTCTACTATAGGAAAAAATCTAGGGACCCTCACGTAGGTATGGTATAAGTTATCGCGGTAACCATGAGGATCACTCCTTTCATCAATTTGTCTAAAAACGATTATTTTACATACCAGAATTTTTTAGGTATCACAACATAGTATAAAACAAAGTCGCGTCCCGTTGTCTGTCTGTCGTTTCCTTTTATAAATAGTGATTGAAAAGAAATGTTTTATAACATTCAACTTTTCCTGCCGCGAAATTTAATTTCAAATTCTCAGCTAAGTATACATATTTTATATTTGTATCTTTATTTTTTTCTTTATTTTCTTTATCTTTAATTATATTAGAGCCAATAGCCATTTTATTACTCGCACCAAAAACGTCTCTCATACTTTAAAATAATATTCTAAAAGAGCTGGCTGCTCAACTGGTATCATAAAATATATTTTTGTAAAACAGGTTTCACATTCAATTATGTACCTAGTACCTACATAAAAAAAAAGTGTTTTAAGTGTTTATAATGACAGAATATATAGTGATTGTAACTTATGCTAAAATCATTGAATGGAATACTTTAAACTTACTTTTGTATTTAATCAAATCGGCCCTAAAGCTAAGTCAAACTGGGTGGCAATATTGTAGGCGCAAAGTATAACAACCTTGATGTAAAAAAGAACTAAAGTTGATAAAAGTTGATAAAAGTAATTAAAAGGATTAAGCTTTAAAAACTTTCAACTTAATAACTTCAGTACAGTTTTGCTACTTAGACTTCGTGAAACAGCAAATAATTCATTAAAAAGGTTCTTAAGAAGTGAACGAGTTTCAAACTGGGACTTGTTAAGCGATTTCACTGAATATGAGAAAGAATCTGATAAGTATAAATAAAACGTCTTAATTACTTACTTTGATTATGTTTCAAATTCAAGTATTTATTGAACGGTTAAAATAGCATATTTATCAGAAAAGTAATTTATACTGAAATGATTGATGTAAACAGAAATTTTAAATAAATAGCATGAGCTGCAATCCATGTATTAACACTCCTGGCAGGCAAGCATGGCCGCGCAATAATTGATAAAACATCCGTCCCTATCGCACTTACAAATAGTGAATAGGGACGGCCAGATGTTTTATCATTTATCACGTGGCCATACGCCTGCCTGTACTTTTTATATTAAATAAATAAAAAAAATACAAAAGACTTTTTACCTAAATAGTTAATCATGTAAATAAAACTATAAATCTTATTACAAACATACAGAAAATATAACTTATATCATGCATGGCAACATGCCTGAATCTTTGCAACACTAAGTCTAAGCAGCAGCCGAGAACTTGTTATAAAAATACCCGAAGTTTGAAGGTAAGCTATTTTTAGACGCGGAGGCGTATGAAGTCACGGCCTGACTCATGGCGTACGATCAAAGATACGACAAAAAGGTTACTGTTTTTGCGGACCTGAGAGACGTGAGCAAAATTACATATGAGTTGAATGCAATTAGAATTAAACAAAACAGCATATTAAAAATACTGTATGTAAGTTCAAAATGTAAAAATAAATATTTCAAATGTATTAGGTTAAAAGTTCGTTCTGGTTAACTTGTATACGTACTTTATGTTAGTGCACCGCGCAGTTAGTTGGAAACATTATTTACTTGCCGTGAGAAAATACCTATAAAGAATATCTGAATATGTAAAAACATTTTTAAGTAGGGAAATTGAAAGCATCAATAATTATACAGAGTAAGCTATAAAATAAACTTGCACATTTAGTCAAGTAAAACGCTTTGTCTATTTATTAAAGACCACTTAATTCAAACATTATTTAAATTTATTTAATTACTTTATAAACATCGAAGCGAGATATTTTGCATTATATCTACAAGTAAAATACCATCGGCAATTATAATAATGTGAAGTATAATTATTGTTTCTGTCTGCCAATAGTTGCGCATATTTTTCTTAACAGAAAGTTACTGTCACTGCATTTAGGTACTATAAACATTGTTCATTGCTCACTGAAGGTACGTAAAATATATTTAAGTATCTCATTTATAAAACTTACAATCCACAAAATTAAAAGCAGTATTTTAGCATTTACTTATTATGCAAAAACAAGGAAAATAAGTAAATACGTTTTTCAATGATTTCCAGTGTTATACCTCGCAGTTTTTTCAATGTTGCAAAAATTTTGTAACGTACAAACTGGAATAATACAAACTATCGAATAGATTAATAAGAAACTATTACATAGTAATATAATATAATGTAAATCCACATTATTGCACAACATTGCATTATTGAACGCTATATCGACTTAATACGTGAGTAACCCGCTTAAAATATTTTTAAATATGTATGAGTCTCACGGGAGTTTTATAGTTAAAATTATTGCACAACCTCAGAAATAGTATTTGCGACACACACAGTATTGATGACAGAACAGAGGTAGACAATAGGCGGTCTTACCGCTAAAGAACCTGTCGCTTCCAGATAACTTAACTTTTTAAAACTAGATATATGAGGTGCAAAACGAAATGCAAACTTAAAAAATTCTTTCAAAATCTAACCCCCCTATTCATAAACGTACACTAAAGTTATCAAGCCGGTAAAGTTCGTTTGTCCCTTTCTATCACACCAATACGTCGGAAAGGGACAAATGAACTTTATCGGCTATATATAGAGGACGTTTATGATTAGGAGTAAGTCTTTAACCAGACAATATAACGCTCGTCGGTTTCCACGTTCGGATCGTAAAATTCTAACAACCGTAACGACATTCAGTGTCGAGCGATCCGCGGTCCAAATTATGTGCATAATTGTGACCAAAATAGATTTCTAACCGCGAACTGATTTCCGTACGTACATATTTTTATGTCAAGAACTTTTCGCTAGATTTGATGTACATACAAAAGATAGGAAAATGTAGTTAAGTATCTATTTTTTTTTTGTGTAACTTGTACACATTTGAGAAATATTATTGTTGGACTTTTAATATACGGATGGTTTACGTCCATAATAAATATAAATATTAGAAATCTGCGTATGGATGAATATCCACACTAATATTATAAATGGGAAAGTATGTGTGTCTGTTTGTTTGTCCGTCTTTCACGGCAAAACGGAGCGACGAATTGACGTGATTTTTTAAGTGGAGATAGTGGAAGGGATGGAGAGTGACATAGGCTACTTTTTGTCTCTTTATAATGCGAGCGAAGCCGCGGGAAAAAGTTAGTATTGTATATTTGGAGTTATGTTAATGACGTGTTAACAAGTTAATACTTAGATATTGTAAGTGTATGAAAAAAATAAAAACTTTGGAGTGCTTTGGATTACTTATTTAAATGACAGAGGACGTAAACTACACAATGAGCAATAAAACAGATGTCAAAATTAAATGTCCAATTATCGGTCTATGTTCGAAAAAGGTCTTCCGGAAATGTCAAAATAGGATCATAATAGAATCAAAAGAAACACAATGATATATGAATACTATTTTAGGTTAATTAATTACTCATTGTAATGCAAAAGCGGATTAGATGTGATAAGATTATTAAATAACTCTAAGTTTTGATTTGACGGTCAATGATTTATTCTTTTGATTGGCCTCTTAAAAATCAGGGTGATTTTTTCGTATTTAAATCGATTCGATTCGATTTAAAAATTTAAGGTCGTGAAGGTATAACGTGACATAACGACTTGTATATCCATCACCATCGATCAATCAATCAATCAATCAATCAAAATATTCTTTATTCAAATAGGCTTACAATAAGCACTTTTAAATTGTCAACAGTGTACAATATTCATCTTATTCTAAATATCAGAGCAATTTATTGGTGCAATAAACAATATTGTTTTAAAACTACATTGATTTAATAAAATGATATCAATCTAAATTGTATAAAAAAATACTAGTATAAAAACTTCTAGAATAAATTCTAAATGTCAAAAAAATTGTGTAAAAATACATTGAATTATCAATATCATCATTAATAAGCTATATAATTAATGGTTTTCAGCAATACTTGTATCCCACAGTGTTTCATCATTCATGTAGTCTTGTGTGCTATAGTAGGCTTTAGAGATCAGTATACGCTTTACATAATGTTTAAATCGATTAAAAGACAGTTCAGTGATGGCATTAGGAAGTTTGTTATAAAATCTTACACAATTACCCATGAATGATTTTTTAATTTTATGGAGCCGAGTGAAGGGCACTGCAAGCTTATGCTTATTTCTAGTGTTTATATTATGTACATCACAGTTTTTCTTAAATTTACAAATGTTTTTATGTACATACATAATATTCTCATAAATATATTGACAATGCACTGTCATTATATTAATGTCCTTAAACTTATCTCTAAGTGAGTCTCTATGGTTCATTTTGTATATTGCTCGAATAGCCCTCTTCTGCAGAACAAATATGGTATTTATCTCTGAAGCACTGCCCCATAGTAAAATACCATATGACATAATGCTGTGAAAGTAACTAAAATAAACTAATCGAGCTGTTTCCACGTCTGTTAACTGACGGATCTTGCTCACTGCAAATGCTGCAGAGCTCAGTCTATTCGAGAGGGTAGCAATATGGGGACCCCACTGAAGTTTAGAATCTAAAGTTATGCCAAGAAAAACTGTACTATCTACCAGTTCCAATTCCTCATCCTTCACAACGACACTTGCTTGTTCATTTTTAGCATTACTCGTTACAAACTTAATACATTTAGTCTTTTCTCATTTAACAATAAGTTATTAACACTAAACCAATTAACTACTTCGGAAATAGCATTGTTTACATTTTCACAAGTTTGTTGCTGACGTTTGACTTTGAAAATAAGGGAAGTATCATCTGCAAACAATACTATATCATGGTGGGTCTTTACAAGATATGGCAGGTCATTAATGTAGATAAGGAACAGGAAAGGCCCCAATATTGATCCCTGCGGTACACCCATAGAGACTAGTGACCCCGGTGAGCGCTGTCCATTCACGTCGACCCTTTGTATTCTATCGTGTAAGTAAGATTTGACTAAATTCAGTGCCGATCCTCTCACTCCATAGTAGTGCAATTTCCTGATCAGTGTTTCATGACAGACGCAATCGAAAGCCTTAGATAAATCACAGAAGATACCCAAGGCATCCTGTGACTCCTCCCAGGCATCGAAAATCTGTTTGATTAGCTCAACACCAGCGTCGGTTGTTGAGCGACCCCGTGTAAAACCAAATTGTTTATTGTGCATTAGATTATTGATGTTAAAATGTTGCAATAGCTGAAATAACACTAACTTTTCAAAAATTTTGCTGAATGTCGGTAACACTGATATCGGTCTAAAATTAGTGGGGTCGGATGTGCTACCAGATTTAAATAATGGAATGACTTTACTGTGTTTCATAAGATCAGGAAACTCACCACAATCAACACTGTTATTAAAGATAACTACCAAGTCAGGCGCTACAATTTCTATTAAAGATTTAACACCATGGACAGAGACTCCCCAAAGGTCACAAGTTTTTTAACATTAATTGATTGAAATGCCTTAATTATATCTGAGGTACTAACATGTTCAAATACAAGGTCTCTACTACATTCTGTGACATTATCTTCTAACAATGTAACGGCAGATGCAGGTGATGAATTTAAGTGCCTAGTTGTGGAAACTGGTATATCAGTGAAGAACTTTTCAAATTCTGTTGCTACTTCTAAATTGGAATCTACAATTTTGCCATCAATTTTTAATTTCAGTTCATTTGTTCTTTGCTTTGATCGACCAGTCTCCACGTTAATTACTTTCCACGTTGCTTTAATTATATCGGAACTACTTTTAATTTTCTTGCTTAAATAATTACGTTTAGCGGTATGACAATCTAATTTAAACTGTTTCGAAAATTGTTTCACATGTTCTTTAAATTCATCACTCGTATTAAACCGCCGTTCCTCATACAAGGCATACAATGCACGTCTTCGTTGATGTAACTCTGCAGTTGCCCACTCACTAAAAACTGATGCATCACTAACCGTGACCGTTTTTGTTGTAAATATCGTATTATAATTTTCCATATATGTGTGAAAGAATGAATTATACATATCATTAGGACTCATGTTTGGAGACAGAACGGGTAGCGCCTGAACTAAACTCTGTTTCATTCTTTCCACGCGGTCCGAGGTTACTGGTACAAAAGTTATCTGTTTTTTCCAGGTATTTTTCCTAGCAGCTTCAAATACCATTAATTGACCTAAATGGTCGGACTCTAAATTGCTGATTACATTTTTTGTAATAGGAAAAATATCTGTGAAAATATTATCTATACAGGTTGCACTAGTAGCAGTCACTCTAGTAGGCTCCATAAAAATGTGGTTCAGATTACATGATTTGAAAAATTCAACAGCCTACAACTTAATGTCGAATTTTCTAAAATATTTACATTAAAGTCGCCGCAAATAAGTAATTTCTTGCTGGAAGGCGATATTTTCAGTAGCACAGATTCCATTATGCTTTCAAATAATTCAAAATTACTTAATGGCGGCCTATACACGCACACAACAATAAATTGCTCCAATTCTACTGCACTTAGTTCTATAGTCCGTTCAACAGACATGGACACAATATCCTTGCGTTCCTTAAATTTTAACTGATTATTTATTATAATTAACGACCCACCATGTATGGAACTATGCCTGGTGAACGAACTTCCTACCTGGTGATTAATAAATTGAGGCATTAATTCATTATTTTTTAACCAGTGTTCAGTAATACATAAAATATCTATATAAAAATCCTTCATAAAAAGTTCAATTTGTAAATCTTTCCCTCTAATACATTGAATATTTTGATGCACCAGGTGGATATACTTCCCTTGCTTACAGTTTTTTTCCTTATATTTACTTAAGTCTAGATTGCCAGAGACAGAATCTTTTGTCTTAAAAGCTAGTTTAAATCATTGGTTATGACTGGAACCAATTCCAAGTTCATACTTTGCTGCTCAATAGGAGCAGAATTGTCTGCCAAATTTTTGGCAGAAATGTCAAGTAAATAGGATAGCGATAATGCTATTTGTCTTTTGTAATAATTTGAAAGGTAACAATTACCTTTAGTCAAAAATACCATAGGCATATGGTATTTACTAACAAATTTGTTAGTGTCAATTATGCTAACCTTACTACTATATGTACAAAGATTATATAAAGCTATATTTAACTTATGTCTAGTGTTATTTTCTGCCTCTGACATTTGGGAACAGTAGGGGAATGTGAAAAAAACAATTTTATGCACTGCCATTGAGTTTAACTGTTCAAAGTATTTGACCAAATTATTTTTGTTCACATTGCCCCTATTTCCCATAAAGATAAGCAGTGTCGTCTGAGAATGAATATCACTGTCATTTAAAATTTGTTTTAAAATATTTTCAAAACTACTATGAGGCAAACAATGGTTGATTGTACTAAGTCCCTTTAAGTAAAAGTTTAGAAATGAGCTCATATCGCTTCCAATTTCATCACAGTACATAATAACATTAGGCTTAGGTATACATTTTAGAGAAGTGTCGAAAGAGCTACTACCACTTATATGCTGTTGTTGTAAACTGTCATACAGGCTTGGGTAGAGTGTGCTGGTTGACAAATCCCCGGTCACCTGCTTACATGCACATGACTGGGCATTGGTCAACGACTCAAAGCGGTCTGAATTATGCTTTATCTGGGATATTAAGTCATCCATAGCCAAAGAATATTCATTAATAACTTTTTTTGAACTTTCATTTATGCCTTCCAAAGATTTTATTGAATCCTCCAAAGTCTGAATTTTTGATTTTAACGCCTGTGTGTCAGTGTCATACTGTAATTTACTATTTTCTAACTGAGCAGAATACAAATCCAACTTATCCACTAAGCCTATATTAACTTTACAATATTTTAATTTTTTAAAAAACAATTTATTTATTTTTGACAGTTTTTCTTTTTTTCTAATGACTTTATTCAATTTAATATATTTCTTTAGTTTGTTTCCGCTGCAATTTACTAACTTTGGTGTGGTGGTATCATTGGCTAAATCTGTAGTGACCAAAGGGATTTCAATTGCTGCGGTAACCAACTGGGAGTCAGGCCGGACCAGTTCCTCGAACAAGGTCTGAGTGTGTGCCGCAGCTGCTTGGTTTTGGGCCTCCCGTAGCTCGTAGATTTGTTCGTGGGCGTCGTGCAGTGCTCTCTCCAATGAGTCGATGTCTTTCAGGGCCTGTTCATATGCAGCATTGCACTCCATAAACCTGTCAACCGTCTCCTGAAGCCGGGCCCGCTCTGAATTTACATTATTGTAATCACTCTCTAATGTACACAGTTCCTTTTTCAACTTATCGTTCCTATCAATTACTAATAATAGCTCTTTCTCACTGTCTTCTCTTTCACTGAGCAATTGAGCACTAAATTCCTTGGATTGTTTTAATTCCAGCAAGGTAAGTTGGAGCTTATCACACTTTTCAGGCTCC
The DNA here is from genome assembly GCF_023078275.1 of Leguminivora glycinivorella. Taxonomy (NCBI): domain Eukaryota; kingdom Metazoa; phylum Arthropoda; class Insecta; order Lepidoptera; family Tortricidae; genus Leguminivora; species Leguminivora glycinivorella. The sequence continues at coordinate 6,294,927 of NC_062971.1, forward strand.
TGCTGGAGAGCCGCTGCTGCGGCTGCTGCAGCTGCTCTGCGTGTTTGCATTGTAGATGGGTTTTTAATGTACTAAACACTAAAACAAAGCAAGAAATTGCTTACTCAAGCTCAGCGGTTGCAGGTAGGTACTTACATGAAATAATGACGCTTAACTATGTCTACACTTGTTCTAGCCTTGTACACTTCGAAAAAACTGGTCTTCCGGAAATGTCAAAATAGGATCATAATGGAATCAAAAGAAACACAATGATATATGAATACTATTTTAGGTTAATTAATTACTCATTGTAATGCAAAAGCGGATTAGATGTGATAAGATTATTAAATAACTCTAATTTTTGATTTGACGGTCAATGATTTATTCTTTTGATTCTCCTCTTAAAAATCAAGGTGCTTTTTTCGTATTTAAATCGATTCGATTCGATTTAAAAATTTAAGGTCGTGAAGGTATAACGTGTCATAACGACTTGTATATCCATCACCATAGATCCTTAAATAGTAGGTACTACCTTTAATTCCCCTACTAGACGGTGTGCTCAAATTACTGCACCCATGCGATTAAAACTGCACTGCTGCCATTAGTTTGGCGAGGAACAGACGCCTATGGAGGGGCCTAGTCTTCAACAGAATGACATGATGTCATGATCCTCAGCATTGAGGGAACGACTAAAGCAGAAGACTACCTTTAATAGCAGTTTGCTATTAACAGAAATAAATATAACAGATATGAACATTAATTTAAATCACAGAGTTGAAAAAGAAAGTAAAATAAAGTTAAAATGCATGACATAAAATGGATGATACTTGGGAGTTCCGATTTAGTACGGCGGCCCTTCTTTAAAAGTTAGAAGATGAATGACACACGCCCGAAGCTAATTAAGGTACAAAAACGTGAAGTAAAAAATATTGTTTTATTCCATAATTTGAGGTCCACACTAACTCTATAAAGTAATAAAACATCTAGTGATTTAATGCAAAAATATTTTTTTTAACTACCTATGTTAAAAAATATTTTTGCACAAGCATACGAGCCAGTAGAACAAATCAGTAGCAAATTTTAAATAATTTATCCGTTCCTAACCAATCGCTATAGTTATAATGTTCTATCTCATCTTTATAGTTTTAAGCCGAGTTAATAGAACAATCCCCCTGCCGCAAAATGTACAAAAAGCAAAATGTACGCAACGCGCAAAATGTAACAACAGGATACGCAAAATGTTCAGAAGATAAAACGTACAATAAGCGGAACGTACAAAAGCACATTGAACTATCGCATAATGTACAAATCTGAAAATGCGCACTACTAGCAAAATGTACAATACGCAAAACGTGTAATATGCAGATAGAGTTGATAGCAAAATGTACTTTTTTTCGCCTTTTGTGTGTATAAGGGGTAAAAGAGTAAACCCAGTAGTGGTGTGGGACACATAAAAGGCGAAAAAATGTACATATTGCTATCAAATATATCTGCAAATTACACGTTTTACGTATTGTACGTTTTGCTAGTAATGCGCATTTTCAGATTTGTACATTATGCGATTGTTCAATGTGCTTTTGTACCTTCCGCTTATTGTTCGTTTTATCTTCTGCACATTTTGCGCTTATTTAGCATTTTGCCTATTGTTACATTTTTTGCGTTGTGTACATTTTGCGGCAGAGGGGAATGGAGAAATTCTGTATTTCCTTAATATTGTGTCCAATTTAAACGATACTGAACGAACTAAAATACCAATACTCTGTGAGTGCTAACTTCTCAATCGACAGCCTCCACTAAAATGTCTTCCTCAATTGCAAAGTGGAACTTTATTTCTTTTTCAACATCGTACATTTTACTACTGAGTATGAAAGAGTTGCAGGAAACTTATCACTTACTTACTCAGTTGCAGTTCCTGTTTAGCAAGGCAATTCTAACTTACGCTAATATTATTAAGACATCTAAAAATATATCATTCAAATATCCTGATTCTCTCTCATTCTTGTCCGTAGTCGTAGTGGCGCGAGCGAGACGCAGACTAAGTGGTATGTTTTAGATATCGTTCTGATGTCAATTCACGTTTAAATTGACTTATAGGATGTTGATACTTTTATTTATATGCCCGTATCTTTAAGCGCTTTATACGGGTGCATTACGCGAATTTATAAACAGAAATAACTTAACCTCGTTGCTAACTGATGAAACCTTTTTTCTATTTTTAATAAAATGTATAAATTACCGACAAATATTATTTATTTTGTTTAATAAAATTTATAAATTACCTTTTAGTGTAGCCAACCAAGTACTTAATTCAAACGTAAACAATTTTATTAACAGCTAAAAAAATTTAAGTTTGACTGGTTTCGTTATACCGTTCCCGATTCCGATGTGTAGAAACTCGCGAATATTTGTATGATGTTGATGAAATAATACATATATACGTGTAACTAATGTAGTTATATAATTATTATGTCTTAATTAATTCCTTAATATAATTATATTATATAATTTGATATTTAAAAAGAAATAAATATTTACCAATACTCTATGCGTAATGTGCAACGTCACATAAATACTACTGGCCTTAGCGTCTATTTCAGACGATTTATGGTACAATGTCCGAGAGACATCGCTTTTGATGACTAAAGAGACCTATGCGAGAGCGACATATTTTGCCACATAGCTAACAAGGGAAGCTTGCTACCGATTGCGACGTTTCGCTATGGTGTCTTCTTTCCCATCTGTCAGCAAGTGCCGCAAACCAGGTCTCATCGACGACCTTGCGACCATCCCCAACGCACATAAATAGACGATTAGTAACACATCTGCTCTCATCACCCATTAAAATAACACATGGCACTAAAGCTTATTAAGTAGAGGTTTATTACAACCCAATATTTTACGAGTCGCAGATCAAAGATCATTCATTTCATTTGGCTGCACTGTACAGTTAAACTAATATATTTACATCGTATGATTCGTATGCAATAAACATGACTTTATTACGTGTTTAACACAGCCGTAAAATATGCATGCACATTTCCCACATTTAAATAATACCTACATGGAGTTGCAAATTTTGTTCTTAGTTCCTTTATGGTGCGATAAATACTTAGGAGTCGTACAAAATAACAAATCATATACAAGCAAAAACCTTTCAGATCTGTTTCACGTTTATAAACTATCATTATTTATATAATACGATAAATAACAGAATAAAACAATACTAAAAGAGAGTTTTATCGATGGATATGATTATATAAATAAATTTCTGTCTTCTGATTGTAACTTATGACATGGAAGATATAAACAAAGATACAATACCTAATTTGCAACTTATAGATAAGCATAAATGAATTCTTTATGGTATTTGCAGTAGTAGCATATGTATTCATTAGACGTAACCACGCCTCAACTGTATGTCTGAATTATATTTTTATATACCACCTACTTCTATTGTTATAGTAGTTTATTATAATACATATCATATCACATATTATCTAGGTACGTTACTATGTAAGTGTTAATAGAACTGCGTCTTAATCAATAATTAGTATAGGTGGTGAACTCAGGTTTTTATCTTAAAATCCCAACAAATGTATTTATTTATTTCATCAAATGTGTTACCTCTATTCAAACATACACAGAACATAAAATGTATATCATCGTACTCCAATCTCAAGATTTAATAAGTCGAAACAAATCTAGAAGATCATTGCATTCATGAATTGACACCAAAGTAACCTAGCATGACTTGCTCGACAAAGAAGGCCCACCCAATTGTAATTTGAAGTTTTTGGTCAGAATTTCAAGTTCACTCAACAATTAAAACATCAATTCATCTGACCTTTAAACCTTGTATTTTGAAATATAAGGTTGAATTTTCTTTGTTAACACATTTTTAATATTGTCTATGCTGGATGCGTAAAGTAATTTGGAAGCCCATATTAAAAGACGAGTCATCTGTGAGTAGAATTGTTGATGATTGGTCCTAAGCTTGGTACTTCTACCAAGCTCAGGTAGGGAATGAATTACATTATTGGAATATTTTAAAGAAATCTTATTTCAATATAAAGACTTTGTTTCACATTAAAGTTTTGCTTAATCTGACATCTGACACTGTTCTTTAAAATGCGCAAACGCTACATTGTGATTGCAATTTGTTGCAATTAAATATAATATCAATTAACATGCCATCGCATTCTAATCGCATTCGTATCATATTTATGTAAACAACTAAATATTATGCCTTATAACAGTGATGTGTTGGTGAAGTAAAATAAAATGAAATGTTAAATGAGATAAAATGCTAAATGAGATCGTGGATGCGATACTCCCAATAAACTGTGCAAGGACACTGAAGAGTAAACTAGGACATGAAAATAAGACAAATTTCAAAAGAAGACAAACAAATGAGAGATACAATACGAAATATGAAATTAATAAAGAACCTTACAAATTTATGGACGATGTTCAAACACACGAAATTAAAAGAACGACAAGAAGTAAAGCAATGAAAATAGAAATTCCATGTTTGTTAGGTCTTCTCGTTTTTTATGTGTGTATAGCGAATGTTATTATTAAGTGTGATGCAAGTGTTGATGACAAAGCTTTGAGAGATGAAAGAAATATACATGGAATGTATATGCACAACAAGGGATCACCAAAATATTGGCATGGTCATAGAAACGGGGGTAAGTTATTTGGTAAAAATCACCACAAAAGAGCTTCGGTCCCTGACGATGAAGACAAAGAAACTTACTCAGACCTTGATGAAGATGATAAACGTTATAATTACTATAGCCGTAAACACCCAATTCCAAATTTTATTGGGAACGAGAGCTATGTTATTGGTCATCCGCATGATTTAGTATCAAACCCCTACTATGTACAAGATGTAAACTTTAAACTAAGACCTGATATGAGTCAGTTCAGCGAGAAAATACTCAAATTAGGAGTTCTCTTGCCAACGAGTCCAAAACTTTCGGAATTTTCAATGGCCAAAGTTCTACCGATTTTGGAAATTGCTATCCGCGCCGTAACAAAACCTGATGGCCCTCTACCGGGATGGAAGATTCTAGTAGACTACCGGGACACAAGATGCTCTTCTATAGACGGACCACTAGCCGCTTTTGAATTCTACGTAAATGGTTCTGCAGGTAAGATTCACTAATTAAAAATTTAATGCAATTTTTTTTTTTTAAATTGACAGTATACCTAATACAAATGTGGGTATATAGAGTTTCATTATTATTTTCAATGATAGACGTTAGATAAGACAGTTGTGGTAAATATTCCAGATGCCTTCATCGGGCCGGGTTGTGAGTACGTGATAGCACCCGTTGCGAGGTACGCCGGGGCTTGGGGCATACCTGTGCTGACTGCGGGGGCTATGGCTGACTCATTCATCCACAAAAGTAGTTACTACACGTCGCTTACCAGAATGATGGGCAGCTATACTCAGGCCAGTATCGCCATCAGCAAAATTTTCGAGGTAAATCAAAAGTCTACTGGTGTTATGTAATTGTTCTAGATTTTTCTTTGCTATATGAGATATTTTTAATTTATGGTTTGTTTTATTGGAGACGATCAAAACACAAAATGTGAGGGTATCCTTATTTTATAACTTTCCATTTGTTCGAAAGGTACTTTATGGTATAATCAGATATTAAACCTCAGTTCAAAAATATGTTGAATATTAAGTAAAAAAATCCTTTCCGACAAGTGAAAAGTATTTGCCGCACCACGCTTTACGTTGTTAATTGTTTTATAAGTGTCATTTATTTGTTCGTTCGCTTGTGTGAATATTGTGAAACTATTTTTATGTTCATATTTTAAATACCCAAACCCACAAAAAAGTCTATTATAATTCAATCATTTTAAGTGAATTGAAGTTTAATTGTGTAGGAATGTTCAATCCCAATTCTGAAACGGTACCTAAAGTCTCCGATTTCATAATAAAACATTAAATATTCAGCATTTTTTATATACATTTATTGTTAATAGATATTTCATAGAATCAATGAAATATTAATATGTTTTTGGAATATGAATGAAGATAAATAAATACTCGTACAAGACGATTTAGATAAAATTAATGAGTTTTTGTAAACGTACGACAAGATTGATACATGCAAATGATACGGAGCGATCTCGAATCAATTGCCGTTAAATTAAATAGTTTCATTTACATAAAAAGTTTACTTAAAAAATTCATATTGTTTCACTTTATAATTTATATACTAGTATGTACTGACCAAATAAATCCAAAAAATATGTATGGTGGAGTTGGAAATGTAATCATTTAAGAACAAATATTTATCTACGTTTGTCTAAGATGGCCTAAAACGTAATAATTATGAACATTCACTGAACTGAGACTGAAGTTAAATGGAATCACGCTGGAAAATCTGATGCATCAGTGATGATGAAAACAAATATTTATTTATAAATTTAACTATTTCTTATTCTTAAATGGGGTTGCGAACAGGAAAAAGACCAAATGGTTTTTTTTTTCAGAATTATGAAAAAAAAACGAAAATAAACAAGCATCCTTTGTTTTTTTTTCCAAATACGTTTTTTTTTTCAGATGCACATACGACAATAACGGTTTCTTGTGATTTGTGACGTTTCCGTAACAATAACTTATATTTTAATTTGATAAAAAATTATGTAGTATACAAACGTTTATTGGGGAATCCACGATGCGGCGGTGGTCCCAACAGTATATTGCAATAACTACCAATTACAGATTTGATGTTAGTTTTATAAAACCATAAATTAAAGTTATTAAATTAAATTCGTTTATAATTAACATAAAGTCTAAAAAACCGTGTAAAAGTATTAACTGCTTTGCAAATTTTGGAATTATGTGCTTTAGAATTTAAAAAAAACATATTCTAAAAAAAACTGTTCTTGAATGAATCGAAATGAACAATTACCTACAAATGCACAGAACAAAACTTAATTCAAGAATTGCTGTAAGTTTTAGAACAAGTTTTATTTTTCATAATAAACTAAGCAATTCCAATTAAAGTATTCTTTATTTAAATAGGCTTCCAGCAAGCTCTTTTAAATTATTATTTTAAAGCGCAACAAGATTGTATAATTGTTATAGCCGATTATATCCTGCATAATGAATGAATTCAGTCGATCTATTTTTCTTAGTTTTTTTTATGAAATAGGCAGTAAACGAGCAGACGAGCTATTTCGATTTTAACTTTAAATATTTATATTCAAACAAGAAAGAGTTCATGTAACCGAGGGTTTTATATACGTTCAAGCTTTTGCTCCGTGGCTCTGTTATCCCTCAATGATAAAAAGAGGCTACCTATTATTAGGCATTAATATTTATATACCATATATTATACATATATAATATATGTACCGTGTGTATGGATGAATATAGTGAAAAACTAAAAATAAGAGTAAACAATAATAATAAACAATAACATACATGAGCATTATGTTCCAAAACACTTTTTTAATGTATTTTTCATTACTTACTTTCAATTTTTGGCGTAACATGGCGATAAAAAAATCTTAAAATTTCAGAAAAAATAAGACGTTTCTAATTTAAGACGATACGGTAGGGGTCAATTCTCCATACAAACGCTCTCGACTATTTCCTCCCTGGTTTTTGAAGATAGAGCAATGATTTTTTCAACACAGATTGTTATTATTTTTATCTGTGTCGGACCGTTTTGATTTTTTTGATATTCTGCTTTTTAAAGATTCTAGAGCCAATCAAAAAATTACAAAAACGGCCTTTTTCATTGTGGCGCAAAAAAAGGTGTGATACTCAAGATTGTTAACAATGAACCAAAAAAGCTAAACGGTCCGACATAGATTATTTCATTGTTATTCAGATTCTCAAATTTCGTTCCGATTGATTAAGTTTTGAAGGAGGAAAGAGTCGAGAGCGGAACCTCGATTTTAAAGATTTTTTTGAAATATCTTTTGACTGAGTTGTTCTTAATGAACAATTTTTTTTTGATAAATCTAGTTAATAACACTTGTATATTTAACTAAAATTCCCAAGTTGAAATGGGGGCTCCTTTCCATTTTAGCATTTTCGCTACCGTATCTTCTTAATACGTTAAAGTCTCCTTTGTAGTGTAGTGTACGAGTAGTGTAGTTATTCTCTTGGCCGGAAATCCTCACTTTCCCGGCCTCCGCTGTATTTTACTATGTCGCTATAAGAAAATTTGGTATTATTTTTATTTTGACTGCACAAACAATAGCTTCAGGTGGTCTCACGGTTTGATTGTAACTATTAATTCATAAACAATACATCGGCAACTACATATAAGTACATATTATACAGATTTTTCGTATTTTACAAGATAGTGTAGTTTTAGGTTTGTTTATTTTACTTACTATTTATATTCCGGTATGTGTTACCAGAGCCAATACCATGATTTTTTGACGTATAAGGTACAGCACTATCAGCGGGGAGTGGGAGTGACCATACTATACGATAGTACTCTTTATTACACTGTGGCAGAGGCTCAGAAAAGTGACATTGTGAATTGTGTCCATAACCTTGGCGTTTTTAGACAAAATTACTCGGTTAACTATGCTATTTAAACGTCATGTGTGATGTGAATAATTTATGTATATTATATCACAATACATGACCTTGAAACGGTTTTCTTTTAATTAAATGCCCTTGAAAATGCACCTGTGTAAGTGTGTACACAAAACTATATGCCTAAAGTCTAATGTTCACAAGCATAAGTATATAGATAGATATGTAGGTATATGATTTCGTTATTAATACTTTCAAGAAACATGGGATACGACATGGATATGAGACATGGATGGGATGCGACATGGAGATAGGATAGTTAGGAACCTACGTGTACATATTATTGGCACCTATTCGTATATTTCATATTTCCAAACTTAAAAATTTTTAGTCGTTGAAATTAAAGACATGTTGGTTGACAAAAAATATAAATATTATTTTTACTCAATCATTTAGGTACCACATTATCAATTCTGTTCGGATATCTCTTTAAGCCTATTATTTTTTATTTTTACTCGCCTACAAAATGGAACGCTTTAGTAAACTTTTGTTGAAATTCCTAATCGGACGTCGCCCCCTCTTTCCTTCCTTCCCTTTAGAAATCCCGAGGATTCGTCGGTTTTAATCCTCTGCCCACTTTTCTCAGCCCAGATATATTATGCTGTTGAAAAGTATTTTATGTTACAAAGTTTTATTTGGTTGTCAATTTCACTTAGATATTTATTTTCGGCGATTTTTATAATTGAAAAATATTTTTTCTTGTTTTACACTTACTTAGTAACGGTCGCGGTCTTCAAAGTTGAGAAAAGTACCTAAAAAAAATGTAGACACCCTTCTTCTCCAGAATAATCGAAAGAGGTTATGAGTCCGATATGTGGAAAAAGGAGATAGAACGAATAGCAAAAAAAGACGCGTTTACATTCATCGATATTTTTTTCAAAAGTTTTAATGAATTAAACGAGTATGTATGGAACGCCGATGTTGAACATTTTGCTACTGAATTCATAACCTTTTGATTTGTTAAGTCCAAATTGTCTGTGACGAATACGGGACAAGCCATTCGTGGGGTTAAGTATATAAGGCACATTCAATATATATACCAAAATAATTGTAGAACTGAATGTTGACATGACTATGCCACTCTTAATAAGTTTCCATGATCAGATACAGATCGCTATCAGCCTTCCGGTTTTGCTTATTCAGTTCACGTCTCTCGGTGACGACATGGACGGTGGACCCATTTTAATGGGTCGTGTTTGTTGTCTCACGTGTTCCTTATCTGTTTTACGAAAGATTTAGGGAGATATTTCGTTAAGTAAAAACAAAATTTCACAGCAAGAAATGTTCTGTTAACTTTGTTCTGACCCTGAGAGAATATACCGGGATTACCGGGAGGGCCCTGTGACAAAGCAAAAAAATAAACTGTAGGCCTCCTTATACCGACCAACATTTGTTCAGCGACTTTAAAAAAACTTTTATTTTGATTTTTATCACCCTTGAAGGTTTTTTCTAAAAGGTAAATGTATTGCGAATTCTGTTAAGTTTAAAGTGTGACAGACAACGTCAATGACAACAATAATGACGTACATTGAAGCTTATATTTGAGGAGTGTCTTTTAAAAAGGACTTATTTCAATAAGTCAACAAGGGTTATTTCTCTAGGAAGACATAGATAAAAATAACCTCTGTAGACTTATAGAAGTCCTCATTTATTTTGTACTAGCTTTTGCCCGCGGCTTCGCTCGCGTTAGAAAGGGACAAAACGTAGCCTATGTCACTCTCCATCCCTTCAACTATCTCCACTTAAAAAATCACGTTAATTCGTCGCTCCGTTTTGCCGTGAAAGACGGACAAACAAACAGACACACACACTTTCCCATTTATAATATTAGTATGGATGAAAAATTAAAATAATAAAGACTTCATAATATTTCAAAGTCGCTTAAAAAATGTTTGCGTAGTATAAGGAGTATAGCCTACAGTTTAATTTTTTGCTTTTGTTACATACCCCACCCCTTTTTTAGACATAATATGATAACACATTTTGAATCTTCAGATTTAGCTATGTGTTTCCTGCTTTTTAATTTTAATAGGTACTTTTAGTCAGTTTTCTGTATACCTGTCTTTTGCAATGTTGTATTAGTGTTGTTATTATTTCAATGTAGAATGCATTTATACCTATTTTTTAGCGATAAGATTAAGATTAGCGGACAAAGATTATCATGAAAGCTGTCACCGTACTTCAGCAGTTCTCAAAAAGTTTGTACATAGCCACGTCAGGAAATTTTAATTGATCCTTTTTTGTTACCAACAATTACCATATACATACCTTAATGACGAAATAAAACTTACTAAAATCTCAATTCACCAAAAAAATCTTGGTAACAAAAAAAAAACTTTTTCCTTAATTTTTGTACAAACTCTTTGAGAACTGCTGACTTACAGTAAACGGACATAAAGAATGCACATTGGTCTTTGGAAAGAGACAATGAGGAGGCACACTGACATTTTATCCCGCCAGGCGGCGCCTTGCAAGTGTCTAGGCATGTCACTGTCATTAATATGTGTGAGAGAGAAAAACATATCATCTTCTCGCTCTGACGTACGGAGTAATAGGGTGGCGCCATCTGTCATAACCTTTGAGTGTGCCTCCTCATTAACGTCACATAAGCAAGAAATAGACAACGCTCTACGAAGACGAAAAACCGAATGTGCATTCTTTATGGCCGTTTACTGTAATAACAGCAGTTCTCGAAAAGTTTGTACAAAAATTAAGGAAAAAGTTAAATTTGTTTTTTTTATTCCTTTTTTGTTACCAAGGTTTATTTAATGAATTGAGGTTTTAGTAAATTTTATTTCATCAGGTTCTCTAGTATCTATATTTTCTTAATTATAACAATTATCCTGTATATATCTTACGAAAGTCGACTTATATCACTAAATGTTGGTAACAAAATAGGATGAATTAAAATTTGCTGACGTGGCTATGTACAAACTTTTCGAGAACTGCTGATAATGTATTATTTTACTTAGACAATACAATGTGGTGTATTGTCTGTGTCGTTTATGGTTTGGGTTATTGATTATGTTTTAATGAAACTTATTTTAAGCTTTCATTAGTCTTTGTTCATAATTGTAATATATTTTAAGTTTTATTATCCACTACCACCGGACCTTATCCTTTTTTTTCACTCAATGTTTAAATTAGATTTTGTGTTTTCTTTTTTAACTTGTTTTATGTAAAGTTGTCATGTGATTTTATTAAAAATCAATTAAAAAACACTTATTTATTTTAAGTTGACCTTATTGTTAGAATCAGCAATATTTAATAATTGAAACAATGATCTCGTATGGGAGATACTCTGCCACTGGTACTCAAAGTTAAAATGTAGTAACTCTATGCATCCCATAAACAGTTACATTTTTTCTTTACTCTGAGAAAATTATATACAGATGTAGTGCAAAAATTTGCCTTCGTATTGTTACGGAAACGTACGCACGTGTCATGCTATTTCAGTCATCCTCAGTACAAGATACATTGACACTAACATGACAAATTTCAAAGTAACGACGATATAAATTCCAAAAAGAACTGGCCCCGTAGCCGAATGGCATTTCTCCGACGCCAAACGAAAGCGATACGCCGCTGGCTCTGTCGCGCCAATACGCAAGCGCGATAGAGATAGATATCTACTAGCGCTTCGTTTCGTGAGCGTGTCGTGAGCGATTGTGCCATTCGGCTAGCCACCCTGAAGTTTCAACATTAGGTAACTTCATTTTCAATTAAGTGTCAGGGTGCTTAGCCGAATGGCACAAACGGTCATGAAACGGAACGGTAGTAGATATCTATCTACTATCTCTATCACTCTTGCGTATTGGCGCGACAGAGCCAGACTAGTTTTCGCGGCGTTTCGTTTTCGTTTCGCGTCGGAGAAATGCCATTCGGCTACGGGGCCAGATCTAACAAGTTATAATTTTTTTATGAGTCTCACTTTGTTTGAAACTAAATAATTATAATGTCTTGCGGGTACATCGTACCCTGTAGAGATACCACAAGTAAGAGAAGTTTCATCTTGTTCCAGGAGTTTAACTGGCACCGAGTTGGCATGTTATACCACAACAATGACGTGTCGACCGCCGCCGGAAATAGCCGGTGCTTCCACACTCTGAGTCCGGTGTTCTCGATACTGCAGAAACGGTCCGGCGCAGACATCCGGAACCATATGTTTGACGAGAACAACACGACATCTACGAGATTTAAACAGCTTTTGCAGAAGCTGTCTTTGACCACTAGAAGTGAGTAAACTTTTACGTTAAGCTGATGATTGAAATAAACTATTATGAAATTGTTATTTTTTCACTTGTGGCGTCTTGATATTTGTGTTGAAATCAATTTGATGGTAGTTTTATTTTAGTTTCTAATCAATGGTACCTAATTAAAGTCACAATTGGTTACGTTTCGTAATCGTATCATCGTAGATAGCTCATACCGTCGCTCTTCTCTAGTGGCGCGATAAGGCAAGGGTCCGTTTCGGTCGCCACGTAGCGTCTACAATTGTTACTTCGGCTAGACCGAAACAGGGCGGCCAATTCCTCGGATACCAAAATGTGCTTAAACGGCACATGAAAAAGTATCGTATAGAGCCCTCGATGGGAGCAGCAGGCAGCTGTATGCACTGAATGGCGGAGTTAAATAAATAGTTCGGTAATGGACTTCGAATTAGGCTTGTGTAGGACATGTACTAATAGTACAAAAGACACGATTCCCTGCACTGTACTAGACCGAACTACTCCCAAACAATTCTGCTCTCTAGTACATTTAGTACACTCACACACGCGCAACAGAATAGGAGCGAAAGGAGCGAAGAGCCGAGAAGTGACAATGACAACAAAGCGATCCGTGTGATCCGACCGCAACCGAAATATAACCGACTGACTCGGACCGAGAGCGCTCGAAAACGGCCGATCAGCACTCGGCTAGTACGAGCGAGCGTTACTGTACACCATATGCACAATTTGTCTCTCGCTCTCTCGGTGTGCTACTGTACTAAATGTCCTAAAATAACGAAATAGTACACTTCGGAGATCGTACTAGTTGGGAGCGATCTTTTCAGTGAACGAGCAGGCACAACTCTACTTCGAATATGAACGGCGCTCAGAGTAAGTGCGACGAAATAAAAGCCCGACCACCTGCGGCAATACAATACATAACAACGGTGACCTCACGACATGACCGCGGTGTCCGCGAACATACCAACAAGATCGGCTACGTGAGCCATATTCGAGCACACCAGAGACAGCAACGGACTTGAAAGCCGTCGCCGTGGCGTCATTATTATATAGGCCGTGGAGTCATTATTATATAACGGCCGTGGAGTCATTATTATATAGGCCGGCAGGCATAATGGATGAAGTTATCGACACAATTAAATAAGTGATTAAAAGAAACCGGCGTTGTCATTATTACGCTATTCTTTAGCGACCAATCTCGTAACCCGTGCAGAATAAAGTAAACAAACAACTATTATATTTCACTAGGTATCGTAGAAAAAGCTTCGTTAAAATTACACATTCATGATGGATTAGTTTGGACATCAGCCAATACTAATGCTTTTAATCAACGAATGTGCCAACACGTCCTTTCGGAGTTATTTCTCTTTCTATTTTTAGAACTCGTTCAGTTACTACAAGACTATTATTATATTTTTTTCAGGCATATTACATACATAATACTGTCATAGTAATAGATTGGAAAACACGAAGGAAAAATCGTTTTTATCGTGATCGTTTTTCTTGTCATATTCGTAGCTGTTGTTTTTTTTATGTATATAATTTATTTTATTTACTTAATATAATTTTAAAAAGGGACAATGCTTATCTGACTGAGCGTGCTACTGCGGCTTATGCTAATGAGTTTCACCCTTAATTAGTGAGGGTAAAGGTGCTGGTAACAGTGCTAATGGTCAGATAACTTTGTTACCTACATTGTGTGATTTGTAAGTAGGTATTTAGGTAATCAAAAAAAAGTCGTTATATGTATTTATAATACATAATATAACAATTTAATTCTGCAGTTGTAATAAATTCAAATTAATATTTAGTTACTGCTATTTTTCAGCGGGCCAGTTGCATCAACCACATTTGACAGACACATCATCGTCACGCAGGAGATGTCTATGGAAATTCCCATACAATAAAATTGAACGAACGCTTTATCGATGACAGACGGTTTGATGCATCCGGCCCTAAGTGAAAGTTTTCGTACAGTCAATAACACAGCTGTGAATACAGACAAAGTGCCAAAAATATTATGTTCAGTCCAGTTCATAAATATGTGTACATTTTTCACCTAAACTCGTTGCAATAAGGTGAAAAAATGTACACATATTTATGAACTCGACTGTATAGGCAATAAAGTTCTATAATACATGTTTTTGGCGCTTGGTATTCACAGCCTGTGTTGTTGATTGTACCTATTCCTAGTAAAACATATCCTCTACAGATCGATGTTTTCATATTTAAAGTCACACACAGGTCGAACGCGATTAATTAACATTATTTTTACCTTTTTTCCCAACGTTTCGGCCAGGTTGCACTGGCCGTGGTCGCGGAAGACTTCCGTGTGTGTGTGTGTGACTTTAAATATGTGTACAAAGCGCGAGAACTTAAAGTGTTAGATCGATGTTTTGTTTATGCTCGATATAATCTCATGAGATAACTGAGTAGGTACGTATTATAGTTCTTTTTAGGGTTCCGTAGCCAAAATGGCAAAAACGGAACCCTTATAGTTTCGTCATGTCCGTCTGTCCGTCTGTCCGTCTGTCCGTCTGTCCGTCTGTCACAGCCGATTTACTCGGAAACTATAAGTACTACAGTGATGAAATTTGATGGGAATATGTGTTGTATGAACCGCTACAAAATTATGACACTAAATAGTAAAAAAAAGAATTGGGGGTGGGGCCCCCCATACATGTAACTGAGGGATGAAAATTTTTTTTTCGATGTACATACCCGTGTGGGGTATCAATGGAAAGGTCTTTTAAAATGATATAAAGTTTTCTAAAAAACATTTTTCTTAAAGTGAACGGTTTTTGAGATATCAGCTCTCAAAGTCGTAAAAAGTATGTCCCCCCCCCTCTATTTTTATAACTACGGGGTATAAAATTCTAAAAAAAATAGAGGTGATGCATGCTAATTAACTCTTTCAACGATTTTTGGTTTGATCAAAGTATCTCTTATAGTTTTTGAGATAGGTTGATTTAACTGTAATTTTGGCAGGTGTATAAATTGACATAATAAGTTTATTATATTTGCTGCTACGGAACCCTTTGTGCGCGAGCCCGACTCGCACTTGGCCGGTTTTTTTTTTTTCTTTTTATTTTTTTTTTATATGGGAGTTCTGACCATAACGTAGAACTTACAGAACCACTAATTGTATGAGCATAAGAAAACATACTAAAGTCCTGCCCACCCAAATGCTACAGTATATTTCAACGGATGAGTTGTGTGATACATGAAAATTTATAAATCCATACTAATATTATAAATGGGAAAGTGTGTGTGTCTATTTGTTTGTCCGTCTTTCACGGTAAAACGGAGCGACGGATTGACGTGATTTTTTAGGTGGAGATAGTTGAAGGGATGGAAAGTGACATAGGCTACGTTTTGTCTCTTTCTAACTCTCCACTTCTCTAAAATGGGGGGTGGAAGATTATATGGAACATTCCACAATTATCGAATTTAACGCGAGCGAAACCGCGGGCAAAAGCTAGTTATTCATACGTCAAAATATGTGTTATAAATTATTGTTCAAAGAATAATTTACGAACATAGTATGCGATAATAATATAATTACGAAGTGTCAGAGAAGTCACATCCCAGTTAAATACTATAACTCATATTAAATCACTACAAAATGAACTTCTACTTATATTTCGCAGTTAAATGTTTCTCGTTCGCAACCACAGCTGTAATCAGCTTAGGCCGATGCCAGGGTATTTACTCAGGCCGTGTTTAATTTAACTAAGTGCCCTTTAACACGGTTTACAATTTAACGATAACGCTGTTACTGAGGCGAGTGCCGATGGGGTTTAAATGCAACTTGCAATTAGATCACACCTTTACTTAGTTTAGGGTGCCTTTCCACCAAAGATAAGAGAGGAGTGTACACCCACCTTAAAGATCGGCAACGCACCTCCAACACTTCTGGTGTTTTGGGTGTCCATGGGTGGCAGTGATCGCTTATCATCAGGCGACCTGTCTGCTCGTTTGCCTCCTATCCCATAAAAAAGAGATGTGCTACGCTACGTTTAGGTTGTGTTAAGTAAGGTTGTCTGGTAGAGATCTCTCTTTAGCGATAAGACTGTTATCTGCCTCTATTTATAATCATTTGTTTTGTCTCCACTGTATCTTTTTTCTGTATATTTTGCTGAGGTGTGTCAATAAAGAGTATTCTATCTATCTACTTTGCTATACCGGGTGGGGCCCGTAACAAAAGCAAAAAATTTAACTGTAGGCTGTACTCCTTACGCTGACCAACATTTCTTCAGCGACTTTTAAAAATAACTTGTATTTTGTTATTTATCACCTTTGAAAGCTTTTCCTAAGAGGCAATGTACTGCGAATTCTGTTAAGTCTAATGTGTGACTGACAACGTCAATGACAACAATAATGGCGTCCATTGAAGCTAATATTTATTTTGTATGAAAAATTAGAAAATTAAAGACTTCATAATTTTTAAAAGTCGCTAAACAAATGTTGGTCAGTTTAAGGAGTATAGACTACAGTTTAATTTTTTGCTTTTGTTACAGGCCCCACCCTGTATATGCGTCTGATATTCACCAATCATGTTCATTGGTCCACATATCACTAGTGAAAATGGGTTCACCTAAGCTAGACTTTTATATAGAAAGGTTCGTGTCCCGGATACGTGCTATGGATGGTCGCGAGTCATGTAGCCATGTCAGTAGGCTCGCGTTTGTCACCGAAAGTAGTCATGTCAACGTCGAAACAACGCATCTACATAGCGCATCTTCCTCGCACAGCTACGTATTATAGATTACTCCAGAAGTTCTCGAAAAGTTTGTACATAGCCACGTCAGCAAATTTTAATTGATCCTATTTTGTTACCAACATTTAGTGATATAAGTCGACTTTCGTAAGATATATACAGGATAATTGTTATAATTAAGAAAATATATATACTAGAGAACCTTAATGACTAAATAAAACTTACTAAAACCTCAATTCATTAAATAAATCTTGGTAACAAAAAAGGAATGAAAAAAACAAATTTAACTTTTTCCTTAATTTTTGTACAAACTTTTCGAGAACTGCTGACTCGTAGTATTGGTGGAAACCGTCTCACAGTTTCATAGCGTAGCTTTCATATCTTCGCAACATGCAAAGCACATATCTGGTGGAAAGGCACCTTTGCATACAACCGAACCGTTAGTAACATATTCTCAAACGTCAAAGGCTTTGATATCTGAGATCAGGTTCCAAATCCAGCAACCATTATTTTGCGCTGAACATGAATATAGGGGTCAAATCAATAGAGTATTCTGTTTTTGTCCCGAGAGACCACGTTTGACTCGTAGGTACTGAACGTGATAAATTTTATACATTGATAGACACAGTAGGTACACACATGACATTTAACTATGTGAGAACATTTAAAAAAAAAACAGTCGGGTCGAACGGGACAAAATAACATTTACAGTACAGATGGTGTTTTTTTACGCACTAGTGCGAGAAGTGGTTCATTATATGCTAGGTTGAAACTTTGGAGGCTCATCTGTACTGAAAAACGTCGTACGATACACGTGCGAAAAGGAAATTCGAAACGAGTGGCAATAAATTAAAACACGACCGAAGGGAATGTTTTAAATCGACACGACTTCCTTTTTTACGCATTTGTATGTACTATTTTACCTTTTATCCAAAGTTTTAGGTTGAACTAACCGTGGTCGCGGAAGACAGACGTCCCAGCGAAATGTCAATGGAGATGTACGAGTAAACAACACCAAACTACCCGATATTCGTTTTTATAAACCCGTGTGTGTCTTTAAAAAATTGTACAAACCTCGAGAACTTATATAAATTGTTATATGTGAGAACAGTAATTAGGTCACGCAACGGATTAAAAAAGTAAAATACGTAATAAATTTACACGGAAATGCTTAATTTACTTCGTTTTTTTTTATTTCGTGACTTTTATTGTAGATTCCCACAGATTACCCAGTACTAACCTCATTACTTAGTCCAAATAGATATACGTATCTCAAAATTGTGTTCAAAGGATTTCCTAGCTCCTATATAATAGCTACAGTATTTTAACCTGTTTTTTTTATTATCTTTATTTTTAAAACTGCTCTAATTTCCAACATAAGTTGAATCACATGCTTCATTACGGCTGTCTTTAATTATAATTTTAATACCTTGTATACCGTGGATATAATAATATGCGTAATAAAACCTGTATCTACACGTGTAAATAAAATAACGGAAAAAATAAGAAGCCTGTGGAATTGGACTCCAAACTTTTTATATTACCGGTTAGTCTGTTAAAACGGGACCTTGCTCGCATAAACTGCTTTGAATGTTTTCAATACAAATATTTATATAATCAACAACAATTTCGGTTCATATAAGTGTGTATCTTATGGGTAACAAGTAAGCATTCCATTTATAAGTGATGTGGGTGTTATAGATAATTATCAAATATTATACAATCTATTATAACTGTGTATATACGCCTCCGCTTGTCAACGACGTGTTTGGAATAGGTAAAAATACATATTAATAATGTGATAATTGCAGTCTGCCATACTAAATAAGTACCTAGTTGCCTGTTAGACCGCCTGTCCATTGAGGTGGGGTCAAGATGTTGAGTATTAAGAGTCACCCATAGACGATCAGTCGATACTTGACAGGCAGTTGCAATCAGAGTGCTTTTTGCATTACATCCGATCCTAATCCGTGGAAATAAGAATCGTCATAGCCGTAGAACAATTTGTATTGTATATTACGCACTATATCCGATCTCCGTCATTCTTCGGATGCAGTGCGTAAAGTACCTACAAATAGTGCTAGGGTTATGATTGATCTTACTTTTAAGGATTGGGATCGGCAGTAGTGTGAAACCGCTCTCAAGAAGATGGATAGGGACTAAAACTTCTCCTGGGAAGTATTATAAAACGATACTAGGTGTCACAGGACATCAGGCGTAATCAAAACCGCTCTCAGGAAGACTGAACGTCAGTGGGTAAGGAACTAAGGACCCATATAAAGCTTCTTCTGGGACGTAGAACGATACTAGCCATCACAGGACATCAGGCGCAGCAAGAAGTGTTATAGGATCAAATTTATATGCTAATGTAGCCGCTCTGCGAGCGACAAACGTGCATTTTTATGGCAGCTGGTCTCTCGAGGATCCTTGCTTTGAAGCCTTTGAGGCGTTAATGAAATTTGTTAGCTTGTTCATTTGGTTCCTTTTAGTTTTAACATCATTTGAGCGGTTTCATATCAATATTGGGCTTTAACACGAGAAAATATATTAAATACAGATTAAATGTATTCCGTTATATAATATAAACAATTTTTAGTCATGATATTTTTAGACTAACCTATAAACTTTACAACATTAGAATTTTATTATAGAGGTGCAAGTCTACAGGTTTTTTAACACTCCTTTTACAAGCAAGCTAAATACTTCATGTTTTTTTTTATTAAAGTGATATGTATTAATGGTTTATACCTAATGATGACTATCTAATGCTTTAATAAGTAGGCAAATTATGTTGTAAAATTAGTAGGCCATTTTCATAATTTGGGATCCCCCAATTAGCGATAGTTGTTAACAAAAATTAACTCACTGACAGTTTTGTGACGATAATTAAGCATAATAATTGAAAAAAATATTGTTTTTGTGTTATTTACATAAACTTTAAGAGATAGGTAATCTACATTCAGAATGTGAAAGAAGTAAATTCGTAGACAATTTTATGCTTAATTGTCGTCACAAAACTGACAGCGAGTTAATTTTGTTAACAACTTTTGCTAATTGGGGGACCCAAATTCTGAAAATGCCCTTAAATAACGATGAAAGCCATATTCTAGGCCTATAGACACAGATATAAGGAACTAGGCGTGAGTAAAGATACTGCCTTAGGGGGCCGAGTTCTATGATAACCAGGAAATATACAAAAAAAAAAACACCAATAAGAACGTGGAAAGACACGCGCGCACGTGTATATTGATGGTACATTCACACCACTCAGGTCAGTCGTTAAACTTTATGTTTTTTTATATCCATAGGCAATAAATAAACTGATACTTAATAGTGACTCCATATTAATTACCCGTTACCGTTTGTTTTTTAAGCTAGTCTAAAAAGTGCGTCGGAAACTTTATATTGGTACTAGCTTTTGCCCGCGGCTTCCTCGCGTTAGAAAGAGACAAACAGTAGCCTATGTCACTCTCCATTGCTTCAACTATCTCCACTTAAAAAATCACGTCATTTCGTCGCTCCGTTTTGCAGTGAAAGACGGACAAACAAACAGACACACTTTCCCATTTATAATAATATTAGTATGGATACCATAAAAATCACTTTCGAAAATCTCTATTTGCATCATATCAAGATTCCCCATTCGAAATTACCCGAGCATTTATGTGCTTCAAAATTACTCCAATGCACCCTACCTATAATCAGCTGTGGACAGTGGATGAGTTAATCAACCAACAGCTATGTACAACCAAATTAATCAACCTGTAGAACGTCAGTTTATCAACAATTGAAACAGACAAATTATTTTACTACAGACCCGATGTATCACTCCGTCGTACGTAATCTCGTTCACACTGAAGACAGAACTAACCACAGGCTTTCCATTAAGATGAATTAAAGTAAAATCCATAATCCTACGGACCAAATTGACAAGTAAGTGTTAACGAATGTTGCCACAGTTTGGCCAGTGTCGTTCTTATCGATATTAAAATTATTATTACATCGTAGATTTAAGGTGCACCCAGACGGGACAATGAAATTGGCAATTTGATCGGCTAATCAATATACCAACTTTTTCTGTGATTTCAACAGATCAAAAGGTCTGTAGACCGCTAATTAGAGATATTTTTTTTATTTCGAAGCAGCAATAATATTATTCTAAAATTATATAGATATTTATGATATACTTGCCATAGCGTGACACACAGATGTCATATATACCATAGATCAAGCAAACGTATCTGGATTTGAAATCCACTGTTGTCCGTGCAGGCAGCTTCCGGGCGTCAATTTTTGTAAGTTGAAGTCGTCGTCGTGAGTTATGAACAATCAAGAGCCTTATTTAAAATTACTCAACTTCAGTGACACGCGTATACAAATATATGACAGATAATTTATTATCGTCGGACAGGGTATTTTATTTTTTACAGGCTCGGAAACCTTTTTATGTTTTAAAACTAAGTAGTGGGTAAAAATGCATGGTATCCATCCACTACTTCGAAGATACATAGAACAAACCAAAATGTGTACCTCTTATTTGAAACTCATATACTTATTCTTGGTTTAAACTTGTCTGTTGTATGTACTTTACAACTTGTCGATATATTGTTATCGACATATACCCTTCCCTATTTTAATTTTGCTGTTCCTGGTATCATTTTACCTGTCAGTCATTTGTCAATTTGGTCCGTAGGATTATGAATTTTACTTTAGTACAAAACTACCATTTACAGAGTCCGATTGCAACTCAGGGTCATGTATTTATAACCACCGAATTGTTGATACTATTAACATGCAAAAATGTTAGTTCAATCGGAAAATAAAGGTCGTCATGTCATGCCGGGTCTTCCATGACGAGTAACGCGTCTCATGACCTTGCTTAGATTGCTAACTGTGCATTTGTGCAAGTCAATGATCCAGTAAATTCTAACAAACATTTTACCTAACATTTTTGCTTACAAGGTAGCTACATCCTACATTTTTCAAACAAAGGATGTATATTTTAATGTGGTCATCATCATCCTCCTTGCGTTATCCCGGCAGTTTTCCAGAACTAGGCCTTATTGGAATTAGTCCGGTTTCCTCACGATGTTTTCCTTCACCGAAAAGCGGCTGGCAAATATCAAATGACATTTCTCACACGAGTTCCGAAAAACTCATTGGTGCGAGCCGGGATTCGAACCCGCGACAGTTTTCTAATGTATTTTTATATGACTGTTCAGTTGTGTGATTTGTTACTTAGGTGAAAAGTGTGCAGGCTTGCAAAGTAGCTAGTGAATAGGTTTAATACAGATAATTAGAGGTATGTTTCATTGAGTGTTCCCAATTTTATAAAAAAGTTGTTTCAAATAAGTTAGTGTTAATGATTTACTTACAAAAAGAAATATTTTGGAGACTTAAAAAAACACTTAAGTGATTCTTCTTAAGATTCTTTAAATTCTGTTAATTTCTGCTGGGGTGTAGGCACAGTATAATAAAGAGTACTATCGTACAGTATGGCCACTCCCGCTCCCCGCTCAAAGTGCCGCCCACCCCCTCTCGGTTACCTCACAGTTACCACCTGTCGAAAACAGTCGACCTGTCATATCTCACTCCTACAAGCATGGTACTCGTTCACCTACACGAGCTTAGATTGTGTGCTAGGAACGCGCCTCTTTCATATATTTGATCGCCAGTGTCCGAGAAGTGGTGTAGGGCTCGAATCATATTTCTCTAAAGTAGCTGTCAATAGAATTTGTGAACAATGTAAACAAACCTTGTAGTCAAAATGCCTTTATTTTCCATTCTAACTCATGCTACAATATTGATATTTTATAGAACGGTTTGTTTACATTGTTGACAATTTCTATTGACGGTGATTTTATTTACTTCGGTCTTGGGCAGCTTGGGTATTTAAATATGAACATTAGCGCCATCTAACCGCACACCAACGAATTTTATTATTTATGTTTTTTGTTTGTTATTTTTTATCTTCTATCAAGTTATAAATATTTGTCTTTGGCTGTACTATTATGCAAAGCATTTCCTGTGCCACTGCAAACTTGATCTAATTCAACAGTACCTCCGCTTGCATATTGATGCGTTGCATATTTCTGCAATGCGTTTGATATGCAGAGCACGGCATTAGTTTGTGTTAGTTTTATGTGATTGACGTGCTGTGGGTTGAATATAAATTTGTTTAATTTAATAAGAATAGCAACAATTGCAAGTAAATCACAAGTTTCCACATAATACAAATTCAAATTGTCCATCCGTAGGTTTTAAAGTATCTACAGATCGTTTGTCGATTACTAAGAAAGTAAAAGTATACCAACTTACACACACATACATACACTCACTTTACAGAGCACATGAAACTGTTCATGTTTCAGTACCACTTATAGCAATTAAACAAAAGGTTGCCAGCCTATGGCCCATAACAAAATTAAAGCCATACCCAAGTGTCGACTTCTACGACAGAGTAAAGGGGGCGCATGGTGCCATTCTTAACCCACCGCCACGTCTTAACACGACACCATACGGGTAATGTGTTACCCCTTAGATTAAGACGAAAACTATGAATCATCATCTAAACCATTTACTAGTATCACCTACTGTTGAGCATAGGCCTTTTCTATTACGCCACTTATGCCTGTCGTGAGCCAATCTCGCCCAGAATTGACCCGCAATCTTCCGGATGTCGTCCACTCAATGAGCCAACGGACGCCAGATTTCCTTTTCGTCTAAAAGCCGTGGTGTCCGGTTACATCCGTTCCATTAACATTCTAGCCTAATTTAGCTTGAATTTCCTCGACAAAACTGTACAAATTACTAACTACGAATTAATATGACCGCTTTGAAATCCACCTGTATCTGTATCACTTTGCATAGTGACATTTGAGTACCACTTTTATTATGGGACCAATGCAGAAATCGCGAAAAAAAATTGGCAGTTCCATAGAATGAGCGGCATTATGACAGTCGAAATGTATGAAACTAATTGTTTTGCGATTTGAGCATTGGTCCCTTATTAAAAGTTGTTACTTAATTATGACCTCAAAAGTCACTATGCAATGTTTGAACGATCCTTTTTATTTCACTGTGTATATTTTTGAACAAATCTCTGTCAAGGTCATACATTTAATGGTTACGCTATTAAAAACATGGTAAAATATACATACTCATGATACCCGATGCTGACTGTTCTTCCGAATTATTTTGTTTACTTACCTACCCACACATTTGTTGCAAAATCTGTTCATTAATTAACGAAGTAACGTATCTTTCCGGCCCGTTAATAAGTATGTTTGTGTAAAAATACCTTCAGGTGGATCCCATTTTCACCCGTTAATTTTCACAGTTGAACAAATCAGATTTCATTTTGGGAGGTCGTTAATCCGATTCAATTTCATTCCTATTTAGTAAAGTATCAATTTGTGAACCGTAATACAATCTGTGTTACATTTAAATTGTAAATTAATGTTTATAGTCTAAAGACCCAGGCACACCGTGCGAGCACGTGCATATCATAATGATACAATACATTGCGGTATTTGACTGTGTTGAAATGTATCTAACCTCAAAAGTCCGCAGTGTAACTAAAATCGCATGCGAGTTTTCGTCATGCTGTGTGGCCCTAAAAGCTATGGCGAACGTCAAGCCATCAGGGTATCAGAAGGTTGGTAGTTGAACAGGACATTTTAGACAGTGCGAGATCTCGCATGCAAGATTCATTACAATTGCATTTGATTGGTCGGCTTAATAGTCTGTAATGTGTCTAAAACCGTATGCGGATTCGCTCGCCGTCTTAAGCCCTTAACCAATTTTTGAAGAAAATGAGGGATAGGTTGTGTTAGAAGTTACAAATAAAGGGTACCTTTCTGTTACGGATTTATGTGATGTTAATAGTACTTCAAGTTTAGATTTCACCGCTTGCAAAAGCCAATTAACATATTGTGCCGTAAAAGTAAAAGCTTTGTTAGTCGGTTGAAATAAAATCAATTACGTAATCCTTATAGCTCCCGGATTTTCCCGTCAGCACGTATTACGCGACTCTAATCTCGTAAAACTAAACAACTCTAGTTCAAATCTCTAAATGTGTTTTACCCTCACTCGCTTACTTTTTCTGGAAAAACGTAATAACGATAAAAATACGAAAATACAATATTTACAAGTCAGTTAAATAAGGTTTTTGGTGTGACCACTTTCAATCACGGTTCAAATCCCGACTCGTACCAATGTGTTTTTCGGAACTTATGTGCGATATTTGGCACTCGCTTTTCAGAAGCCGTGGCGAATGTCGGGATAACGCAACTTAGTACCTAGATTTGAATTCAAGATTTGGCCATCAACCTCATAGTCTCGGTCTTTATACTTATCAAGTAGGTACCTGGTCTACTCATTAGACCAGACATTTGTTTTCAAAACGATTTATAGGTTTGATATTAAAATAAAACATATTTCAGCGTACTCAATATATTAAGGTGGTTAGATAAATTAAGTTCAACAAATAATTGAATATTAAAACTTTTCTGTTTAGTAATACATGAAGGCAATGATGCCACAAAAGTAAAGTTACCACGATTTACGATTACTTACAAACCAAACATTTCTTCACCAAAGCAATTTCCCCCCGTATTTGAAAGAAAAGAAAAGGGTTGAAGGTTACTTATTCCAAACACAAACTACTGCCAACATTCACTTTATCTCTTCCGTTTGCTTGAACTACTTAACTACCTACTATAAAGTAGAACATCGAGCAACTTTCCTCAGAAAACTCTAACAAGGAGGTATCTTTTTCCCAAAAAGAAATGTAGCGTATGCAATAGCAATGTAGCATGTACATTGTACGTTGTACGTGACACTAATCCCACGAAAAGTTTTGCTTGTAAGACGTATCCTCACTCGTGTAGAATTGAAGAAAACTCATAAACTCCAGTTTTACTTTGTATGCTTATGCTTAGATTGGCTGACACTTTACTGTCAGTTTATAGGTACAGTCAGTACGAATAGTAGTGGATTAAACAATATGCCAAGAGAATTTTCTGTCCTCTAGCAGAAAAGCGTCAAATTAGGACACTGTTCTAAACGAAGTTACTGCTTCCCGGCTCCGTCGAACAGATTAATAAACGGTATACACACCTTAACCATTACATAAAATTTCCTTTTTACAACTCGAGACACTGCTACAGCGCGCATGATAGAAATCTGCCAGTTAATATAATAGGAGAAAATAGATACCATTGAAAATACACATTTCAATGATAATTATGAATTATAGGTAAGTATATTGTAAATACCTAGGTATTTCACGGACCGTCAACATTACAAGCATCTCTTGAATCTATTCATAGGCTAAACACGTGCCCAGTTTTGTATTTCTGGTAGGTAGTGGTTTGTTATATATTTTTGGGTATTTTTGCGGTGGAATATTACAACATTGCAAGTAAGAATAACGAAATACTGGTTAGCAAAGGAATCTTCTTGATTTTGGATAGACATAATTAAATAGATATTTTATATTAGTATCTATTCAAAACAAAATACCTAAGCCCTATAAATTTTCACTTTGCTTTATTTTATGAGTTTCGATCAACTTTTTGCGCTAAATTTAAAAGTTAGTAGTATATGTTGTAGATTAGGTACCTATTTCTAATTTCTGTTACTGTTTATAGCGTTATATGTGTAGAAGTAAATAGATAGTATGTAAGCCAACGCAATAACGAGATCAGAGTAACCACAAACCTCAGTAATATTCATTGGGAGCTAATGATTGTTGTGGTGTTCCTCAAATACCTTTGTAGTCCATCAGATGTCTTAGTGCGGATGTGGCGGTATCGACCGTGTTGTGAGTTATTTATAATTTCTATTATCGTTCATAGTAGGTATCAAATCATTCGACGACCGGTCTGGCCGAGGCGAGCGCGTAGTTCGAATCCCAGTAAGGGCATTTATTTGTGTAATGAGCACAGATAAATGTTCCTGAGTCATGGATGTTTTTTATGTAGGTATATAAGTATGTATTTATCTATTTAAGTATGTATATCTTCACCTAGCACCCATAGTACAAGCTTTGCTTATTAGTTTGGGGCTAGGTAGATCTGTGTAAGGTGTCCCTCAATATTTATTATTATTCTTTTATAGTACAGATATCAGCAAAAAATACGAAAAATTGTATCTGTAACCCGGGGGTTTAAAGGTCAAATTTTTCATTAATAATATATGGGTTACTAGTTCACACACAGCAACGAAGTCGATAATTGTGTTCTAAGCATATCCCTCTATTCCAAAAGGCTGGGTTGTATAGCGCGCAGCTTTCCTCTTTTCAAGATCTTACGTAATTAACTTTAATGCAACCGAGTTCGTGATGTGACTTCAGGCGCTCGCCGTTTTTCTTTGACGAAACTGCAAGACTACTTGCTATACAGGGTGTCCCAAAACTATGGGTCATGAAGGAAAAGTACCTTAAATATAGTTGATAGAATATTTTGCTGAAAGAAGACTTTATTTTATTTTTCGCTACGCTTAAGTACGCTTTCTCGTTAAAAAAGTAGATGTTGTATATAAGTAACAATTTATAACTGCCATTGTTGTTGTTGTAGTCCTAAGGCACCCCAGAGGTGCAAAGGGCCTTCACAAGCTCGCGCCACGCCTTTCTATCTTCAGCGACCCTCGTGGCCTCGCTTCAGCTCAAACCCCAAACCATAACTAAAACTGCCATGCATCATCCTTACTCTTAGGGCCTATTAACACAGTGCGAGTAATAGTATGCTATTTTGATAGGTACATTACGGACTGATTCTGTCTGCCGACAAAATGCTTCATTGTAAAGAAATTCGCATGTCTGATCTCGTTCAGTCTAAGCAAAGAGGATCGATGTTCTAGAGAGTTACTGCCAAAGAAAAATGTGTAGTAACAGTGCATAGACTACACTTATTTATCTCTCGACACAGGCTTAAAACTTTTGAACCTCAGTTTTGACAATTTGGCCCATATTCTTAGCTTGATATGTTAAAATGTCAAATATCATTATTAGCGCCATCTAGCCGAGAGTCCCCCAAAGGTGTATCGCCATCTACCCCACCGTACCTTTTTCTCTATGGTACCGAGGTACGTTTTTTTCTTAAAATTTATCTGTCTATTTATACGGAGTTACATATGTCTTTGATCTAAGTCAACCTTAAGGCTCTAAGCTCAACGGATGCCTTAATGGCACGGGGATGACACTCGTGTCTTATTCATATGTGCTACGACAGCGCAGCGATGCATACTGATTATCGGAAGTCATTATCGCGGGATGACAAAGGGATCGGCTTTGTAAAACCGACGACGTACTTGCATAATAAAGCGTTTGAAACCCTATAGGGAGCGGTACCGGTAGTGAGAAAATGTGGGTTAAGTTCTTTTTAATTTTTTACCACAGCAACTGGTAAAGATCAATTTTGCTGTTCGAAAACGGATAGAGAAATTGCATTTTATCCACAAGAGTGCAAAGTATGTAATTTCATACAAATTTTAATTTGATGCCTTGAGCTGGCTGGTAGAAATTACCTATAAATAATTATTTTGAATCATAAATATTCAATTAATTTCTGGATTTGATTTAGTTCGATGTTTTAAAGTCAGAATTTTCTTCGTGTTGGTGTGGTGAAAAATGTTGTGTTTCACTCGGTGGCAAAGTTTGTTTAACCTACGTACCTTGAAACCCTCGCAATGCTCAAGATTTTACTTTTTAAACAACTCGCTACGCTCGCGGTTCAATATTTGCATCTTTCGCTTGCTCGGGTATCAATATTGTCACGTGCGGTTAAACAAAAATCATATATTATATAACATCGATTGATCAATAAGTTTTATATTATGATATTATTGTACAATGGAATGATTAATGACGCAGATGTTATTTAAGCAACCTTTTTAATATGTATATACATATCTAGCTTTTCCCGCGGCTTCGTTTGCGTTAGAAAGATACAAAAAACAGCCTTTGTCACTCTACATTCCTTAAACTATCTCCACCTAAAAAATCACGACAATCCATTGCTCCGTTTTGCCGTGAAAGACGGACAAACAAACAGACACACGCACTTTCCCATTTATAATATTAGTACCTAAGTAACCTATAGTACCTATGGATAGTAGTAGTAGAAAAAACACAATAAGAACCTTATATGCCGAGTTACTTTTATGTAGGTATCATCCAATGAAAGGGGTGTACCTTTATTTGAAACTAGCTCCGTATATTTTGTTATTCTTACAGTTATATCATAAGTTAAAAGAGCTCAGAATTGTATGTCATTATATCCGACTAGACTAGATAACATATTTACAAAACATGCAGTACAATAAAGTCACTGTGCGTAAAATCCTTTCAAACTTGAAGAAAAATACAAGGAAGGAAGTTATTTTTACTTTTCAAGTAAATGCGACCTCCTTTGTAGCAAAATAAGATTTAAAAACTTCCGACCCCAGTTATTGCGATGCGCTGCTAAATGTATTTTGCTCTCGTAGTTTAGTTTGAAAAAAACTTCCAATGACATACTTAGTCTTTGGAAAAGCTCTGGCTTTTTAAATTGTAGAAATATTATTAAGTATGCCAAACGTCTTATTTTGTATTTTAAATATTTTCTGGCACTATGATTATCAATTAACGATAAGTCCTATAACTTTGTCGGTTGATCGATACTTCTAGAATTGAAAGATTGAAAATACTTAGGTCATTATTAAGTTTAGAATTTTATGTAATTTTTTCAACTGTAGTTTGTCAAAAGTTTGCATTTATTATAGGACCTAGAGGCACAACATTTTGGAAGTATCTAAAAACCTTTCTAGATTCAAATAAAAAAATAGAAACATTATTCATTAATACTCTTTATTGAGAGAATGCGCTTAACACCTCATCTTTATTTTTAATAAATATAAGTGTATTGTATTGGTTTTTCCTCTCCTCAGTATTGTTTATTATATTTACAGTTTTATGAATCGAAACATTACAAATCACCTTTATCCGTCATTGATCTAAAACCCATCAGTGCTAGGTATTGTTCGCACAACGAACGTTTTCACAAGAGCTACTACCTGTTCCGTCAAACAACTGATTGGTTAGTCAACTCTGTGTGATGAATGAGCTAGCGACGCGACAGTAGCGGACAGAGTGCGAAAATATCGCTCTTGTTTGAGAGCTCACAACACAGATCACTCACCGATGGATTAGGCGTTTTATTTACTATGGGCTGGGTTATCATGAATTGTTTGAAATGGTGCCAAGGGCAATTTACCTACTATCACTACACTGTTCGCCTGCAGGAGGATCGTAACGTTGTCATCATACACTAGAATCTCTCGGTGGCAATTTGCTGCAGTAATCGGCTTCTCAAAACAACTGATTGGTTAGACAACTCTGCGTGATAAATGATGCAGCGACGTAACGCTCACAACATAAATCATTTACCGATTGAGCAAGGAATTGTATTTTTTGGGCTGGATTGTCATGAATTATTTGACAGAATGCCAACGACCGCTTAAAGTTTTACTCATCTTGAATATTTACTTTATATTATCACTGCACCGTTCACTCGAGGGAGCATGTTGATCACCATACACTAGATCCTTGAATAGAAGCGCACTTGCGGAGAAAAACCCGCTTGCCCAGGTTTTTTCGGGGGACCGCAGTAATGAAATTTTCAACAAATCAGGCACAGCTGTATATCAGGAGTTGCAGTGGTCTATGAACTACGGTGATTGTGTATGAGGAGCATTCCATAAAATAGTCTATCGTTGTCCCGTACAAACGCGAATTTTCTGCTAATTGGCTGGCTTAAGATTTTTTTTTTCTAAGGCAATATGCTCGGGAAAATGATCACCTGCTTTAAACCTTAAGAAAAAAAATAGCTAAACACAAAATATAATGCGTTTGTATGGGACAGTCCAGTCTATGGAATGCTCCATCATCGAGGTGGACAATGTGGACATCTATCTGCATTAATAGCTGCCTCCGATATGGTGTAAAATACAGAGAGAGAGCCTAATGAACAATATACCAGACCGACCCGACAATTCGGGTCATTTTATATTTCATAACGTACTGTTTCCACTTGCACTTATACGTGTTTTTTTTTTCTGAAATAAAGACGGATTTTGTAGCTAACCATACCATCAAGTAATCATACCCATAGTATGCATCATGCATTACATGATTCTAATGCTTCATACCGGCATGAGCAGTCTATGGAAGGTAATCTGGTGTTTATGTGGAGCACAATGGTTTTATTGTGGAGTGAATACTTTATCTAATTGTGGAATAAAGGGAGCACTGTATTGTTAATTAGTCAGAGTAGGGAATCCAGTACATAATATGTACATAATATGTACTGGATTCCCTACTCTGACTAATTAACAATACAGTGCTCCCTTTATTCCACAATTAGATAAAGTATTCACTCCACAATAAAACCATTGTGCTCCACATAAACACCAGATTACCTTCCATAGACTGCATATATTATATGCATTTAATATTTGCTCACAAATCTGGATTTCTCTTTGTATAATAGAATAGCAATAGAGGATCAAGTACATAGAGAATTACTGTCAAAGTAAAATGTGTAGTCACTGTGAAATTTTATTGTGCATCTCTTGTCACGGGATTAAAACTTTTGAACCTCAGTTTCGGCAATTTGGCCCATATTCGTCTTGACGACCCTACATTTTTTTTTGGTGTTCCGCGAGGCACGTAATTTCCTTAGACTTTATCTGGCTATACGGAGTTATATTTATGTCTGCGATAAAAATAATGTTACAATTTGAAAAAAAGTACCAATGGTGGTTTTTATTTTTATACCAACACTGCGCAACTGTGCCCAGAAGTGATAAGTATGTACACGGACAAAGTCCTAACAATATGTTAACACTAGATGTCTGTGGGATAAGAAAGTGTATACATAATTTTGGTATTTTGTCCGTATCTATATTTATTAGCAGTACTAGGTACCAAACTGAGGAATATTTTGCTGCGTACTCTCAGAACATAAGCTTCTTTGTTTTAATTATTGCATCTCGTTGCACTCTTTCCGGTGCAGTTTTTCGTTTTTTAATGATATTGTTGACAAACGACATAGTGTTTTTTTTAGGGTTCCGTAGTCAACTAGGAACCCTTACAGTTTCGCCATGTCTGTCTGTCCGTCCGTCCGTCCGTCCGTCCGTCCGTCCGTCCGTCCGTCCGTCCGTCCGTCCGTCCGTCCGTCCGTCCGTCCGTCCGTCCGTCCGTCCGTCCGTCCGTCCGTCCGCGGATAATCTCAGTAACCGTTAGCACTAGAAAGCTGAAATTTGGTACCAATATGTAAAAATGGAAAAAAACGTTTTATTAGGGTACCCCCCCTACATGCAAAGTGGGGGCTGATATTTTTTTTTCATTCCAACCCCAACGTGTGATATATTGTTGGATAGGTATTTAAAAATAAATAAGGGTTTACTAAGATCGTTTTTTGATATTAGTAATATTTTCGGAAATAATCGCTCCTAAAGGAAAAAAAAGTGCGTCCCCCCCCTCTAACTTTTGAACCATACGTTCAAAAAATATGAAAAAATCACAAAAGTAGAACTTTATAAGTACTTTCTAGGAAAATTGTTTTGAACTTGATAGGTTCAGTAGTTTTTGAGAAAAATACGGAAAACTACGGAACCCTACACTGAGCGTGGCCCGACACGCTCTTGGCCGTTTTTTTTTTCTTAGTTCTATTATTAAGGTATAAGAAAAGAAGAGAATATAAATACGTTATTGACATTTCTTACCTCTTATGAATAACTATTAAGACAAAGTGGACGACGGTTCCAAAACCAGTATTGAACACAAACGGTTTTTCAAATGTTGGTCATAAGACTCATAAGCGCTGAACAGTATATTTTAAAGGCCACACAGCCTGTCAGATTTTAAAAGGGCCTTCGGCTTTTGATTGAAGTTGGACATAATTGTGAAATGGACACTGATTTGTCGTTTAAAACCGTATTATCTCTCTATTTTTTTTTTTTTTTAGAGGCAGCGTCTAATGCAGTGGTGGGCAAGGTACGGTCAAACAATTTGAATCCTAGGCCACTCTAGAACCCTGTCTCATTTAAACCATGTTCTATTTGCCATAAGAAGTCACATTGACGTTTACTGTGCAAAGGTTCTACAGTGGCCTAGGATTCAAATTGGTTGACTGTACAACCCCCGGTCCATGACCGGCCCGCGAAAGTACTTTATCCGACCTACCGCCGCTTTAAAATACTGTGTGATATGGCCTGCTGGCCTGGAATAAAAAATAATTTTTGGTGTAAATCTGGCCCGCTTCTAAAACTCCTTATAATTTTGGCCCCAATGTAAAAATGTTTATCAACACTGAGAGAAAATACAACCAGTTTTCATGTTTGTTCAACAAGTTTTTTGGTTAAAATAGCGCCTACGTGCTCTTTGGTTCAAACAACAAGCTACTTGTCTTTTGAATCGGCAATATATTTGAATCAACAAGTCGATTTTATAAAAACAACCTGACACATATTGTTTTAAACATACGTTTGGCTGATTCAAACGGATAAACTGCAACAAGTCGAACTTGTTAAATTCACAATGCAAATTTCTCTCAGTGCACCACTGGTCTAAAATCTGTGTAGCCCTTATAGCCAACCTCCGCTAGGAGATGGCACTGAAAATTCAAATATGTCTTACTAAATGTCTCGTGTTTGTTCCAGTCGTGGTGTTGTGCGCGAACCCCGGCACGGTGCGTGAGATCATGCTGGCTGCTGACGAGCTCAACATGGTGTCTTCGGGAGAATACGTGTTCTTCAACGTGGAGCTGTTCTCCAAGTATGTGTGCTTTAAATGAATTATCAATATTATTAGTTTTCATCTTTATTCATTTTAAATTTTAGGTTAGGCTAGTTATAATACGGATGTAGATGTAAAGCGCGAGTGTTCCGCAGCGCGACGCTACAGCACAATGGCTGCAGTTGGAGGGGGGGGGGGGTCGTTTAGTGGTTAGACTTGGGCCTTATTATTCCTTAACAAGAAGTCCCACATAACCAGTTGGCTGCGGGGACGGACCCAAACTATGGGTAATTTCATTTTTCCCCTCCACAAAAAAAGTTATACCAAGAACGATTTAGGACCAGTTGCATCAACCACATTTGACAGACATACGAGTATCATCGTCACGCAGCAGACGTCTATGGAACATCCCATACAATAAAATTTAACGAACGTTTTAACGGTGACAGACGGTTTGATGCAACTGGCCCTTAATACTGGACTGACAAAGCCCATATAAAAAAGCGTACCCCTGAAAGGTGTGGGCCTTTTAGGCTTAAAACTAGATGGCGTTGTTCGCAGCCCGGAAGTGGCCAAGATCATATTTTCCCCAAATATTTTTGCGTGTTTTTATGTTTTATAAGAACAAATGACACATTTCTTTATTTTAAAATCATAATATCACGTCAATATCATTTCGAAAAAAAAATTTGTAGGCATCGTCAGTGTAGTTATGATAATATTTAATAGATGGCGCTAAAAAATCCTATATAAATACTCCTTGGTTATACTGAATACGTATATAAAAGTAAAATACGAAACCACTTACAAAACAATATCAAAATATACGCACATTATAAAACCCAACCTAGAGTGGCACAAGCAGCGAGGCACTATAGTCATCAACAAGTTACCATTCGAACGCAAGTTGAATAAGTAAGTATATTTGATTGATGTTTCTTCTGTGAATTGTTCTATAAAACTAAAACTATCAATCAGTCCAGCCGTCATTCTTACTCGGCCTTTTAGCCTTTTTATTTGGCACTCGGTGAATTTCATACTTAACCAACATTACTGGTAGTGGTAGGTACTTACTTACTTAGTAAATAAAAGGTAAAAAGAAACGACAATTTATAGTAGGCATTTATTTACAATTTATAATAGCTATGTATGTATTGAGATGCAAGTAGACGAGAGAATTCTTTAATTGAGCATTTCTTTTTTTTTGCCATTTTTTTAGGGAATTTTAGGTCAATTGTACTCAGAATCACGAGTACTTTCAATCTCACTGGGAGACAAAAAGTGTCCCAGAATTTCCATACATTTTTGTTACTTTCCTCTTTTGTTGCCCCACACAACATGTACGGAAAATGGTAACAAAATAAGAAAAAATCGTATGGGGCAATTTTTTTAACTACTAGGATTGAAAAAGCTAATATCACATTTCATAAAAGTGGCGAAAAAAAAAGAAATGCTCTTTTCAGCGTAAATCGAAAGTTCAAACTCTAAATGCAAAACGTTCTACGGTATACGCAATTCGCAATTCGTGTCGATAGTTTATCACGAATACTTAGCTCCGAATTTCCTCTTCTCCACACTTGTATCACATCTCGGACACTGGCGATCAAATATATGAAAGAGTCGCATTCCTAGCACACATTCTAAGCTCGTGTAGGTGAACGCGTACCATGCTTGTATGAGTGAGATGTGACAGGTCGATTGTTCGCGTTTTTGACAGGCGGTAACTGTTAGGTAACCGAGAGGGGGTGGGCGGCACTTTCAGCGGGGAGCGGGAGTGGCCATACTGTACGATAGTATTCTTTATTATACTGTGCTTGTATCGTAAATAAATAAATATACTATTGAATATGATGTTATTACACACACTTATTATAACTTCAAATGATAAATACCTATCACTCGTGTATTTACTAAATAAGTGTCGCATTTTTTTTTAACATCAGCAATTAATTTCTATAGCCGGATAGTCACAGTAATTAATAAGAAAAAAATAATTTCACATCAAACAGAATGAAATGCATACAAATAACCTAACCACAAAATTAAAATTTTGAAAAAACCCCCGATCGCGACATTAAGACCGATTTTAATGAAACATGGCAAAGAACACTGCCGACGAATTCAGCTTTCAGACAGAAAAAAACTAAATCTAAATCGGTTCATCCGTTCGGGAGCTACGATGCCACAGACAGACAAACAGACACGTCCAACTTATAACACTACATCACACCGCCATATTCGTTCAAGTAGTAGACGTTTGAAACTTGGGTCACTATGAAATTCATATTGAATTATTTCTCGCGCGAGTCTCGCTGACGCCTCCATTGATTTCCTCTGGGATGTGGCGCGTTCCGAGACACATTTAATTTTAACAGATTTTTGGGCTTCGAAAAGCTTAACTATGCACTTTTCTGCTTTTTGGTAATTTCGGTTCACATATAATGGCATGTAGATCTATACTTTATCAGATCGTACCACCGTGAAAGTGGACGACAATTATTATACATTAAAGTTATTTATAGTTTGTTACAATTGTACATTAAAGTTAATAAAAAATTCAGTCGAATTGAGAACCTCCTCCTTATTAGGTTCTATGATTTTTTTATTAACATTAATGTATAATTGTAAAAAACAAATTTTTCAAGTCAAAATTTTTGGAGTCGGTTAAAAATAGAAAGATCTTATTACAATGAACATTGAATAACGCAAATAATAAGGTCAATACCTACAAAAGTTCATCCAATTATCTTAAAGCTTCTGATATAATCACTAAATATTAATACTTATAAGCCTTATAAAAATTACTAATGTTGAGCTTTTAATACCAGAAGACATACATTCCGAGCTGCTGCGCAGGATTTTGTCTTAAGTTATGTTCATAGTTCTTAACTAATAACAGTAATCGGTAACGATCAATTGTGTAGTGAAGTTTTGAAAGGTAATCGACAGCAGTGTTTTTAGAAAATTTCCTTTATTTCCGTTAATCAATAAGACGAGGTCATAAAAATATTTCTATCATCTCTTATTGGTTGCCAAGAATTATTGCAAATATTTTGCTTCACTTCTTAAGAAATATGTATTTCCCAAGAAGTGAATAGTTATTAAAATAAACGATACGTACTTGGAACACAATTAGATTTCCGCCCAAGTGCGCTTCAAACATAGATGTCTACTTATGAAATACTAGCGTTTGCCCGCGGCTTTCGCTCGCGTTAAAAAGAGACAAAAAGTAGCCTATGTCACTCTCCATCCCTTTAACTATCGCCACTTAAAAAATCACGTCAATTCGTCGCTCCGTTTTGCTGTGAAAGACGGACAAACAAACAGACACTTTCCCATTTATAATATTAGTATGAATTATATTATATTATATACAGTATGGATAATACCTGGGACCTCCACTTCTATTTCTGACTTTGAGAATATTTGCTTCGCTCGTGGTTCAACTATAGAATCCTTTCGCTTGCTCGTTTTTCAATTCCACACTCGGCGTTAAAATACAACTTTGCACTCTTGTATAACAAATAACTATTAAATGTTAAACATTAAAATTAAGTGAATTTTACGAGTCCTTATCAAATTCTGGTTTCTTTCTTCACCAGTTTGGCATCAGCGTCGTCTAAGCAGCCATGGAAGGTGGAAGGAGACACAGATGAACGCAACGAGCAAGCACGGCGAGCATACAGCGCAGTGCTTACTGTCACTAGTCCAGCTCCTGAAAATGAAGAGTACTTGGAATTTTCTGATCAAGTGAGTTATCTACTGTTTAGTAGATAAAATTTTGCAAAAACACCGTGATATGTTTTGCTGAAATCTGTCTCATAATATTGGTAAAACGAAAATTTTCATAAAGAGGGAGAAAATACCCTTTTTTAGGGTTCCGTAGTCAACTAGGAACCCTTATAGTTTCGCCATGTCTGTTTTTTTGAAGCATCATATCTCAAAAATTGTTTTGAACTGTTTGAGATGCTACGCATTGCGATTAGGCTCAAATGATTTTAAATTTAATATACTTTCAACTTTGTAAAGCAACTTATTGCCTAAAATCTCCAGTTTTTAAATGACACTGCAAAAACTAAAAAAAAACCGATATTTTTTTGCAGTTTTTTTCAAATTAAAAAAAGCACACCCTTTTTTTGCTTGTAAAACACAGTTTTACAGTCCTCCAAGGACCCTAAATAATATACCAAAAATGCAGCTTTACATAACACTTTGTTTTTTTATCAGATTTTCGTGTAAGATTTGACCGGCCTATCCTGTATTTATCTCAACTTTTCATCAACAGGTGAAAGAGCTGGCTGCGAAAAAATACAACTACACATTTGGTAAAGACGAAGTGGTGTCTACGTTCGTCGCCGCCTTCTACGATGCTGTGCTGCTCTACGCTTTGGCGTTAAACGATACCTTGAAGCAGTCTCCTGAGCCTAGGGGCCGACTGGATGGGAAGGCGGTCATCAATAATATGTGGAATAGGAGTTTTCAAGGTGAGAAATGAATTGATAATGTTTTAAGTATCAAGAATGACAGAAGTGTTTGTCTAGTTTTTCTCAATATGCAGCGTGTGGATTCTGATGGAAACACTAGTTATTGACGTGGTGAGCAATATATTTACAGATACAAACATGTTTACAAACACGACATTACAAAACATAAATATTAAAAAAATGGTTTACTTTATAACAGCATAGTACACAAATATGCAACCTCCAATAGATACTACGATGATGCCATTTTTTATTTCTATCTTTTGCCATGCCATTATTTCATCCATAGCATAGATTAAATTGTTGTATAAGAAGATCATACCATCCCATATATTAAAATACGACCGCCTAAGAACGCGCATACACTACACCACACATAGATGGCGCCACAAAAAAAATGTCTTGTAGCTTTCGATTATACTTGTAGATGGCGTTAAGTGTCACTTTTGACATAGATTTATGGCTCGAAGGTGCCACTTAACGCCAATCTACAAATAATCGATGGCAACAAGGCATTTTTTGTGGCGCCATCTATGCGTGGTGTAGTGTATGCGCGTTCTTAGGCGGTCGCATTTTAATGTATGGGATGGTATGATTTTCTTATATTTAATCTATGTCCATAGTTAACGACATAAATATCATAGCCGGGGTAGGTAATTACAGTAATTATAATACATCAATGTTGGCAAAGTTAGCTTAACAAGACAACAGACGAATGAAATGTCTTGTTTCTCCAATTAAGAATTCAACAGGTTTCCGTGTAATAGGAAATTATTCTTAATGTTTATTGAAAAAGTTTTTACTTTGTTGAAGTTGGAGTTTCCTTGGAAATGCCCAATTAAGACGTTATAACATTAGAATTCTGTAATTTGTGTTATAAATATGGATCTTTACTGAAATGTTTAAGTACGAAAGAGAAATGTTTCGTCTCAATAACAAGAACTTTGCAATTAATGAACAACACGATGAATTAAAAAAGTTTGAATTGGTAAAGCCTGACTAGAAATATAATGATTATTGCCAGGAAGCCGTATTTCATTTTTTTATTTCATTTTCATTTCATTTATTTTGACAAGTAACAAGACTCATACAATTTGTTAGAATTGCGGTAAACTGGCACAAATAGTATCGATACAAGTACGAAAATACTCACAATGTTTGGTGTAATTTTTTCATAATACTTACTTTTTGAAAGTGTCACTTAGACTCTGAATCTAAGCAAATTCCAGAAAAGTTTAAATCACTGTTAAAATCAGATTCCCCGTGTTGTTGGTATACCATTTTAAATTTTAAATGAACGCCATGTAAATATTATTTAAATAAGTATATATTTCTCTTCCTAGGTATAACTGGCGACGTTATAATAGACAGCAATGGCGACCGTGTGGCTTCGTACTCACTTCTGGACATGGACCCGAATACCAGCAAATTTCAGGTCAGTTCAAATATCTATACAAAATTCTGAGAGGAATATACGGTTTGGCACGTAGCGCCAGTCCCACGTTGGGCGCCAATTATGTCACCGGTACACTATGGAATATGACACCAGTATTTTATAGACAAAATCCGTTATTGATGTTGGAAATGCCAAACAACGTGACATTTTAGTTGGTCGAAATATTCTCCAGATAAGTAGCCTATTCTAAGCTTGGCCTGTCAGTCGTAGACTTGTCAGTAATTCTTGATTGTATTTGTTGTTAAGAGTGGCTAAGAGTGGTACTTTAGAAAAAAATAGACTTGATTGTATTTGTGCTTTGTAAAATCTCGAAGAACCAAACTTGTTGCCATGTATATATGGCTGGCAGTCCTCAACTGTGCGTTTCTCCAGAAACTTCCTGCCCCGCACAGCTAAACTGTGGAATGAATTGTCGCCTGCGGTATTTCCGGACCGATACGACCTTCAAATCTTCAAGAAAAGAGCGTACACCCATCTTAAAGGCCGGCAACGCACCTCCAACACCTCTGGTGTTTCGGGTATCCATGGGCGGCGGTGATCGCTTACCATCAGGCGACCTGTCTGCTCGTTTGCCTCCTATCCCATAAAAAAAAAAAACGACGTTAGCTATCCCAAGTCGAACGTCAAAATCAGCTTTTGTGTTTATTTTAATCATAAGCAAGACTTGTTTTACTCATAATTAACTTATTTTCATGTAATGCATTGTCTGTTAATACCGCCTTTGTTAACACCTAAATCAGTTCACTCGTAAACTAGTAGCCTTTTAGTAGACAGTATTATCGCCCCTCACAGTGGCTGCTCTTTTTTGGATCATTAATCTCAATGTTATAATTATGGTAGTACACATAATTCGTTTCTTGTAAGTCTGGCCCATGTCATTTGCTCGTAGTCTGTAAGAAAAGACTAGATAGCTGTGAGGAATATATGAGGCTGTGATTTGTTGAGATTGCGCCTTCGGGTCAATTAACAGAATTTTATTAACTATTATATAAAAAGTGGGGCGGTAATATACGTTTGATGACAAAGTTTTTTCATGTGTAGAATTGTATTTAGAATTCAAATCATTTTAAATTAAAAAAAGAAAACTAGTTTTGCGGTGCTGTTTACTTATATTTCTAGATTCGAATGAGCAAGCTTGCTCACTTGCTTTCGTTTCATATCATCTTTCACACAGTACATACACCTTTTCTTCGATTTTCATCTCCCGTGCAATGCCAAATATGTATTTAAAAAAAACTTGATATTTTAATATTAAATTTGAAACATGAAAACGACTACTCAGTTTTTCTACATTCGCCGGTCATTTTTCCACAAGATATAACGCAGATTTCAAACCCATCTCATCAGACCACAGAGGGTCTCGCCTGACGCTCGATCCATTTGCCCAGATTATGCCCGGTCTGACTTTAAACGCCCTCTGGGCCCAAATATTCTTATCGGACTCATTATGAGCTGTATTATCTCGACAATTTTTCATACTTAAGCCCTGAAATGTATCGGAACCGCCACAATGGCGGTAATTAGTGCATGATTTGCTTTTTGACAAGATAAATGAGGGGGCGGTAAAATCCCTTCTTGGTGTTCGTACTTGTAATCTTAATTTGGGAGTGTATTACGGAGAGGTATGCAAATTATCCAAGACCTGATTTACTTATGATGATATGTGGTTTTACAGCAAAGCAGGCTTCTTATGTATGTGCATTAGTTCCTTTGACGAAAATTTGGATAAAAATATTTTTTTTTGATCACGACACATAAGAATTGGATGATATGCATGGATTACCTTATACATCATCATCCGCCTGCCCTTATCCCATTCATTTGGGGTCGGCGCAGAATGTCTTCCGCTTCCATACCTCCCTATCATCCGTCATCTCATCATTCACTAGCGTTCGCTTCATATCATCTCTCACACAATCCATCCACCTTTTCCTCGGTTTTCCTCTCCCGTTACTTCCTTCCACACTCATTCGCAATGCCTTTCTCGTCACATGACTTTCATCCCTTCGCATCACATGCCCATGCCAGACGATTCGCTCTTACTTTTTCTACTATCGGTGCAACTCTCAGGCTTCCTCTTATATTCTCATTCTTTATCTTATCCATCCTTGTCACGCCACACATCCATCTTAACATTACCTTATACATATAAGTACTATTATTATACGGCGACCAGACCCTTTAGCACAACTTGCCTTGTCGCGCGCGATTCCATACATCTAGCGCGACTTCAAGTATGGACTCGCGCGCGACAAGGCAAGTTATGTTAGAGGGTCAGGGATGTTCCATTGAAAACGAAAAATCAACTGATGAAGAAACTAAATCTAGAAAATTAAGACATCCATAATTATAAAAAACGAATTCAGAGATTTAAGGTAGAATCATAACATAGTTCACCATCAATACTTTTTATTATGTAACAAATAAATTAATAAGTAAATTCATATTATTTTATCTGTTTAATACGTTGAAATGTACAACGACAAGGTTATTTGGTATGAACATAATATTAATTTATCAAAATTTCTTCGTCGCTCATTAAGTCATTATCCTTTAAGTATTATCATGTACTCCCGGGTCCTTAGTCAGAATTAAGATTGATATTATGTTTATTAAAAGAGTAATGTGAAATTGGAAAATAAGTAAGTACTAAAAACTACAAACTGTTTCAAACATTAAGATACATTATGTGGGGCCTGTAAAAAGTAATGTAGAATTGAACTGTAGTACTATTCTACAATACTGATCAACATTTGTTCAGTGACTTTTAAAAATTATGAAATCTTTAAATTTTTAATTTTTCAT
This sequence comes from Leguminivora glycinivorella, assembly GCF_023078275.1. Classification (NCBI taxonomy): domain Eukaryota; kingdom Metazoa; phylum Arthropoda; class Insecta; order Lepidoptera; family Tortricidae; genus Leguminivora; species Leguminivora glycinivorella. The sequence continues at coordinate 6,337,967 of NC_062971.1, forward strand.
ACAAAATAAATATTAGCTTCAATGTACGCCATTATTGTTGTCATTGACATTGTCTGTCACACTTTAGACTTAACAGAATTCGCAATACATTACCTCTTAGAAAAAAATTTCAAGGGTGATAAAAATCAAAATACAAGTTATTTTTAAAAGTCGCCGAACAAATGTTGATCAGTATAAGGAGAATAGCGTAGAGTTCAATTCTTCGCCTTTGTTACAAGCCCCACTCTGTATAAGTAAACAATACAACTCAAATCGTAAGATAATCACTATAAACTCAAGACTGTTAAAACAACAGAACTGTGGACTCAATCTTCAACAAGACAAGATAGACAAAACTGGGAACGTAACATTAATGGTAAATGTTGAACTAAGGGGCTTTATTCGACATTATAATTGTCAAATTTAACGGTTAATATTATCAATATCTTGAAAATTATGTTGAAAATTCATTGAATTCAATTGAAAAAAAAAATGACACGAAAATCAACTTTAGTGTGTTGCTTCAATACGGTTATCGCACTTGTCATCTAAACTATAATTTTTACTGAATGTTTAATATTTACATGTCATGATGGGTTAAAAATATCATCCTCTTTTCCTCCTTGGGTGTCGTAGAAATAGCATGTTTTATATAGATTCAATTGTGTTGTGAGAGTTGGGCTCTCACGTATGAAATTCTTTATCTGTGCAATGGACTAATAAGGTGACGCTATCTCTGTCATAACCTTTGAGTGTGCCTCCTCATTTCGTTTACCTTAAACCCTTTTAATGCTAAGTGGCACTGGCGCTTGACGTTGCTCTGTCTACTCCTTTTAAGAATACAGGCACGATGAACTTATTTTCCCGTTGCTGTAACTTCCTCTTTTTGACACATGACAGCGTCCACAAAATGTAAACTCGCGCGACCTAATGAAATTTTAAGTAAAATCTTGTAATAATTTAAAAAAAATCAAGGTCTTAAAAACAATATTTTGCTTGCTTTAAACATAATCTAATCTAACACATGTTATTTTTTGGGGATCTTCGTTAGTGAGAATTTTACCATATTAAAATTTATCACGCATCAGCATTTACTTATTATTATGTTATTTATCATTAATTTTTATTTTTAAACTAAGGTAACGGAGGCTATCAACGGGGATATCAAAATCGACGTCCATTACCGCCGTATTTGCAAATACGCAATTTATAGGCAAACCGATCATTTCAACATGTTTTTATTTTTTCGAAATTAACGGAAAATCAACAGGTATCGTCAGTGTTCTCATGTCGAATAATGCAAGAGAACAAACTATTACTTATGATTGTATAAAGCGCAGTATGTAAAGTTCAGTCTTTAATGAGATTCTCAAGAGAGCGTTGAAATAAAATAGGGGGGAGAAAAATTGCTTGTTTTATGATTCATTGCATGCATAATCCAATTTATTACTCAAAAGACGACAAAGAAAGCAGGTAAATCATTGTTTATGACGTACTAGATTACATTTTCTTTGAACAATGTGTAGTTTTATTTTTATAAAATGAATTATCGTTATACGGTTTACGTTAAGTTGACTTTATAGGGTTGTTACAATGTTAGATGAAAATAAAAACCGGTCATGTGCTTTTTAGTACATTGTGTATTAAGGGCGGAAAGTGAAGTTTAATAACTCGAGTTTGTAATCCTTCAGCCGCCCGTGATATACACAATGTTTTTCATCACACTCGCGAAGTAATAACCAAATTTTAAACTAAATGTATTGAAATACATACGCTGATAATTGGAACAAAAATTCGCCATCTTGTAATTTTTGACAGGTCGTGGAAGGCCTCACCCAGGTATTCACTTTACCGCCCTAGGGCAGTAAAAAAGCTCATTGCGTATCAGTATGCAGGCATGTAATAACACCGTTTATGAACGAGTGTGATGAAAAAAAAAATTGTTTATTCTTACCAGTTGCAGTTAGTCTATTATATAAGCCGTAGCGCACGTACATATTTTATAAAATACTTATTCATGGAAACGGTTGGGGCAGTTTTAATCCTGTACAATGGGCATACTTAAACTTAATCCACAGTGGCAAAATATTTCATTGTTACATTAACCACATTCATTATTTTAATTACCAACTTTAATACATTTTGTACCGAAAACTCTTATTAATCATTTTTATGCAAATGCAACGAACCACGAATGAACGCTTTATTTATTTAAATTTGTAAACACTATAAAATATTGACGGTAATAGTAATTAATTACAGTTGAGTTTTCATGATGGCTCGCTCTTATAAATACTTAAGTATTTAATGAGAATCAAAATGCCAAATGTTTCAATTACCTATACCTACCTACTTTCATCCTTCAATTAATTTTTGGAATTTTATATACATGGTGTAACATGAAGAAACCGGAATATTTAAACTAAACATTTCTGAGGGCAAAATGCAGATAAAAAATTTCGCAAAAAGAAATTATTCTCTTAATTTTTTTGATGTATTTTCACATAAAAAGTAAACGTTATTCGTAAAACTGGCACTTAATAGAATAGAAGCCCCTTAAATAAGTTGAGATTAGGTTAGGACCTTTAGCGTGTTAGATATTTCCTCCGATTTTTTCTATACATATTCGTAGCACTAAATTAATTTTATCCAATTGTATTATGCTACGTACACGTGTATATTACTAACAGGACTTTCCAATAAAATATTTTATGTCATATTATCAAGCATATTGCAAAAATAGCTTTTATCGATTTGTTATATAAATAGTAAATAAAATCCCTCCGACGTGTAGCAGGCGTGGGCTATAAACTAATTGAAATCGGCAGACAACACACCCTCGTCAAATAACATCAAAAGGTTTTGCTTCAGTTCAATATAAATAATAACTGATAACGTTAAATAAGAAATAATATTGGCCTGCACGAATAAGAATAAGATTTATTTTATACTTAATCAAAATTGTATAAATGAAATATGAACAAAATGCATGTAATAATCTTGAACCTATGTGAAATGTTGTTCAGTAGATCCGTACGTACGTACGTACGAATTCACGTGACACGCCCGGCCCGGTCCAGCGGCGTTTCATGAGAGAAGATAAGATCGGATGCAGTCTCTATAAGTTATGAATAAAAATGTAGGTATCGTGAGGTTATATCTTAATTACTTTTGAATTAAAATTTATATTCAATACTGCGGTTTTTCAAATATTAATATGTAAGTAATAAATAAATATAACCGAATAAACGATCCGGGGTTTCCGATAGGCTTAATTTAGAAGTGGTTATTAAAATACCAACGATATGGGTAGGTAACCTTTTGTAAGGGTAACTGCTAGATTTGGTAACCGTTTCAGATAAAGTTTCCTTCCAGTCATTTGAGTTTTTTACTCTATCCAAAAGTATTCAACAGTTGTAATTCTAAATTCAACTTATTATTGAATAACCACTGTTAGCATTGTCTCTACGCTACAACCGACGCTTCGAGTTCAAATCCAGAAAATACTTATACTTTTACTAAAACATTACTTTTATGTTAAGGCACTATACCATGACTATACCTTGTCCTTTGTTAAGCTTATCTGTTGAGTGGTTGTGGTTGAAAAATACCATGCGTTAACATGGTAATATATGGGCTTAACCGTGCACCGTGATACCTTTGAATCTGCTTATTATGTGTCTGCAGTGTTCGTTGACAAAAACTCTCTAGTTGCCCTCTGATTAATAAGATTTAATAGGTAGATAAGTATACACGGTACCATTCAATTATTGATGAACGGAATATGAAATTTGTCAATTTAGTATAAAAATTAAGAATGTGACGATGGGATGACATCCACGGAAACGTAATTTTAACACATACCTAGTTAATAATTATGTTATACATTTTACGCCAACTTAACTGTTATAGCCACCATTTAATTAGGTAATTACGTTATATAGTAATAAGATTAATGGTCGTAAAAAAAGTCTACTTTAAGAGTGTTCAAGGCGCAGGATTATCATTTTATTGTTTCAAACTGTTTCAAATTGTTTCAAAAATAATAATTAATATAATAACTAAGCCATTTATTACTGATTGCTTAATAAAGTGAGCTTCGTTATACTATTTACATGCAATAACTTTAAAATTATTTTTTCATGGTATTTAAACTTAGACCTCTGCTGCTTTCATTTACTTATTATGGATTACACCTATTTAAAAAAAACAAGTGCGAGTCGGACTCGCGCACCGAGGGTTCCGTACAAATTTCGTATGAATTTCAATTTAATACCTCTACGCGTTTATGAGGAAATGGGTAGTAAGGTTAAAATTATTAAAAAAAATATATATTATGTGATGTAACTAAAAATTTATGGTTTTCGTAATTTTTCCTTTATCTATGCTATAAGACGTTGCTTCGTACCAAATTTCAAGATTCTGAGTTCACGGGAAGCACCCTGTAGGTTTTGATTTTGATTCCCTTGCAAGTGTCGAAAATTTGCGGCATAAACGGCTGTATCTTTTGATTGCGTTGGCTTAGAAGTTTGATTTTTTCACAGCTTCAAGGGACAGTAGACCTGAGTAATTGATATAAATTTCAGCTTCATACCTCCACGAGTTCCTGAGAAAAAGGGTCTTGACAGACGGACGGACGGACGGACAGACGGACAACAAAGTGATCCTATAAGGGTTCCGTTTTTTCCTTTTGAGGTACGGAACCCTAAAAATAACTTACTCGTTTGATGTCGTAACAGTAACAGCAGATTTCAAATGAACTGACGTCAAATGCCTCGCGATAGATCCTGTAGTACCATGACGACACGGAAACTCATTGTTTGTCCGATCCTTGCAGAGACTACATAAAGTTGAATCTCCGACTCTGGTGGCATATCTTCACACCAAACTTCTCTTCGTTGTTAAGAGTTTCAAACATTAACAGTAACAATACAAAAACTGGACAAAACAACAACGACAATAACTTTTAAATTCACCGCTAAAGTGTCAAGGCCTTCAAGTGTTGATCAACTGGGATCTTACAAGTGACTAATTGAAATAAACTAAAATTCTAATCTGCCCCATCCACATTAAATAAAAAAATCCCAAAATGTAAAAATAACACATCGCTCACTTCACTCAGCTTCACGTACAAAAGGCTGCTCGTAAATTTTACTGTCTTTATTACCACGTGGTGGAACTGCACTTATTATTTACAAAATACCACCACAGTAATATAGCTGAGCTCGTTCGTCAAACAATACAGTGCTTTAAAGGAATATACTATCTAAAAGTACTATTTAATGTACCGTAACTGATAAGAACTGCAGCTGTTATTTTTTTTTGTCTTAACCGTGGCCCCGCGCACGTGTGTGCATATTTTTTTTACCTGGAGTATAATTAGTCATCATAGTACGTCTCAAAGATTCACAGAACTTGATCTTTTGTTTATCTACATTGCTGTTTGCCTTGTTTACATTTAAGATTCGTTATATTCTTACATATTAGCAAGCTTAAATATTAATTAATTAAAGCCACTTCGTAGGTAAATTACTTTTTATAAAAATCTTTTTTCATTTTCATACATAATAAATGAAAGAATAAATGTGAAAACCTTAAGAATAACATAATAATGCTTCACCAGAAATATATGGCTAAGCGTCGTGTTGCTGAATTTCATTAGAACTATTGTCCCGGATCCGTAAGTTCACATTTTTTACACATTTGTTTTGATGTATGTTGCGATGTGGCTAAGACGTATCGTTTGCCAAATTTAACGATTAATTTCGAATTGGTTGAATCGATTAGGCCCTATGGACAAGGAGGCGCTTAAACAAATAAACAATTTCTATCAACTAACTGAAATGTCATTTGAATCGTAATTACACTCTGCCACAGCACTAGTTTAAAAATTAAATTAATGAGTAAATCTTGCGTTATAAATTAATATCGTAAAATACTTACTAACGAAGATCCGCAAAAATGTAACATGTTTTAGATTATGTTTAAAGTAAGCGAAATATTGTTTTTAAGTACTTGATTTTTTTAACCATTATTACAGGATTTTACGTTTTGTGGACGCTGTCATGTGTGAAAAAGAGGTACTTACACTTCTTACAGCTCTGGGACAATATTTACTCCATACTATACTAAACTGTCACCACTTACAGTTTTAAGTTAGTGTCGAGTATTTGAGGATTCTGACGGCACATGTAAAAAAATAAACAATATTAGGCCGTAACGTAACACAGCGAATAACGCCATAAATCACTTGATCTTCTCTTATAAAACAAAGTCCCCTGCTGCGTCTGTCTGTGTGTTTGTGATAAAGTCAAGAACTACTGAACGGATTTTGATGCGGTTTTCATTTATGAATAGAGTAATCCTTGAGGAAAGTTTAGGTTTATAATTTGTTAAAGTTTTGTTTGAATTGGTAAAAATATGACGATATTTTCTAATCGAGTTGGACAAAATCCCGCTGGCTGAGAGCTTTAATCGAAAACGCTGCCAAAACCGTTTGAGCTACATCAAAATAATGTATTGGAAAATTGTGTCTCTCTAATAGGTCTACAAAAAAGTCCGCGATGGCATATATCTATCTTTTACGGATAACTTATTATAACAATTTTTATGATAATCCCCGTGCGTAGCCGGGGAGGGCCGCTAGTTATATGTATTGTATAAAAATCGAAGCAAAACATAAATATAAGTTTAATTCATACGTAAAAAAACTTTTGTCCGGTATTAAGTATAGGTACTAAGTGATAATTCAATAGTAGTCATGATTTGGTCTTCTCCCGGGCGTGTTGAATCTACAAAACGTACGATAAGTACCCAACGGAACCGCCACCCGAAGCTCTGCACACGAACGTAGGTTCGGGCGGCGGCGTGTCACGGACCGCGGCGTGTCACGTGAATCCGGGCGCTAAGGCAAGTACGTACGTACCAGTGGCGGCTGGTGAAAATTTCTGCTAGGCAACACTGAGCACAAAATAAACCTACCTTAACATTAGGTAGGCTTATTTGCCAAGAGTGGCACTGAAGCTTTAGTAGTTTCATGTGTTCTGCCTACCCCTTTATGGGATACAGGCGTGATTGTATGTATGTATGTGTGTATGTATATTAGGTACTTTACTAGTAATCAATTTTAGGCAAGCCGGTGGGAATCGGCTTGTATGGACCAGCCGCTGCTGGTACGTACGTACGAGGTACGTACCTTGCCGTGTTCGTGAAATTCGTGATCTTAGTACCGCCGGTGTTAAGGTCACGTAGCTACGGTTCGGCGTGAATCACGTGTATCCATAGCCCTATTAGAAACCCCCTTTTGAAATTTCAATTTTTACTGCAAAACCGCGTTTGAGTTGAAAGGCAGGGATCAGTGATAAGATCTAACAAAACAACTAACATTTGTTTATAAATAGTACCCTCTCCACACGAACTACATTATTGCCCACAACGACGTCGTACCTAATAATCCATAAGCATAGCTGGGCACCGTTAATCAAATAGTTAACTTCGATAATCGTTAATCCGTTACTTAAAAAGTTAACTTCGTTAATCGTTAAAGCGATACATTTCGGTAGATTTAACGGAAGTTAAAGTTAATCGATAATCCGTTAACACGTCATAAAAATAGGACTCCACTGTAGGTATTATGTATTTCTATTTACTAAGTATCCACCAAAAACCATTAAAACCTGTGACGCCAATCGGTAAAATACCGAAATGTAATAATTTCGGTCTCTTCGGGCGTGTACCGCCGTTGGTTGGCTAAATCCTAGGTTTTACTTCGGATTGGTAATTATTGGGTCATTCATGCGGTCGCGATCGTGGTGCGTCGGTTCTTCAGATTGAGATTTGAGATGACAACTCGATGCTGTGGGCCACGATAACTTGGTAGAGTAATCTAAGGCCCGCGCCGGACTCAAACTGTCATGCCTGATGATTGCACTCTATTCCCAGGTTAGTGAACGATCTAGCACGCCTAATAAGATTTAGAAGTCGCCAATTGGTCTTTAGACTGTTTATAACCGACGGATCTGCTTTTACCGATAAAACCTAGGTTTTGCCGTACTACGGGCTTTTACAGTAGTGGTAAGAAAGTGGTTTTCGCGGCGCAGCGAGCCGCTTGGGGTGCTGGATTAACGATTAACGGACTCGATGAAATTTAACGGAAGTTAACGAATCCGTTAACATTTTTTAAAGTTAACTTAAAAGTTAATCCGTTAATCGAAATGTTAACTTCGTTAATTAACGATTAACGGATTAACGAGTTAATGCCCAGCTATGTCCATAAGGCATAAGTCAATGTCGAAACTTAATGTGATTGCTTGCTTCCTCAGGTAGTGGCGACGTACGTGGCGGCGAACAAGTCCTTACAGTTTCACCCAGACCGGCCTATTCACTGGGCGGGTGGGGGAACTGAGCCTCCCCGTGACACCCCCATTTGTGGTTTCGACGGTTCTCTGTGCCCTGACAAGTGTAAGTATTTGGAATAGTCTCCTGCCTATAGTTTCACCGACCGCGAGACCAGTCCATCTCAAGTTTAAACGGCTCGTTGGTCCCTGACAAGAGTATTTGGAAAGTCTTCCTCGCAGTTCTACCCAGACCGGCCTATTCACTGGGCGGCACAGTTTTGCAAACAAAGTTTTGCAAACCCCAATTTTGTCTCACCTTGTTTTTATTGCATAATTCTACAGTTAAGAAGGTTTCGAATAGTAGACTAAAACTCCGACGGTGCTACGGCTTCTAGTTTTTTTATAAAAAAATATTAAAGTTTGCCTATACCCGGGTCATAAAAATCATAAAAACAATAATTTCTAAAAATCTATAATAGTTATTTAAATTTCAATTGAACCAGTTGATTAGGCATATAATACCAGACCTTTGTGCAATTTCTTGTTTATTTTCTCTTTTAACATAAGGAGAAATTTATGTATTTTTACTTTTATGTTTTAATTTTATAATTCGGGAATAACGCCGTATTAGCACACGAAACCGAAACAGAACGATAGCTTACACGTGTCTTTATAAACCATATTAAAATCACGTGCTAATTCCGCGTTAATCAAAAGATATCAATAATTTAAGTTTTAATTCAGGGCTGTCACCTCGAATACGCGGATGTTACTGAAAGTTATGATCCAGGTCGAAAATGTTAAATGTTCATTAAATTACGTGTAAGAAAGCGTACTTTCTATCAACGCTTGTCACTTTCGTAAAAACTAGTGCCTACGTCATTCTTAATTTTTATTTAACAAGTTGATGGCCATATTGTATAGCATTTCATATTTTACTCTGCAGTGTGTTTCTTATAAGAACATACACTCAAGAACAATGAAAACGGGTCACTTTGTATGCAGTTCTCCATACAAAGTGATACGTTTTTATTATCAAGAAAGTATAAATCCTAATGAACGTTCATTAGTAATATTAGGTTTATCAATACAGTTATAAAGCATTAATTAAAGAAAATTAAGATTAAACATGTGGTTTTTACACGATTTTTAGGTTATTTTTATGAGATAACCTTTAACGGGCAAGACTCAAAAAAATCGTGAGTTCAAACCTCATCGCCATTCTGTAGTCCTAAAAATTCTGAACAAGAAAAAATACAAAAAGATAGTCATACAGGGTGGTCTTTTTTGAGACCAGTGCCCTATAAAGGGTTAAAATTGATAAAAGTAGATGAATCCAGTAATTAAGATGATTTACCACCTGTGGAACTACTGGAAGCAGCGATAAACGCATTTTTTTGCGTTGTAGTTTCCTCGCTATAGTGAGGGGAAAAGTTTTGTGTTACACTCGGGTGCAAATGTATTTTACTTCTCGTGTGTTAAAAAACTCGCAAGTTCAGGATTCTATTCTCGAACCACTCGCTTCGCTCGTGGTTCAACTATAGAATCCTTTCACTTACTCGTTTTTCAATCCCACACTCGGCGTTAAAATACAACTTTGCCCCCTTGTATAACAAATAACTATTTCTCAAACATGCAATGAAATATTGTCTTTACGTTCCTTAAAATGGGCTGGGAAGTATCGCTTTTTGGGCGCAACAACTCGAGAGGACTGTAAAGGGATTTCATATTATTTTTTAGGCCTAGGCCTGCAAAGTAACTTTTTTTTATAAAATATGGTCCTTTAGAGCATTTTTTTTTAATTTCATTGTATGTTTGAGAAAAGCACTATACATGCCTCGGCGTGAAAACGGATTCCCGGCCTCGTATCCCTATCCGGCCCGGATATACCCACTTGGCCAGAAATCCTCATTTTCCCGGCCTCTGATGTAATGTACTATTTCGTGTCTTCATTGACTGAAATAAAATTTTCTGCAATGTAAAATTCGTGGCCGATTTTAAATTATTTATTCTTTAATTTCATCACTTTATTTATTTATTTCAACTGTATTGCAAAATATAACGTGTACAAAGCCGAACTTAATGCCAGAAGGCATTCTCTACCAGTCAACCGTTGGATTATTGGGGTAAGTAACAAATTTTAAAAGTGATACAGGAGAAAATCAACAATGATCAACTATGGTATTTTATAAAAAAATGGTTCAGGTGGGATTTTAACCCACAACCTCCGAAATGCTGGTCCAATGTGCTACCAATTAAACAGAGCCAAACGTCCATCGCAATGATTTCGGTGAGTGTTAATGTGTCTGTCAAAGTGTACGAATTATTTAAAATTATAAGGCCTTATTAAATAATGACAGTGAATCGATCTACATCAATCGATCGATCTACAAAGCTTCGAGAGTTTGAAACTGAGTTTAAAAAGTTAATAATCGAATCCGGATATAAGTAACCTAAAGTAACAACCCTAGTCACAAGAAATCCGGTTATGACTAATATCACTTCTAACTTTTGATTAACGCGGAATTAGCACGTGATTTTAATATGGCTTATAAAAACACGTGTAAGCTATCGTTCCGTTTTGGTTTCGTGTGCTAATACGGCGTTACTCCCGAATTAAAAATTAGAAACATAAAAACAGAAATTCATAAATTTCTCCTTGTGTAAAAAGAGAAAATAAACAACAAATTGCACAAAGGTCTGGTATTATACGCCTAATCAACTGGTTCAATTGAAAATTTAAATAACTATTATAGATTTTTAGAAATTATTGTTTTTATGATTTTTATGACCCGGGTATAGGCAAACTTTAATATTTTTTTATAAAAAAACTAGAAGCCGTAGCACCGTCGGAGTTTTAGTCTACTATTCAAAACCTTCTTAACTGTAGAATTATGCAATAAAAACAAGGTGAGACAAAATTGGGGTTTTTAATACACTGTGGGCGGGTGGGGGCACTGAGCCTCCCCGGGGCACCCCCGTTTGTGGTTTCGACGGTTCTCTGTGCCCTGACAAGTGTAAGTATTTGAAATGACCTCTTTGCAATTTCTCCTGGACCGACCTGGACACTGGGCAAGTACTAGGCCACTACGGATTACCCCTGTTTGTGGTTTCGATGGCTTACTGTGCCCTAACAAGTGTAGGTAAATGTTTGGAATGCCGGCCTTAAGATCGCAACGGTCTTTATGAATCTATATATCTCTGTTGATGTTCTTTTAATAAATTTGCATTTAATTATTGAATTTAATTGTACGGGCGTATGCAACGTTCATTGATCAGTTGATTACATACTCGTAATCTTGCTAAGAAACATCAATTTAAATATAACTTACTTGCCAAAAATGTCGATTGATAGATTTTTTCCATTAGAATATATACAATTTACTTTAGGCAAGATATAAAAAGCAACTCATTTCTACTTGCCTTCTTACTCGTAAAAACACAAAAATAATAAAATTAAAGAACCACTTTACGCCAGGTCTAAACCTACCACATCACTTGATTTTTGTATTTATTAGATCTCAGCTTTTATCCGCTGTTATTTTGCTTAATTTTATCTTGGACCTAAAAGTACGTTTACGGTTTTATATCTTAATAAGTGTATGATCTTCTAAATTATCAAACTATAAGCACATTTTCACCCTTACATACCTAACCGTAACCAGCCGATACACTTATACTTAAGAACATAAAAGTCCACCCGCCATTTGCGGTCGAGAAAAAATGGCCGAAAAACCATGCGTATCTCATGAAAAAAGGCCACTTGAGGCCATCTAGTTGGCGTGGGCCAGAATCTTTATTAGCGGATTATACTGATCCGCTGCGCTTTAAGTGCGAAAGACTCGTAGTCTGCCTACCCTCTTACCTTCCGTTAAGGGCTTCTTTAATTATGTTGTGAGCTATAAGTGACCAAAATAATTAAAGTTTTTGGAAGTAATCCGTGTTTTAAGTATATGAACTGGAAATAAAATGTTATAAAATGTCCCTCAGTAGAGTTTTGAGCGTAGAATAAGCTATGGGGTCGACATTAGCCATGGAATGTAACTTATACTCAAGGAATGGAATGTATACTTTACTTGATTTATTTCATTATTTTTTGTATAATCAAGTACAAGAATATTTGTCGAGTTTATAGACGATCATGTTTGTCTTTATGATAATGTAATCCAGCTATCCCGTCTTAGAAACATGGGGTTTTAATAATTTTACACTTTTCATGATCCTGATCGGCTTCTACTAGCCCCATTGAGCCTTCCTTCACAACTGATCGCTTTTGAGTATATTAAATACTAGCCTTTTCCCGCGGCTTCGCTATGTCACTCTCCATCCCTTCAACTATCTTCACTTCAAAAATCATGTCAATTCGTCGCTCCGTTTTGCCCTGAAAGACGGACAAACAAACAGACACACACACTTTCCCATTTATGATATTAGTATGGATAAGAAGACCTCTTTTGCACTTTTACCATGCGACAATAAGTTAGATGCCTACTCATAAAACAAGTCACAATCTGAAAAATCTGAGCTTTTCAGACAAATCCATATCCATCCGACCCAAGGGGCGTAAAGATTTAACGGAATAGATCAAGCGCGGTCCGAGACGGTAATAAATCGAATTCGATTCTTGCTTCGTTACTGAAATCTCATTTTGCAAAGTCTTTTATTCATTACTAAATCTCTTGCCACTTTTTATGAGTACTTAAGTATTGATCATTGATTTTGTGACTAGTTTGACTTAGTGGCTCTGCCTGTTAAGCTGATTGTCCTGCGAATCCCGGTAAGGGCATTTTTGTGTGATGAGCTTTGATATTTGTTTCTGTCATGTGTGTTTTCTATACTATACTCGTATCTGTATATCGATGGCTGACTTCGCAACACAGGCCTTCATAACGTTTAATCAGATAAATAATACAATTATTTTACCTGAACCCTGACGTAGAGTTAGTTTAAAATATAACTTCAATTCTAAAATGCTGTAACAATTTTCATAAAAAAACCATTTTAAGTAATGCAAAGTAATATGAACGTACCCTTTCGACCAATTCCATTTATCTAATATGTCCCTTACATTTTCCGTCATTTCTTACACTAAAATTACCCGAATTCAGGGTACATTCGTAGAATTGGTCAAATAATCAATGAACGTTGATTTACGGAGTTTGGGTAAGGCTATTTCCTTAACGAAGTCGTACATTATTAAGAAGAACCTTTTTGGGCACTTTGGCAGTGAGTAGTATCGAAGAGTAGGGCATAATTGGCCTTTAAGATTGCGAGTGTGTTAGTGAGATAAATGCGTATTTATATGATCCATTAATTAAATGATTATCCTTATATACTTACTACGTCAGTGGGAAACAAACACACAGCTCGCTTGCTAAGCTGCCGTCCCTATAGCCTATGGATGCCTGCAACTCAAAAGTTTGTTACATGCTTGATGCCGACCCTCTGCACAGTCCGCACTTTTGTTGAGATATGTCATTTGTCCTTACCAAAAAGAACACCGCACTATGAATAGGGTTTATTTTGCGGTAGGCTTGTGCCGTTTCGTTCGCTGATCGGAGCGCTCCGATCTCGTTCAATCGCTCCCACGAACTAGTTCGCTCTTTTAGGTGTTTTGCTCCTTTAGTTCAGCCAGACCAGCGACCACTGCGGCCGGAAAGATCAGATCGAATGGGACCGAATAGTATCAAAATGATACGAAATCTACAGATAGTAACATCGGGCCGAAAGGTTGTAAGTAACCGATGTTTAATATGAAAATTTGACGTTTTTTTGTTGCTCTGCTAAGTAGCTCTATTCTCGGTCGGTGCAGTCACACACTCGTTCTCGATCCAAACCGCTCGCGCTCGCCGATCCTATACTGAACTAAATGAGCAAAGACCGATTCTCAGACCACGGAAAGATTCAGTTCATTTCGGTCATTGATGGGATTTTATTCCTAACAGTTCATAGTTCGTGAACGACACAAGCCTATTATGCGGGTTTCTGCAAGGTGCATGTATTTCCCCCTCTGCTGTAGATTTGGAATGACGGCTCAGCCACGACATTGGTCTAAGCGCGACAGCGGTGAGCGAGACACAGCAATGGGACTTTTCATTCGCACGTATGGCTGCCGCTCACCGCTGTCGCGCTTAGACCAATGTCGTGGCTGGGCCGTGACATCTACTGTGCTAAGTCAATAGCTAAATTTCATAAGTCACTAGCTAACCAGATAGATGTTCCTCTTCCTAATAAGTTCCGAATTTCTTAATTTAGCAAACTTTGTCGCTATCTATCCCACCGCCCTAACCTATACCTAACGAAAGAGATCACCAGCAATATTTAATTTGGAACCTTATTCGACATTCATCTTGTTTTTTTCTCTCTTTTTATGTACCTACCTATTTTAAGTTTAGTTTTGGCAATAAAATAAGTATTTCCTAGTACAGGTATAAAATTTGTCGAATACTAAATCCATATTTTGTTACAGCGCTTCCCGTATACGCCATTCTCAGTATCGTCCTCAGTTCCGTGGTGGTGATACTGGCCATCCTATCAGTATTTATCTACAGGTACGTACTTACTTTTACATACATACAACATACATACAATCACGCCTGTATTCCATAAAGGGGTAGGCAGAACACATGAAACTACTAAAGCTTCAGTGCCACTCTTGGCAAATAAGGGGTTGAAAGAAAACGAAACTGTGACATTGCAGTGACTTACTTTTACTTATTGAAAATCCTTAGAGTTGTGGGCAGAAATAATAGTTATTTTTTATACAAGGGGGCAAAGTTGTTATTTAACCGCACGTGCCAATATTGATACCCGAGCAAGCGAAAGATTCCAATATTGCAAAAAGTGGAATCTTGAGCGTTGCAAGGGTTTCAAGGCACGTAGGTTAAACAAACTTTGCCACCGAGTGAAACACAAACTATTTCACCACACCAACACGAACAAAATACTGACTATAAAGCATCAAACTAAATCAAATCCAGCAATCTATTCAATATTTAAGATTCAAAATAATTATTTGTAGGTAAATTCTACCAGCCAGCTCAAGGCATCAAGTTAAAATTTGTCTGAAATTACTTTGTACTCTTGTGGATAAAATGCAATTTTGCTATCCATTTTCGAAAAGCAAAATTGATCTTTAACAGTTGGTGTGGTGAAAATTAAATTATAATATTATCATGTCAGGTCAATACCTACAGGTACCCACCTGGCCTTCACATTTTGGTCTGTTTAAACAATGATCAGTGTTAATTGAGATTTCATAGTTTAACACTGATCGTAAGTAGCAAGTAGGAAAAGTTGAAAAAGCACATGTGATAATGAGTAAAAAGGCCCTTTTTCGTTTCGCGTCGGAGAAATGCCATTCGGCTACGGGGCCTGATATAGAAAGGGTGTGGTGTGCAGCAAAGGCATTGCGTTTGACACTTCGTTAATGACATAAAACAACCGCGGGCATAAGTTGAACTCATACGATCTTATTCACAGATAAAATTTTGCATATTTTCTTCACCCTTGTATGCAATAATGGATTTTTATCTAAAAACTAATTTGTACAGACATAATCATATAGTTACCACATTTTCCTTGACATATAAAATTACGTAACAGGGTTTGTTTCACCTTGTCATGCGATGTCACTAAATCCGTGTAAAATGGGCCCCAAAGAATTAGTATAGTATTTTCCCAAAGCGCAAATTTTGTGTTCTCCTTTTTGTAATGGAATGATATATTATGCTGGTAGGAAATACATTTTACGATGAAATATTTGGGTAATAGAACGGGCGGCCTTTGTTTACGGTGAGAATATTTTTAAAAATTAAAGCTACAATTTCTCTGTTTTTCGTTAATTACATTACAAAGAATCAGCTACTTATGTCAGCTCTTGTTTATTAGTATGAACTTATACTCGTAATATTTCAGAGTAGATTATTTTATATTTGAACGGTAACGGCCTCTCAATTAGAATTAAAAAGAGACAGTGCCAACGCAAACTTATAGTTAGTGGCCCCTGAAATAAATCTCATGAATTTTTCTTTTAACGAGATATAAATATAATTATGTGATAAACAACGGTTTCCTGACTCTGGGAAAAATAATAAAAAAAATATTTAATACTGATTTTAATACTACATCAGTGTTAGAAGTTAAATAGGCTAAAACTTATTTATATAAATATATAATTATCGGTAAGTTTTTTTTGTAAAGTTTTACTACTATTACAAAGGTACACTATTTGTGAAACCCCCGTGATAAAATGTTTAAACGTAAACTAATTACTAACTCCTCCGAATAAATCTGCCTATATCACATACTAAAAATCGCCATCATCCTGTTTTTAGGGTTCCGTAGTCAACTAGGAACCCTTATAGTTTCGCCATGTCTGTCTGTCCGTCCGTCCGTCCGTCCGTCCGTCCGTCCGTCCGTCCGTCCGTCCGTCCGTCCGTCCGTCCGCGGATAATCTCAGTAACCGTTAGCACTAGAAAGCTGAAATTTGGTACCAATATGTATATCAATCACGCCAACAAAGTGCAAAAATAAAAAATGGAAAAAAATGTTTTATTAGGGTACCCCCCCTACATGTAAAGTGGGGGCTGATATTTTTTTTTATTCCAACCCCAACGTGTGATATATCGTTGGATAGGTATTTAAAAATGAATAAGGGTTTACTAAGATCGTTTTTTGATAATATTAATATTTTACAATAACCTTGATATCACTGTACCATGGTTAAATGACGATATAGCATATGAATTTCATTCGTTTAAGCACAATGATCTTCACGAAAAATGACGATAAGACGCCAGTATCCAATAACAATCCTATATTAACTGATTGTATAGAACACTACTCTTCCATAATTAAGACCAGTACATTGCACGCCCGTCGAGCTCACACTGAGGGTAGGTTGGCTTCCAGCAACAATAAAGCTAAGGAAATATGGAAAGTAGTAAATGAGGAGATAGGCACAAAAGTAAGATCGAATCACATCAGTTTACGCGATCCGAACACCAACACGGAAGTAAGGGGCACTGAGTTGCCAGACACCTTCAACACACACTTTTCAGGTATAGGGAGCAATCACGCAATACAAGCTGACAGGCAGCAATCTATACACTATGTTAAGAGACACTTGGAAACATATGATCCTCCTTCGTACACGCTGCCAGTCGTTACCCGTGATCTGTTGACCAGGACCTTACATTCGATGTTGAAAAAAGAGAACACTGTCGATGCTTTTGACATTTCGCCGAAAATTATTTTATGTTTGTGGCCTGTTGTTGGCGACATACTTGTCACTCTCATAAACATTATTTTTGAAACTGGCACGTATCCTGACGTGCTGAAAAACACGAGAGTCTGTCCAGTGTTCAAGGGAAAGGGTGACAGGTGTGACGTCAACAACTATAGGCCTATTACAATAGTACCCACAATCTCTAAAATGGTAGAATCGGTCCTGTCGTCTCACCTTATGAGTCATATAGAATCGAATAACCTACTTACGGAAAACCAATTTGCATACCGACAAAAAATGTCAACAACCACCGCGACGTATAAGATATTCGTTTCTATAATGACAGGGTTAGACGATAAGGATAAGATTGCCGCAATACTGTGCGACTTGTCAAAGGCATTTGACGTCATTAGCCACGAATTACTCCTGAAAAATTGAAAATGTATGGAATGAACTGTATACCTCATTCCTGTCAGACCGCAAGCAAGTCGTGAAATTACTCAATGACGGCAAGTCAATCCAGTCTGATGTGGGATGCATAAATATTGGTATTCCTCAGGGTTCGTCCCTCGGAAATGCCTTGTTTTTGTTATTTGTGAACGACCTACCATAGAATATTGGAGCTGGCTTGCCTGTATTGTTTGCGGATGACACGAATGTATTAGTTGGTGCAAGTACTTATGACCAGTTGGCTTTAAAAATTAATGATGCTTGCCACCAATTGCAGGCATGGTTTTCAGCAAATGGTCTCTTACTCAATTTTTCTAAATCAAATATAATGTTATTTTCCGGTCGAAAGGTACAACCACCATCATGCATGGCTAATTTTCCGATGCCCGTGTGCGAACAGAGTAAGTTTTTAGGGTTCCTGATAGACAACACTCTGAATTGGAAGTGCCATGTTGACAATCTTTGTGATCGATTGGGTGGTGCGTCGTTTGCGTTGAGGAAGCTGAAGCCTCTTATCTCCGCAGAAGCCTTAAAGCAGGTGTACTTTGCGCATTTCCACTCTATCATGGCATACGGATCGCTGCTCTGGGGAAACTCATCAGATACAATAAGAGTCCTTATAATGCAGAAACGTGCAATACGTATACTTGCTGGAGTAAGAGACAGGCACCCTTGCAGAGAGCTCTTTATTTCTCAACGTATAATGACGCACTACGCACAATATATGTTTGATATACTGTTATTTGTTAGGAAAAACATATCTCAATTTGCTCGCGTTGCCTGTCCGGGCAAACAGCTTCGAGCTACAGGCCGTCTGAGAACAGTCCCCCGTCGCATGGCACTTTCAAGAAAGAACCCGCGTGTCATCGGCCCTACTTACTACGAACACTTACCTGCCGATCTTAGGAATGAGCCATATGACGAAGCATTTAAGCGCAAATTGAGAAACCTTTTGTTAGATAACCCTCTGTACTCTGTAAATGAGTACATGGAATTGAATTTGTGATAGCATGCATTTGATTACACTGACTTCGGATTTTATTTCATTTCTTAATTTTATTGTGTTTTGTGTATTTCTATTTGTAAATGACGATCCTTATTGGGAGAAAATATTCATTTTATTATTTTCAATTTATAATGTAATTTTCGACGATCATGATGAGAAGATAAACATAACTTTGGCATGTAACAAATTTATAGTGTAATTTTTATCATGAAATAAAGAAATCTAAATCTAAATCTATTGCTCCCGTAAATAAAAGAGATGCGATTTAGCTATTCATCGCCGCCGTTGTCGCTAACAGGAAAACCGGGTAGAATTACCTACAAAATAATACTTATTTATTCCTTTAGTTTTTGCCTCGCGTCTGTGTATAGCGTGTACCATCTTTAAAATAGTTAAGTCATTAAGGCACTGGTCCCACCGCGAGCTAGTAAGCTATGAGCTATCAGCTATAAAAGCGAACAAAAGATAATCACTCCCGTGCAAATAAATGAGACACGGCGATGTTTATAGTTACTCGCCCAGCGGTGAGCTATTAAAATCGCCGTGTCTCTTTTATTTGCACGGGGCTGCTAATCTTTTGTTCGTTTTTATAGCCAATAGCTCATAGCTTACTAGCTCGCGGTGGGACCAGTGCCTAAGGCCACATACTAACATAGCATAATTAAAATCAAAATGTTACTAACAATACCTATGCCTAAGTTACTTAAAATATGTAAAAAGAGTGTATCTTTTCGCCAACAAACTGCTGTGCAGTTTGGCGAAGATTTAAATCGTGATTTGTAATGTGTTTTCTGTAATAAAAAAAAGCACGAACGAGTCATATTTTCGCCGCTGAGCGATGAAGTTTAAATGGCTAGTTCTCTCTTTTATTTACACGACATGGGAGCGACATCTTTTGTTCATTTCTATTGCCGATAGCTCACGTAAACGATAAGATTACCCCATCACAATTATTTTATTTGAACAGACACTACAAGTTGGAAGCCGAGATAGCCATGATGACGTGGCGGGTGAACTGGAGCGACGTACTTCAGCCAGGAGCGAGGCTGCGTGGGAGCATGCACTCGCTGGCACGAAGGTACAGCAGTGGGGTGAGTTCAGACACAGTATAAAACCAGTAATAATTCTTCTAACAAATTTTGTGCCGCGCGGTTTGTTCTAAGCGCTGTGTGAGAGCGAGATAAAGAGAGTACTATCAGCTACAGAATTGAATGGCGAATTTACAGTACTTCCCTCCCATCGTGATGCGGCTAAATATTGGTATCACGTATCGTTCCTGACAACGTTCTCTCAAATTAAGTGGTTTCAATTTTCCACTCCAGATGTTGTCTTGTCGTGTATTCAGACGGAAAGCGTAAGCAACATTGCCATATTAGACATTTACAATTGTATATATATATATTGTACTTGTTATATATTGTACATACCTAATATAATATGTTTTTCACGACTAATTGCTCTCAAGGGTTTCCATTGTGGTTACCAAGGTTTCCATCCCAATGAAAGAATGCTCATGGTTTTATAATAAAATATAGATTTTATTGTACACTGTTGTATGTATTATTTTATAATGAATTATTAAAAATCAGACTAAAATATTGAACGTAGGTTTTAAAATATCCTTTTTCGAAAGTCAAATAATGTTTAAGAAGTAGGATCCAAAGGAAAACTCAAGACAGTAAAAATATTAACTACCATATTTTTAGGGTTCCGTAGTCAACTAGGAACCCTTATAGTTTCGCCATGTCTGTCTGTCCGTCCGTCCGTCCGTCCGTCCGTCCGTCCGTCCGTCCGCGGATAATCTCAGTAACCGTTAGCACTAGAAAGCTGAAATTTGGTACCAATATGTATCATCAATCACGCCGACAAAGCGCAAAAATAAAAAATGGGAAAAAATGGTTTATTAGGGTACCCCCCTACATGTAAAGTGGGGGCTGATATTTTTTTTCATTCCAACCCCAACGTGTGATATATTGTTGGATAGGTATTTAAAAATGAATAAGGGTTTACTAAGATCGTTTTTTGATAATATTTATATTTTCGGAAATAATCGCTCCTAAAGGAAAAAAAATGCGTCCCCCCCTCTAACTTTTGAACCATATGTTTAAAAATATGAAAAAAATCACAAAAGTAGAACTTTATAAAGACTTTCTAGGAAAATTATTTTGAACTTGATAGGTTCAGTAGTTTTTGAGAAAAATATGGAAAACTACGGAACCCTACACTGAGCGTGGCCCGACACGCTCTTGGCTAGTTTTTACTGTCTTGAGTCTGTTCGCGATTAATTTTTTACTTATGAAATTCTAAGTTGTTTCTTTCTCCGATTATAGGTTTTACTTCTTAAAACGTAACCTTTAAAGTCCAAAGTCAGTCGAGCTTGTAAAAAAACAGCCCTTGGCTGTATAGGTACAAACTTGCTTATTACTGGCTTATTAGTACTTCTTTTTTTTTTTTTTTCTTATTATTTCTGGATAAAAAGTTATTTGAACGCTATTCATTACTGAACAAGAGGAATTAATAAATCGTGCCGTATATTTTTATCTTCCGATATTTCTTAATAATTGTATTCAAAGAACCTTTTTCGAAGCTACTTTACTGAGAAATTGTATTTATGGCGTGGAAAAGTTCTGATTTCATAAGATTTTTTAAATTAGAAAATCTTTTAAATCTGTTTTCTATATTAAATCAGATTTTATTAAAGCGATGTCGGTTTTCCTTAAAGCCATGTTCTTGGTATTTGTCGCTCCAAGGCACAATGAGTAGGCACACTCAAAGGTTATGACAGATAACGCCATCCTATTAGTCCATACGTAAGAGTGAGAAGATGATATGTTTTTTCTCTCTCTCACATATGAATTACAATGACATGCCTAGACACTTGCACAGGCGCCGCCTGGCGGGATAAAATGTCAGTGTGCCTCCTCATTCTACTAATATATTTAAGATTATTCTGTATTTATCATTTTCGACGACCGGTCTGGCGCAGTCGGTAGTGACCCTGCCTGCTGCGCCGCGGTCCCGGGTTCGAATCCCGGTAAGGGCATTTATTTGTGTGATAAGCACAGATATTTGTTCCTGGGTCATGGATGTTTTCTATGTATATAAGTATTTATATATTATATATATCGTTGTCTGTGTACCCACAACACAAGCCTTCTTGAGCTTATCGTGGGCCTCAGTCAATCTGTGTAAGAACATGGTGTCATGTCCTTATAATATATATTTTATTTCATTTGGATTTAGCAAAAATTACATCAATCATTTTCATTACATTCGGAGCTATGGACGAACTTAAAAGAGATTAAATCCTACACAATAGAGCAGTGAAATATTTTATACTAGCTTTTGTCCGCGGCTTCGCTCGCGTTAGAAAGAAACAAAAAAGTAGCCTATGTCACTCTCCATCCCTTCAACTATCTCCACTTAAAAAATCACGTCAATTCGTCACTCCGTTTTGCCGCGAAAGACGGACAAACAAACAGACACACACACTTTCCCATTTATAACATTAGTATGAACTAGCTTTTGCCCGCGGCTTCGCTCGCGTTAAAAAGAGACAAAAAGTAGCCTATGTCACTCTCCATCCCTTCAACTATCTCCACTTAAAAAATCACGTCAATTCGTCACTCCGTTTTGCCGTGAAAGCCGCACAAACAAACAGACATACACACTTTCCCATTTATAATATTAGTATAGTATATTATGGATTGATAATTTTATTTCATTTGGATTAAGCAAAAATTACCTCAATTATTTTCATTACATTCGGAGCTATGGACGAGCTTAAAAGAGATTAAATCCTACACAATAGAGCAATGAAATATTTTATATTTTATTCGCAGACGGCGTACTCGGACGAGGCGACTTCATTGGCCGGCGACCGACAGATCTACGCTCCTTGTGGGATATATAAAAGCTGCAGGGTGGTGCTCAAAAAAGTTGACAAACAGCGTATCGATTTAACACGACCTTTACTCCTCGAGTTGAAGAAAATGAAGGATTTAGAACATGATCATTTAGCAAGATTCTACGGTGCGTGCGTGGATCCACCCCATTGTTGTCTGTTGACCGAATATTGTCCCAAAGGGTCTTTACAGGACATTTTGGAGAATGACACGATCAAATTGGATTGGATGTTCAAAGTCAGCTTAATGCATGACATCGTTCGGGTAAGAGATTTATTTTTTTACGCGTGAAATTTTTGACGGATATTTAGACCTTTTATTGAATTGAATCGGCTACGGGGTAAATAATTCTTTTGTATCAATTTTATTAATTTGATTTCAAATAATAAATATAATTCATTAAATAAATGAAAAACTAGGTATTACATTTTTCACAAAAATTGAAAACGGGAATTAATACACATACATACATACAATCACGCCTGTATCCCATAAAGGGGTAGGCAGAGCACATGGACTACTAAAGTTTCAGTGCCACTCTTGGCAAAAAGGGGTTGATAGAAATCGAAGTTGTGCCATTGCAGTGACAGGTCGCCAGCCTCTCGCCTACGCCACAATTTAACCCATATCCCACAGTCGACTTCTACGACACCCACGGGAAGACAGGGGGTGGTAAAATTCTTAACCCGTTACCATACGGGGGAATTTATCGCATATAAGTAACAAAATTTTCTAAACTAATCTCCTCCAAGACCATGGAGACAGCGCCCTCCTTGAAACGTTGGAGGTTAGTTAATTATACTCGAGTGTTGCCCGTTTCCTATTTTAATTGTGTTTAAACGTTTTGAACGTTTAAATAAGTATTTTAACATGTTATTGAAAAATATAGTTTAGCAGTTCTCAAAAAGTTTGTACATAGCCATGTCAGCAAATTTTAATTGATCCTATTTTGTTACCAACATTTAGTGGTATAAGTCGACTTTCGTAAAATGTATACAGGATAATTGTTATAATTAAGAAAATATAGATACTAAAGAACCTTAATGACCAAATAAAACTTACTAAATTTCATGAAATAAATCCTGGTAACAAAAAGGAATAAAAAAACAAATTCCTTAATTTTTGTACAAACTTTTCGAGAACTGCTGAGTTATACTAAATTGGTTTTCCATGACAGGGCATGCACTTCCTCCACGGCACCGACATAAGGTCTCACGGCAACCTCAAGTCCAGCAACTGCGTCGTGGACTCCCGCTTTGTACTGAAGATCACCGACTTTGGTCTACACGCTCTCCGGACCAACGAGAAGGATCCATCAGCTCACAGCTATTGGACCCGTAAGTAATTTTGAATATGTAACTTACTTGACTCAATGACCCAAACTAAATCTTGGCTTCCAAAACGAGATAATTCCACGTTCCTGACGAGGAACTGAAGCAGATCCGCCGCCTCAATGTCCTTCCTTCCAGGGATTCTCGGCGGTTTTGACAGCCCGATCGTCTCCCAAGGTAGGTGGTCAAACCAACTGTGGGCAAAAAAATTGTAAATTTGTTCAAGTTGACTACGTCACCTGATCTTGATAATCAGGGGAACGCGTGTTCTGTGTGATAAAGGTTGGATTTCAGCGCGTCATCGTGGATAACATCTCAATCTTCCTACATTGATATACGGCTCGATTCGACCTCTGAAATTAGATACGCTTAATACCCTTTAAAATAAATATTAGATATAGATTGGATATTTCAATCTCAAAATTAACGTTTTTGTTGACGAATTTATAGTCAGTTCTTTATTCTAAAATATTTTTATCAATCTATAAAGGTTTATTGGCTCATATTGTGGTAGAAGAAATTTCACGTGATAGAAGAGGCTCAAGTTTTATTTTTTCAAGTAATACCCAGCGTATCAAACTTTATACTTCAGTAACAATTATTTTATTCACAGGGATGCTATGGACGGCTCCTGAACTGCTACGAATGGAGGACCCACCACCAGAAGGCACGCAGAAAGGGGACATATACTCTTTCGGAATTATCATGCACGAAATCGTGAACCGGCAGGGCGCGTTTTGGCTAGGACCCGGCATAGAAATGGGTCCAAAAGGTGAATTCATGTTGCAATAAGTACTATTATTTTATTTACTTACTTGTTCGTATCTGATAACACTGATAACATTTAAGACTCATGCCTAAAATTCATTTTTTGAAACGTATATTGGACTTTCTAGAGTCATGAATAAGATGGTTGGGTGCTTGCTTGCTATAGGTTATTTAATGATTGTCAGTAGGTAGCCACTATTTCAAATAATATCTCTAATAAAGTCCTATACCATTCTACAAATGCAAATATATCTGGCAGAATAAAATCAAAATCAATTAAATATTGTTTCCAGAAATCTTTAATTGTATATATTATTGATATTATGGTATAAGTAATTATTCAATAGAATTTAATTTGCTCTTATTATTGAAAGAGTTTCTTATTAGACATCATTAAAATTTTTATTGATGAAATACTCGTAAAATATTGTACCTAAGGGTAAATTGAAATATCTAAAAGTCATAATGTCACAAACGAGTTCACTTCAAAGTTAATAAATTTGTTGTCGGGTCATGAATTCTATTTTATCAACTCATCACCATTGGTTGTTTATGAAATCATTTTCAGCTGTTAGACATTTTACTTCCAGAAAGATTAAAAAAATGGTTCCTAACTTTTTACATGGAAATTACTATTTGTGTCCATCACTCACATATTTAAAAAGTATATCACGTACATTCTAACACTTAATTCGGCCTTATTTTTTTTTGTTAAGTAGATGTTAAACAAAATCAAAAACATACTTAGTTAATCCACTTAGCACTGTTGCACTGCTTGAAAGTAATTTCTAGATTTTGATTATCAACGATGACCGCAAAATTAAGCCTGATTTCATCGATTCATCGATTATGTAGGTGTTATCAAACAGAGGCACACCAAACAAATAATGTTTATTGTCGTAAGTATAGGTATAAAAAGCTCGATGACCAGTATCAGACCTCTTTACCGACAGAGATTGGCACGCAATTTGTCAGTCTTAAGTATCTATGTCACTGATGAAACAGACCACTTGGGTTTTTATATCCAAAGACATATGTAACTCCGTATAGACGTGTAAACAACATACAACAACATACAATCACGCCTGTATCCCATGAAGGGGTAGGCAGAGCACATGAAACTACTCAAGTTTCAGTGCCACTCTTGGCAAATAAGGGGTCGATAGAAAACGAAAGTGTGACATTGCAGTGACAGGTTGCCAGCCTCTCGCCTACACCACACTTTAACCCATATCCCACAGTCGCCTTCTACGACACCCACGGGAAGAAAGGGGGTGGTGAAATTCTTAACCCGTCACCACACGGGCGACGTGTAAAGTCTAAGAAAAACACGTACCACAAAAGCCATAGTCGACTTATATCACTAAATATGGGCAAGACTTATATAACTCCGTATAGACCGATAAAGTCTAAGAAAAAAACCGGCCAAGAGCGTGTCGGGCCACGCTCAGTGTAGGGTTCCGTAGTTTTCTGTATTTTTCTCAAAAACTACTGAACCTATCAAGTTCAAAACAATTTTCCTAGAAAGTATTTATAAAGTTCTACTTTTGTGATTTTTTTCATATTTTTTAAACATATGGTTCAAAAGTTAGAGGGGGGGGACGCACATTTTTTTCCTTTAGGAGCGATTATTTACGAAAATATTAATATTATCAAAAAGCGATCTTAGTAAACCCTTATTCATTTTTTAATACCTATCCAACAATATATCACACGTTGGGGTTGGAATGAAAAAAAATATCAGCCCCCACTTTACATGTAGGGGGGGTACCCTAATAAAACATTTTTTTCCATTTTTTATTTTTGCACTTTGTTGGCGTGATTGATATACATATTGGTACCAAATTTCAGCTTTCTAGTGCTAACGGTTACTGAGATTATCCGCGGACGGACGGACGGACGGACGGACGGACGGACGGACAGACAGACATGGCGAAACTATAAGGGTTCCTAGTTGACTACGGAACCCTAAAAACGATCTTAAGAAACCCTTATTCATTTTTAAATACCTATCCAACAATATATCACACGTAGGGGTTGGAATGAAAAAAAATATCAGCCTCACAGACAGACGTACCTCAAAACCATACAGAAAAAGGTACGGTAAGCTAGATGGCGATACACCTTTGGGGTACGCTCGACTAGATGGCGCTAATATTAATATTTGACATTTTAACACATATCAAAATAACAATATGGGCCAAATTGTCAAAACTGAGGTTCAAAAGTTTTAAGCTTGTGCCGAGAGATGGCAGTCTATGCACTGTGATTCCACATTTTACTTTGACAGTAACTCTCTTTAATACTCGATTCTCTTTGGTTATATCCAAATTCTTGCTGTATCATTTTCTAACGCCACCATTCCTCTCCAGACATAATAGAAGCCGTGAAAGCGACAGGCCTTCGTCCGAACACGTCACACCACCGCTCGTGTGACATCGACGATGCACACGACCTCATGCGCCGATGCTGGGCCGAGGACCCGAACGAACGCCCCCCCTTCGCCCAGCTGAAGGGCGCAGTCCGTCGCCTCAACAAGTAATGTTTATGTACATGTAACTTCATCCGATGGGTGTGTGTCTGCTTTCATCTTACTTATGTACCTACTTTTATGAATCGCTTCGTTTTCTCATTCGTTTGATGCTGGTTCTGCAAATACTGCTTTTTTGTCAATATTTGTTTTCATTTGTGCGCTGCTTGTTTTACAATTTTTATAATATTCAAACAGTTTTTCTTGGTCATGTCATGTCTTACTACTTACTCTTTATTCTTAATCATGTTGAATTTTCAATCAAAATAGCATGCATGTTCTTTGGTTCGTTTGTGCACATCACAAAAACTAAGGTACAGTGGGGCAAATCTCGACTGGTAGGGCCAAATATAACTGGTCCATTATTTCCATGTTTTACAATGTTTTTGAATTATTAGAGTTATAATTATATTGTAGGCGTGTTCAGTGGATACATGTAGAACTCAACATCATAGTGTAATAGTTGAAAAAATGGATTAGTTATAATAGGCCACTTGCCTCCTAATCAAATCAGCTTCTTTTTAAGAACTGTCAAAACGAATTTGAACGACTTTTTAGTATGGAATTTATATGAAATCGAATTGAATGACGTCACGGTTATTTTTACTACAGTCAAGTACCCTATTGCCCCCCAGTAGAGATTTGCCACGCTGTACCTTACATAAAATTCATATGGTACCTAATAAATTAATATTTTCTGATAATCAAAATCTTACTTAGCTTCATATTATGGCTTGTATGGAGCTAAGTATGATTGATAAGTACACACAAATGACGTTTCTAGGGTTTTAGCCCGATACCAAATAGGTGAAATAAAAGGCTATATTACCTACCTCGCTTTTATCAGTAAGCATTTCAAAATAGTCATTAATTTGATTAATATTTATTCTCAGTTTTTGTTACTATTCATATATAAAAGTTGTTTTAAAAACGAATACACCGTTGGGATTTATTTGGAATTGAATATAAATAAAATGTACTCGGCTATGTATATTTTTTCCGGATTTTTCTGTTATTAAAGCATGCCCAGAAATATAATTATGATTATGCGCCGTAATTCAGAGTTTCAAGTGAACTGTTTTTTTTTATAGAATATTGAACTGTCACTATATACATACATACATGATATAATACATCACATACATGAGATAGCGTCCTCGCAGGCAAGTATGGTCGCGCGATAAATGATAAAACATCTGACTGTCCCTATCGCACTTAGAAATAGTGCGACAGGGACGGCCAGATGTTTTATCAGTTATCGCGCGACCATACTTGCCTGCCTATCCAGGCTTTATAAATATATCGTAAATTGGATCACATTGCAATATTGGCAATTTGGCATGATAAAATCAATGCGAACGTAATTGGCAATCGTCGATAGCAAACCTCTTACAATGTAATGACGCGATTATGTGTGATAGACAAACACATCCTGAGTATACACGCAATTATGTGATTCCGACCCGTTAGCATATATTTTTTAATGCAAGCATTTAATTTAGTTAAATAGAAAACTATATTCTGTCAAACAAGTCTGTCAGAAAAGAAGAACTAAGAAAACTATAGGTATCCTTTTCTCTAGCACCCTAAAGAAAAGGATGCATATACTTTTCTTTGTTCTTATTTACTGACAGACTTGGTTGACAGAGTATAACTGCATGTGCTGCACTCAATGACTTGCACTTTCCTTATTATATAATTACTTTTCACATTTCTCGATTTTCGCCGTAGCGTCGTTCTTTGCAAGAATTATAGCAATATTGTTAACATATTATATTTTGTTACAGATCCCAAGAAAGTAGTAATATATTGGATAACCTGCTATCCCGTATGGAGCAGTACGCTAATAATTTAGAAACATTAGTTAGTGAAAGAACGCAAGATTATTTGGAAGAAAAGAAGAAGTGCGAAGAACTTTTATATCAGTTGTTACCAAAGTAAGTATAAGTTATGTTACTGAGGTAATGATATATTGTTATAAATACGTGATTGGTCCTATACGTAGAACAAATTACTCGTAAGTCGTATAGCTCAGATAATCGTTAGTAGTTTTATTAATTATCTAAGACCAGAAAAGTTATCTTAAATTTGAGATTGAGATTTTGTGTTTGACTCGGTGGCAGTTTGTTTAACCTTCGTGCCTTGAAACCTCGCAAAGCCGAAGATTCCACATTCTAAACCACTCGTAATGCTCGCGGTTCAATATTGGAATCTTTCGGTTGCTCGGGTATCAATATTGGCACGTGCGGTTTAACAACAACTTTGACCCTCTTGTAAAACAAATAACTATTATTCCAAGTTATTTACGTAGGTACGTCATCATGCCAAAACAGCGAATTTATAAAACGTAGGCGCGTAAATCCAAATTGAAGTTTGAGTTCCACATCTTTTTCTGATCACAAGTTGGATGTGTTTCAATACCAATTTATTTTTTCATTCTCAGGTCAGTAGCCTCTCAACTGATAAACGGGCAGTCGGTGGTCGCGGAGACGTTCGAGCAGGTCACCATCTACTTCTCGGACATCGTGGGGTTCACCGCGCTCTCCGCCTCCTCCACGCCGATGGAGGTGGTCGACTTGCTCAACGACCTGTACACCTGCTTCGACAGTATTGTCGAGAATTATGACGTTTATAAGGTACGTCTTAAAAAAAGTAGATTATAGGTGAATGTTAATTTCGCAAATTTTCGTCTCCGTTCGGTTCACCGTTGCTAAAAGCAATTATTAGACTACAACAGTTAACATTTCGCATCTTTAGAGCGCCACCGATCTTTCGCTGAAACAAATCTCTATTGAAGCGGGTCAGTTTTGTTCTAGAAGTGCGATTTGTTTTGATTGGTTAAGTTTATGTAGAAAGGTACAACAGAATTCGGTCCTGGATCGCTGTCAAACTTCGGTTTTCTAGGAAGTTTGTTCTCTGTCCTCCTCCTCCTTGCGTTATCCCGGCATTTGCCACCAAAAAGTAGGATAGTGAGAAGGTTAGTAGCCTCTCAACTGATAAACGGGCAGTCGGTGGTCGCGGAGACATTCGAGCAGGTCACCATCTACTTCTCGGATATCGTGGGGTTCACCGCGCTCTCCGCCTCCTCCACGCCGATGGAGGTGGTCGACTTGCTCAACGACCTGTACACCTGCTTCGACAGTATTGTCGAGAATTATGATGTTTATTATTTATAAGGTACGAGTTTAAAAAGTAGATTATATGTGAGAGAATGTTTATTTCGGAAATTGTCGTCTCCGTTCGGCTCACCGTTGCTAAAAGCAATTATTAGAGTCGGAAAAACTTGAAGCCCTTTTGCGTGCACTACCACAGATAATACATTTCGCATCTTTAGTGACCGGCCACACCAGAGCGTCGCGTGTCTCGGGGCGCGCAACGGACGTCCGCGCCACGCCGCCTCAGTGTAATTCAAAAAACGTCTCCTCAGTACATTTTGTATAGGAAGGACGTAAGACGCGCCCCAGGTGGCGTGGCGGCGCGCCGCTTGGCGGCGCGCCTTACGTCCTTCGTATACAAAATGTACTGAGGAGACGCTTTTTGAATTACACTCAGGTGGCGTGGCGCCGACGTCCGTTGCGCGCCCCGAGACACGCGACGCTCTGATGTGGCCGGTGCCTAAAGCGCCACCGATCTTTCGCTGAAACAAATCTCTATTGAAGCGCGTCGGTTTTGTTCTAAAAGTGCGATTTGTTTTGATAGGTTAGGTAAGTTTTGACATAATATCTAAGTAATAAAACACTAGCAGTAGCAAAACTAGTTCATTGTCATTTTCGGCTCCCTTCGGTCATAGAGGAATAAGTATCGAAATATAGACCGTCAACCAAATCTTGTCACTAGAAAAATGCGGCAAATTTGAAAAATCGCGGGCTAGCAACACTAGTTTTGAAAATCGGTGGAAATTCGCGTGTCATTTATATCTTATCTGTGGAAACCTCCACCCTACGAAAAAGAGAAATAACTAGCATAATATATCCGTCCCTTTTTAATACATTATCTAATTCGTAAGGAAGTAAAGGATGAGTATACGCGTTTCATATGCTTTTTTTATTAGGGAGGCATTCCAATGCTGCAGGCCCAACGAGCCCATTGAAAAAAAATATCTGTGGCTGTTCGACGTACATTGCTGGTTTTTGTTCGTTTTATAGGGATACCATACTTTAGTTCGATGTACATTGCTACTGCCAAAATTTGGTTGACAGGCTATAGTTGTAACTCTATACATCAGTAAATGCAAGTTATTTGTAGTGAAACCTAGCATCAACCACGCGTCAAATAGCGTAAATTATCAGTACCATTACTTGACACTAGGTGTCAATAGTGTCGCGTCTGCCAAAAATTTAATATTAAAACAGTTTACAACTTACATTACAAGCAGAAGGAATTGATAAGACAGTACTGATTAAGTAATACTATTGTAATATTAGCTAAAAATTGTTGAGCATTAGACTTTTTGTTCATCGCGACATCTATTGACAAATAGCAGTACTGATAATTTACGCTAGTTGACGCATGGTTGATGCTAGATGTCACTACAAATAACTTGCATTCACTGATGTATGGAGTTACAACTGTCCTTACTTATTCCTCTATGGTTCGGCACAAAATTGACAACGTTTCAAAATTTTCAATGTCCCTAAATTTTAGTATAAAAAATCTTAAAAATAGTTTAAAGGGGAAGTGACGTCAAATAGCTGATTTAGAGCTGCCACTATATCAAAAAAATCTTCCAGTTGGGATGTCACTTGAGTTTATTATCACAGTTCGTAGCAAAGATATTAAAAAAAACATGGCTTAGTCTATGATTCGTAGTCATTCACTAGTGGTTGACAGTGACACTTGACAGTCCGACATACCGGACTGTTTAAGCTGACTGTTAAAACTTTTTTTTTAGGAATGATTTTGTCGTTTTCTTAGGTGTATGAAACAACACATGTGACGTCACGAAGCTGTGTCTTGACGTTTGTAACTTACGCTCTTTCTGCTCGAAGCAGTAATAAAAAGGGAATTTCTCATTAAAATAGCAGTTTTTGTAAAAATAAAAAAATACGTGTATCTTTTAGTATTGAGTTCTTTCAAACCAAACAATAAAAAGTAGTACTAAAAAATATGAAATGTTGTCAATTGCTACCTACTCAACTCTTTGTACTAACTCAATGATTTGTAAAACTGCTTCTGCCGTATTGTGGAGTATTGTGACATTTACTCTTTTACTCGTACCTCATGAGTTCATATTAAAATAGCTACTTATTTGTCAAAAAACGGTTCCTATTGTATACTTCTACGAGTAATGCTAAGGTTTACACAACTCGACGTCCTTTTATGTCAACGCTCAACGTCGACTTGTCCTTGTGAAGCAGTTCCCTCCGAAATACGGTAATGGTTTATATCGTAAAAGAGGAAAATAAGGACAAGCTTTAGGTGATTCCTTACTAAAGCCATCAACTTGTACTCCTTAGAGGCGATGTCGGGCGCGTGACGTTCCCAACAACTGTAGGATATCCCTTTCCGACCGGTTTGATATAATCCTGCAAATTATTTAAAAAAATCTGGACAGAAAGTAAATTGTATTTTCGGGCTCAAACCTATACCGATCGAATCTGCAGACACTAGCAACACGTAATAATAGTAAATACCTTACGTTGGCCGGGTCAGTCGGTCGCAGCACATTTTTGAAGATGGCGCGGTATTTTGGTGAGAGTAGTGACCCACGTAAGTTCATAATTTCGTATATTTTTGGTGACAAACCTTTTATTTAATGCATGGTTTTTACTGTTAAAGAGCTAGTGGTTTTATTAATTATGAATTAAGACTAAAATTAAGTGATTTCGTGTTATTAATAAGATCGTAAAAAAGAAGTGCACGAATTTGTAGGTTCGGTCGTAGCCCGTAATCCGTTTGCCATAAATATCTGCACGTTTATGTGTATTCGGCCTTTGGGCGTAAAATGAATTTCGAACAAATAATCAAATATTTTCGCGGTTTATTACAAATTTCGGTTTGTAATTCAATATTTATATTCTATAGGGCGTCCATTAAGTGATGAACAAATCCTTGAAATTTTGTGCAATGGTGAAATATCAGATACTGAAAATTTTGACGAGGGCCTTGAAGAATCAACTTATTACCTTTTTGAATGGCGTGACAACGAAAGTTTGGAGGTTGACCAGCTGTTTTTTGAACCTTCGTCTTCAAATACTTTAACTGATTTAAAAATACACGATCTGTCAATTGTTTCTGAGACGCAATGATAATGATTTAGCTTTGGTGAATGCATGGAGGGCATACGTACAAGATTGTTTGCGACGCCATGGGCCTCCCTAGACGCAAAGTACTTATACTAGATTTCCGCTTGGAAATCTTTGCAATGCTCATTAAAGCACCAAGAAAACGGCGTAATGAATAGAGAAGCATGTTCGAATGACGTTTCACATGGTAAAACACCTGTGAGGCCCAGAAAGAGTCAGAGCTCGCCAGCCCCTTGCATCTATCATATTTGATAGTTATTAATCATTTGCCTAAATTTGACGATATGAAATCCCCCAAAACCTGCATTCCCCATTCGAATCCTGATCCAGTCGAACTAATACACGTTGCATCAACGTTGCAACAACGTGTACCTTTGCATTACACGCAAAAATAAATGTTTGAAAGATTTACATACGAAGTAAGTGATAGTTTGAATGAGATTTTTTTCGTCAATTGTTGTTTTTATAGTTTTTTAATCGTTGTATTATGTAAAAACGAATAATAGATGATTATAAAAAAAAGTTTTATTATCTAAAATAAGATATTTAGTCACTTTTTAGGTGTCCTTCCGAATTTGCACTTTTGTGCATTTACATATAGGTCCTGAACGTCACTTTCCTGCATGCGATTTTTTTATTGATTAAAGGCAATAAAAAAATTTATATTATTTTTTACGAGTATTTGACGACCATTGAAAACTGTTCACATGCATTTTTTATGAGATTTTAGAAAATAATTTTCTCGGTCGTAAAGGGATATGGAGCCACACAAATAAATGGAATATAGTTTACACTTGGTTGCTGGTTATTTATAGTTAAAATGTCACCGTCGAAATTAAAAGCAACAGAAATAACTTAACCACAAAATTAAAATTTTGAAAAAACCCCAATTGAAATAAACACCAAGACAACATTTATACATTTATTTATTAATCCAAAACATCAATACAAGATATAGACTGATTGTATTAAGTATAATGAGCGGACCACATTATACTTAATACACCCGTGAATGATATGACAACAGATTAGATACGTTATACTTAAATCACCAATATAGTACACTGAACAGGTTCGTAGCTCCGTAGTTCGTGGCTGCTAGACGGCAAGTCCCCGTTACTGCCTCGTGCTTGCCTTTTTATAACGTCGGGTTTGACAGTTGCGGATGTACGTCACGCGAAGTGTTGCCAGTATCGTCGTCGTGGTGGCGCCATCAATGCCAGGATTGCCAGGGCGACAACATCCGGCCGTCCTGCGTCACGAGTTACTCCTGGAACTCGTTAGGACCTGATGCGGAAGCTGTGAACATAAATACACATAGGTATAACGTATGTCAACGATAAGAATAATATAATAGCATTCAGTTCCATTATTCCATAGCATATGAAATGTTTGAATGTATCTTGGTTTAAACTAGGTAATGTCACAATTACCCTAGTCGTGTATCACCAAATACAATATGCAATAGTGTTCATCACAGATTTCTACTGCATATTATCTCACAATTCATAGCTCATGGAATGTTCAAAGCTTTAGCATTAGGTCTTTTATAATAAATTTTGCAAATGTATTATGCAATGTAATTGAATATAATATGTTTTACTGAAACAGTCTTTCACTACGACATAAATTAATCGCATAATTAAGTTTCATATATCATAAATAAATACCTTTCATCGACAACATCCGGTTACTCCTCTATATGAATCCTTGGCTACATATTTTCTACGCAAGCCGTTCCATCATACCTTTTCCGTCATTCCTTAATGCTGTGACATCGATAGGATTTTATAAATTGTCGTCAACAATTACATCACTCGAATCCTGTATCCGAAAAACACCTCATTGGGTACTGCGGCTGTTTTGTTGACAGTGCTATCACCTGCTTTGCTGGATACTAGGTATATGCATATCCCATTAATATACTCTGTCTCGGCCGTTCGAGCGAGGTACGGCTGTCGCGATAATATGACTTCTTATATGCCTAGCGTTGCAATACTCTAAATGACTTTGAAGTAAATGCGCTACCCGCGTCACAATCAGTCGTTCTGGGTTACCAAAAGTCTTATAAATCTTCGTTAGCTCGCAAATTACAAATGTAATTTTAATGTTTTTAACTACAGAGATGAATACAAAATGAAAGAATCCACGAAGTCTAGCAAATAATGTTTTGTTGTGTTGTTTTTACGAAAGAGCCATGGAGGTCATCCATGTGGAGAGTAATTTACTTTACTCGTATTTCTTATTACTTTAGTTTACTTTGTACCTATTTTATACGGTCAATGAAATAAATAAATATATGTTTATTGTTATGTTTTGAGTATTAAAAGCGTCCGATGGAAAAACCTTTATTACCTAACACTTTATATTCATTAAATGTCCGTTTATTAGACTCGGCCTCCCCTGACAACAATACAAATAGAGAGTCTTGTACAGTAACTGACAATAACCAGTCTTAGGTACGGAATAAGTTTCGTTACTATCCATTGATAGCTCACCCTATGGCGTTACGTCGAACCAACCGATTTACTTATACGTGGCACTATTTTTGTTTAATTAACGTATACATGTTTAACTTTATTTAACGCAAACAGTCTGTAGTGATTTTAAATTGAATAACCGTTAAATAATGACAGAATCGTTATTGTCCGGTTACGATTGCTAAATAATTCTAATAATTTAACGGAGTGAAATGTCTTTTCATCTTTTGTCGTTTGTAGGCTATATAATAAAAATGAACTAGCCGTTCCCCATTTTCAGTCAAAATCATCAAAATAGGTACTGAATAGCGTCTGTATAGAAATTAATCTGCAATTTAGGGTCAAAATTTCAAGCACTGCATTGTATTAATCAGTAAACTTTTCTTTTAGATCGGCTTGTTTTACGTCAGTTTTATTGATAATTACACACAAGATGTTTTACTTAGACTAGTCAAATCTTGCGATTTACACTGAGGGTACTTTGAGAAAATATTGTTTACTATTAGCTTCATGCTCGCTAGATAAATCTGCACTCAAATTAATGACTACGTTTTTTTTTTATGCTTAAGACTTGTGCCGGATCAAACGTGTGATGATGCTTTTGTGCTTCTTGAAATTTCGTTCTACATATTAGAAAATTAGACCCATTTAACATGGTCAACAACATATGG
Organism: Leguminivora glycinivorella; assembly: GCF_023078275.1. Taxonomy (NCBI): domain Eukaryota; kingdom Metazoa; phylum Arthropoda; class Insecta; order Lepidoptera; family Tortricidae; genus Leguminivora; species Leguminivora glycinivorella. The sequence goes on from NC_062971.1 coordinate 6,374,897, forward strand.
TTGTACGTTGTTAGCCGCAACTGCTTCGGTAACTACGAAAAGATCGTCATGTCTAAACCCTTAAACTAATAGGTTTTATTTTGAATGGTTGTAATTTATAACGATGTATTAGGTCTGCTACTAACAGTGAAAACGTACCACAATATAATATAAAAAGAAAACCAATTAAAAAAAACGCATCACACTCTGTATCATTTAAATTTACCTTTTATAAAACTTTCATCTTGCGTGAGACTTCAATAGATTATATTTAAACTTCAACTTCTTTCTCAGGTTTAGGCTTTAATTTAGATTTGCACGCAGCTTCTATATGACCAATTTTACTACATAAAGTACAACGGATAGTATCTTTCACCGTACACGTATTTCTTTTATGTCCCATTTCGCCACATCGATAACAACCCTGGTTATTTAACTGATTTCGACTGCTAGAAGGTGTCTCAGTTTTGACAGCAGAGTCCGACCTATCATCATTATTATGGCTTGTTGAACCATTGTTTCCATACGCTGGCTTAGTATACGAATGAGTCTTTTGAATAGGGGGCTTATCAGTCGCAGTGTACGTCCTACCATGCAAAAATGCAGCTAAATCTTCACAGTATCTAAAGTTACCTGCCTCAACTGCCGTACTTATATTGCTATCGCCAATTGAACCAACAATAATTGAATTGATATCCCTTTCACTAAATCTTAGCAGCAATCTATCAATTTTACCCTTTTTTTGAAAGAAAAACTCGTAAAGAGACTGATTAGGCAAGGGCTTTGTGTCGACTAACTGTTTGAGCAAATTGAACATACACCGTTTCGTTTGGAAAGTGTCCGACAACGTTTTACGCCATTGACGCCATTTCCATGACGTCCACCGAGTTTCGTTTTTCTGAAGAGAATCTAACCACGTTTTAGCAGAATTACGTAATTTTTGCAACGCTTGGTATTTAACCATATTATCCGACCAACCGAATGCACTCGCATTAGCAAAAATAAGAAAAGTAGAGGTATTTTTTTTTTCTTAGAACAAATATTTTGTTTTTGTAGTCACACTACTATTTAACTAAAAACTGAAATGTCATACCTATTCATTTCTAAGTATACAAGAAAAAAATACCAAGGCCTCCAAGTGTCCAAAGCTGGATTCGAACCAGCGTTCTCCGTTAGGGGGTCGGACCATCTATTCTACTCCAGTAGGCCTAGCACATGATGGCCGCGGGAGTATGTCGCCGCGAGATAGATGCCACGTCTTCTTCTAACTGTATTAATGACATAAGGACGGGTAGTCTATCTCGCGGCGACATACTCCCGCGGCCATCATGTGCTAGGCCTACAGAGATGGCAGGGCCCCGTGTGGTGACGGGTTAAGAATTTCACCACCCCTTTCTTCCAGTGGGTGTCGTAGAAGTCGACTGTGGGATATGGGTTAAATTGTCGCGTAGGCGAAAGGCTGGCAGTCTGTCACTGCAATGTCACAATTTGGATTTCTTTCAACCCCTTTTTGCCAAGAGTGACACTGATAGTTACTAGTTCGTGTGCTCTGCCTACCCCTTTATGGGATTCAGGATGATAATTATATAAGTATGTCTGTAATGTGTTATATACCCGAAAATTTAGATCCTTGCTAGGCTGCGTGGTTTAGGCATCCGTGGCTAAAACAGAAGACGACGGTTCGAATCCAGGATCGGACTCTAAGATCTTAATAATTAAGAGTCTTAAATTAAAAGGTTTAACTTCAAAGTACATTACTATAAGCTTCGAATCCTATTAAGGCGCCATGCGACAGTTAGAATCTAAAGTTTTCGAACCTCGAGATGATTAAAGTAACTTGTTTTCTCTTTAATTAAAAGTTTACAACTTCCAAGTGGGGTTCAAGTCTGGACACAGCTTACAGATACAACTTTTTGTAATAACTGGTTCGTAATAAAATTGTTATGTAAACGGCATGTAACAGCAAACTGTACATATTTATTAAGTTACCGAAGAACGAGATAGAAAATCAGTCAAATACTTATCTTCATAACCAACCCTAACTGTTGTATTCTATTATACTTATATATTAAGGTTTATTATTACTCGTATTACCAATTTAATATAGAACATAGACATCAACATAATTATAGATCTTGGCAATAGAAAAAAAAAATTGTTTCAATTCAATTCAATTCAAAAATTTTATTTCAGGTAAAACCCATAGTAAAAGAATACAATTAAATACAATAAAAGCAACAGAATTTAAACATTAAAAATCGTCAATAAAAATAAAAATTAAAAATATTAAAAATAAAATAAAAATTAAATTCAAAACATTAAATAAAAATCAAAAAACATAAAAATTAAAATTATTCAATATATTCCGATATTTACATTAAATTATACACCACGCCTCTAGAACCCATATGCAAGGAATTCCAGTGTCTCCAGAATGTACCGGCAGGATATCCAGAGATGAGCTGAAGCAGGCTGTTGGGACTATCACGCACCCGGTGCATGAGAGACGCAAATTAGATAGGTAATTAACAAAAGACTTTTTACCAGTTAAATAAATAAATAAATAAATATTGGGGGACACCTTACACAGATCAACTTAGCCCCAAGCCCCAAACTAAGCAAAGCTTGTACTATGGGTGCTAAGCGACGATATGCATACTTAAATAGATAAATACATACTTGGTAAAAGTGTTTTCGGTTGTAAAAAATTTACTGTTAAAAGAAACTAAGTATACAAGTGCATTGTGCACCCTTGTTTTCACAAAGTGTTTCCCACAAAAAGTTATGTGTAGTTTTTTTTTTAAGTTACGTAGAAAGGTCTGCCAGTTGATGCCACCAGAGAGGCCCAGAGGCTTTTAAATTCGATTCAATTCAAAAAGTTTAATGTCAAAAACAACAAATGTCAAAAAAAATACAGTAAATAAGGAATTAAAATAAGTCAAAATTAATCATAAATAAAATGTCAAAAAAAAAACACATTCATAATTCTAAATTAAATTTACCATAGAATTCACGGGCCGTAAAAAGCGCATTGTCAATTAAAAACTCATAAGAAGCCGCCTCTTTAATGTCACGGCTGAAACAACCTATTATAATAGGCTACTTGAACCTTTTTCAAAGTATTATATTATTAATTACTGTCTAATTAATAGTACCATATTTTATTACGACTTAAAAACCCGCAAAAAAATATTTATAGTTTACTTTTACGTGATCAAGCAAAAACAACATCAGCCATATTAATCTATAGAATATCTATGACATGACGTCAGTATATATAGAAAAAATATTTCACATTGTCACACCCGTCAAGAACTATGAATTTTAATACAATAGAGGTTGCTTCTATGGAGATCAGATTACTACCTCTAATTTCCATAGTTGATCTGAATTATGTGACGTCACTCCATTGGCCAACACCGTTTTCGGAGTCCATAATTAAAAAAAAACATACACACATCTTTAATTAAAAATACGCAGTCATTCCGCACTTTTAATGCCCGCAAGCTATAAATATTGATTTCTTAAGTCAAATACTACAGAAAACAATAACTTGATGTGCTAAATTCGATACGAGTCTAGTAGCCTATTATATTTTGATACCAACATTTAGTTACAATAAAAGCAAAATGATTTTACCTCTATTTTCAACCATGATTTCGTTACCCACTAAGCTCAGCGTAACCAGAAGCTTACGTCTGTAAATTCACATTCACTCGCCGGATGGTATATTATCCAGGCGGTATTGAAATAAAACATAATAGCTTCATCCGCGGCTTTTCGCTGTTTTTTTCCTTATCTGTGGTTACATATTTGTTAAACTTTGTTGTACTCGTATGCCATTATCTTCCGCCTTGTGATGTTATCATGTCGAGATTATTAGGATGTCTTTGTTGGTGTATACCAACTCGTGTATACAGTGAAACCTGGATAAGTGAGACTTCAAGGGACGACAAAATTTATCTCACTTAAAGAGGTATTCCACCTATTCAGGATCTCAGTTAGACAGGCATAATAAAATGTTTGTCTCATTTACAGAGGGTATCACTAATAGAGGCCAGAATAGAGGGTATGCCAGTTATAGAGGTGATAAATAAGGTGTTTTGCAGATAGTTATTATTAGTTGCATACTACTTAAAAGAAAAGGTAAATAAGCCTTGTATTTAAATAAAATATAAGACTCTAACGTCATTGTGTCTTAAAACTTTTATAGGTATATTATGAAAGTATTTTTTTTTAATGTAAATTATCGAGATTTTAGTATTAATTACTGTAAATAACCAAGAAAACCCTTAAACTCATCTGAACACAAAAAAGATCAATCGCGTAATTTAAAGATAGGCTAAGAATTATTAAAAATATGGAAGTAGATTTTCAATGAAGTCCAAGTTACAGAGGTCATAGATTGACTGTGTCGCAGATACAGAGGTAAATTTTTATAAAATTCTTAACAAACAATTAAGTTCATATACATTTAAAATATAGTCTCAGTAACAGAGGTAAAATACACACTCTGTCTCACTAATAGAGGGAAATGTGACTATAAAATCGTAAAGGCTAATCTCACTTATAGAGGTCTGTTTTGCGTCACTAATAGAGGTAAATCGGTGCGAAAGTATCGGGACCACACCTTGGGTCCCAACTAAAGAGGTTTCTCACTTATCCAGGTTCCACTTAACCAGGTTTCACTGTATATGCATATACATAAACACAGATACGAGTTGCTACTGGTTGTTAGGTGCTTATTATATTGTAATCTCTTTTATAGAATGCTTTCTCAAGTACCTTTTACCTAAAATACCTTTATTAAAACATACTTACCGTTTTTAAAACCCTATAAGTTCATAAAAAGGTAACGTTTAAAGTGAGTTTTATCTACGTTGTAAATGATTTTCTGAACAGACATTAGGTTTGAAGCAAAACTGAAAACACACTGTTGACTATCTTTTATTATGACTGTGTCTCTAAAAATCACTGACCATTTTTAAAGTCGATTGAAGTACCTTAGGTAAGTCTGCGCGGAAAAACCATCCATGACTCTTCTCTTTCCGAACACATTTTGCGTACAACGAAACATGTATACCTACCTAATGATAGGTAGTGAATATCGCTTTAAGTGACAAACCTAACCAAAATTGAAAGCCCTATATATGTACCCATACGCCATCTTCTTCTTCAATCTATCGTTTTCCCGGCCTAGCGCCAGGGTCCACTTTTCTACTCAGTCTTCTCCACTTCGCCCCAGTATACGACATATCTAAACAAAAACATTCTTCAACAGGTGGAGACCATAGGTGACGCTTACATGGTGGTGTCCGGTCTGCCCGAGCGCAACGGGACGCGGCATGCCTGCGAGGTGGCCCGTATGGCTCTGGCCTTGCTCAATGCCGTGCGTCGGTTCCGCATCAGACACAGACCGCATGACCAGTTGAAGCTGAGGATAGGACTGCATTCTGGTAAGTATTCGATGAAAACAACTTTACAATAATCCTCTTTTGTTTCTGCCTCGTCATGAAGATTAAGTAGCATGCGAAATTGCTCGCATGGCTCTGGCCTTGGCGCTGTGCGCCGGTTCCGCATCAGTCTCAGACCGCATGACCAGTTTTAGCTGAAGATAGGATTGCGTTCTGGTAAGTGAATAGAATTCAACAACAACGTGACAGCTGATATTCAGGTTTAATCTCATCATGGAGAATTGGCTTTAGTGGATTGCCTAAGGAGAGTAAGGAGTTACCATGCGAGATGACTTTCTTGACTCTGACCTCTTAGGTCAATGCCATTTGCCAGTTCCAATCAGACCCAGATCCCACAAGTTGAAGCTTAGGATAGGATTGTAATCCAAGTATTTTATGGAGCAACTGAAAATAGTTATTTGTTATACAAGGGAGCAAAGTTGTATTTTAACAGAGTGTGGAATTGCAACACGAACTAGCGAATGGATTCTAGGGTTGAACTACGAGCTAGCGAACGGATTCTATGGTTCGAAAATATAATCCTGAGCGAAGCGAGTAGTTCAAAAATAGAATCCTGAGCGCAGAGAGTGTTGCAATACACACGAGGTAAAATAACTTTGCATCCCGTGTGTAACACATAACTTTTCACCTCACTAAAGCGAGGAAACACGCAATAAAAACAACTGGAAATAAGTCAATTTGCGTTTATTACAATTTCCACGAAGCACCGACCGACACTACAAAAGTTTCAAATTAAGAATCAAGAAGAAAAATCTATTTGGGTGCGTTCCGTTTCACGCGTTTTGAGATTGCAATAATTATGTTACTTAAGGTGCGTTCTGAATAAGTACAATGGAAGAGTCAAAAATACAATTTCTTGTACGATTTCAAGTGTTTTATGGTAAAATCATGTTATAAAATTGTTTGAATTTTATGTTTTTAGCCAGATACAATTCGATATGAAATTATTTTTACGTTCGCATCACATGATTTGTTAAGACAATTTAAGCACAGGGAGAAAATTGTCCTGTCTGGGACATGCCTTTACAAGAAATTACATTTAAAAAAGTAACTAATGACACGTTCGGATTTCAAATATTCTTTGCACTCTTGTGGATAAAATGCGATTTTGCTATCTGTTTTTAAAGAATAAAAAAGTCCTTTCCGAGCTAGTGAGGTGAAAAACCTATTTACTTTTTATATCTTCTTGGAAACTTTGCTTCAGTGTCGTTCACTATTTTACCATACCTTCATTGGATATAGAACTATGACCGATTGAAACAAAAGAAAGGATTAACATTACACACTCAACCTGTATGAAACTAACAAAAATTTCAATGAAAGTCGATGGCAAAATACATTACTGCTCAATATGTTTTTTATCCTAAGCTTTCCTCCAAAAATGGCGCGTCACTCTTATAAGTAATGAAGGGTGTGGGCAATCTCAAAAATGTCGTATCAAATGTCTAGAAAACGGATCAATCATCTTTGATATAGCAATATGACCGTCACGAAGTAATAAACCATGTCAGCAAATAACTAGACGAATCCGAGAAATATGTCTCATACAAAAGGGAACCTGGCTCCGTGTTTGCGTTGCTTACATAACGAGGGATTTAAGGTCTTTCACAGGCTAGCGTAATGTGACTCCAACTGGTAAGCAGAATGAGCTTGGAGAAAATAAAATTCAGTAAATCCTATGGTACTCTGTCTGATACATTTAAAGAAATGCCTATAAATATGTTTAAAAAGAAATTATTTGATTATTTAATAAAACAATGTTATTATTCCGTTAATGAATTCATCAACAAATGTAATTTATGATCATTGAAATAATTAATATTACTACTAGTAAATTTTTAAAATGATAATGATATTTAATAAAATATAATTTAAAAATAAATTTGTATATATATAATTGCATGTAATGCATGAATTTAGTTTGTATCTTGTACATAGTACCTAAATAAGTTAGTTATAAGAACAATATTTGTACGCCCGTCGTGGCAAAACAAGAATCGTTCATGAAAAACCACTAATATGTAAGACCTGTATATACGCTTGTTTGATACAAATAAATATTTCATTCATTCATTCATTCATTCATTCATTCATTCATTGGTCCTGTCGAGAACAAAACATTTTTCTACTTTTAATTTATTTCTAAGCATTCTCGTTTCTGCTTGATTTATTTAATATTTATCATAGCGGTAGACGTATCACAAGTATAACATTATAGTAGATGTCGCTGGGGAGGAGAGTTTAAATCCCCATCTTAAACAGTGAATTTTATGTTTTTATATTATTTATAAGCCTTAATAGCATCGCTGGCATAGACGTTTCAAGCATCACCATTAATCACTATAACCATCGATAAGTGTCCATATTATATGATTTAAGTACCACGGAAGCTGCCTTATGGAAGTTGACGCGTACGTCACTTAGCACCACATTAGGCACTGGTCCCACCGCGAGCTAGTAAACTAGACACGATAAGCACTCCCGCGATGTTTATAGTCACTCGCCCAGCGTTGAGCTATTAATATCGCCGTGTCTCTTTTATTTGCACGGGAGTGCTTATTTTTTGTTCGTTTTTATAGCCGATAGCTCATAGCTTACTAGCTCGCGGTGGGACCAGTGCCTTAATATTGGTTAATGCGTAAGACTCCTACGAAGATTTTATCTACTTATCTGGTATACCTAAGAAATCTACCGGCCTAGCCGAAATGGCAATCGTTGACGCTACGCTGACCGAAATGCAGTCTGGCTCTGTCGCGTCAATACGGAAGAGCGTTACGCCGTGGCTTGCGTGGGCGATGGTCGCGCGATGGTCGCGCGACGGCGATGCGACGCATACGAAATCAAACCTTATCGATATGGAAGTATGACGGCCCAGCCACGACATTGGTCTAAGCGCGACAGCGGTGAGCGGCAGCCATACGTGCGAATGAAAAGTCCCATCGCTGTGTCTCGCTCCAATGCTCACCGCTGTGCTGTCGCGCTTAGACCACTGTCGTGGCCGGGCCGTAAGACGCGTGGTCGCGCGACCGTCGCCCACGCAAGACACGGCGTTAGACGATAACGATGTTTCTGCATTGGCTACGTACTCTGATGCCGTAGCGGAATGAAATTTCTGGGTCACGAAACGAAAACGAAACGCCGCGAAATAGTCTGGCTCTGTCGCGCCAATACGCAAGAGCGAAAGAGATAGATATCTACGAGCGTTTCGTTTCGTGAGCGTTTCGTGAGCGTTTGTGCCATTCGGCTGCGCACCCTGATCTGGGTCATCGCCTGACTCTCCAGGCTGTTGGAACACTAACCCTGTATTCGAGCTCTCATCCCTTATTTACATTCGCGGAGTATATTTCAGCCCGCCTCATTACCCAGCAAAGTGGGTGGTATGAATAAACATACATATTTTTGTCAAATGAAATGAGCCCTGAAATAAATTCTGCCAGCTTACCTTGTGATTCGAGTGGCAAATTGCTTTCAGTTTGTAATTTTCTTTCAATTTTTATTTTTAGAATGTGTATCTAATAAAAACTCGCCTCATTCGGTGACACGCCTAACGGTATACAAGCTTTGAAGCACTAAAGACGATTTTTGGTTGTTTCACCGAATTAGGCGTGTCACCAAATGAGGCACTCAACATATTTTTTGTTCGGTAAATAACTCCCTAAAGAATTTTGACGACCAATATTTCTGAGTTTATTTTCTTAAGTGCAATTCAAACATATCTTGAAATTGATCGTGCTTTTACATTTATTTTTTAAATGTATCAATAAAAATACATCTGATATACATTTCAAAGGCTCTCTGATTTATTTGTTGCAAATGTAACCTATTACGCATTCTACTCAAACCTTTTTTTTTTATTACGCATTCTACTCAAACCTATTAACACAAAATGTGAATATTGAATGTATTATTCGAAATAACGTATAAAAAAAAAGTATCAAATTTAGTCTGCAATGTAACGAGGCTGATTTAAAAGATATAAAAACCCTTTTCATGTTTTTACAAATATGTTTTATGTAAGGTACATCGTACGATCCATTTTTTCCATTATCACACTATTGAGTTCCACATGTATGTGTATTATTGACGTGTAAATTGGTTTTACAAATAAAATATTATGATTATTATGATTATGATTATGATTATCCACTGAACACGTGTGCCATATAATTATAACCAGTGGACACTTATTAATGCAAACATTGTAAAACATGGAAAAAATGGATCAGTTGCATTTGCCCCAGTCGAAATTGTCCCGCTGTACCTTATATGTTTTTTTTTCATAACACAGCTTTATACTGACTACAGCACGGGAAGCATGGTCGCGCGATAGACGATAAAATATCAGGCCGTCCCTATCGCACTTACAAACAGAAGCATGGTCGCGCGATAGACGATAAAATATCAGGCCGTCCCTATCGCACTTACAAACAGTGCGATAGGGACGGCCTGATATTTTATCGTCTATCGCGCGACCATGCTTCCCGTGCAGGATATAATAGTTTATCGGTTATAACTTTATACTGTATACGTACGACAAAATAGACAAATCATTCGATAATGTATGTAAGTATATGTAGAACGTTGGTACTATTATATACATAAATGTACCTGCAAGTGTGGCGGGATCGACGGGGCGTCAGCAGTGAGCGAAACACAGATGTGAAGAGCAGGTATTTATTTTATAAACTTGGCGAAATACAGAGGGTTCCAATAAAGGCAGAAAGGCTTTACTGTTGTGCAAGGGTAGGACCCACAAATGCAGGAGCAAACACCTTGACAAGAACTCAATACCAAATTCTCAGTTAGCAAATTCAGTCTCCGAGCATCTCTATGAAGAAAGTAAACGGAGTAGCTGAACCCGTCTAAAAGAGCCGTGTCGCCTTTTTTAATTTCGATCCATTAACAAAATATTAACTCGATACTTAACTAATCTAGGTTGAACTAACGTTCGCGCGTTCTATTTAGTCGTCAGCGACATCTATTGAGCGATCTGCGCACTAATGTTCACTTCACGCCTAGAGACCACGATACACTACCGTTCGCGCGATCTGTTTAGCCGTCAGCGCCATCTAGCGGGGTTTTGGGTCAATATTCTACGGTCGATGACGTGTTATGCTACGAGTATATACCTACATAATTATGTATTTGTAAGTATAAAAACCTGAAGCGTCGGCACCCAACGTTCTAAGAACTTTGGTGATGGAATTTCAATAAAATAGGTAATGTACGAATTTATCAAAATCGAATATTAGCATCACGATTTGTAATAAAATATTTTGATCGAATCATATTCACGGTGAATAGAAAACCGTCACGCAGGTAATAGGTATGTACAGAACGTTAATACCGTTAATAATGAATAAGTGAATGATTTGAATGATTAATTCACAAGAACATATCCATACTAATGTTATAAATGGGAAAGTGTGTGTGTCTGTTTGTTTGTCCGTCTTTCATGGCAAAATGGAGCGACGAATTGACGTGATTTTTTAGGTGGAGATAGTTGAAGGGATGGAGAGTGATATAGGCTACTTTTTGTCCCTTTCTAACGCGAGCGAAGCCGCGGGCAAAAGCTAGTATTATATATTTTACATACATGTTTAAATATAAAAAAGACAGTTCAAACTTTGCAAAGTAACTTTTGAGGTTATAATGAACAACTTTTATTATGGGACCAATGCTGAAATCGCGAAAAAAAATTTGGCCGTTCCATAGAAATGAGCGGCATCATTTATTTATTTATTTTTATTTCAAATTCGTTACACAGTATGACAGTAAAAACCAAAGCACTGAGTAACTAAAATACATAAAATCATAACAAATAAACACATCAAAGTGAGAAAAAATCAACACCTCACAAATTATCTAGATTTAGGTGACAACGTAACGTCGAGGCTTCGTTGCGTCGTCTGAATGACAGTCGGAATGGACTGACAATTTTTTTTTTGCGACATCAGTTTTGGTCCCATAATAGAAGTTGTTTATTATGATGGTCCTTTTGGTGTAGGTATAAGACACACAGATACATGGGAATTCACAGCTCCATTCACATCAAGATTTGGCACGGATGGAACAAATGAGTGAATTAAAATAATGATGTGTGACAGATTAACCAATAAAATGGTGGCTCTTGAGAGTTATCTCTGTATACATACCGGTACAGGTGTCACTAAATCAATCAAAGTGTTGTTCATTCCATATAATACATATGCCTAGCCTTATTAGAAATAACATTCACTAGAGAAATTTCGTCGGGTACTGTCGGGTATTCTGCCTAATGTTATATTGATGCATGTGGGTAAGCTGAGAATAAATGAAGTCAGTCTTGATCTGGAACTTGTGTTTGATTGCCGCTCCCCGAGTACTTTAACATGGCGCAGCCGGTAGGATACGAACCTACGCTCCCATAGGGAATCTGATTTCGAATCAGAGGATTTTTTTTATTATTATTGAACAAATGAGTAGGTCTGTAGTCCAAACTAGTTTGTTACTAAATCAACAACTGTATATTGTTACTAAATTAATTTTATTATGTGTTATTGTAATCCATAAATTGAAGGATTATGTCATGGTAATGTCATTATAATTTTATAACTGTTGAGTATCGGAATTAAGTAGGTACTTTGCCGCAAACCAACATTTTATCCAGAATAAAACATGGTTTGTTTTCCTTTTCTATTTCATGAATTGTGAGTAGGTACATAAGTTAAGATAATGCATGCATGTTGATGTTAATAGGTGTTTAAGTAAAACGCCACCTAAATGACCCGACATTCAGCACATGTTTTAAATTTAATTTACATTTTTTTTATTGTAAAGAGTTCTTTTTACTTTAATATGTAAACACTTTAAATATACATGTAGTATAAATACACAATACAAATGTAGTATCATGTACGTAAATTAAAGGTACCTTTGTATGTAATACACTCAAATGTAATACTTTTTTTTTTGTTATTTTTTTGATAAAAGGAGATTGTCGGGTATTCTGCCTAATGTTATATTGATGCATGTGGGTAAGCTGAGAATAAATGAAGTCAGTCTTGATCTGGAACTTGTGTTTGATTGCCGCTCCCCGAGTACTTTAACAGGTACCACGGCGGGTGGGTGGTCTAGTGGTAATGACGTTAGCCGCGTAAGCTGAAGACCCGGGTTCTATTCCCGGCTCGGCCACCAGTGGGCCTTGTCGTTTTTTCTTTCGTGTATGATATTTATTTATTTATTTAATCTTTATTGCACAACAAAAAAAATACAAATGGCGGACATAATGCCTCAAGGCATTCTCTACCAGTCAACCAATGATATATATTGCAGTGCATTCCATTGTTGCCAGCTTTCATTAATTGGCCTCTACTATATTCTCCCCTTTGGCATGTCTTTGGAGATCTGTCGTTTACTGACGATTGAGAGCACTAGCAGTTAGATGATATGATTGACGTAACAGTATTTTGCCGTGACATAGATCATACACGTTTTTATTTTATTTTATTGTGTTAATTACATTTTATATAAATTAATTAGTTGTTTAAAATAAAGCAATGAATTAAAGATCAAAACAGCAACAAACTATTATGTTCCTCGGTCTACGCTTTGAATAAAAATGACGTATTTCATCTGAAATAAGTTACTCAACCAAGCAATTATTTAATGGAACCAACTTATATTTCATTCAAATAGGTATAAATAAACATTGCCACTTTTAATGTTCATTTTGCCTTAGAGAACAATTTGTTACAAAAGTATTTCATCTCATTTTATTTACGAAATTCAAATAGAATTTCTGTAAGGAAAGACTTCAATTTCGTTTGTTGCCGGAGGAATGTAAAGTTTTCCAACCTATTACTTGAAAATGCTGGTGAAATTAGCATTTAAAACGCCGAATTGGTGTTTAACAATATCTTTCTAAAGCTGTTTGATCTTTTACTGTTTAGATCTATTAGCTATACGAGAGATTTTTTTTAGTAACAGGGGGCCGATTTTTGAGTCTCACGGCGTTCGAATTCAGAAAATTGTCATTGAAAATAGGAGGCAATTCACCGTTTTCAACCGGTATTTTAGTGACAGTGAGACTCAAAAATCGGCCCCCAGGTTACAAAATGGTCGAAAAAAGCTATATATAAGCACACAGAGCACACGCGAAGCTGATCAAGATAGAATACTCTGAATCAACTATGCATATACGAAAAAACATTACATGATGCCATCCCTATTTTGTTTTTTTTTCATCTCTAGTATACAGGACTACTACCAGACTAGGTACCTAAAGTTATGAGGTGGGGTGGAAACCACTTGCAATATAAAAAATAAACGGAAAAATCTGTAATGTTTTATATTATTATTGCGGTACTGTGATCTGTGATCAATTGATCATAGGTAAGTATGTTATTTTATTTCAGAAATAAAACTCGTAGGTACATATTTTTTAGCATATGATAATACTTATTTGTATTTTTTGTGAGATAGACAAACATTTGCCATATAAACGAATCAATCCCACTGATATGTCTCGACTCATCAGTTTTTTATTTGATAACGTAGAAAACAAAGAGGGTCGAGTCCATAAGGCTCCCACGCTCTAATCAAATCTTACGAGGTACGTGCAGACCCGGATTATGACCTCTATACATGACTGTCACATTAGGGTGTACCCGGGTAAGGTCGGATAGTGTAGTATTTTATAGTCACAATTGTTGAAACAATAATAGTTTTGTTATATTTCTAGCAATACAATGTGTGACGACATTTTACTATGCCTCTAGCGTCACATTTTAGTAATCGTTCAGTCGTAGGTATATTCTACTTATATCGGTTTACAACAAAAGTGGAAGGGGAAGTGAGTAAAGAAACGAATGTTATCAACATGTAAGCAGCTTAGGGTTTAGAGTTAAAATTAGTTTTTAGTCGATATTAGTGCAATATATTTAGGTTTTCGGTTTTGTGTCTGCCAAAAAATGTATTTTAACTTTGATCACTCAGGTTAAGTTAATTTCGTTGTTTTTCATATGAATTCAACACCAGTAGATAAAAGTAAGTTCTTCCAACTAACCGAAAAATAGCCCCATCTTACTCTACTGTACCTTACATTATGACTGTACTTACTGACTTAATTTAGATAGAAGAAACATTCATGTATAGATTTATAACCTGATATACTTACTGACATTGTTGCGGATTCTGGCAGTTCACGCAAATTTAGTTGCACTAATGTAATAACTGGAAGAGCATTGTGTCCTACTGTGTTCCATTTCCTCTTTATGTAGTTTTGAAAATGCTGCGAGGTTCTTGTCCTTTCTGGGCCGTAATAAAATGCTACATTTAAAACTAAATAAGCAATTTACCGCCCTGGACATCATTCAAACTGGCGATCCTGTTTTGGTAGACCAGTCAAATCCTTTTTCACTATCTTAGTACGGAAGCGTAGTATTTATGTCAATCATTTGTAATTATTACAGTCATTAGTTGTTTTGTTATGTTAGTTTCTCCACACATCTAATTTGCTAAACACTGTTATAAACGATTTTTACACATACTTTAAATTGCAAATGGGACATAATCGCATCTAATCCATGTTTTTACCACTAACCTCCGGCGTTTAAAGGTCGGCATTGTCCCCGTGGTCTCGGTGTAGTATGCTATTTTGCAATTTCCCAAATCTCATCCATCTTTTGTCATCTATGGCAGCCTCATCTATCTTTTCTCATTTTATATTTCCTCGGGTTAAGTTATCAAACTAAATTTGCTTAATCATAACAGCTACCAAATTAAGCTGCATAACCGTCATCACTTTCGGGAACCAAATTAATCTGCCACCTGTAGGCTCGTCACCTGTCAAGTGATGATTGAACGGTTTTTGTGCACTCTTGACAGCTTGAGTGGATTATTTTAATAATGTATCTCTTTCCAGTAGGGCCCGTGATGGGCGCAACAGTGGCCCGCGGGACAGACAATCCATCTCGCTCTAATTAATATAGTCAGAAAAGGAAGGTAGTCCATCTCGCGGGCAAGATGCTGTTGCGCCCATCTTGTACCTACTGCGATGTTCAGATTATTTTAAAGGGAAATTGTGCTATCAATACAGTAGGTTTATCGTTGTTACTATTGAAGATTTGGTTATTTTATTCTTTAAATATTCTAATACCTGTGTATGATTGTGCCTAAATGCCTAAACTATTTGTTTCTTATAAAATATAATGGTACTTACCTACTTTACACCAGATTACTTATAAAACATGTTTTCTTTTTAATTTTCTATACTGAGACAAAAAAAACTTAGTGCTAACTGATAAAGTAACAGTATTGGAAAGAATAAGGGTGTTTAACCACTTAACCCAGCATTACTTACAACTCGCCGCCCACACCCTCTTATTTTCTCTGTTTTATTTTCTGGATTTTATAAAAACTTCCACTTCTCATTTATTTTATTTTATCGTAATTATAAGAATCCTCATCCTAACAGAATCTGTCAAGAAAAGTCACTGTAAACTAATAGATACAATCTATCCACCAGGTCCCTGCGTCGCTGGCGTGGTAGGCCTCAAGATGCCTCGCTACTGCCTCTTCGGAGACACAGTGAACACGGCCTCCCGAATGGAGTCCAACGGTGAAGCCCTACGGATCCACGTCTCACCGACCACGAAGGCTCTGCTAGATACCTTCGGGACTTTCCAGCTGGAGCTGAGAGGAGAAGTTGCTATGAAGGTGAGGAAGCTAAATTGTTAACTCTTTCTATTGTAGGCCACATCTTTACTGCGGCTAGTCTTTGGTCATGAGTAAGCACATTAAATGATTAAAAAAAATAATCAGCGTGCAGAGACGGCGATTCGCCATCGAAAGACGGGCGACAAAAAGCGACATCTAAAATGGCACAGGAGCAACAATGGTATGAGAATTCGAGAGTATCGAGAGGTTTCGCCGTTTTTTACTCAGTGGTTAGTCACTGTGCCAGCTCGCGTTTTAGACATCTGTTCACTTTTATCCCTAGAGCATACATCTGGATGTTTTAACTTAACCATTGCTGGAGGACAGCTCTGACCAGGGCACACTGCCAGGGTGGACGCGAGTTACCGTCTCTTTTTTTATTATCTCGATTTTTGTTATTAGACTAGCCGAGTCGAAGACGTGGCCTACGATGGATGGCTACTTAATGCATGATGATGGGAGGATCAGAAACGCTTGGTCTCGTTTCCCTTCTTGGAGCATACATCCCTGGACATTGATATTACGTAACTATACGGTATTAGACCGGTTAGTAAAACTAGGACTAGTAGAAACAGTCACCGGACACATCCGTTGAATCTCAAAATATTATACCTAAGTATTAGCTTCTATTTCATTATGCAATGATACTCCCTGGTTTTCAGGTTCCTCGTTGCCCAGAAAGTCCTTTTCAACTCTGTAAAATACTGAAATTAAATATTTTAATGGAACATTCCTTCTGCAATTAACAAGTAATGAAGGAAATCTTGGCAATTCAGTCATGGGAATAAACGATTTTAATTAAAAAGCCAGCAATTCGCATTTCTCCTTGACATCATGACGGCACAAATAATAAATAATTACGTTATTATGGAAACAAATCAAAATATTATTTTAACAAATATTTTGATTTGTGTTTTTTATTTTAATAAATTAAAAATCGATATAAGATTAATTTCAGTGAGGACACCACCAGTGCCGAAGGCTGAAAAACGCCGGGCGTCTTTAGCATTTCGCCATCCCCTATGAAATCAAATGACTTTGTAAGACTAGGCGTCTTTGACCAACTAATAAATATTTTTTTTTAATTATATGACATCTTATTTCGATTTTAAATAAATAATTGTTTAGACAATTTGTGTCTGAAATTTAATTTATTTTATTATCGTGCTCCCATATTATAAATGTTATTATGTTATACATGTTATATAATACGATGTGACATACAACGCGATGGCGCGATGGGCGCTGTTCCTGTTTTAGGATAACAGCCAGTGTGGGAGCACCATTACGCCAACATAGGTTTTTGCTAGAACTTGAACAGTGTATAATTAATAATTATTAAGAGCTTATAATTAATTCTTTACGATTATGGAAACAGTACAAATATTA
Source organism: Leguminivora glycinivorella (assembly GCF_023078275.1). Taxonomy (NCBI): domain Eukaryota; kingdom Metazoa; phylum Arthropoda; class Insecta; order Lepidoptera; family Tortricidae; genus Leguminivora; species Leguminivora glycinivorella. The sequence goes on from NC_062971.1 coordinate 6,392,437, forward strand.
TGTCCGTTTGAAATTACACTCCTCATTATTGCCACACCTCGGACACTAGCGATCAAATATGACAGAGGCGCGTGCCTAGCACACAGTCTAAGCTCGTGTTGGTGAACTAGTACTATGCCTGTATGAGTGAGATATGACAGGTCGACTGTCCGCGTTTTTGACCCTACTGTGCTTTTACTTAGGCAGTATCAATTCGTGCTTTTAATATAGTTGGTTAATAAAACAGCTCCTAGTATTACTCGTTGGACTGAAAAAGACACCTGCATAAAATACCCTTAAAGAAATTGTGTACGTCGGAGATTTTTTCTTCATTTTACCGTTCACTAAAGAAAATCTGACTCGGCTTGACTCGACTGAGACTTTTGAAAACGAGGGCATCATTAAATTCCATACGGAATGTGCGTATTTGTTCTGAGCCCAAACGAACCGTACTGATTTACATAATTAGGTATCAGTAATGATCTTGGGGCTTGTTTTCACGATGTTGGCTTATTGAATAGGATCAAAGTGATGTTTGAAGCTAAATTTCGTACAATCCTTTTCGATTCTGAAATTTTGATTAAAGTGGAAATAATTCGATATCAAAATAAAAATAATTATTGTTCAGATAAACTGAGACAAACTGGATCCCATTACTCTCATTTCGTGTTTTTATAGTAAGTATATTATTATTGTTACAGGGAAAAGGAACTCTAGTCACATATTGGTTGTTGGGAGAAAAAGTCGACCCAAATGCGCCCCCCAGAGAAAAATCATCGCTGCCAAAGCTACAAACTCAATCCACCGAGAGCGGAGGGTCAATTTCACATCTAACTCCATTCCGACAAAGACTCGATCACGGATCCAGGTCATCCAGCAGGCGAGGCTCTGGCATATTCCAGCAGAGAAACAACGACTTAATTAAGCTGGAAAAAGAAGCACAGCCGCTTTTACAAAATCTCAAAATTCAAAGACAGCAGTCAGATCCTACCGAACCAGTCGCTAATGGCGTCACATCCGCTGAAGAAACAGATAAACTCAGCGTTTCCAATTCAATATCACTCAATGTCAACTCCTTAAATCACAATTCTGTCAGTCAAAGCGGCCAACCTAAAGTTAAACTGAAGGACTGCCAAATGAACTCCATAGGAAACCATAATTCGAATAAAGTAGGTAATAATAACTGGATCCCCAAGTTACCGCAAGCGAGTTCGTTCGACAATGGCTCCAAGAAAAACAACCATTGCTTAAAAGACTATAGCAGTGTTCCTTTACTGTCTAAGGCAGATGCGGCAAATGATTCTATCGTTTAAATTGTATCGTGAATAAATGTACTTAATATTGTGGCAATTTCTAAGAGAGATTTTGAAAATGTAAGTGTGACTATTCAATGTTTTAAATGTCGGTAGTCATAGTATCTCTAATATTGAAATGTGCTCAGTTATCGTCGTCTCTTACATTCCTAAGCTTTGTGAACTATCCTGCCCGTGGGTGTGATACTTTTTTCATGAGAATGAACATCGAAATGTCATTCATTTTCATTGGCTGATGTGTAGTCAAGCTATCGTAGCAGTACTTAAAATGTATTTATTTTCAAAGTGTTGACACTAGGCTGTAAATATACTTAAGAATTATTTATTGTAAATATTATAGTATTAAATGTAACGTCGTTGTGATCTTAGCAAAAGGTATTCTGAAAACAAGTAAATATTAATAGTAAATGTAGACAAAGTAAAAATTAAACCCTCAATGTTTTAAAAACGTTATAGCAAATATAATGAGTGAGAACCAGTTTGCATAGTTTTTTTTATAAATTAGTACCAACATCTCTTCTTTGGTCGTCTTCTGCCCCGGCTAATTTACGGTAACCACTCAGTCGTCATTTTGGTCCACCGCCGTTCCGGGTGCATCCGGCAAACAAGCCCTGCCCAATCCCACTTAAGCTTGGCTGTCTTAGCACCCACATCTATTATACCAGTTTTGGAGCGCAGTTTGGTGTTTCTAATTTTCCGTTGGCGGGCCGACCTCGACGTATTCTGCAGCGAATGGCAAGAGCGGGCATCAAACCGTGAGGACTGGAGAAAGGAAGGGGAGACCTTTGCCCAACTGTGGGACACCATTTAGGCTAAAAAAACGGCCAAGAGCGTGTCGGGCCACGCTCAGTGTAGGGTTCCGTAGTTTTCCGCATTTTTCTCAAATACTACTGAACCTATCAAGTTCAAAACAATTTTCCTAGATAGTCTTTATAACGTTCTACTTTTTTTTTTCCTTTAGATTTTTTCAAGAAACGATTTTAGTAAACATATTTTTTAAAACATACGGTTCAAAAGTTAGAGGGGGGGGGGGGGGGGGGTACACAAAACATTTTTTTTAGACTTATTTAGGAGCGATTATTTCCGAAAATATTAATATTATCAAAAACTGACGAAGGCGGGTGGATTTTAGTAAACCCTTATTCATTTTTAAATACCTATCCAACAATATATCACACGTTGGGGTTGGAATGAAAAAAACTCACAGTGTCACTACGTTTGTTCAATTCTGACTTCACCGGTCCCCACTGGATTCCATCATGATGTAGGGGAAATATCGGGAGCTCGACAATAATCAAAAAGGTAAAATATCAATATTTTTTTCAAAAACTCCACTTTTTTTTCACTTTTTATTTTACCACTTTATCGGCGTGATTGATATACATATTGGGACCAAATTTCAGCTTTCTAGAGCTAACGGTCACTGAGATTATCCGCGGACTGACGGACGGACGGATGGACAGACAGACATGGCGAAACTATAAGGGTTCCTAGTTGACTACGGAACCCTAAAAACGTACTAACATACCTCTTTAATTATTCCTTTTCAATACTTATTAATAAACGTACATGATCATAAATGTATGTTATTTTCCCAAAAGCCTTCTGGAAATTTACATGCTTTGAATTGAGAATTAAATAGGTAACAGACACTTCAATAACAACTAAATTACTTCAGATTGAAAGGCTTTAAATTACAGCAGCCCTTCAATTTAACTATTGAATTTCGCAGGCTTTTCATAAAGTTACAAATTATTATTTCGAAGCAACCCGTAGAACAAAATACTTTTGATGAGATACTATATGACTCATTAAATTAACGTAGGGGTGATATACAAAACAATTAAAGGTTGTAATTTGAGTGTTCTGTTGTTATTATTTTGTTTATTACTTGTTATTATATTATTCTTATTCGCCATGAAATACGTAGGACCAGGGGCGGCTCAATCCGCGATTCTATCACCGCGCTACAAGTACATCCTGGCGGCCGCGAGTTCGCGGCCTACTCAGGGGTGGCGCGCGTTCTCACGGAATGAACGGTTGCACTTTCTATTGTTTTTACGTGGCGAGGTTTTTGTATGCGATGTCCGCGTGTGGAATGCTAATAATATTTAGTTAAATAGACATATTGAATAAAATAAATACCATAGGACATTCTTACACAGATTGATATTACTATTGTTAAGTCCCACGGAAAAGTTAAATAAGGCTTGTGATGTTGGAACTTGAACAAAAATATATAAATACAGTATATATACCTAGAAAGTACCCAAGACTTGAATATAATAGTATAACATTTTATGTGAGTATTAATTTGTTTGAATCCATTGGTAACCATATCACCGGACGCCGCGCACGTGCGGCTCGTTTCTTTGTAAGAATTTTGTAGGTATTTAAAAAGGCGGCATTTCGTGAATATCAAAGCAGTGGGCCTTCTGTACTTGTACTGTACTATTATATATTCCGTGGTAGGACGGTTGGTCGTAGTTATGAAGATTATAAATTTAATACAGAGTTACATTGCAATTGGGTGATTTTACTAATACGTAACGTATGGCATCAAATTATATTTATAGAAAATGAAATTGCGGTTGCTAGTGAAGAGCGTCCTTTGGGGCAGATAACTAGTAAAGTTCTAGTTCCAAACAACATTAAAAAATGGAATAACTTACAAAGCTGAACTGATTCATCAGAATTAAAACAAATTCCTAACTTTCGAACAAATTACCAATTACTCAAAGCCAAAAGTTAAATGTTAAAAACGGTAGTCTCTTTTCAACTTGTCATATTAAACCACTTGTAATTTGTAAGTTGAAGCTTTGATAAATGAGCCGCAGGTCGAACTTCTTATAATATTTACTAAGCAATTACTTGAAATACAAAGATAAGAAAAGCAATTATGAAAATTGTAATAAGAAAACTAAATCATATTATATTAAATATTTCTTACCGCCAAGTAACATAATTAAATACAAAACTGTCATTACTATGTTTTGTACTAAGTGGGTATTTTTCGATCAATTCTCATAAATATATTTGCGGTTTAATTACAGCTACCCTTATTTTAATATAGAATATATGAAAAGGGTCCCGGTAATTACACGTGACTGCAGACATATTCTCAGAGAATGGCCCTTTTCATGACGAGTATTTCGTCGATAATGTTATTAGCATCGACAACATTAAAACATTACAACAGAGTATAATAATAGTATTATAAAAAGAGAGCCATCTCTCGACCAAACGTGGACGCACGTTGATGCAAGCGCCCCAAGCGTGTTTTTGCTATACTAAATCTTATGTATGTGTGCACGCACACATGTTTACCTATAATTATTACATTCCGGGCTCTCGTAGTCACCAACAATGAGATGTATTTATTTTTTATTTTATTGACTACAATAATATCATCGCGTTTTTATTTCGTATAATATTGTTGCAGACAATAAAATGTAAAAACAAAACATCTCATTATAGGTGACTACACAGTCAAGGGGCAGTCATGAAAAAGTAAAAAAAAATCAATATGTGCCGATTGATGTTCAATTTATTGTTTGATCACATATTATAATGTTTACACAAGCAAGCCTGACCAGAAATACATGACTAGGCACCTTGTTGCGGAATTTCATAAAAACTATTTTCTTCATAGGTATTATGCTGAATTGTCACCGCATGCATCACAATAACAGCGTCGGTCATAGTCATTTCTGGTCAGGATTTAAATTATTATTGTATTACATGACAGGGTAAAATAATTAACAATAAGTGTGCTAATAGTAAATAAATCACTAATACAAGAGGAAATTGGCCCGAAACCTGTCGCAGCAGTCTCACCAAATTTTAACGTCTATAATAAAGACTGTACACGATAAAATCTGGCCAAACATAATATGGCAAATCTTTTAATAGAAAGTGAATTTTCAAGCAGGACCGTTTCCATATAATTTGTGGATATCAACCTACAAATTAAAGATATAAACATACCATAACGTTAGTTGGTCTATGAATTTTAGCAGTGTATATCTCATGGTACCAGTATTTTTTGTCCACTGTCTTCTGGCAGTCTTTACAAAACTTTCAAAGATTTTTTAATGTTCAATAATATTAGCCAAAATATAACTGATGACATACCTACTGATTCCACAATAGTAAACATTTTTCTGATTGTAATAAGATTAAGTAAGTTCTGAGGTTTTCTAACTTTGCTGAGTTCGACTTTTTGACACTTTTTGGCTTTCCCATATAAAAACAACTTTCAGTGCTTGGAGTAGAAAGTCTTCCTGACTCCTAAATGTCGAAATGAGTTACAATAACTATTTTTTTGGTATGATGACATTCTAATGCGTGTAAAACAGCTTTTAAAAATATAACTACAATTGTGAAAAGTGGGATAGGAAGCCTGTGAAGATTGTCAAAAAACGCTGGACAAAAAAATTGAAATGTACTTTGCACTATATTCGGCGAAACTCACACATACTCATGCATCACGACGAAAAGCTACTATTATTACATAGTTTAAGATATACTGGTTAATAAAAGTACAAACATTACTTCAAAATGTGGATTCGGTGAAAAAATATTCCATATTATGCATGGCCGGATTTTATCGTGTACAGTCTTTACAAGAGCAGCTCTACGCCAAAACCGAAATAAAAATGGCAAATAATGCAAGCACATTAACTTCTTTTTATAGTCATCTCAGTCCTCGTGTTATGTGTACAAATTTTTGTACAAATTCAAAATTAATTTTGAACTTTTATTGAGTAACAAAATAAGGCCTTAGGAGGACAAAAGTAAATGACATTTTGCATAACCAAATATTGTTAAAAACATAGTTTTTGAGGTACAGAAATTTAAATATACTTATTTTCATTAAAACTTAACGAGCCTTCACAATTATTTCAATGTTATCATTGATAAATAGAATGATTGATGATTAAACCAATCGACGACGTTTGAAGAACGGCGTTGTTCATGTAGTCTGGGAGAAGACTTCTTGACTTGTCTTTTCCGAGGCCACGGGGACAAAGCCGTCCTTCAAACAACGGAAATTAGTTTAAAAACATAGTTACTCGCGAGTCCCGTTTGCAATTTTAAGTATTAATATTAATATAAATAATTATTTCTTATTTTTATGAATATTGTAATAAATTTGAGCACTTTTTTTAATAGGATCGTCGTTCTCTGTATATGTTTGCTTCCTCGACAAAATTCTATTTACAGAGCGACACCAACTATGTATTAATACATTATTAGTAGTTTTAGTGAAAAAATGTTTAAATGAATCATGATGCTCTCCACAATTCGAAGGAAAGGCGACAAAAGAATCTGTTAAATTCATTATATTTTCTTTTATATTATTTTTACTCAAAATTGTTTTTAAATACAGTAAGTGCTGGACAAAATGCATCATACACTGATAATATAAAATAAACTTTCTATTGTAATTTCTTTACCCTTAAACTTAATATCACAGTTGTATTGGAAAACTTTTAGCTAATTTCATGGCTTATAATATACAGATAATAACATATCAATGATCGTACAACTAATTTTTTACATGAGTATAATTAATATAAATATCAGTACTTTAGGCTCTGGACAAATTTGATCATACAGTAATTAAAATACGAATGAAATGCAATGTAGTAGTGTGTATGGCTTTCATCTGCTTTAGATATCGCTGATTGTCTCGGAGGAACATTTTCTGTTAGAAACTGAAGGTATTTATCTAACCCAAGCTTTTTCCTGTGTGCCTACTAAAGTAGGCAAAGTGGGTATAATTCAGAATGACATTTGATATTTTCTTTATTTTTCCAAAAACTTCCTTAAATTTTGGCATGGATTGATTACATGAGATTATGTTAGCCATTCAAGCTATTCATTCCTATTAATCATAACAAACGCATGAGATATACATACTGGTATTATTTTTCAGCCATCGCCCGTCTGAATATATATGATGTGTTTAATAAAGATGACTGAAAGAAAATACTAGAATGTCTATTTCATGCGTTCGTTGTGATTCATAGGATTAAGAAGCTTCAATGGCTAACATAGTGTCATGTTATCAATCCTAGCCAAAATTTAAGGAAGTTTTTGGAAAAACAAAGAAAATATCCAATGTTATTCTGAATTATACCCACTTTGCCTACTCTAGTAGGCACACAGGAAAAAGCTTGGGTTGGATAAATACCTTCAGTTTGTAACTGAAAATGTTCCTATGAGACAAGCAACAATATCTAAAGCAGATGAAAGCCATACACACTTGTACATTGCATTTCATTCGTATTTTAATTACTATTACTATTTTATTGTATGATCAAATTTGTTCAGAGCCAAAAGTACTAATATTTATACCCATGTTAAACAATAATTGTACAATCATTGATATGATATTGTCTGTATGTTGTACGCCATGAAATTAGCTAAAAGTTTTCCAACACAACTGTGATGTTAAGTTTAAAGCCCCATTTAGATGGTACGAGTTTCTCGCCTCGAACGTACGATTATCGAAGTACGAGAAAAAATATCGTATCATGTAAACTATGCGTACGATATCGCTCGGGAGGAGGCGATAATCGCCTCACCTTTGATGTTTGTATGTCTCCGTGTAAACAAAACACGTATGCGAGAATCGTATACGAGTTTATGCGCTACAGTCGAAATTAATTCTCTTTATCTAGAAACAGAAACCATGGTATTTTTATATTTACAGCTAACTCTCAGTAACAGCTAAAGCCAAAAATAAATTAGGGTTATCATTATCAATATTATATAGTGAATGCTATCATTTAAGAGGGGGTCGTACGAAATCCTCGAAAAGTGCATTCGGCGTTTAACAAATGCTGCTCACATTTCTAAATTAAATGAAATAAAATAAATGTAGTTATTATCTTAAAGAGTGTGTCTACAACTTTTGACTATTCACAATCTCCAATTATTAACGGTGTAATAACTAAACCCACACAAAGTTGACCTAAAATGAGAAAAACGTATGTCGCCGTTTAGTAAACTTTGTTAAAAAAATTCAATACTTTAGTTATAACATTAAGTGATTCTAAAAGCCAGATAAATGGACTAGAAGTTTTGAGGTTTTTTATATTTTTCCTCTCAAAGGCAACAAAGAAATTTTACCTTAAATTTAAACTATCGTAAAATTTCCATACATTCGCCATTGCTGTCAGAATTCTCCTTTCGATTAGACGCCCTGAGCGGCTCATCGGAGGCAGACGTGTCGCCGGTCGCTCCGCGTTGACGTTTAAATTTGACAAATATTTTGACAGAAAATAGTGTACGTACACGAAAAACCATACCAGTGAAAAACTGTGCTCAAAATAAATAGGGTAAATCAATAATGTCAGGTGGAGATCCAATCTCATTTAAAGTTTAAAGGTGCATGGCTTGTGCATAAAAAATAAATAAAAATATATCACATTATTAAAGAAAATAACGAACACAACCGAATGAGTATAAATGATTTCATTCTAGTTCGGTTAAATTGAAAAAAGTTTCATGTTTTCTTTTACTCATCGGAATACATTTTCATTACGCTGGTATTAACAGTACGTCATTTTAAAAATATATATGACAGCACCTATGTCAAATTTTGTCAACCAAACTTCACAGGTTGTATGTAAACAATTACAATTTAATTTATTCATACATATATTCAGATACTTATTAACTGATTCTTACTTAGAATAGAAAAAAGGGGAATGCGAGCGGGTATAGGTTTAGTGGTTCTAGTTCAAATTTAATTGTATATATAAAAAAATGTCTCAATTTCATTAAAGATTTACTCTGTGCATACCACGAACACGTAACCGTAAGTTGAAAACAATAATAATTATAAATAAATAAATAAATAATAAATAAATAAATAAATATTACAGGACATTCATTCCACGGTAAGCTCAAGAAGGCTTGTGTTATGGGTACTCAGACAACGATATATATAATATATAAATACTTATATACAGAGAAGACATCCATGACTCAGGAACAAATATCTGTGCTCATCACACAAATGAATGCCCTTACCGGGATTCGAACCCGGGACCGCGGCGTAGCAGGCAGGGTCACTACCGACTGCGCCAGAGCGGTTGTCAATTATAAAGTACCTAAATATATTGTTGTTTAGAAAGTTAACGCTCGTTTTGAATGGTACTTCTCCACTCAACTAGACTAGACCAAATATTCATGGAACAGTCACCAGCATAATTATATGACTATGAACGGCCGTGCAAAAATATCTCATTTTCTATAAGGGACCATAAGTATATGACGACATATTCCCGGCAAAAATTTGTGATGCTCCGTGACCGGCAAAAACATCGTCTCTCTTTCTAGCGTCTCGCGAGCGTAGCGTCGGGCCAACTGTATGGAAAAAGACGCCGCGTCGCGTCGGCGCGGCTTAGCCATACAGTTGGCCCGACGCTACGATTGCTAGACGGCAGATGTGGGGAGTGTCCTTTTCCGCAGAAATATCTGTATGATCGGGTAGCTTAAAAATATTTGATTCCTTATAAATAAAAATCTAATTTACACTCTCACTCGCATAAATATCTATCCATTGTTAAAGCAAATATATATCTTACAGGCTAGAAATCATTAATATGTAATTAAAGTGCAATAACAAACCCTACCTTAGTTGCCTTAGAGCGGTAAATTGTATGAGGTGATTTGACATCTCACGAAACACGTGAAGTATTGTCAGTGCATATGTCTGTCTCATCTGTTGATAAACTATGACAAGTAAACTTATTACAAATCTGATATCAGAAGCCTTTTTACAAGCTTTTATTCAACTTGCCTTGTTAGTATTTATCTTAGTTTGGGCCAAACCGTAGAAGCTAAATTTGACCCGCTTTCCGATTTGCGATTGAGCTGAAATTTTGCACACTTATGTAAATCACGTGACAATGCAATATTCTGGTATCATGGAGGTGATCTGATGATGGAGCAGAAAGGTGGTCAGAGGAACTCTGTTATGAAACGTCGTATCCCCATTGAGTAAGTGGTATTTAGAGACATCTCGGAGAGCAATAGATGATTTTTGAAAGAAAGGTACAGTCGGCTAAGGTAAAGCCTGTGCCAAAAATGATTTTTTTGCAAAAAAACTTATTATAAATTGGGAGGTGAATTTTTATATTATTTTATATAAGAAAAACCGGCCAAGAGCGCATCGGACCACGGTCAGTGTAGGGTTCCGTTCCGTACTTTCCGACATTTTACATATTGACAATTTAATAAATACCGTAATTTGGGGTGAATAGGGTTCCCGGGGTATATAATGCTATTATATTTAAATAATATATTTTATGATTTATGTAAATAATATATTTTATGATTTATGTAAATAATATATTTACAGACATGAAAATGTCTGTCAAAGTAGGCATTCAAATTTATTGGATTTTTTACTCATTTTAACTTCATTTTTGTGTGAAATTTTGCTAAGAATTTGTTCATTATCCTTTTGAATGTAGTGTATACCTATACTTCTAAAGTTTATGTTTAACAGAAAATCATAAGACATATTTTCATTTTTATAATGGTTTTCATGAAGAAAGCGATGCAACTGTGTTGGGGAACTTTTACGGGATGAACAAATATCCGCGGCCTGAGGGGTGAATAGGATCAATAATGGGGGAAACGGGTCGTAAAGGGGGTGAATAGGTTTACGAAGGGGGTGATTAGGGTCAGAAGAGGGGTGAATTGGGATGTGTAGTCAATGGTTGTCAAATTGTATAAAAGATATATAACTTACATAAAGTGATGTTTTTATGAATGACCTCTCTGTATATGGACGCAATTTATACGTCAATGTATTGCTTCGTAGTTAGACTAGATACAATAAATTAACATTTAGAAATGTTAATCACACTTCTGTCAACCCCAAGTCAACGTTTCTACTTAAGTCCACAAAAATCACCCATGGTTGCTATAATATAAACGGATTACTTTAAAATAAAAATCATAAGTATGAAACTATACATCTAGGGAAGAAATAAAATTATTTTATTGAATAATTTTTGATTTGTTATTTTCAAGTTTATATAAATAATAAATTCTCAATTCGCTCAAAGGTTGGAAGAGATCCCTTATAGGTATAAGTTCGCCTTTGTACACCATAACTATACTGTATTTTTATGTCCTAACTTGTCTTATGTACAATAAAGTGTTCACATACATACATACATAAATTGAAATAGATATCATACACGAAAGAAAAAACGATAAGGCCCACTGGTGGCCGAGCCGGGAATCGAACCCGGGTCTTCAGCTTACGCAGCTAACGTCATTACCACTAGGCCACCCGCCCGCCGTGTGGTACCCGACGAAATTTCTCTAGTGTATGTTATCTCTGATAGGCACATTTTGACCACCTCGTATATGAATCTTTAAGGCCCTTTTGCACCAACCACTTAACTCAGGGTTAGTGGGCTGTCAACTGTCAAATTCCATGTAAAATGGTGGGTTAACCCTCAGGTTAACCCTCCATATTCGTTAGTGCAAGTGGCACTTAGAGGATTAGGGTATAGCGAGAGAGATGGCGGGTTCGATTCCCGGCTCAGCCACCAGGAGGCCTTGTCGTTCTTACTTTCGTGCGTGATATCTATTTCAATGCATAAGTATGAAAACGGTTATGACTTTATTTTCAAGTAATTTTTGCTGATAAACTTTTTTTTCGGCATTCAATTTTGTAAGGTATGCTCCCAGCCGAAGATCAGCGCTGATGAAGAGGCACCAAAGAAAACACGTCCGTTCCATACAAGATTTATTAGCAGAGAGCGAAAATATAACCTACCCACAATCAGTCGGCGCCTAATTACTAAACTACCCACATTTGTCACAAATTTATTTCAAAAATACTTAAGTCATTATCAGTTTGCCGTTAATATTTGTGGGATATTAAATTGGACCAGGAGTGATATTTAAAAAAAACTATACATTTATAACCTTTTGAATTTTGGAATTCGGTTAAAAAATCCGGCCAAATGAGAATCTATTTTCGCACAATTGTAAAACTAAATTATCTTTACTAGTTACCTCCAAAATACTAAATGAAATGACATCTATTGCGACTTAAGTAGTTTGCATAAATTAGTTACCCAGTTCACCTAGGATGGCGCTGTACTTTGGGCTACTTAGTACATCATTTTCTGAAGATTTTGGGTTCATGGGGTCGGAACGGGTATGAACTAACTTAATTTGTGGTAAATAGGGCCAAAACCGACTTTTGAACGTCGATAGCAGTTTTTTTATATGTGCCATGATAATTTTTTACACAAAAAATCTTCCAGCGGTGTGAACTCCGGGTTGTCTTTGAAAATATGTCGTTTTATTTAGTAATTTTCGCTCACCCTAACGTTGGGGTGAATGGGGTCGGGAAGGGGGTGAATAGGGAAAAGTGCTAGGGTTGACTTTTTTGGATTACGAACAAAACCTGACCTGTCACGAGCATATTATATTTATTTTATCAAAAAATAAGGAACTAATATGTTATGAGTAGTCGGTAATAAATAAATAAATAAATAAATAAATATTATAGGACATTTTTACACAGATTGACTGAGGCCCACGGTACGGTAATGTATTAATAAAATAAATTTATCGAAATCTAGACATATGATAACCCTAAACCAACCTTTATAGTTATATGGTGCTCTGACGCAGTGAACAAGTAAGTATGGTCGTGGGCAGTGCGGATAACGTGTCAAAATATAAGCATAGTTTGTTGCTATTTTTCATGTTTAAATAACTTCTAAAGTAACGTAGTGGGTATTAAAGTAAAAGGTTCACAGTGAACATTAGCTTGCCAGACATGTGTTTAGCTATACCATTGTATTGAGTGTTGTATCGTAAAGTTTAACTAGGCATTTATTACTAATTATTTACTATGTGGGGTGTCTTTGATCACTTGCATGGGGTAACATTGACCATAATGACACATATTTGATTATTGTCTGATTATGTCACGGTACTTGTTGAGACTGATAATTTGATCTCTTCTTGTGATAAATATTGAAACAATTGCAAATAAAGTTGGTTTTTCGAAGATGGTAATTTTTATTTTTAATCAAAGTAACCCCTAAATAGCGTTAAAGAGTTGTAATATTTGACTCTGCGAACCGTTTTTTATTTTTCTTGAGATAAAATACTTTTGTAAGGGATTACATTCGATTACCATTAAAAAAATACATAGGGTATCAAAGTAACCCCAATGTCAGTTTAAGTTTGATAACATCGTTTTTTTTGCGTACATTATTTTGTTACCTTTCTATATTTTTAGCAGGAAAAGACTAAAAAAGTTGATGGTCCCATTTTTTTCTTTCTTTGTTACGTTACATTGACCAATTATGGAATTTATACTTCTCTAACTTCAACATTTAATGGGTAAAAATACCCATTAAATGTAGAAGCTAGAGAAGTTTAAATTCCCAAAATGGTCAATGTAACCCCAGTTTACGGCAGACACCGTGAACCTTTTCTAATAATTCTCTTTTTATTTGAAAGAAAAATCGTTACGATACTAAAATATGCAATCTGAGATAAAAAAATGCTTTTCATATAGTTACAAACTTAGTTCAGAATTTTTTTCTGTAAAACTTTTATAAATTGTTCTACCTATCAAGTTCAAAATAATTTTCCTAGAAAGTCTTAATAAAATTCTGCTTTTGAGATTTTTTCATATTTGAGAAAACAGCCCTTATTGCCTGAAATACGGCGACATTGATATTTGCTTTTTCGTATTTTGATGGTATTTTGACTGCACTGTTGTATTTTTTGCCATGCTAATTTGAACCTTATCTCTGAGCGATGTTTTTTAATTTTCAGTCACGTCACAGATGTTTATGACATAACATCTAGGTATTTAGCCATTTAAAAGAAACTACAAGTGGCTTTACAGACGTGGCGACTGCAACTGGTACAGGGCCTAAGCCATAATTTAAAATTATATTGTGATTTTATATGTATTTGTGTTTTATTTAATGCTAAGTATGAGTTTCAACATTTTCAACTCAAGAAACTGAAATTAAGAGAAGAGACTAGGAAATTGGGTAAGATCAAGAGTCTGATGCAGATAGCGATGGCGGTATTGGATATGATAAGATATGCGTCGATATTCCCTGTCTTCCTTTGGGTCTCTGACTTGACTGCTGCTAGCTGTACTCTATTCATTAGGTTTTTATTTTATACACATGTTTTATTTTTGTATAAACTAAATGATAAAAAAACGAAGCTAAAACGACCAAAAAGAATAAAGAAAATATCTGATAGTCTTTAATACAACCCGCATATACGTAATGCACAGCTCAGGCCTCTGAAGACCTGCAGGGCAATCATGGTCGCGCGATAAATGATAAAACATCGGACCGTCCCTATCGCACTTACAAATAAAGCGATAGGGCTGATGTTTTATCATTTAGCACGCGACCATAATTGTTTGCCTGGAGGTATCGGCCTTCACACACGTCTTTGAAAAATGTTTGCGGGGATAGGCAGGCTGACGATTTTTAATCTAAGTATAGAAAAGTAACGCAAAATGAAGTGCAAAGTAATTTGAAATACACCTAGGTAAACAATCAACTGAGTAAGGAACGTTATCTACATATTTAGGTAAATTAAAGTCACATGAGACATGGACAGAGAAGGAAAGCTAGATGACGCGTATTTTTAACCGCCTTCCAAATCTCAAAGGAAGGGGTTATCAAGTCGTCTGTATGTTTTTTTTTTTTTTTAATGTTTGTTCCTCGATATCTCCGTCGTTACTGGACCGATTTTGAAAATGTTTTTTTTGATTGAATGTATATGCATACAGATTGGTCCCATTTTTCTCAGAACCCAGTAATCTGAAAGGCATACATATGGTGATTTTTGTGTTTTTAAAGGAACAGCATGCATTTACGTACGGAACAGTGACATTTGGTGCAGTGGAACTCCTGATGATGGTCAGCATGGAACTCCTCAAATCTGAACGGCACACTTATAGTGACTTTGGTATTTTTATAAGAACAGCATGCACTTACGTCCAGAACAGTGATATTTGGTGCAGTGGAATTGCTGATGATGGTCAGAACGGAACTCCTCAAATCTGAACGGCACACTTATAGTGACTTTGGTATTTTTATAAGAACAGCATGCACTTACGTCCAGAACAGTGACATTTGGTGCAGTGGAACTGCTGATGAAGAGTGAGCCGCCCCTGGTTAGAGTTCCGTTCTGATAATCATTCTCATCTGTAAGTACTTCAGAATCATCCAGATTTCAAAATTGGTTCAGAAATGACGGAGATATCGAATAACAAACATTAAAAAATATACAGACGAATTGATAACATAATCCAACATTTGAAAGTATTTATCACCAGAACCCCAAAGGAAGGCGGTTTTTTTTTCTTAAAAATTATTTCTCTGTCTTCTTGTATGCTACCTTTTTTACAGTTTTAATTTCTCAAAGGAGGTCAGTAGTTGACTACAAACTCAAAATAACACTCTTGAAAAAAATTAAGGGTCACTGACCTTTCACAGTAAATTGAGGTAGTGTGAGTGAAGGGTGTTTGTGTGTGTAATGGGGTAATTTGACAGATTCTGAAAATTCTCCCTGCTCTACCCCCTCTTAAAATAAATCTTATCTATATTTTATGTTCAATAATATCCTAAACCTAATAGCAAGTATCGCAACCAAGATTTTATTAACTAGGTAACGCTACGGTCGAATTCATTATTTTCCCTATTATATAATTATTATTTAGACCGTCATAAATATTTTATAGTGTTTTTAATATTATTGGGTACTATTCCTCTTAAATTCAAATAAATCCAAAGTAAATTATATCCAACATTATAAAAAAGCATGTAATATATGTGTTTATAATTAATTAATTAGCAACTAAGCACGCAAGTTGACAGGCAAAACTCGCATGAAAATCGGTTCGCTCCGATTCGTGCGATAATCGCACGTTCGAGAAGAAATGTCATACGAGAACCGGTTTAGACGAGTCGAGAAATGTTATGGAAATATTTCCCGAAAATTCAACTCTCCGTCTAAACTATTTCGCCTGGCGATAATCGCCTGGCGAGTATCGCATACGATACTCGTATGCGAGTTTTTATTTCTCGCACCAATGTAAACGTTTTCGTACGATAATCGCCAGGCGATTATCGCATACGATAATGCCATACGAGTTTCTCGACCAAAACGGGCGAGAAACTCGTACCATCTAAATGGGGCTTAAGGGTAAAAAAATTATGATAGAAAGTTTATTTTATATGTCGGTGTATGATGCATTTTGTCCAGCACTGTATGTGACTGTTATGTCCTGTATTTCTCTAAAACTATTGTATAATGCATCCGATGGATAGCAAAGCCAAATCTTGTTGGTATATTCTCTAGCCTGCATGAGAGTACCTTTTCCATTTTTGTTTGCGAGCAAAGAGTTTCGACATAGAGAACATTGTGTTTTTTTTTTTAAACATTTAGTTAGGACCCAGCCACAAACATATTGCGCCTGCGTAGACGAATTGGCATTGTTTGTCGACTCTGATGTTAATGATTCCATAAGTTTTTCGTTTATTTGCATATCGTTCTGTTTTTTTAAACTTTCTTTTTTTTATTTTCGTCTAAAAAAAAATCTAAAGTTTGCAAGTATGAATTGAAATCTTCTTCGCAATTCGCGTTGATTGCCTGTTGGGAACTAAAGTTATTTAACCCTTAATTTGGCAAAGTCCGGTGGGACGGACAGGTGATAATAAAAAATATTTCGCTTTTTAGGTAGAATTTTATTTAATTTAACATATGGAAAGAGACTCTTTTATGATACATGCTTTGTATAAAAATACTATTTGACCACTGTCTACACTCGTTTGACAGTTACTCGTCAAGATGGCACCGCATCAGAAGTCAACTGTTTTTAGCAAAATATTTATGCGTTTTTCTTTTGGTTTTTGTAAGAACAGGGTATTTCTGTTGTATAAATAATAAAATATATTACATAATAGTTGCAAGTGGTTATGTTTTCAATTTATTTCTCAATATCTAATACTCATAATCATCATCTAAACAAGTTGTCCGCCGCACCGGACAGTGCCAAATATATACTAAATACGATTTGTCCGCCGTGGCGGACTATGCCAATGTTACGGTGACACGTATTGTAACAAATTATTATATTGTTTTGTTTATTATTTTGATTTTCTTGTTTTGGTGGCCTGCTTTTATGCTTAGATTTTTTATTTAATCCAACAGCGTGTGGTGCTGGACCAAGCAGTTAAAATTTTGGCACTTTTAGGTATACGTAGTGCGCGGATATTGTGAATGTTACATGTCGCGCGAGGGGCAATAAACATTAATGAAAACCGGGTAGATCAAAATTTATAATTTCTTTGTCTGCCCCGAACATTGATATAATTAATTTCGGGTAGTTTTGTGTTGTTTACATCTTCGACGACATTTTGCTGGGACATCACTGTCACATCAGTCTGTCGTAATCACGGCCTGTGTAATCTGGCCAAAAAGTCGGAAAAAAGTTAAAATTATGATATTTGACTATAAATATGTGTCAGTTTGATTTTCATACAAAATTATTATATTTGTTAATTTTTAAAATAAATATATGTTAAGAAATACTTGTTTATTTTAAATGACCGTATGTTTGGCAGTGTCCGCCTCAGCGGACATATTAATTTATCCCAATATTTGGCAGAGTCCGCTGTGGCGGACATATTTTTTTTCCAAAACTAATAAATCTAGATTTTTTTTAAATATTTTTCGGACGCTTTAAAAACACCTGTAATTCAATATATTAAGTAAAATCGGAAAATTTATGTCACCAGAGTCTCTGCCAAATTAAGGGTTAAGAGCAGAGATTTAAATGAACCTTCAAAAGTAGTGCATGTTGGCGAATTGTTTCGTACTCCCAAGCTTCTAATATTTCCAAAAAAGTTTTCAACCGGGTCCTGATTAAAATTTCTTGTTAACATGCTATCTAGAGAATATTTTTGGCTAAGAATTTTCCAGATGGCTTGCATTCCCTCGATAGTTTTAATTAAATTTTTTGTACTAGGAATATTTGTTTCGACGAGTCTAATTTTGTTTCCTATCTTCTTTTTTGATAAAAATTTAGCATTTTTAAAAAAAGTTATTGCCTTTCGCCACAGTTCATGGTGCTCTGATGTTTTGCGCACAGCTCCTCTATATAATTTGCCATTTGGCACATGAAATGTACCAGCATTCAAGCTAACGAATAGCTTATCAATCAAGAGAACAGGATTTATTAACTGTCGACATTCCTCGGGCAAGAGTCCTCTGGCAACGAAATGGTCTGTTGTTGTAGCCACGCTATGACTAAAAATCTGGGCAGCCATCTTCACTCTCATCTTTTTGAAGGCTTAGTTTGTGAAGGCTCCTGAAAATAGACAAGGAACAAAATTAATACATTAGTGCTAAAATAATATTACATTTCAGCAAGAACACTCTGATATGTACACTACTAGTGAGGTAAGTGAGGTCATAGAAAAGGAACCCTCTCAGGAAAATGTAAAAAACCTAGTGTAAAATATTTTGTTTCGAATTAAATAACAACTGTTGAATTGCATTAACAATATAAATAATTATCCCTGAAAAACCGACATACAATACAGGTCGCGCTAATTTCTAAAAATCCCATACACCTGCGATAGATTTTACATCAATTGCTGTTAAGAAACGGGCTCTGTGTGTTTGATACGCGATTGACATGACATAGTTTTGACACTTACTTAGTGTGAGTTAATTGTAAAGCCCGTTTCTCAACAGCAATCGAAGTTAACATATATCGCAGGTGTATGGTTTTTTTAGAAAAAATACGAATTTAACAAATCTAACTTTGCCATTCTGTTTCCTATAATGGACCTAAATATATGCCGAAGTTAACGGAATTCAATAAAAACACACAATTTTTTTATAAATTTTGCAATACAAAAATGGTTTAAAAAATTTTTTACATTGTTAAAGATATTTTTTTTTTGTGTTTGATTCTGTTTTTCTACTGAATGTTATGTTTTTTGAAGATTTTTCCTTATTTGAACTTGAAGTTATATTCATAAATAGTGCAACAAAATAATATGCCTTCCATACAAAATGGATATATCAATGCTGATATATATCCGATATACTATATCATAAATATCCGATACTTTGATATTTATTATAAATATCGAATATTTTCGAACCCTGGTAATTATGAATGCTGACTTACCTAAGCTCTCCGCGTGTTTTATCGGCTTCATAAAGCTGTTCGAAGAACTCTCATTTTATAATTTTATCATTTTGGCTTGAATCTTTATACTGTATATCTTTGTTTAACAGATTATTTCGTAATCCTTTGATAAGATGGGGGACATCGTAAAGTGGAATAATTTTGGCTCCTTCGACTTCGAAACATTCCTCCCGCCATTGTTTTCCTGCCTTTATATACATTTCTCTAGTGTCTTTAACGAGACTGTTTATAGCGCTCACGTTCGTTGCCCCTTGATCACACACCGTGCATATCACTTTAAGGCCAGTTTTGTGTATAGCCTTCTTTTATAATCGCCTTTACTTTAATTCAATCGTTTTCAGACTTTGTGTGAAATAGTATGCCAGAGGTTGTTTGAAATTCTTTTTTATACCTTTTACCATGAAAACCATGGCATGGTTGGCGATTTTTAATTTATCATCGTGGCTTACAAAACCTTTCAGTTCATCTGTTCCAGGGTTATATTGAACATGAGGTGTCAGTGACATTTCATCGAACATTAAAGTGCACAATCGGTCTTCTTCAATGAGCTCATCAACAGTTTCTTTTAATTTTTCAAAAATGCAATTGTTAATACCTGGCAATATTTTTATGTCGCACAAGTTTTTCAATGATTTTGCTGATGATAATTTAAAATATTTATACAATAAATTATAGCATTTAGGGCTTTTCTTGAAAATGGATAGCGCCAATACTTTTTCTTCCATGTTATATCTTCTTCCTTTTGGTTTTTTTGATGCTTGGCGTTATTGCATGCCCGTAAAAATGCGGCATGATCGGCTCATATTTTTTGTAAATCTTGCCATATCGTCAGATCTATGTAACAGGTTAGAAACCGTGGCGAGTCTTGCTTTTTTATGTCCTGCCTGTTTCACTGACTTCCTCAACTTGTTCTTTAAACTTCTGATGTCCTTTTGTGCAGATTTACTTTCCTTGTGCAGGAACTGTGATGAACCTGCAGTTATAAATAAGAATTAGGAAAAAATTACTTGTTATCAAAATTAATAATTCAATGACATATGGACAGGCAGACATGATGAAACTATATGGGTTCCGTTTTGTACATTTTTGCTACGAACCCATAATATATGACGACCGATCTGGTGCGTAATGACCCTAAGGCCGTTATCACAGTATCCGACCCGATATCGGATGTCGGATGGATTTCAGTAGAAAAAACCCAATATGGCGCCTGTAATTAATGTATAGGATATCGGTCCGACATTCAATATCGGATCGGATAATGTAATAATTTTTAAGAAAAAAAAACCGCCGCCTTTGGGGTTCTGGTGATTGATATACATATTGGTACCAAATTTCAGCTTTCTAGTGCTAACGGTTACTGAGATTATCCGCGGACGGACGGACGGACGGACGGACGGACGGACAGACAGACACGGCGAAACTATAAGGGTTCCTAGTTGACTACGGAACCCTAAAAACATTATTTTGTTATAAAATCGTTATTTTTTGTATGAAAAGGAGCAACGATTTTTGCAGAAACGATTAACACGGAAATGATATACGATTTGCCCTAGTCGCTAGGAGCAAGAAGAAGTATTGCATAGATTTCATCGAGGAAACCGGCCCCTTCCCCTTCTCTTTGTGGGGAGTAGTCACGTGCGATTTCATGACTATTGGGGTAAATCGGATCAGTTTGACCCAAGGAACAATTTTGCCAAGCAGCGTCGCCACAGGCAAAAGTGCAAAGTCGCTGGCCTTACTTATCCTACTGGTCACCAAACACAAATATGGCAAAGGGAAAATGAGCATAGTTTGAAAATTATAAGTTCTAGCTAACAAAGACAATATTGTAGGGAATTTTATAGAGAATATACTTCTTTTAGACGTTATTATTGTAGCTTTTACGGTTTTCATGGAAATATAAAAAAACTGAAAACAGGGATACAAAAGTGGGGGGAAAGAGGGGAAACATTGACAGCTCGGCGTGTTTCTACTTCTATTTTTTCTTATAACCCTATAAGCTACATACATGCCCTATAAGCTACATAAATTTCATGCTTTCTGCCAGACGGGACTGGTTAAGAACTCGTACTAAATCGCATATCAAACACACAGAGCCCGTTTCTTAACCGCAATTGATGTAACATCTATTGCAGGTGTATGGGATTTTTCAAAAAAAAGTTACGAAATAAAAAAAACTAACCATGCTATTCTGTTTCCTATAATGGACCTAACCACAGATATAAACCATAGATCAAGCAAACGTATCTACTTAGCGTGTCAAATGAACTCAGTGAAATCCACTGAGTTGTCCGTCTTTACTCGCAGCTTGCAGCTTTCGGGCGTCAATTTTTGTAAGTTGAAGTCAACCAAAACATAAAAAATGCCTTGTTACGTGATATTCAATTGCAACAACACAAAAATTATGAACAATCAAGAGCCTGAGACATATTCAAAATTACAGGCAAGAATCAACTTCAGTACAAAATTTGACACGCTCGGCCCCTATACAAATATATGAATTTGTTTCTTCTATCTAAATTAAGTTCTGTGGACCTAACTATATGCCGAAGTTAACGGAATTCAATAAAAATATGGTGTATAATTATTTACCCACCTTCAAAATTCACACATGCCACCGGGCATGCTACTTTTTGCTCTGGTGTAATGTAAAGTGATGGTCACAAACCTTTTTATATATCTTCCAAGGGTCAGTCTCCTTCAGTTTCTATCCAGCAATTGACAGCCAAATAGCAAATAACTCGACTTTTCTTTCCGGATGAGGAATACCGTGCATGGGTGCACCTGCAACATATGTGGTGGTAAACCGTCTTGTTTAATCTTATAAGAAAAATTATAAATATCCAAAACGCATAGGCCAAGTGTATGCACCACAACGCAATAAATATGAAGAAATAATTACCACGCAAATGGAAAATGTATCAAAAACTACTTTACTTACCCAAATCCGCACAGCTGAAAATGCAATACCGTTTATTTCTGCCGGGTTCACTCATTTTTAACAAGAAATTAACAAAATCACAATTTCGAATTTGAATTGAAAAAAAAAATGGAACATTTAATTTTTATTTAATAAAGTGATAAAAAAGACATCAAAAATAATAAACTAATAAATAAATAATAAAATAATAAACCAAGTAAATTAACCTAAAAAAAATATGACTTTTGTAACGCCATTTTTCCAAACGTTATTACAACGTCATTTTGTTGATGTTTTAAAATATTTATTTTTTCTTTTTAAAATTGTTTAGGTTAAGTAAAAAAGCGAAAAAAGTTTTCTATTATCTCCGCTTCAAAATAAGGTCGTGGGTATTTTTGCAAACAATAGTAGAGAATTAAATCACGGCATAGTGTAAAAAATAGATCATGAGGTATTTGGCACAGAAATCAGAAAAAAAAACTAGAAAACTTCGTTCAATAGGTACCACCAACTACTTATCCTAATATCTTTTGTACCTGACAGAGTCAATCATTGGAATAGACAACAGATTACCCACATCTTACTCCATAATTGGCAATGTTTTTCTCCACGTGAACTGGTAAAAGCTCTCTTGACTCTTGATACTTCAAAAACAAGTGATAAAGTTACATTTTATCCACAAGTGTGGAAAATAATTGTATACAAATTGAAGTTGATGCTGGATAAAATTGACGTTAAATTATGATTTTAAATAATGCTATCAAAATTTGATTTATTTTGATGTTTTACAGTTAATATTTTTTTCAATGAGTGTTCGCGCCCTTCTCCTTCTTTATCGTTCAAGTTCATATTTATCCATCCCGCTCGCTCTTTTATCATGGGTTCAACCTCATTTTTATAAATCTTGTTACCCGCCTTTTTGCCGACCTACTTAAAAAAATGTAATATATCAACTCCGCAAAAGTAACAGATGTCTGTCAATTGAAATAATCCGCATATAATTAACAAATAAAGTAATATAAAAATTAAAATAAATCGATTCACGAGTGTAACAAAAACGGAAGAGAGAACCAATTTTATAGGCGCGACCGCCCTAAGCTTTTTCTTCAGTCGTTCCCTCAATGCTGAGGATCCTGACATCATGCCATTCTGTTGAAGACTAGGTCCCTCCATAGGCGTCTGTTCCTCGCCAAGCGCAACAAGCTACATGAGCTGTATTTATTCAGGTAAGGTTGGCCCCGTCAACCATCCATCATTTTCTTATTATTTTTGTATTAGCAATAGTTCGTTTGGAATTACGCTACTTACCTCTGGTCTCTCCAATAGGTACGGTCAAAAATTTTGTGTTTCACTCGGTGGCACAATTTTTTCACCTATGTGCCTTGAAAAAACTATGAGTACATAGAAAAGGACCAAGTGCGAGTGTTTTACAGTATTAATTTTTATAATAGTACTAACATGCTCAGCAAAAATCGTGTAGGTACAATCATTTTACTTTTGTTAGTAAAATTTAGAATATCTATAATAAATCGAAATTACATATAATAAAAAAAAAATTCAGTAACAAAAAAATAGTAAAATTATTGAATGTAATTTCGAGCGGCGCCACGAGCCTTTGGAAATGTCATATACTTGGAATTTTCGACCCTTGCCTTCGCGACCCAGTGGCCGAGCGGTTTAGGTATCCGTCCGGTAAACGGAGGACGCTGGTTCGATTCCAGCTCGGGACACTTGGAGGCCTTGGTCACTTTTTCTTTGTATGTGATATTTATTTCATGTTTATGAAGTATAATAGTAGTGTGACTACTTAAAATTATTAAATTGATATTGATTATTTTTTCTTAGAATTATTAAATTGTTACAGGTAAGTATCTTAAATACAAGGACAGACATAAAACGAAACCAGTAACACATAACAAAAAAGGACTATGCCGCGTTTACAAAATCTCTCATCCTCGCATCAATTCGTGCAAAAACCAGTCACGTTTTTCTGTCAACTCTATCCATTTACTGCCAATACGAGTAGTATTCAGGGCCCGTAGACAAGATGACCAGTCGACAACGCTCCGTAGCGAACGAGACGCAATTGGCTCCCTACTAATACGGAATAGCGATAGAGAAATATAAAGCCTAGCGACTTAGACGGAATCGAGCCGCGTCGCGTCGAATCGAGTCTTCATACATTTGAATGCGATTTCATACGCCGTTATAAGAAATGCAGAAGGCTAATTAATGAGACGTCTCGGCGAGCCTAGTGGACGCTATGCTTCCGAAGGTCGCATGGACTGTGCCTCGCCGCAAGTCACCGCTTTCGCATTCTGCAAATGGATAATTCTCTTTTGGACGTGGCTCCTGATGCTGCTACTCTTGTGAGCAGATGGGCGTAGGTACTATCACCTCCAAAAGTGCATGGCGAATTTATAAATGAATTCATTCATAATTTCTCCATGCACTTTTGCAGCTGATAGTACATTACGAATGTCCGAGGTTTTGTGCGAGCTCCCGAGGCCTTCATCTGTTAAGCTGTGTACAGATTATGCGCGACAATCACTCGAGCATTGGATCGCGCAATAGAGACGGGGTATCTGTACACAGATTTATATTATAGTTTAGTTTTATTGCCTTGGTTTTATTGGCTTGGCCGCGTACTATAAGCAATCGTATTCAAGCGTTGAACTTTGGACCCCCATTTTCAGCCCCTTAGGATGTGAATTTTGAAAAATCCTTTTTTAGTGCTCCTCTATACCTCATAAGGAACATACGTGCCAAATTTGGAATCTTTAGGACCAGCGGTTTCGGCTGTGCGTTGATATGTCAGTCAGTCAGTTTTTTCTTTTATAATAAAAAAATACTATTTGTTGTTATTTGTTTTAATATTAATTTAAAATTCACAGTGCCTCAAGTTGTTTTATTTACTGTCATACTGGGTTATTTCTTTGAATAAATAAAATGAACTATGATATGGAGCGTTATCAATTATTGTCCACTT
Organism: Leguminivora glycinivorella; assembly: GCF_023078275.1. Taxonomy (NCBI): domain Eukaryota; kingdom Metazoa; phylum Arthropoda; class Insecta; order Lepidoptera; family Tortricidae; genus Leguminivora; species Leguminivora glycinivorella. The sequence continues at coordinate 6,417,909 of NC_062971.1, forward strand.
GCCTATGGGCCCAGTTTTAGCGAACGAACGTGACAATTGGGGGCTCTGTGAGGAGTTCAAACGCAAATTGAGCTCGGTCTCGAATAAATATACGTGTAGCCCTAATGGGGTGTCCAGCAAACGTTTTACCTGCGATTCTTACCTTGGCCTAGTTTATCAGCTTTTATCAGTAGTCAAATAAGTTTTTTTGCAAAAATTCATGTTATGCACAAGCTTTTATCGCCGACTGTACCTTTTTTTCAACAGTCATCTACTCCGAGACGTTTCTAAAAGCCCCTTACTCGATGGGGATACGACGTTTCATAACATCAGCTCCATGATACCATAATTATATTGCATTATCAAGTGATTTACGAGTACATATGTATTGTGTCCAAAATTTCAACTCAATCGGAAACCGGGAAGTGGGTCAAATTTAGCTTCTACGTTTTGACGCACACTAATATACTTACAAGGCAAGTTGTATAAAAGCTTGTAATAATTATGAGACGTGTAACCACTCCGATGAAGAAACCACTTTCTACAGATAGACAAACAGGCAGGCAGACAGGCAGACAGACAGACAGATAGACAGACAGGCAGGCACGTCAAACTTATAACACCCCGTCGTTTTTGCGTCGGGGGTTAAAAAGTAAGAATACGCGTAGATGTCGCAGCTTGTACCGGAACCTTTGTAAGAGAGAAGCCTGAATAACATCTTTTATATGGAATTTGACAGAGGACAGCCCACTAAACCTGTTAAGTGGTTAGTGCAAGTGGGCCTAAAGTGTACTAAGGGTTGTATGTAAGCCAGTGACAGTTACAGTGTCACCATGTGATATAAAGTATAATGTCAGTTTTCAACTTAGGGAACTCTTTTGTGTTAAATTTTAGTTTTTATTATGATTTTAACTGAAATTGAAGTGAAACAAAATTTGGTAGATATTAAAATAGGCATCTCCAATTGCTAATTGGTCAATATATTAAGTAGTTAAAATGTAAATCGCTAAGATATTCAAATAAACTGAAAGATTAAGACGAAGTTGATTAAATGTAAAATTTACTCGTCGAAATATTAATTATGCTAAAATATTAAAATCATAATTTATAATTTTGAAAGTTCACGCGCTTCGTGACCTGGCGATAAACTTTGTGACGCCGTAAACTGGGATTATGTCAGATTCCTGCCATTTCAGCTAAAATATAAATTTAAATATTCTAAGAAAATTACTTAAACTTTTCTGAAAAATCTAAGACATTGATTAGGTATTAAAGTACAATCTAATTACGTTACTTGGGTAAAGCTGGTTTTAACAAAATGAAAGTAAAATATAGGTATTTATTTAATTAGGGTCAAGGTCTCATAAAACATTGTCATAATTATAATATATACATATTATGTACCTACACAGAAGTTTGTCATTAATACTGATGTGCCGACGGAAAGTTTCCAAAATTCTGAAATTTTCACATAGGAAAACTTCGGAAACTTTCCATACTTTGTATGGATGGAAAATTTCCATTTCATAAATTTAAATACCCTTTATCTTTTGTGAAACTTTCGTCAATTTTTCAAGAAATTTAAGATTATTTTGGAAAGTTTCGGCAACCTACACATCACTACTCATAAATTATGAAAAGATCACTGCCTGTGAGTGGTTGAACACATTCTCCAAAAAAAATTGCGGCCAATAGGCTACTTGCCTCTTATTCAAATCAGCTTCTATTTAAGAATTGTCAAAACGAATTTGAATGACTTGCTAATATGGAATTAATATGAAATTGAGTGACGTCACGGTCAATTCAGTTACTCTATATATTTCTACCTTTGACTTATTAAATAGGAATTCGTTTTAAAAATAACTTCTGTTCATGTTTTTCTAATAATTATCTGATGCTTTATTTCGTGCATGGTATAAAATATTTTATTTTAAGAACAGTCAAGTTCCCTATTGACGTGACCGATGTTACTTAATGAAAAATGGTATGAATTTTCATTTTAATTAGACACATCCGCAGGCATCAATATTTTCAGCGAAAAACCTACCTAGTGGTCAAAGAGCATCTTACCTTTCTCTTTGGTATGATATGATAAAACACCACGAACACGGATAAAAACTGCTGGAGCTGTGTATTAAATTCAGTAGACGTTCTTATTTTGAAAACAGTAGATAACATGGAAAAGGCTTAAGGTAGACATTCCATTAAAGTAATCGCATTTATTCGGAGATTTATAGAGGTATTACTCTTTATAGTGACATCCTGAATTATTTGGAGCGAGAACTTTAATCAAATTGAAAGAGTTAAAGGAACATTTGATGTTTGAAATTTTGAGAACTTTTTTTTATTAATTTGAACAAATAGTTGCGACTGTTTTCAGATGGTGACTGTTTTTAATTTACCAGAAAAAAAAAGTATTGAGATGAATGTGGTCGCATATTTACTGCTAAGATTGGGTCAGTCACTTGAGAGCTCACGAACGTCGCTCTTATAACCAGTCTTAAAAAGTCGCTGTGGTCGAAATCGGCCAGGACGATTTTTGAATCTAACGGCGTTCGAATTCAGAAAATTGTCACCGAAATTGATATTTTCATTTTCTGAATTCGAACGCCGTGAAATAATAATATGATTATGAGAGTTAATACAGAATTTGGTATTAATTTTAAACTCGTAATAAACAAAATCCGATCGAGTCCGAAACACTACACTGCGCTCCAAAAGTCGCATTGCTGATGTTGGCAAAAAAACTGAACTGGGCCGGCCTATCACATTTATCCGGATAGGTAGGCTAACATAGCCACCAAGTGGATGCCGACGAAGAAGCGTGGGCCGGGCAGGCCCAGGCAAAGATGGCGAAACGATCTTGACGCCTTTCTGAAGAACTGGCCGGAGGAAACGGAGAATCGGGAGTCATGGAGAGAGGCCTTTGCCCAGCAGTGGGACACTCAAATAGGCTAACAAAAAAATAATCAAAAAGTTCAATCAATCAATCGTTTTATTTTCACAAATAACGGTCATCCGTAAATGCCTGGAAGTATCCATAAAATTTACCTATTTACTTATTATAAATACTTACTTATGCTTATTTACTATTTATTAAGACTTTGCCTCCGGCAAAAATACTTTTAATACGGAAGAGTAGCACATTCAATTTATTATTTTTCTATGACTTCCGGAAGAAGTAATAAGCTCAGAAAAAATATTCCACGGCTAGGAACGAAAATGAAAGCAATAACACAGAAATCAGAAGTAGGTTTATTGGGTTACACGGTATTAAATATTAGAATCTTTCTTTATATTTATAGGATAAGTCTAGAGATAAAGTATAAGTACTTGAAATACGATACGATCTGAACATATTTATTTATTTATAATCTGAAAACTCACTTATAGATAACTACATTGTTACTACAAGTTTATTTTTACTACATATACCAATAGGTAGTAGTAGTAAACACTTTATTGTACAGAACAAATTACATGTACCTACAGAGAGTAACTATAACGGTTATGTACAAAGGCGAGCTTATCCTTTAAGGGATCTCTTCCGAGAATAACCGAGAGAGGAAAATAGATGGTAGACAAACACAACTAAAGTGCATCGGTATATATACTAAGTACTATCAAAATATCTTTACACATAATAAACTTACATCCCTACTTTAAAAATGAATGCAATACGTATACCTAAATACATAAATAATTATATATTTATATATACAATAAACATATATCAAAATAATAATAACCGCACACGACCCAGTTTAATTTTTTCTTATTGGTTTTTATGTGAAAGCCATAATTTATTTAATTTTGACTTCAGCGATGCTATACTGACTGAATAGGTATTTTGTAGTATCACGTGCGTTGGAGGTACGCATGGTCAGTTAAGTTGAAATATTTACGAAAATGTCCCCACTGCTCACTCATATCTCATATTACTGATCTTCGTTTTAATTTGAAAAAAAAATCTGCAAACTATGAGCAGTGTGGATATATTATATTATTTTAACTAGTTTAGGTTAATTAGTTTAGGTTTAGTAACTAGGGTCCGACTGGACTGACAGTAAAATTTACTGCAACATTATGCTGAGTCGCGGCCCTTTTTAATATCAAGCTATTCATTCCACTTATTTTAATTTTAATACTGTAATGTGATATTAAATAAATCCCTTCTATGTCTATGTGCAGTGTAGTAGCAAAAATATTTTGTAATTTGTTCAGGACTATCCGTCGCATATTTACGATTTTTTTGTCACCACCGTAAAAAATACGACCAATAAAAGTACTGTTTTCACCAGGTACCATATTAGAGTGGCTACAGTACTCACAAATATTCAAAACACGCTTCTATTGTCAAAGCGCTAGGATACACGGCGTCGATCCAAAGTGCGGCCATGCCACCTTGCACATTCCTCTTACCGGTCCGAGGCACCTTAGAAATGCAGAAATGAAGACTCATGTGCTCAAGGTGCGTAGAAAAGGTGCAAATAGCTGATGCACCGAAGAGCGCCGAAGTTATCTCTCTCAGTCGCCTTTCCTTATCAATGCGAGAAAGCCAGCTGCGTGTTGTACGCCACGGATCGTTGAAGATTGTGACTTTGGCTATGCAAGCCGGCCATGCATTTCTCAAGAGCACTTTAGCTTCGAGTCAGCTCACGAATTCGATGCTGACACTTACGAAGTTCAACCTTCATGGCTTTGCTTTCTGCACAGCAATTTTCTAATTAAATACCTATAATTTGAGCTGATTTCTCGAATTAGTTTGAACAAAATCAATTTAGCCAGACCAATCTACATTTGTCAAAACATGGTATTTGCTATTAAAAAGTGTAGGTACAGTTTGAAAACTTATTTCAAAACAAACTTGAACGAACTGCTAAAAATCACGTTTTCTTTATTCCCCTGAATTGTTAATCGACAAGTTACAGTGCACACTGATGTTTTTTTTTCCATGAATGTTAAGGGCCTTTTCCATAACGAACAGGATGTTAAACAGTCTCTTTTATCCCACATGTCAATTTCATGCCAAATTGAACATGCCCAAATAAAAACCTTTTGTTTTCCCTAAACTACCATTAAAGAAACATTGAGAGAGAAGGAAAAATACTGTTATGTACATATTATGAGTTTATTTAGGTCGATTCATCAAAAAAAGATTTATAAGTTCTTCCTTTCCTCAAAAATTTCATTTTTTTTTTTTTTACATTAGCCCGTTATAGTGTCCCACTGCTGAGCAAAGGCCTCTCCCTTTGATTTCCACAACTCCCTCTGATGTGCTTTTTCCGGCCAGTCAATCATAAAAGTGTCCAAGTCGTCCTGCCATCTTCGCCTAGGCCTGCCACGTCCCTGCTTCTTTGTCGGCATCCACATGGTGGATATATTAGCCCACCTATCCTGATGCATGCGGCAAACGTGGCCTGCCCAGTCCCACTTCAGCCTGGCGGTCTTTTCCCCTACGTCAGCTATGCGAGTTTTTGAGCGCAGCGTAGTGTTTCTGATGCGGTCCATTTCTCGCTGGCAAACCTTCAGTTGGGACTTCTGACTCTCGGTGAGTGACCAAGTTTGGGCACCGTAGGTTAGGACAGTATACACATGTCAACGAGTTTACGCTTTAGTGACACTGGAAGGTCGCCCTTCATTAGCTTCTTCATGGACCAGTAGCTCTTCCAGGCATTTTGAACGCGGCGCTCAACTTCCTTGTCTTGCCTGTCGCTGAAAGAAACTAACTGGCCCAAGTAAATGTACTCGTTGACATACTGTATTAGTCTGCGTCTAACTTAAGTGTCGGGCGAAGCCCGGCGCACGCGGTCCTAAGTCAAGCGCCTTCGGCGCCCTCTAACTTAAAGTGTCGGGCGAAGCCCGACGTACACGGTCCTAAGCCGGGTGCCTTCAGCGCCCTCTAATTTTTTTCTATTATTTAAATATTGTCACTTAAAAAAAAGAGGAATATAAGTTTCTGCAAAAAAAACTAACCCTACCAGTTAGTAGTTTCATTTCGTGCGACCAAAGAGGATCGAGTATTATAGAGAGTTGCTGTCAAAGTAAAATGTGTAATCACAGTGCATAGACTGCCATCTCTCGACACAGGCTTTAAAACTTTTGAACCTCAGTTTTGACAATTTGGCCCATATTCTTAGCTTGATATGTGTTAAAATGTCAAATATTAATATTAGCGCCATCTAAATGCCAGCGCCAGCGAGCGTCCCCCAAATGTGTATCGCCATCTAAGTCACCGTAGCTTTTTCTGTATGGTTTTGAGGTACGTTTTTTTCTTAGACTTTACCTGTCTATACGGAGTTACATAATATGTCTTTGGTGCGACTATTTGAAAATTTCTATTTCTTTGGAATACAGCAAATTCCTACAATTGGTTTTAAAAAAATGGGAAATAAAAGTCTATCAAATGGTAAACTCAGTGAAAGTCCTTTCATTAGGTTGTATAATGCAATCCCGCAATATTGCGGCGGTCTCCTTTTTTAGTGTTGAAACTTGGGAACGCAATTTTATTTCGACGATTGAATTGCATTTTGTTTTTGAGTGAAGTATATTTTTAGCAGGTTTTATTGAAGCAGAAACAATGATTATTTTAAATGGATACGAAGGTATCCGTAAAGATTTCACGGATACTCTTATTAGATGACATCTGCTTAATAGGAACCGATATATCAGTATGTTTAAAAATTGTAGTTTTTTACCTCAACTTATAAATTATTTTTCAAAAACATTTTACAAATACATATAGTAGGTACCTATAATGCGAAATTCAGAATTTTTCTAAGTGTCACAGAACTCATCCCAGGTGAAAAATAATAACTCACAAAACTCCAGAACAGTTTGAAATATATTAATTCTCTGGCAATTTGGCATTCCATTTTCTCAAATTTTGATAGCAAAAGTTTCGTCGAACTTTATGATTTATGATGTACCTAATATCGTAGCCTTAAAAGATAATGATCTTGTATTTGAGATAAAAACGAAGGTTATATTTTTCAACAACGTTCCTCATTATTTTAATAAGTTCAATACAGATAGCTTAAAACTTTCATACCATAGAATGCTTGTGTTAAATACTACTACTTTTATGTACTTACGTTTAAATATCGCATTTGGCGACAAGTTTCGCGTCCTATGGAGATCCATCGTCACTATGTTTATGTTTAGAAGTTTATGTTTAGAAGTTATATATATTAATTTGTATATTTAATTATATTTAATAAGAAAACTGTATAAAAGAGACTGAAACGACTCCACAGTCAAACTAATTGTAGTTTTGTGGAGCATTGTATTTAAGTTATGTTTTGTAATTCTGAGTATAATAAATAAATAAATAAATAAATAATAAAATATCGTCATGCATGTCGCACGAAAGTTGAACGTCTTTATCCACATATACTTACCACGTCACGTGTCTAGAAAATGAAATGCTTTACTTTTAAATACATATGAGCATTTCTTTTTTTTGCCAATAATTTTTTTTATTGTTTTAGGGAATTTTTAGGTCAATTGTAATCACGAGTACTTTCAATCTCACTGGGAAACTACTTTCCTCTTTTGTTACCCCATAAAAAATGTATGGAAAATGGTAACAAAATAAGAAATAATCGTATGGGACAATTTTTTTAACTACTAGGATTGAAAAGGCTAGTAATTCTGAGTAGAAATAGCATATTTTTTTTTTTCAAAAATATCACACTTCATAAAAGTGGCAAAAAAAAAGAAATGCTCAAATATATATATTACCAGCTTTTGCCCGGGGCTTCGCTCGCGTTAGGAAGAGGCAAAAAGTAGCCTATGTCAATCTCCATCCCTTCAACTATCTCCACCCAAAAAATCACGTCAATTCGTCGCTCCGTTTTCCCGTGAAAGACGGACAAACAAACAGACACACATGTAGATGTAGATGTAGATGTAGTGTAGGGACGCCTGGCCGGATACAGGCGGGCTGTCGATCGCTGATGCGTTCATTCAGCCCAGTAGCTGTAGCCCGTAACAGACACACATACTTTCCCATTTATAATATTAGTATGGAAGTAATGGATATTAATCCTAAAACTCATACTTCTGAAATTTCGAAGAACAAAGAGATAATAAAAGTAATAAATTAAATAAAACAAACCCTTTTCAATTAGCTCATAATACTGAACTTTCTAAGCAAATGACCGAGTTATTTATTACTCGGTGTTTGTTTTACACAAAATTTAGCTTGTTATGTAAATCGCAATCGTATTTAAGGTAATGGCGCCTAATAACGTGGTACTTAAGCAGATTTCAAAAGATACCAAAAAATTAAGGGTATCAAAGCTCATTAAAGACCACAAATATTTTTTTTATGGAAGATTATTTATTGAACTATTAGTTTTGAAGAGTTTTAGGATCATTTTATTTTATTATATGTCATAAAATGATTATTGAAGCCAACATACCTAAATTTTCTATTACCGTGGTAATGAACAGGTTGCAGTTCTATTAACGCGAATTGAGATTTCATTACCGAGGGTATGAATGACAGTGTTTTTCTGTCATCGGTAAATAGAAACCCATCTCAAAATTCGGAGCTTAATACCGACGGTTGAATATACAAATTATGACAAATACATATACCTATACTATCCTCCTTTATGAATACCCACAGAAGACTCAGTTTCACCTAAGAAATCTGTACTTACGGTACACTAAATGTCATATTTTGATACAAGACTAATATGTCGCTCGGTAATAGATACTTCTATAGGAACCCATTACCGACCCAAACAAGTATTGCATGGATCGGTAATAGATTCTTATATATTCTATTACCGAGGGTTATCTGATCGTACCATCGGTAATAGGCATAAATTGGAGTATTATAAAATCTAATTCCGACCCATAAAAACAAAGTCATACAGATGTATTTTCATTACAAATCAAAATAAAATATTGCAACCTTATATTAAAACCAAGCTTACATAACTGGTAAGTAAGCATCAGACTTTATGTCAATATTTAAAAAATTGACAAATTAACGGTTTTCATAGAAACTACGAAATCAGTCATGAAGTTTTTGCTAAAAATTAAGGTTTTGTTGAATAATTTTCATACCGCGTAAATAGTTCTTTGATAGCGTTAATAGATCAAGATTGAAACAACTGTAAGACATTATATAACTGATCACATATACTTAAAATAAAGCAAAAAGAACTAATATCACTACTTTAACTATTACCGTGGTATACCACAGTAATAGAATCTACTCACGAAATGGCGCCTTTCACCGCTGTCTTTTAATTTCTACTTTAAACGCATTTCCAGGCTAAACAATACGTAAAAAGTACTCAGAAGTCATGTAGAAAACTATAAACAATAATTTGAAATGCATAACTTTCACCTGTTTGCCATAATTATTACGTAAACTACTAAATGAGATTGGAGTTCACTTATGTTTAGCGTCACACGTCAGTATGACACAACCTCTTCTCGCGGCCCCGTGGCAAAAACTGTCAAATAGCGAGCGTCTTCTTTCATTCACACTCTCTATCGCCTATATGTGCGTTAGTCAACTAAACAGGCTTCCTTTGTGTGAGTAACTTTTTTTAAGAAATTGGTCGGTTTGCCTATAAAATGCGTATTTGCAAATGCGGCGGTAATGGACGTCGATTTCGATACCCGCGTTGATAGCCGCCGTTACCTTAAACTTCGTCAACCAAAAGCCAACTTTCTGTGCCAAAGGTTGGAAACAAGCTAAAGTATTGTTCATTTCATCGTACGTGTTTTACATTTTGGAATGTTATTCAAAAAGTTAAATAGCGAGAAGAAAAGTTTTGTAAACTGAGGTGTTTTTTAAATCCATACTAATATTAATAATCATCCAAACGTAACAGACTCAGGGCACTTAATTCTGTTCTAATTAATAACCACAAATATGTTAACAGGTTAGTTTCTGAAATAGATAAAGTTGTCACCCTTAACCATTGAACCAAGTTTCTTGTTTCTCTCAAGTCCACTCAACTGTTTTCATATTTACTTCTCTATAGCTATCAAACTTCGCCCAATCCCATATTTGAATAGTTTGTTGGGCTGAAACCCTCTTCAAATCTTCTCATATATCCAGTTGTTAATCAAACTTGCATTGAGCCCGCGAGTGAATTGTTTAGACTTTGACTCATTGAGATGTTGATTTATGTTTAAATTTACTTTTGCTATTATTTTGCATGGAATAAGTAGGTAATTTGGAAAGCGCCTGATAAAAAATTGAAGGCAATTATTTAATTTTAACAAAACGTTCACATCAATTAACAGGAGATGCCTATATTACTATCAATATCATAATGAAAATTTAGTTAGTAGACACTTCGTTGATTTCACAAAAAAGCTATGTGTTATTTATTTTTTTAAACATGTATCAGAGATCAGAAAGAGTTAAAATAAGCTTTTAAATGAGCAAGCATAAAAATGTAGATAACAATAATGTTTAATTCATGTTATTTGAATAATATTATAGGTATATACTTAACAAACATTGAATACGGAAGAATTTGCGCTTTCAAAGGTACTACTTCTCGTAAGTATGTCATAAAAATTTTATAACCAATTTGATACGTATTTATAGGAGGTGAGACTCATAAATTTAAGGTAATAATGGCTACACACCTAAAATACCTTAGTATAAAAGGCAAGAGATGCCTCTTCACTAAGTTTTGTTATATATTTTGTTTTAAAAATGACTAAATATGAGGATTTTAACAGACCTTCCCGGTGTAAAACCACAGCTTCACATACAAAGCTCGAAGCAAACAAAAAACATAGATATATCTGATAAATAAATAGGTAGTCGGTTCGGAAAATAAGACATTTCTAGCCACTGTAAAACTCAAAATTATCCCGCATTATGAGATTATGAAGGGTCCAACAATGTCGAATTGACACAAACAAAACGCCAACTCACATGTATTCCACATCACGTATTTGCGGTCGGATTTCAGAGTCCTACCCTCAAAAACATAAAGTCTTAAGCGACCAAAAACTTACTTTAAAATATTAAACCTAACACTAACAAACATGGCACACAAGTACGTGACCTATTCGTGTTTGTTTGTACTTATCGAAATATGATTTAAGCCGTTTTACCACTGAATAATGACGTGGAGAATAGGATAAATCCAGCTCAATCCAGTTAGGACGGGATCAAGCGAGAATTCCGGATAAGATTGAGATTTGGCGACTTATCTTTGAGGCAATTAAGATGGCCGTTTACGTGATAAGATCAGATTTTTATAGACTCGTTGGGTCTCTGATTCCGTTTTCTATATTAACAGTAACTTTAAAATTTTGCAATCAAAATGTGCATTTGTATAGTTTAAATAACATGTGGACATTGTTGACGTTACTGACTTGACTGAATGGGTTAAATGACACGGTAAAATTACGATACAAGTGCGGAAAAACGAAAGTTCGAATCGAGTGGCGATTAATTAAAACACCAACGAAGGGAGTGTTTTTTAAATAGACACGAGGAAATTTCCTTTTCGCACGTGTATCGTAACGACGTTTTTCAGTACAGATGGCGTTTTTTTACGCACTAGTGCGAAAAGTGGTTCATTATATGCCAGATCGAAACTTCGGAGGCTCATCTGTACTGAAAAACGTCGTACGATACACGTGCGAAAAGGAAATTCGTAACTCGTGTCGATTTAAAACACTCCCTTCGGTCGTGTTTCAATTTATCGCCACTCGTTTCGAACTTCCTTTTTTACGCACTTGTATCGTAATGTACTACTTCAGTACAGATGGCCCTCCGAAGTTTCGACCTGGCATGTAATGAACCACTCCTCGCACTAGTGCGTAAAAAAAACACCATCTGTACTGAAAAATACAATAAGGGTGTTTTCCTTTAAAGGAGGTTATGTCTGAAATCTAATAAGCGCTGGTGGCCTAGCGGTAAGAGCGTGCGACTTTCGATCCGGAGGTCGCGGGTTCGAACCCCGGCTCGTACCAATGAGTTTTTCGGAACTTATGTGCGAAATGTCATTTGATATTTGCCAGTCGCTTTTCGGTGAAGGAAAACATCGTGAGGAAACCGGACTAATCCCAATAAGGCCTGGTTACCCTCCGGGTTGGAAGGTCAGATGGCAGTCGCTTTCGTAAAACTAGTGCCTACGCCAAATCTTGGGATTAGTTGTCAAAGCGGACCCCAGGCTCCCATGAGCCGCGGCAAATGCCGGGATAACGCAAGGAGGAAAAAAAATGTCTGAAATCTAATGTTATTTTCCCTTCATTATCGCACTTCAGCGGCAGCGATAATTTCATTCGTGCTCTTGGTACTTGAAACAAGATTAATTTTGCTCGGTATTACGCAAATATTAAGGAGTCTCACGGAAATTGAATTTGACTTCATCATATTTAATAAATAATAATGTTTATACGCTGTTTATTACTTTTTTGACTGTGTACATACATATAATCACGTCTGTATCCCATAAAGGGGTAGGCAGAGCACATGAACTACTAAGTTTCAGTGCCACTATTGGCAAAAAGGGGTTGCAAGAAATCCAAATTGTGACATTGCATTGACAGGTTGCCAGCCTATCGCCTACGCCACAATTTAACCCATATCTTTTTCGACTGTTCGCGTTTTTGACAGGCGGTAACTGTGAGGTAACCGAGAGGGGGTGGGTGGCACTTTTAGCGGGGAGTGGAAGTGGCCATACTGTACGATAGTACTCTTTATTATACTGTGACTCAGTTGAACACCGTTGCATGCAATACTTTTTCTACGACCATGCTCTTACTTTTTAGGGTTCCGTAGTCAACTAGGAACCCTTATAGTTTCGCCATGTCTGTCTGTCCGTCCGTCCGTCCGTCCGTCCGTCCGTCCGTCCGTCCGCGGATAATCTCAGTAACCGTTAGCACTAGAAAGCTGAAATTTGGTACCAATATGTATATCAATCACGCCAACAAAGTGCAAAAATAAAAAGTGGAAAAAAAATGTTATATTTGGGTACCCCCCCTACATGTAAAGTGGGGGCTGATATTTTTTTTCATTCCAACCCCAACGTGTGATATATTGTTGGATAGGTATTTAAAAATGAATAAGGGTTTCCTAAAATAGTTTTTTGATAATATTAATATTTTCGGAAATAATCGCTCCCAAAGGAAAAAAAAGTGCGTCCCCCCCCTCTAACTTTTGAACCATATGTTTAAAAAATATGAAAAAAATCACAAAAGTAGAACGTTATAAAGACTTTCTAGGAAAATTGTTTTGAACTTGATAGGTTTAGTAGTTTTTGAGAAAAATACGGAAAACTACGGAACCCTACACTGAGCGTGGCCCGACACGCTCTTGGCCGGTTTTTAATAGTTTTCTAGAATAACTTTCGTGAAATTCACACTGTTTCCTGTATTTTGACGCAAAGGTTTGCACTGTCAGCCCAGCTGCCCAAAGCCATCCCGCGCACGCGCGCAGTATCGTTATAACAATGCGTTGCCATGGTTACAGAGCCAAACAATGCGTTTTCAATTTTTTCGTTACTGCACGCATGCGCGGAAAGCTGTCGGGGGCTGGCTTTGGGGAATAGACTTGAAGGGTTTTAAAGATCTATACACGACTCTGTAAACGACGAATAACAGTTCGGGAGTAGAAAAATAAATATAAATATAGTTTTATTATCAGTATCGCAATAACCGAGTAAAAGTTGCGGCTTCTCCCGATAACTTCATCTCAGCGCCCATGAGCGGAGACCTTTCCCTAAAGATTAAGTTAGTCGAAGGCTTTCAAGGAAGCTTTCAGATGAAATCCTACGCTAGTCTACGAGCTCGGAGTTGTTTGTATAATATAGTAGAAACATGAGTTAGGTTTAAAGATTCTTTATTCCCATAAGAATTTGTACAATTCACTTAAAATGAGAATATATATATTATTAATGCTAACAGTATGGATTTTATGAGTTCGTGACTAGAACTATGACATCTTTTAACTGAAGATAAACTTAAATGAATGAAATATTAAACTTTGTTCGAAACACTTTAACAACGAAATCAAAATGAGCTTAAATCTACGAAATAAATGAAATTACAATGCTGAGGGTGGTTTCGAAAAAGAAGTGAAGTGACACTCAGCATTTGTCGCAACATCATAACATAGGCATCGTTAGTCAAGTAAGTCAAAACTAGACACGATTTTCTAGACAATAATCATATAATATAAAAGTTTTTCAGAGAAGTTCTACATATTTTGGAAATGGGTATGTGAAATAAATATAAAATATCAACTTTTTTTATTACTCATAGTAGTGAATTCTTGTACATTCTTCTCTCTATTTCCTCTAAGTGTATTCTGTCTCTCATTCTACTTTTTACTACATATGTTTCATCTATGATGCTTTATAAATTTAACCTTCATTGTTGCTTAACAATGTGTAGTAGCTGTATGATCCCTTGAGAATCTGAAATTAAATTTTAAACATAAATATAGATAGATAGATAGATAGATAGAATACTCTTTATTGGCACACCTCAGCAAGAGATACAGAAAAAAGATACAGCGGAGACAAAACAAATGATTATAAATAGAGGCAGACAACAGGCGGATAGATATGTTGTCTATTACAGGAAGCAAACTATCCTATATCATTCTCACGTTTACAAAAATACAATTTTTGAGCCAAATTTAATCTAAATCAGTTTCCGGCTCACGCGCGGAGAGTTAACACACAGACACACAGACAAAATTTGCACTTAAAGACAATATGTATTAGTATTATTAGTATGGAAGTGACGGCTGAAAGAGAGGAATGGAAGAAGACTTCTAAGGAAAAGGGCAAGTGAATGATTATGATGTAAGTAATAGTATGGCATCAGGAAGCTTCATACCGCGACGAAAGTAGCAATAGTAAGCTTGGTGAAAGGCCCAGCTTCAAATATGATGGTCTTCCGCAGCTGTCCGCCCAGCAGAAGAACGCAGCGTCGCAAGTCAACCCCGCAGCGCCACCACTCACTCTCATATATACCTCTATCTACTCTCTCGCTCTGAAAAACATTGGGGAAAGTTTTACTTGACACGTGTAACAAAACCGTGGCATGAAGTTGGGACAAACGCGAGGAAATTACAACATTTATGACACATAATCAAAACTTTTCAGACAAGATAAATTGTTAAATTATATTAAATTACTGGCGATCCGCTCAGGCATCGCACGGGTAACACAAATTCTTAACAAATTATAAACTTCCTCATGATTAAAAATATTTTAAGCAGGTTACAAGCTTGAAATATTTTTAAATATGTTTGAGTCTCATGGGAGTTTTATAGTTCAAAATTCCTCATGATTCACTCATCTGATAAGTAAAATCCGCATGGAAATCCGTGTTGAGTTTATTAGGAAATAATCCAAACAGATATTAATTTGACTTCTGGTATGTCCGGGGGACTAAATTTTGTCAGGTGTGGGATAATTATGAGCTCAAATGAATCCACATAATGTCGACACCCGGCAAGTTTTTCCAGCATTCTTGTTTTCGACAATGTAATACATATTTTTATACGACACTGTATATTCAAGATTGACAACATGTGAACAAAATGTGAATATGCGAATATTAGACCGACAAAAGAAACAGCCTCACCATAAAATACACTTCGTTGCTATGCCAGCAATATAAAAATAGTTGCGCAATGAGTGATACCAGGTATTCTGCTACCCACATCCGCTGCATAGTTGTCGTCCCTTCCTGAAAACAACAGGATGACATGAGAATTATATTACATGGTACGTATCCGAATGAATAAACGCTCACGATAATATCTGTTTCGTAGCTATCTATCTCTATCGCTCTTGCGTATTGGCGCGACAGAGCCAGAATGCATTTCTGTCGGTGTCTAGCGTCGACAATATTGCCAGTTGGCTACGTTGGCAGGTGTGGTGTTTAAGGTATTTGTAGGATGATGTTTCTTCCGCACATAAAAATTTGAGAGTGGAGTACGCAAATTTTGGAAATGACACGCCAGCCTTAATGGTTTTGCGAAAAAGTCCAATTGCAGTCCCTTTGAGTAAAATAGTAAACTGTCATTCTTACGACACTTATGGAGTAGAATTATTGGGTAATTCGAAAGAACGCAGTATATCCAAACATCTGCATACGGCTCGAGAGCTGCATCTTCCCGACCCCTTTTATTTAAATAACTGTTTCCTTTATTGAGATATCTTCATTATCCTTATGTTAACTATTATAATAACGTGTGCAAAACTATCCCATTTTCAGAGTAACTCTAATGCACCTTACATCGTCTCACTTCCCACGGACTAAATGTAAACGCGTGTGAGGCGGAAAGCGCCGTGACACGTCATAAATATTTATTATATTAAATGCCTTGTTAGAGGGTACAATTTTGTCCTATTTATAGTATTAAAACTTAGGCTCATGGGATCCCAAGTTTTTTGCACAAATCGTTGAAAAGCTGGCAGCATACTCGCACAACGTATCAGCGTTGCGATACACTGTGAAATTACAGCGAGCATCCTTGGTTAAATGTCTCAAGGGTTATTTTAGGTTTAAACTAGTGAAGTTTTATGCTAGTTTTAGTTTTAATATGTCTATTGTCTCATGTATGAATAAATACAGATTCCTTTTTCCAACACAGTTCGAAAGTTGATTTATTTATGTCCACGTCATTTCGTCATTAGTGATTTATAGCTTTTGTTTTTTACTTGCACAGATTGCTGAACTTAGTTCTGCAAATACGTAATATTACATACAGCAAATCTTCTTGCGTTACAAGTTTAACTAGATAAGTATGCGAGCGTATAGAACTATTCGTAAACTGAAATTGCATCGCGGTTTTCATTCTATATTTAAATTATCTTACTTCCACTTCGACTACTTTGTAACATATCCTGCTCGCTGAACGGCAAAATGCATTTTATAGAAGATAAGTAGCTTTTTGAAATAATGTTGGAAATAAAATGCTTGAAATACTTACTTTAGTCAAGAGAATCGCACTGGCGCATATCATAAGTGAACAAATTACTACGTATAAAAACATCACAGGAGACAGCAGAGAGTTTAATATTTTTGAGTACCTAAAACAGACAATAATACTATTACAACGTTTTTGAATATAAAACGGATAAAATAATATTACTTATTGAACAATAATTAATTATGTTACTTAATCAATGACAGGTGATGCATGTGACATTGTTTTATTCTCTCCATTGCTTCTGAGTAACCAACGAGATTATTATCTTCGCTAAACAGTCTTTTAGTATTTGCTACCAAAAGCTCGAGTTGTCCACAAAAAAATGACATTAGAGCCACCGTGTTCGCGTCGTAATTTGCAACGATCCCACCTCCGTAAAAACAAATGACAGAATGCTCCACTATCTGAAACCAGTAACCAAAACCCTGTGTTTTGTCGAAAGGTACCCAAGAGCTCATTATTTCCGGGAAAGGAATAGTTCCATTCAACATTAGTTCACGTTGCTCCGAAGATGACAGAAAAACTCCTAAAGGCGCCAGTATCACTATAAATACCGTGGCTGTAACAAGACACCAATAAAAATAAGTTACATTCCTGGAGTACTTCGTGTAACCTTCAATAATTGCGCAAGTCGTCTTGTCTTTTTTCTCCAGTTGGCCTCTTTCCAATGTTGACACAAACTGAATTACATCTTGCCAATATGGCTGCCAAACGACGAATGTGCCCGCTTTCACGACGCAAACCGAGCTGAGCATCGTGACAGAGAGATTCCTTAAGACTAACTCCAAGTCTGCCCTTACAAACCAAAGTTCTACGTATTGGCTCACTACAAATAGTATAGCGGCAAGATGAATCAAATTGTAAATGATACGACTGAGCCCAATATTCGGTTGATACATCCCCCAGCTCTGGAGACCCCAGAGCGTTGGCCCGAGCAACGGATGATTTGGGTCCTCCAATCTGGCCGCATATTTCTTTAACATTTCCCTCACGTCTTGCCGTGTGATGTAGTTGAAAGTTTTTTTCGGATTGACTTCAATTTACTTAGGGAATAGAAATAATACGTTTTCTCATACAATTTTCTTTTAATTTCGTAACACTTGAAGATTCATTCGTCTTTGCTTATATAGATTTAAAAAGCTTAATGTTATTTAAGCATTATGAAACGTGGCAAGAAATTGAAATTAAAGTTCTTCAGATTATTACTGTAATGTTACACTAAGACGTTGGCAAAATACGTACTTATACAAGTTATAATTAAAGTGAAGCAAAAATGTACAAACAACAAAACGTATTTTATTGTGTAGCGATTTCAACCTATCATTTACCTAACTAAGGGACGGACACATGTCTTTTTAAATGATACATTGCGTCACCTTATGGAAAACAAATACGAACCATGTATTTTATTAAAACATGTAATTTCCCCTATTCCGATATACCAATTTATCGCAAATATTTTTTCCAATGATTGATATCAAACATGTAATTATCAAAAGTACCATTCTCTGACGAGGTATTAAAGGAAAGAAGAAATGTTTTACCATTTTTAGGGTCTTCGACGAACGATGTCGATAATGGAAGATGAAAAGAAATTACAAAACGAGGGTGAGATTGTGATTTTTATTTTCTTTTCGCAAATGGAAGTAATGTAAGTACACAAACGTAAATGTATAGCGACGCAGTTATTCTTGCATTTGTGTAAGAAGCGTGAAGAAACTGTAAGAGCCCTTAATTACCTGAAATAAAAACAAAACTTAGGTAAATTTTGCGTGATGCAAAATTAAAACTTATACAATGTCTATGTACCGCCAAACTTGGCATAACCTACAATATAAACCACAAAGTTAAAGTTGCGATAGTTGAAGGTAAATATAGCTCACAAAAACTTAAAAGAAAACCTTTTTCTGTTCTAAGTGGTAAAGTTAGCACGGCTAACCGTAGCGTAGCTGTTCGCTTTTTTTGAATTCCTTCTATCTAGTTTAACACAATATAATATTATAAATACATATTTAAAACGTACGTCAATGAAGGTAGGCACGCAGAGTGTGGTAAAGGGTCCGGCGTTGAAAACGATGCTGTGCGTAAGTTTCCCGCCAAGTATGGCCAGCTGCTTGCGTATACGTGCGTCTCCCTTCCACCACTCACTTTCGTACACGCCGCCATCCACATTTTGAGACTGTTTGAAACAAAAATACATAGACATAGAAAAAATGACATCATGTACACTCTCATGATTATACCTAGATATTGTTCTGGCATGAACGAAGTGACACTAGTGACTTCCTTCCGATATTTAGTTCATCGATGTAAGTTTACATTACAATATGTCATCAATTATTATAATTATGTCATTAATTATTGCAGTGGCACTGAATATTGAGTAGTTTCATGTGCTCTGCCTACCCCGTTTAGGAAATATAGGCTTGAATTTATGTGTATGTATATAACATAAAATTTCATACAAATGTCACATTTTTGAAAATAAATAGACAATAATAATAACACTAAACATTACACAATTTCCTACATGACTATTCAAGATTTAAGAGATTATTATTAAGGGTAATTAATAATCTTATGTTAGGCTATTTCTCGATAAAAGGATTGTCAATATTTTTATTTTGTCAAGCACTAACAACTTGACGTTCTTGTCAGTTCGTGTATACTCATGATGCTTAACATATAAGTACTTAAAGAGACAGATGTAGGTAGATACTCTTCTTGATCTATAATGAGTACCTTACCATAATACCGCTCTTTCTCTCCAACTTTATGAAAATTATATGAATTTTTGTGTTACGTAGTAGATTCATAAGTATGTCGGTAAATAGTTGTACATTTGAAATAAATCAGTCTGCTACGGATCTCGATCTTTTATTTATCTAACATTGGCGCAGTCGGTAGGATGGGTAGGTAGGTCGAATACATAAAAAGAAAATATCTGAAAGATAATCAATCTTATAGCAGAATGGATTTAACCAGTTTTGAAGTTAAGCGACACAATTGGTCTCGTCGTGTTTGCATCCGATTACCCGTCATATTATGACGTAATGAAAAGTGGTGTCTTGGTGATGTCACAACAAACCCGTCATTTAGTAGTGTCTACAATCAATGGATTGAAACACATTTACAGTCGCGATCAGTTAAACCAACACGCTTACGTGAACTAATAAAATATAAGGTGTTAGCAAATTAGTCACGGATATTTTAAGGGACGTTAATTAACATTAAAACAAATAACTTAGATACTAAAGCCTGTTCAATGAGTTTTCATTAAATGATTACACTAACAGGGTATTTTAACTTAGCAAAGTTTCCTAGTTTTCTCCAAAAAAACATAACCTAAGCTATGATGTTTCATACATAAAATATACCCCAGGAACGGAGTACTATCAGCCGTAAAAATATTCGTGACTAATTTGTTAACACCTTATACATGCATAATGCTAAATTGGTCCATACCTATGTATGATCCTGTGAGTAGGTAGATGTAATTTGATGTAACTATAACTAAACGCGACTGTAGCTAAGCTAAATCTTTTCAAAACATTACAATTACGCCAGTTTATGATTTTTCCAAGAATTCATTCCCAAAAAGCTGAAAATCACGGCAGGAAATTTGATCAAATCACGATTAAAGGTGACCCTCTCAAATAATAAAAGCTGAGGAAATCAACTTCCTTGTTTCTAATTACTCCTTACTTTCATGTATAATTTTATTCACCTAGGTAAAATAAAAATAAATGAAGGAGATAGATTGCTTTACTTTAGACTTCTATTAATTATTTTTATTTATCATTCCTCGCCACAACAAGAGGGCTCCCAGCAAATAAATCTGTAACCACAATACTGTGCGGCCGGGATTTCGCATTATTCATCCAGTATTATATTTTATAATTCTGTATTTTTTTGGCAGCATATTGTAAGGACATAAGTAGGAATGGGGTAACCAAGCCTAAATCGGGTAGGCCGCCTAAAGCGGGTAGACGCTTATACATGGTTGTATAAAACAATAGGTACCTACAGGGTGTAACAAAAATGGTGGTGATCCGTTAAGGGCGTATTGAATATCGTATTCTCATCAGGAAAAAGTAGGATAAAAATTTTTTTTCGCAAAAAATTTTTTTATCTTTGTATGGAGATTCGACCGATTCGCGCGGCCCGGCTCATACAAAAGTGAAGATATTTTTAGCGAAAAAAAAATTTTCTTCTACTTTTTCCTGATAAGAATACAATACTGAGTACGCCCTTAAACGGATCACCACCATTTTTGTTACACTCTGTATAGTAAATGCGTGTGTTGGCCGCAAGAGACTGACATACATTTTAACACTAAAATAATGAATACTACGTAAGTGTATCGTTCATTTTAGTTAAGCAATACTATTTTGTAATAAAAGAGGAAAGAATGAAAATGAAAAAAGTTTATAATATAATATATGAATTAACAATTTCAGAAAATCACGACCCTGTGTCCTGAGCTAGGAAACCCTGGGTCACAGGACGCAGTTTCGTTAGATAGTTCTTGGGCGTTTATGACGTACTTATGGGATAATTAGGTACCTACCTAATATTTTTTTACATATAACTGATAAATTAACAAAAATTAAAATAGAAAATCTAAATAAATATTCAAAGGTGTATAGAAATATGCATATTAGAAGAGAAATAACTTCTCACCTCAACAAGTACTTCATTGCTATGCCAACAATACAAGAATAGTTGGGAAACAAGAGCCGTAGTGTATTGCAGCACCCAGACTTTTTGCGCCGCCGTTGCTTCTTCCTGAACAAAAAAGTTCTATACAATATCGTCAATGCAAAGACAAAATCCTTAATTCTTAACAGCTAATTACATAAACGTTTATTTCCAACTTCCAAAGTATTCCCGCGTGCATCATACTAATATTATAAATGGGAAAGTGTGTGTGTCTGTTTGTTTGTCCGTCTTTCCTGGCAAAACGGAGCGACGGATTGACGTGATTTTTTAGGTGGAGATAGTTGAAGGGATGGAGAGTGACATAGGCTACTTTTTGTCTCTTTCTAGCGCGAGCGAAGCCGCGGGCAAAAGCTAGTAAAATATATATTCTGTGCATAATACAAAACTTTTGTTATTTTTTTAACAAGTAAAAATGCAATTAATTAGTAACAATTATCAATCAGGTTTTTGATACAAAAAACGTCATTAAGAAATTAGTATTCACAACACCAACTGGAAAAGAAATTCCACTTTTTGTACCACTTTCAAGAAGAATATGTCATTCAAGAAGAAAATAATATAATTTTTATTTGTCACTGTCAACTGTACTATCATTATAAAAATAAGTAAGTTCACGCACCTCAAATCTATTACTGGCCCCGTAGCCGAATGGCATTTCTCCGACGCGAAACGAAAACGAAACGCCGCGAAAGGTAGTCTGGCTCTGTCGCGCCAATACGCAAGAGCGATAGAGATAGATATCTACTAGCGTTTCGTTTCGTGAGCGTTTGTGCCATTCAGCTACGTACCCTGGCGTGAACAGTTGAACACACAGATATTCATATTTGTACGAGCGGATACCATACCTTCAACAGTTTTCCCTCTTGCAAAATAAATAACTAGATAGGTACTCACAGAAGTATACTGTATGACGCTGCAGCATATCATGCCGGAACAAACAAGAACATACAGAAACATTACCGGCGATAATAAAGAGGCAAACAATGAGCTGTGTCTGAAAATGTTACACATAATTAATGATATTTTATATTCAAACAAATAAACAAATATTCCTGGAAAACCTCTTTTTGATTAAATAAATTTGTGCGTTTTTATTTCACACGCTTCATTTTTATCCCCCGACGCAAAAACGACGGGGCGTTATAAGTTTGACGTGTCTATCTGTCTGTTTGTCTGTATGTCTGTGTGTGTCTGTCTGTGGCATCGTAACTCCCGAACGAATGAACCGATTTAGATTTAATTTTTTTCTCTGAAAACTGAGTTATTTGGGAGTGTTCTTAGCCATGTTTCACGAAACTCGGTCTACTATGTCGCGGTCGGGGGATTTTTCAAAATGTTTTAGTTCACAAAAATATATTTATGAAATACCTACTTCAAGATAAAATTATGATGGCGATGACACTCCATAATTCTAGCCAGTATTATTTCACGATTCACCGAGTCGTAGTCATCAAAGAGATGTTTGCATTTTTCCCGTAACATAGCCAGTTGGCCTCTGATGAATACCATAACTGCCACTGCATTTGAATCATAAAGCGCGACGACTCCCCCTCCATGGATATTAATTAGTATGTGAATGAAGATCGCTACTGAATAGCCGGGCATTGTTGTTTTATCGAATGGAAACCACGAGCTGAAAATTTGCGGCAGTTTCTCCGTCCCATTACTTATCTGCTCTCGGTAAACTGAACTTGTAATGTATTTCAAAAACGGCGTCGAAACCATAAATATGATAGTAGAAATGACGACGTTCCAATACAAATATGTCAGAATCCTTACGTATCTTGTATAGCTTTGCTTCAAATCCATACATGCATCGTTCAAGTTTTCCGATTGCGTTATTTCCTCAGCTGAAATACCTTCGGCCAACTTTTTCCAATCGGATTGCCATATAATGTAAGACACGCTTTTAAATAAGCAAACCATTCCCAAAGCCGACAAAGAGAGGTTATGTAATGCTTCCAAATAATTATGCCTTATAATCCAAAATTCGACGAGTTGACTAATAACAAACAGAAAGTCGAGAAAGTATAAGAAGTTGTAAAATGTATTACGAAATTTGCTCTCAGTTTGCCACAAGCCGTAAACATAAAGCCCTTTCAAATATGGGCCTAATAAGGGGTGTTTCGGATTCTCGAGACTTTTAGCTAATGAAATTATTTTCTGGACAATCCCCATTATCCTTTACTCAAAAATACTTCGAAGCAAATGCGAAGTAAGGGTGAGGAAATTTTATTATATACCATTTTGAATTATCAGTGTACCTAATGTAAAAAGAAAAGTTGAATAATTTAAAATGCACAAAGTTGTTAAGATCAACTCGTACTTCAAATATTTGTGGTTCCATATATTGGTATTATGTATGATTATTTTTATGTTTATTATGATCAAGATCATGTCTAAAGTCGTGAGGTTAAGGGGCTGACAAGACCCAATTGCGCAAAATTGATGTTACTTGCGCAGGTTTTTAAGAAAAGTTGTTAGTTTTAGTAAGGCAAGTAAACTATATGTTATTAATAATTATATTTCAACGAACAAAGCCGTACTCGATACACGATTTAATGAAATCGGCTCGATAGAAAATAATTGCAAAGATTGGTCTCGAGTTCGTCATTAAACCGTTCTATAGCGTTCAATTATTCACTTAGTTGTCTTTAATTAAAATTATACAACAAAAGTATACATATCTAAAACACTAAAGAAACATATTGCACAAATAATACATCTTTCTATTTAATTCTAATATTTTTCCGCACTTTTCGTACCTAGCCGCCCTCTTTTAGTGACATATCGCGCTCTCACTTACTCCCATACGAATAGACAGTGTACGCTAGCGTCAAGGCCATTGAGTGTTGTCAGCGTCATATTCTAATTCTACCTAGACATATTTTAAAGATGTATAATACCTGTCGAAAGTTCAGGTTAGGTTCAGGTTCAGTTACCTAAAAAATAAAACTCTATTCAAACATCCTTAGGAAGATAGTAAATTTATGGGCACTTCTACCCCATTAAGCATACCTGTGTAATTGTGTATTTTATAAATTTTTCATTTATTCTCTTGAAAATTACAAAGGCTTTTACTAAGTATGTATAGTCATTTATTTAAGCGTAAACACACACAATCACACACACACACACACACACACACACACACACACACACACACACACACACACACACACACACCATGTCACAATTTGGATTTCTTTCAACTCCTTTTTGCCAAGAGTGGCACTGAAACTTAGTAGTTCATGTGCTCTGTCTACCCTTTTATGGGATACAGGCGTGATTATATGTATGTATGTAAAATTAAATTTTACCCATAGACTAAAGTTCGGTTGCTTTTCCTCCTGAAAATTTTCATATGATAACAAAACAATAGGTACCTATTTCTGTCAGAATAATCACAAAGATTACATTGAACGAAATGGAAATTGAAACAGTCACCATGGTCGAAATCGGAAGGGAGAGTAGAGGGCATAAATATTACATATATCTAACAATTTACCTGTATTTCTCTTCAAGTTGAATTGTTTGGTGTGAAACCCTAAACGCCCCGCAAATTAACCGGCTTGCATTTCACACGAAAAGCACTTAGGGGAGTTGTCTGAGAGGTTAATGAGCCATTAGAAATGCATGATACAAGGTCCGGCTGGGACGTGAAGGAAAGTTGAAAGGTGGGAATTACTTTTTTTATTGAGAGACTGGGAAATGAGAACTGCGAACGCCATCTAGTAAAAGATATGTATAAGGGTCCATTTTTTTTTTCAAAGTTGTCCACCCCACTTTTTTGGATTTGGAAATTTTTATGTGGTATCACTCAGAATCACGAGCTCTTTCAGTCCTTATAGGAGAAAAAAGTGTCCCAAGGTTTTTTTCCCATTCCGTTACAATTTTTTCATACAATTTGTGTGGCGGTAACGGAATGGTAGGTTAGAAAAATGTCGAATGATCGAAAGACCTCGCGATTCTGAGTATGAATCGCGTAAAAAATACCTATGTTACAAAAAAAGTGGAGTGAACAACTTTGAAAAAAATGGCCTAGATATTGTAGATCGCGTTACAAGGAGCCAAATAATGCATTTAAGGTGACGGCGTTTATTGAAACGAGATTTAATAAAAATGAGATCTGACCGAAGTGATTTATTAAATTGTTAAATGATTTACTGTTAACACATTCTGTTTCCTAAGGTTGTCTGGTAGAAATCGCTTACAACGATAAGACCGCCTGTTGCTACCTATATGTTTAATGTAATTCTGTTATTTTGAAATCTGTAATCTTTGTAGTGCAATAAAGAATATTTACTTATTATGTTTCAAAATAGTATTTATGTAAACTATAAATAATACTATGCAAAAATTTGAATTTAAAAATATTGCTCTGATCCTCCTAACAGGGAACAAAAATACATTACTGATTCTTCGTCGCGTTTCCAAAATGGTGATATGAAATTTTATTTCTTGTACCTAAAGACTTCGTTAGGCCTTCCCCATTTTTTTGCAATCTGGGGATCGATCTTTGAATCTCGAACGCAATATTCGCCGTTCGAAAGTCGTAGCATTACGCCGTTTTCCACAGACTTTCGAACGTCGAACTCATGCATTCGAGATTCAAAAATCGGTCCCCTGATCGAAATAATGGAACTTCGTCCAGGTATTTAATATAGCATTAATCTGAAAGATACACAGGACCGATAAAAGTTTCTAACAAGGTTATTAACTCCTCATAAAACTCAATTTATGTGCCGCCCAGCTGTTAAGGGGCCTTCGGCTTCTTGTTTTATTTTAGACTAGCATTTTCCCGCAGCTTCGCTCGCGTTAGAAAGATACAAAAAGTAGCCTATGGCACTATCCATCCCTTCAACTATCTCCACTTAAAAAATCACGTCAATTCGTCGCTCCGTTTTGCCGTGAAAGACGGACAAACAAACAGACACACACACTTTCCCATTTATAATATTAGTATGGAGTATGGATTAAGTGTTAGTTGCTAGTCATGTACCTATTTACAAACATTGTTTTTATTTATTTGCAGCCATAAGACGATAAACGACGTTCATAGTGTTGTTTCCTGCAGGTAAGTAAGGTCGTCAGAGCTCAACCTGCAACGAGGGTGTAGGGTTGGAGTCGACAACCCACAACAGATGTCCATAGGCTATATTAGGCCATATGTTAATTTGTTATCGTAGAGTATTTATTCATAAAACTATATTTTGTATGCTCCATGCAGCACAACCTAATGACAAATCAATAATTAAAATCGTAGAATACTTCAAATAACTCAATATATTATAAAAACATGTTGGTATAATACCATTCAGTTTTAATAAATAGGTATACCTGAAGAAAGAGGATGACAAACTGACAATGACTGAATGAAATTACGAAAATTTCGGGTTAAAAAAAATATAAACAAGAAATAGTAATGTTTTTCAATTATGCGTAAACTTAATGCACTATACACTATCTTCCTGAATGCACTGTCAAATAATCCAAAAAAAGTTTGAAAAAATAATCCACAAAAGCAAGAAAAGACGGCCGAAGGTGCCTTTATTAGTGATTTTGCGAACTTGACATGGGTTCGGCAAATTGCCTGTTAAAACTTTGTTAAGAGATAATGGAATGCCTCGACTTTCCTGATACTATTATCATTGTAAGAAGTTGAGGGCGTGATTTTGTAAACAATACGGATCGCTGCACATTATTTTGTACTGGGAAAAGGTCAGGCCGTTTTTCTTCGTTTCTTTCAATAGATTTATGTAACGTTACTACTAAATATATTTTTAAATACCTACATACAGATATATTTTCAACTCGTTTTTTCAATTTTCAAATCCACCAACAATTTGAAAACAATTCAGGAAATTTGCTGAGAAATGCGATTTGTAAATAGAAGACGAAATCTCAGATAAATAAAAAATAAATCAGTTGGCCGTGATGACACTCAATTTGATTTCATATTAATTCCATATTTAAAAAAAATATCCAAGTCGTTCAAAATCGTTTTGACAGTTCTTAAAAAGAAACTGATTTGACTAGGAGGAAAGTAGCCTATTGAAGCTTATATAATAAATCTGAATAAAATCCATTATGTAAATTCAGACCCTGCAACAAATAAAAACTTTTTACAAGAAAATACAACCGACTTCAAAAAAGAATAAATATAATATTATCAGTATTTTCAGTAGGTATATGCGTTACCGACGGATATGTTTAAAGTCGGTGCCAAGCCAAATAGTAATCACCATACATACATGTGCCTTTAAAAATTGAGGAGTTCCCTCAACTCTTCATGATCCCATCATAATAACAGTTCCAGATTAATATGGGACCACCTTGGAGGTAGCTCCTTTAAAACAAAAAAAGGATTATTGAAATCGGACTACGGGTCTCGGAGTAATCGGTCAACATGTATTGATCAAAAAATCATCACCATTATCACTAAAACAATCATCATCATAGGACAAAAAAAATATTGAAATCGCACCACGGGTCTCGGAGTAATCAGGTAACATACATAAAATGAACCCGAATGTTTAACCTCCTTCTTCTTTATTTTCAGTAAAGAAGTCGGTTAAAAAGTGAAATGGAAGGCTGGTGATGAGGTACACTACATACAGTTCCTGTCCCAAGCGAATTAATTATAGCAAGTGTAGGCACGTGCCCAAAAATATGGGCTAGTCAAAGTACATTATTAAAAAAAATCCTATTAAAAGTTGGTATCCATACTTCAATATAAGGTACTAATATTATAAATGGGAAAGTGTGTGTGTCTGTTTGTTTGTCCGTCTTTCACGACAAAACGGAGCGACGAATTGACGTGATTTTTTAAGTGGAGATAGTTGAAGGGATGGAGAGTGACATAGGCTACTTTTTGTCTCTTTCTAACGCGAGCGAAGCCGCGGGCAAAAGCCAGTTATGTTATAAAATGTGAAAATAAATTAATATGACCTAACATCAATAAGGCAAGGTAAGGGCATTTATTTGTGTGATGAGCACAGATATTTGTTCCTGAGTCATGGATGTTTTCTATGTATATAAGTATTTATATATTATATATATCGTTGTCTGAGTACCCACAACACAAGCCTTCTTGAGCTTACCGTGGGCCTCAGTTAATCTGTGTAAGAATGTCCTATATATATATATATATATATATATATATATATATATATATATATATATATATATATATATTATCAATACAGATTCACCCAGTTTTTGAGACAAGCCAGGCAAAGACATAACACGGCTCAGATACAGAAGTAATCCGCTAACTTGGATATAAATCAAATGTCTGAAATAAACCTCCAAACTTTTTCAATATCACTGTTCTAATAAAAAAAGTTTGATTTGGTTTGACTTCACAGAGGCTTTAATTTTCTCTCTGCGAAGAAGCACCCTTTCATGAAAAATATAAGGAGAAAATTTAGCACTGCTTAAATTTGTTTAGGATAATGGACTACAAATAAACACGAACTTACGACTGTATTCCCAAAAGGGGCACCTATATCCTACAGTTGGTTTCCATGACATCATAGATTAAATATCAGAAGATCATACCATACACTAAACCACACATAGATGGCACCACAAAAAACGCCTTGTTGCCATCGATTACTAATTGTAGATTGGCGTTAAGTGTCACTTTCGAGCCACAAATCTATGTCAAAAGTGACACTTAACGCCGTCTACAAGTATAATCGAAAGCTACAAGACATTTTTTTTGTGGCGCCATCTATGTGTGGTGTAGTGTATGCACGTTCTTAGGCAGTCGCATTTTAATGTATGGGGTGGTATGGTCTTTTTATATTTAATCTATGACGACACCCACCACGGGAGGAAAGGGAAAATTCCTAACCCACCACTACAAGGGCAGCTACAAAATACTTATTAATATAGGTATTTTAAACTTAATTACAGTTACAGGGTGAAATATAAAGTACCGTTCAAACTATGCATAGAAACTTTTGAGGTCATAATGAACAACTTTTGTTATGGGACCCGTCCGTCCGCGGATAATCTCAGTAACCGTTAGCACTAGAAAGCTGAAATTTGGTACCAATATGTATATCAATCACGCCAATAAAGTGCAAAAATAAAAAATGGAAAAAAATGTTTTATTAGGGTACCCCCCCTACATGTAAAGTGGGGGCTGATATTTTTTTTCATTCCAACCCCAACGTGTGATATATTGTTGGATAGGTATTTAAAAATGAATAAGGGTTTGCTAAGATCGTTTTTTGATAATATTAATATTTTCGGAAATAGTCGCTCCGAAAGGAAAAAAAAGTGCGTCCCCCCCCTCTAACTTTTGAACCATATGTTTAAAAAATATGAAAAAAATCACAAAAGTAGAACTTTATAAACCCTTTCTAGAAAAATTGTTTTGAACTTGATAGGTTCAGTAGTTTTTGAGAAAAATACGGAAAACTACAGAACCCTACACTGAACGTGGCCCGACACGCTCTTGGCCGGTTTTATTTCACCGTTTATATAAAACAACAGAAAAAAATAATAACTGTAAGGTATTAAACGGAAAACGGTATTTTTTCCTGTAAACAAGTCTGAAATTATTTTGCAATTAATTAATGCTGACTCGACATCGACCCTTGTTAAAAATAAACAATTTTCTTGTGCACGAACTGGAAGCGCTGTCAAAAAATAGGTTTGGACGAGCTTTGTAACAATTCCCAGGCCCCGTAGCCGAATGGCATTTCTCCGACGCCAAACGAAAACGAAACGTAGTCCGGCTCTGTCGCGCGAATACGCAAGAGCGATAGGGATAGATATTATCTACTAGCGTTTCGTTTCGTGAGCGTTTCGTGAGCGTTTGTGCCATTCGGCTACGCACCCAGGTATAGATTTTTTACTAAATTTTTTACCTGAGCGTGGATGGAACAGTCAGTCATTCAAAGGATGGACATCAGACATGGGCAAACTGAAAAATGTAAGCCTCTCAAGGATTGATAAAACTTAAATATTGCTTGAAAATTGTGGTTGTTGGTTTCGTTATAATACGAGTAGGCATTATATACGTATTTAAAATTCTCTTTGACATATCATTATTTTTTTATAGGTACGCACTTATTTGTGTTGGCCTAAGATATGTTATACATGACATAGTTTTGGTCACAAATTGTAAATAATATGTTGGTTAGGTGAATCGCCTACAAGTTTCCAACCCTCCTTGGAACTTGTACACTCCTTTTTGCTGTGTACTTAACACAGCAAAAGGAAATGTACAAGTTTCTAATGGGGTGGCAACGCGCATGTGACACTGTTTGAGTCGCAGGCGTCCATAGGTTGCGGTGACCGCTTTACATCAGGCGGGCCGTATGCTTGTTTGCCACCGACGTAGTATAAAAAAAAAAGTTTTTTGACGATCTTGAAATCATCGTAAATAATATGACAAATTATCTAATCATTGAATCAATCTTTAATTGAATAACAACTGTACATTCGCATTTTCTATAGGAACAAAATAGTGTAATCGTAATATGTTCTTGATACTATCTACGAGAACATTTTAATAAAGCCCTTATTATACGTAAAAATCCAGACGTAGGGATTACTGGAAAAGGCCCGTAAATAGCTTACATGAATAATGCATCCTATCGCACTCGCGTGGAAACACCACGGGGCCGATTTTCGAATATCGACTGTTCGAAAAAAAAACGAGTTATTGGTAATAATCTTACACGAAATTTGGTCTCAATTTTATAAAGATATGAAAGTCGCTGTATTTTTAAAGACGCGTTATTTATAAAATAAATAGCAAAATATTCTTAATCCAACACAAATCTAATAAAAAAAGTATTATGAATCCATATATTATCATGTTTCAGTATAAAATCCAAATTATGACTAAAATTGTGGCTTCCTCTTTTTTACCGACAGCATTATTGACACATCCGAGTAATTAATACCACACACTTTTCTAATTATATCGCAGGAGTTTGATAAATAGCTTTTATTATTATAAACTGAAATAGATATCATACACAACAAGAGCGTGTCGGGCCACGCTCAGTGTAGGGTTCCGTAGTTTATCGTATTTTTCTCAAAAACTACTGAACCTATCAAGTTAAAAACAATTTTCGTAGAAAGTCTTTATAAAGTTCTACTTTTGTGATTTTTTTCATATTTTTTAAACATATGGTTCAAAAGTTAGAGGGGGGGGACGCACTTTTTTTTCCTTTAGGAGCGATTATTTCCGAAAATATTAATATTATTAAAAAATGATCTTAGTAAACCCTTATTCATTTTTAAATACCTATCCAACAATATATCACACGTAGGGGTTGGAATGAAAAAAAATATCAGCCCCCACTTTACATGTAGGGGGGGTACCCTAATAAAACATTTTTTTCCATTTTTTATTTTTGCACTTTGTTGGCGTGATTGATATACATATTGGTACCAAATTTCAGCTTTCTAGTGCTTACGGTTACTGAGATTATCCGCGGACGGACGGACGGACGGACGGACGGACAGACAGACATGGCGAAACTATAAGGGTTCCTAGTTGACTACGGAACCCTAAAAACTACAAAGCCCACTGGTGGCCGAGCTGGGAATGGTCTTCACTTTACCCGGCTAATGTCCTTTTAACATTTTGCGCTGATTTTAGACTGAATATCGAACGCTATAACTTCAGAAATGGCACCCTGTCCTCTGCAGTGACTAGCTGTATGCGCTCATCTAAATTAAGAGGCTTATTGTTACAGTGACTGGGTGACCTATTTGAAACTGGTTTCAACAGAATACATTTTCGGTGGGTATATGTGACCTGAAACTGCAAGCAAAATATATTTTAAAATAACATACATACATACAATCACGCCTGTTTCCCAGAGGGGTAGGCAGAGATCACGGATTTCCATTTACTACGATTCTGACAAACCACTTTCGCTTCACACACTTTCATAACGTTTAAAATAAGTAGGTAAGTATAATATAAGTTTTAACTCTTGAAAATCATAATTTATTAGTTAAGGCGAAAACACATAAAATTGAAACAATTTCGTCAAAGTTTTTCTAGACACAGATAGATTAGGTATTTGTTAGTAATTGATTTCATATCATCAATAACGTTGAAGTATCTAGGGACGTAAACACTGATGAGGTTTCTATGAAGATCAAATGTCTTAGCTTTAATCATTTTTGTTTATTATCTTCTCGAATACTTCTTCGGTGGACGAAGGGCGATTTAAATTACGATTGATTATTTTTCTTCATATAAAATTGAATAGGGCACCTAACCCATATAAGGCCCGGTGCCTAACAAAGCCCATTTTTAAAAATTACATTTTTTTTAATAAAAACCGTGACAATTGTGTATTATTAAACACTGTTTAAGCCAAAGCTGATATTAGGTAATATACTTACTGTTGATGGTTGAAAAAATTTTGTCATTTTCTAAAATTCATTGCTTTACTTTGAGTTTAAATAGTTATTTGACAAATACAAGGGGGCAAAGTTGTATTTTAACGCCGAGTGTGGAATTGAAAAACGAGCAAGTGAAAGGATTCTATAGTTGAACCATTCGAGAATAGAATCCTGAACTTGCGAGTTTTTTAACACACGAGAAGTAAAATACATTTGCACCCGAGTGTAACACAAAACTTTTCCCCTCTCTATAGCGAGGAAACTACAACGCAAAAAAATGCGTTTATCACTGCTTCCATGCAGTAGTTCCGCAGGTGGTAAATCATCTTTATTACTAGATTCACCTACTTTTATCAATTTTAAAGCAGTTAATTTGACTTTATTCAAGGTCAAATTACTTTACCCACTAGCGGATAACATGCGTTTTTACCCGCTGGTATTAAAGGACAAAACACGTGTTTCCGAGCTAGTGAGGGGAAAATAAATAAGCTGGGCCTTATATGGATTAGGTATTCTAAGGATTAGGTACTTAGGTGTGGATTAAACATTTTGAAGTTTTATCTTGTACAACGAATGTAATAAAGCACATAGACAAAATTGGCATTTTAAAGTAACATCGTCCCTGATCTCCTTTAAGAAAATTGAACGTGAAATCTAGATAAATCTCTCGCCTGGCACAGTGCCTACTAAAGGGAGTGTTTCACATTTAGATTCAAACCTTTCTTTACACTTTGTTCTCGCTGACGCGGCACTCTTGAGCCTCTCGTTTGAAGGCCAAGAAGCTCCTAACTGCTACGCTTTAAGCCTTTAGTGTTAAGGGCAAAATACAGTCTTCACACCTCAATATTAAAGATGGAAATTAATTCTGTTGATTTCGGGACATATTTTTTACGGGACTTGAGATATATTACGCTACGTGCAGTTTTCCTACGATTTTATAAGAATGAAAAACACAGTTATGATATATAACGACGCTATAAAATCAGGGTACGTAGCCGAATGGCACAAACGCTCACGAAACGAAACACTCGTAGATATCTATCTCTATCGCTCGTAAATTTTTTTGCGCTGTTTATTATGTGTCGTAAATATTAAAAAAAAAACCGGCCAAGAGCGTGTCGGGCCACGCTCAGTGTAGGGTTCCGTAGTTTTTCGTATTTTTCTCAATAACTACTGAACCTATCAAGTTCAAAACAATTTTCCTAGAAAGTCTTTATAAAGTTCTACTTTTGTGATTTTTTTCATATTTTTTAAACATATGGTTCAAAAGTTAGAGGGGGGGGACGCACTTTTTTTCCTTTAGGAGCGATTATTTCCGAAGATATTAATATTATCAAAAAACGATCTTAGTAAACCCTTATTCATTTTTAAATACCTATCCAACAACATATCACACGTTGGGGTTGAAATGAAAAAAAAAATCAGCCCCCACTTTACATGTAGGGGGGGGGGTACCCTAATAAAACATTTTTTTCCATTTTTTATTTTTGCACTTTGTTGGCGTGATTGATATACATATTGGTACCAAATTTCAGCTTTCTAGTGCTTACGGTTACTGAGATTATCCGCGGACGGACGGACGGACGGACGGACGGACGGACAGACAGACATGGCGAAACTATAAGGGTTCCTAGTTGGCTACGGAACCCTAAAAAGGCCGATGATAGGTTCGAAAGGAGAAAACGATGCCTTTGCCCAGCAGACGGACACTAACGTAGGCCAAAAATAACTGGATATAAGCGCCGCTCGCCTTGAGGTCTTTTCCCGTAGAAAATCACAATTTTAGGGATAATGTGTGCGAACGCTATCTAATCCCTTCTCGTGTTACAGCCTCGAACAAGTAATACGATTAATGCCACTATAATTCACTCGTCGACTCATTAATCCTACCGTTACCTAAACAACGTCGCCTTAATGAGATAGGGAGGGTAAATGGAAGACTCATGGTTGAAGGCATGGCTATACATGCGAATAATTTTAATGGCGTGTTCTTGACAACATTGTAACAGATTTTTCAGTACTGATGGTGTTTTTTTTACGTACTAGTGCGAGAAGTGGTTAATTTCTTCTCAGGTCGAAACTTCGGAGGGCCAGGTACTGAAAAACGTCGTTTGATACACGTGCGAAAAGGAAATTTACGAATTTCTTCGGTCGTGTTTTACTTTATCGCCACTTGTTTCGAACCGCCACCTGTTTTCCGCACTTGTATTGAAATGTACTACATATTTGATATATGTCAAAAAGTTACACT
Organism: Leguminivora glycinivorella; assembly: GCF_023078275.1. Lineage (NCBI taxonomy): Eukaryota > Metazoa > Arthropoda > Insecta > Lepidoptera > Tortricidae > Leguminivora > Leguminivora glycinivorella. Next base: position 6,453,206 of record NC_062971.1, read on the forward strand.
TCAAAAAATAAGGTTTTATTACGAAGAAAATTTTAAAGTTCATTTCAAGTGTCAGTTTTAACGAATTAGTCAATTGTAACAACTTTTTGAGTCAACATATAATATATAAAAACATTTACAACACTCACAAAGTGTCAGTATCAGCAACTTTATGACCAAGAGAGATCGCAAAAAATAGGAAACAGATTTTTTCTCGATTAATGCAACATAATAAAATGTTGGAACGCAAACATGAACTTTAAACATTTATTTTTTATTTTCATGTGAACGCAAAAAAAGTTTGTACATAACTTTACGTTTATTTTCAAACAAAATAATACATGTTAAAATGAATCAGTTAAAATGCAGTCATTTTAACGCAGTTCTCAAAAACGAGCGAAGTTTGTACATAGCCAAGTCAGCAAATTTTTCCCCTCATTGATCCTATTTTATTGCTTCCAAATTGTTATGTAAAATTCACCTACTTAATATTGTACAAATTTGACTTTAAAATAATACTGACATGTTGAAAATGACACACAAATCAGTTAAAAGGGAAAACATATTTACATACACTTAAGACTAAACCGTAAGGCGTAACATACATATATATACGTAAAATACATATTACAACTTTTTGAAATTAATTACATATATAACTATTTCTACCTCCTTGCTAACTAGATTACTCATAGTAACAGTATTTAAAGTTGTACCTACCTACTTAGTTAATTTAGATGTATACTTCCATTTCAACTTAGTTCCTACTTAGGATTAAGAAAAATTTTGAAACATGCATGCCGTGTTTGCCTGTAATTGGTTGAATACTCGAGCCAGTTTATCTTAAAGTAATTTTAATGTATAAGTATCTTTGTATTACACCTGTTGGCAAACCTAAAAAAAAAAAAAAAAACCAACATTTAGTAATATAAAGTCTACTTTCGTAAGATATATACAGGATAATTGTTATAATTAAGAAAATATTGATACTAGAGAAATGACGAAATAAAACTAACTGAAATCTCAAGTCACCAAAAAAATCTTGGTAACAAAATAGGAATTAAGAAAAAACAAATTTAACTTTTTCCTTAATTTTTGTACAAACTTTCTGAGAACTGCTCCAAGTAGGAGGTTTCATCAATATAAGTATTCAATCTTGTGTTAGTTGTGCCACGTTGTGCCAAAGGAGCGCCTCGTTTTCACAAAAATAAGGAAATAAATAAATATGCATGAACAGACGTATAAATTTTACTAAGGTACTCTTACTACTTAATTTGGCAACGTGCGTGACGGATTGGCCATGATAGTCACAAAATTCACAAATACATGTTTTACATGTTGTACATGTAATTTTATGGAATGTCAAATATTTGTGGTAGCGGCAGCAAGGTTGGAACCATTCCCCGTTTTTATTATGGTTTTAACTACAGTTTTATGTGTCTTCTATTATAGCATACAACTGAAAATTCATTATTACACGACGTTTTCTAGTTTGTTTGGTGACATGATGGTGTGCATTCAAACTTTTTTAATATCTTTGAATTTCAAACGTGTTTGCACTGATGGCAATTTTCAATTTTACACTTTCTTATTTCAGTAGACTTCATCGTGAAAAGGGTTTCTTTTGAATGATATTGGAAAACTTTTGGAACAAATGGCTGTAGAATTTTACTTTATCGTTGTGGCTTCGAGACTTTTTAGTTTTAGGCCTCGATCTGTAATGGGAACGATTACTTATCAATGACTTTCGGATCAATTTAAACGTGCACTGATAAAATAACGATATCAATAAGATGTTATTTGTTTTATGGGCTCATCATAACTACTGATACGATTTTGAGCAATGAAATACTTTTTAACCGATTTTATTAACAGATTTTAAGAGAATAATTGAATTTCTAAAATAGGAAAAATATCTCAAACATAAGAGAAACGTTTCGTTGCATTTTATTGATCTATAGAAAAGAATCATCGACTAACAGTCAGCAAAACTCCTATAAATGTCACGTTTCAAACAGAAAATGATGGATTATTTGGGATAGGCTTGTGTCGTTCACGAACTATGAACTGTTAGGAATAAAATCCCATCAATGACCGAAATGAACTGAATTTTTTCGTGCTCTGAGAATCGGTCTGCTCATTTAGTTCAGTATAGGATCGGCGAGCGCGAGCGGTTTGGATCGAGAACGAGCGTGTGACTGCGCCGACCGAGAGCGAGAGCTACTTAGCAGAGCTACAAAAAAACGTCAAGTTTTCATATTAAATAAAATTAATTCGGTTACTTACAACCTTTTGGCCCGGATATACTATCTGTGGACTATTTTGTATCATTTTGACACTATTCGGTCCCATTTGTTCTGATCTTTCCGACCTCAGTGGTCGCTGGTCTTGTTGAACTAAATGAGCAAAAGACCTAAAAGCGAACTAGTTCGTGGGAGCGATTGAACGAGATCGGAACGCTCCGATCAACGAACGAAACGGCACAAGCCTAATTTGGGACAAGGAAATTAAGGAACGTTACACGTCTCACTTATTACGGACATTACGACATTCTTAAAGGTCGTCAAAACAATGTGTACGAGTGTTAAAAGACTCAAAAACAAATCATCACTTATTTATAAGCATTTTTTTCTGCTTTTATACTATCTACAGGTCAATTTTAACTTACAATGATATCATTACCACATGATATCATTGAGTATCCACAACACAAGCCTTCTTGAGCTTACCGTGGGTCTCAGTCAATCTGTGTGAGAATGTCCTATAATATTTATTTTATTTATTTATTTATTTATTTATTACTACATCTGAAAGACCTCATTTAGATATCGTGTATATCGCTCATACTTTCCCGAAACTAATATATTGGCGCGGGCGAGACGCCCAATAACTCTTTCGGACATCTTTTGCAGTTAGTATGTCTTAATCTTTTTGTTTAAATCTAATGTCGGCGTATTTTTGAATTGGGATTATTGTCACTAACTAGTGTTATGAGTATAAATAAACCTAAAGTGTAAACACGATGCATTGTGTGTTTCTGTCTGGCTTGAAAACTATCGAGTAAGGCAGCGTTCCCACTTCAGCGTCGTGTGTCTCGGGGCGCGCAACGGACGCCACGCCGCCGCCACGCCACCTGGGGCGCGTCTTACGTCCTTCCTATACAAAATGTACTGAGGAGACGTTTTTTGAATTACATTCAGGCGGCGTGGCGCGGGCGTCCGTTGCGCGCCTCAGGACATGCGTCTCTTAAGTGTGGCCGGTCCCTAAGACTCTGATAGGCGAGCGGCAGTGAATAAATGCAATCTGCGGAAATATCAACTTTCGTTTTCTCTGCTTCTAGGTCACTACAAATTTTTTGATTACTAATTCTATCTTAATCTGAGTGATCTCTAACTCGCGGGGAAACATTAATCTTAGGTTTGTGAGGAAACGGGATTATTATTTAATATACCTATCACCGTCTACACAATCTACCGTTAATCTACCGGTTTGTATTATGAAAGCATTCAGGATCAAATTTTATTAACCGACTTCAAGGAGGTTCTCAATTCGACTGAATTTTTTTAGGTGATACATTTTTTTTATTATAATAAATGGGCTTACTCTTGGCTACAGACTAGCCAAAGGCAAAGACTCGCCCAGAAGATGCCTGTTCGTGTTCACCATTGATTTAAATTGACGATAATTACTGTTTCTTCGATAATATCTACCGTACATAAACTTTTAAAAGTTTAAAATTCCGCAAAAGTGTAAAATGGGTGATTTGCAAAGGAAATTAGTAAAACATGGTTCCAAAATGTAAAACTCCTTTCCGTAATATTGTCCATAGGCTGACAGAGCAAAATAACAACTAGAAATAGTTGATCCGTCGTGTCAGCAACACCAATGAATCTCCTCTAGGATTGAATTATCCTCCTTGCGTTATCCCGGCATTTTGCCACGGCTCATGGGAGCCTGGGGTCCGCTTTGACAACTAATCCCAAGATTTGGCGTAGGCACTAGTTTTTACGTAAGCGACTGCCATCTGACCTTCCAACCCGAAGGGTAAACTAGACCTTATTGGAATTAGTCCGGTTTCCTCACGATGTTTTCCTTCACCGAAAAGCGACTGGCAAATATCAAATGACATTTCGCACATAAATTCCAAAAAATTTATTGGTGCGAGCCGGGGTTCGAACCCGCGACCTCCGGAACGAAAGTCGCACGTACTTACCGCTAAGCTACCAGCGCTTATCCTCTAGGATTCAATAAAGTCAAAATAATGACTAGGCTTAGGACTTTTTATCGCATCTCGTGGTTCTAAAATCTGTGGAGTCGCCATATGAAAAAAATTTAAGTCAAAGTCCAACAATATGATGTCATATTAAATATAAATATTTTTCGTATACTATATTTGAACATACAACCAGACATTTTTCATATGACGACTCCACGGATTTTAGAACCACGGTATGCGATAAAAAGTCCTACGCCTAATAATGACAATACATGGAGTCCATAGCCCAACTTTCCAAATCATTAAATGATGTTGATTCCCGAAAACCTAATTAACACCATAGTCTGAAACCACACAATATGCATTAGTAACCAATATTTCAAAACAAACACGACCTTATCAGAGGGATCTCTGATGCGAAATTAATTACTTTATTCAAACAGACGTGAAAATTAATCGATGGATTGCTTGAATAGGGCGTTTTTCCATCAACTGCGAAACATATTATGGAAAAACTATAGTATTTCATGCTTACTAATTTAAAATTTTACAGCCATTTTCGGCGTTGATTCGATGATCAGATTATAGGGTATTATATCGTTTAAGCGAAGTCTTGCTTGACCAACATCTTGAGAGACTCGCAGGAGGAGGTTAGATCAAGGGTCAGACGCAGAAGGTGATTTTGGACAAGGCGCAAGAATATCCCTGCGGTTTTTAGGGTTCCGTACCAAAAAGGTACAAACAGAAACCCTTATGGTGCGACTCTGTCCGTCTGTCTGTCCGTCTGTCACATTCCTAAATATCTCGAGAACTACTAATGCTATCAACTTGAAATTTGGAATAATTTGGAATGAACATTGTAAACCTCTACAAATAGAAAGTATAATTTTTTTTAATTTATGAATTTTAATTGTAGAAAATGGCCAAAATGAATGGGGGCAAACTGTAAATTTCAAGTTACTAGATCAAGTGGGATATCCTTAGAAAGAGCGCAAATTGAACGTGAATAAACTATTTTTTATAATTTTTTTGTTGTGGAAAAAAAAAGAACTTTGAAGGAAAATGTAAAAAAAAATACCGTTCCCCCCCCCTTATCTACGAAGTTTACCAACTAAAAATTATGAAAATTTTAGGAAACATTGGTTTTATGCTAAATATTACAGGAAAAATATAATCGTGTTTGTATCTTGGAAACTTTTTTTTAATTCACAAAAAACTTTTCATATTTTTACTTTCAAGTTACCCACCCTTGCGAATGTATATCGTACTTCAAATTAATACGAGATGTTACGTAAACCGTCTTCTTTCCAATAAAGTAAAAACTGTTTAAATCGGTTAACATTTTAAAGAATTATCCCTGAAAAACCAACATAGTATACAGGTCGCGCAAATTAGTTAGCGAATTCACGAAGAGATGGCGCTATACACAATAATGCTCATTAGTACCTAAACTTTTGTCTTCTAGTCAAGTCATTAGAGTTATATGAAAACATGAGATTATTTTGACTAGGTAGTTTGAAAGAAAGTTTGTACGGGACCCTCGGTGGGCGAGTGCGGCTCGCACTTGGCCGGTTTTTTTTGTTGTGCAGCCCTGACCACCGGTGGTGCTGGAATCGTGGACTCTTTCCCGCTGCTGGCGGCAACCCTAGGTTAGGTTTTTTTAAATAATTTGTTTATTCAATAAATAAAAAGTTACTACTATGTAAAATCTTAAATAATTAAAATATAAAAATTAAAACTAAAGTACCTTAAACATTTAAATAAAACTAAATTAAAATATATAAACTAATAAAAAAGACCTCCGCGAGCTGTACCGGGTGCAAAGGTGCCCATCAAACTTGCCGCATTGCAACGTTGGATGGCAATGGACAACCTTTGCACCAGGTACGAGCCCGCACGAGCCTCGGAGGTCCTTTCCCTCAGCTTAAGTCCCAAATTTGTTTATGAATTGTGAATCTAAAATCACTTCATATATTATCATGAGATAAAAATGTCATATTCATATCCTTACGCGTATTTATAAAAATGTTTTAAAATATTATTATACGGTGATACATTGCTAGTGGTCTGTCTACCTTAAACGATGATTAAATGTCTGTATCTGAACTAAAACCATCCCCATCGGTTGCCGTGCCAGAATCCAATAGCCATTTAATAAAACTAAGTAATAAAACTAGTATATTTCTCTTTGAGTTTGTTTCATTTTATTTAACGAGTTATAAATTAATTACGTTTCTATAGCTTCAATAATGTAGTGACTATAGCAATGAAGTGTGAGAGGTGCAAATATAAATATACATATAGTATTTAACAAAAATCATCATCATCATCATCATACAATCACGCCTGTATCCCATAAAGGGGTAGGCAGAACACATGAAACTACTAAAGCTTCAGTGCCACTCTTGGCAAATAAGGGGTTGAAAGAAAACGAAACTGTGACATTGCAGTGACAGGTTGCCAGCCTCTCGCCTACGCCACAATTTAACCCATATCCCATAGTCGCCTTCTACGACACCCACGGGAAGAAAGGGGGTGGTGAAATTCTTAACCCGTCACCACACAGGCTACAAATAATAGTTTGCCAATCGTATCTTATCGTATCTAGAACTAATATTCAACGTATCTTAATAATATTATCTTACGTTCGAATAGCGCCATACCTAACCTACCTACCTTTCAGATCAACTTTTTAAAAGTATACTCTCACTTTAATCTACAATTTGGCCTACATTAGATAAAAAAGAGATATAAATTAAATTATAATTTAAAATATCTAAAAATATGGGTATCTATTGAAGTTACGATTTCTCACTGGAAATTTCCCATAAGCGAAGATAATTGTGCTAAATTGGTACACTGGCCACACCGGCTCCATGAATTATTGTCTTTAGTTTGCTAAAATACAGGCTTGTTTCTATGTACTTTCGTTTAACTTTCTCAAAATAAAAATCACATCATATTTCACGTGACGTAGGTTGAATCCTTTCAATAGACGGAAAGGGAACGCAAAGTGCTTCGCTCAATTAGAACTCGGACGGGTGTCGAGCGATGATTCAACATTTCTCGGGAGATGAATCACTTCTCTTCAGGCTAATTGTGGTTTGTCTGTGACGGACTATGACCCGAAACTTAGAGGTTTCATATGGAACTGAATACTTAAGTACATACTCGTACATGCCATATAAACTCGGCATGAATAGTATTTGCCGGAAGTGTCGTCAAACTTCGTGTTCAAAATGCCTATCATTTGCATTCCTCCTAGTTAAAATGTAATGTGAAATATTTTACTCCACCGTAAATCACTCAAAAAATTGTTCTAAAATATGAATATTTCATTAAACAGTTGGTTTAAGATTGATTTTCGATTTCTCTTGACAGTGATTTAGTCACTTTTGTTTCCTAGAGGTACCTATAGGCATTGAGAACCGATTTCCAGCCCCTCTAGCACTTGTCTTGTCGCGCGCGAGTCCATACTTGAAGTCGCGCTTGATGTATGGACTCGCGCGCGACAAGGCAAGTTGTGCTAAAGGGTCTGATGACTCTGATGCTACAATTCTGATGCTGACATAGGTTTAAGTATATATATTTTAGCGTGAGTAATATAAATATAAAAAAATAAAAATTGAAATATTTCAGTATGAGGAATGTTATGGTATAGCAATGAATGGCAAGTATATCGCCGTTGACAAAAACGGGGTTGTCACGTAAATAAACTTGTATACTTACTATTAACGACGACTTATTGGTAATCATTATTTTTGACCACCAACATAAAACTTCTAAACTACCAATAAAAGTTTTTCAGTACCTACATGTATAATACCAAGAGAACATAATTTAACATATATAATAAATAAGAACAAAACAGATATCACTTACCATCTATTAATAAATCCAACTCAAATCAAGTTCCAAACAAAACAGAATGTTCACTTGAAAACGAATTATGTCGACACCCGACACCTGGGCACTTAGCCAACATCACAACCGCTTACGCATATACATATACGCATATATATTATATTTGAATCACTGAAGTAGACTAACATTCAGACATATTTTTTTATAAAAGAATAAATAACAATAGGCGTGCTGTGGTGCTACTACTTAAACGTTTTATAGCTAGCTCTCTCTAAACGAAGATATTTCTCTTCAGCCGACGAAAATGACAATCATTGACGCTAGAAGCCGATCGAAACGGAGTCTGGTTCTGTCACACCAATATGGAAGACCAGGGGCCCATTTCTCGAAAGGTACCTACAAGCCTTGTATTACAAGTGTGTTTCCATGACAACCCATTTACGATTTGACAGTTCGCGCACTTGTAATACACGGCTTGTACCTTTCGAGAAACGGGCCACAGGTGCCGTAGCCGAAGGATATTTCTGCGACGCGAAACGAAAACGAAACGCCGCGAAAGCTAGTCTGGCTCTGTCGTGCCAATACGCAAGAGCGATAGAGATAGATATCTACGAGCGTTTCGTTTCGTGAGCGTTTGTGCCATTTGGCTGCGCACCCTGTAGAGTTAGCTGGCTACGATAATTAGGTACCTATATTATCGTAAGATAAATAAATAATAATAAATAAATAAATAAATATTTTAGGACATTCTTACACAGATTGACTGAGGCCCACGGTAAGCTCAAGAAGGCTTGTGTTGTGGGTACTCAGACAACGATATATATAATATATATGTAAATACTTATATACATAGAAAACATCCATGACTCAGGAACAAATATCTGTGCTCATCACACAAATAAATGCCCTTACCGGGATTCGAACCCGGGACCGCGGCGTAGCAGGCAGGGTCACTACCGACTGCGCCAGACCGGTCGTCAAAGAGTTGTCGGTAAGAGTTGTGGCGCGACAGAGCCAGTGTGCGTAGCCTAATGCACAAATGCTCACGATAATATTTCTTTCGTAGCTATCTATTTATATCGCGCTTGCGTATTGGCGCGATAGTGCTAGACTACATTTCTGCGGCGTTTCGGTAGCGTTTCGCGTCGCATATATGCCATGTAGCGTCAACGAGTGTCACTTCAGCTGAGCCGGGAGGCCTTTAATTACCAGGCTAAATATGCGGATAAGCCGCTTATTTGTTCGCTTTGATACGACAATGAGTGGGCGCTAAAACGTAGCCTCTATCGGGTCATATTACTTAGTGCGTGAAACATGTTTGAAACTGTTTATTTTTAACCCCCGTCGCAAAAACGACGGTGTGTTATAAGTTTGACGTGTCTGTCTGTCTGTCTGTCTATGTGTGTGGCTGTGTGTGGCATCGTAGCTCCAGAACGGATGAATCGATATCGATTTAGTATTTTTTGTTTGAAAGCTGATTTAGTCGGGAGTGTTCTTAGCCATGTTGTATGAAAATCGGTCCACTATGTCGCGGTCGGGGGTTTTTCAAAATTTAATTTTGTGGTTATACTCCCAGCAGCAGAGATAAATAGTGACGTCGATCTTTTAAATTTAATTTTGGAAAGCGTTTGTGATAATAAAATGTGGTATTTATGGACTAAACCATACCCGATGCCTATTGCAGCGTAGCTTGGACTACCTGCTAAGATTGAAGTCCGGTCTTATCATCATCAGGTCCACTTGATCAAGTTGTTGATTTACATGCTTAAAATCACCTAAATCACCACACATCTTCCTTTAAAAATATAGGAGAGAAAGAATAGTATCAACTCATCGATTCCATCATCAGAACAGCACTAAATTAATATAGGACCACCGATCACTAGTTCAATGAGCAAAACAATCCGTATGCTTATTACTAGCGATATAATCTGTCCCGATTTAAAAAGCGAAGCGTCTGGTTGAGGTAACTGGTGACCGAAGAGCTGGCGACTTCCTCACATAACGTATCAGCATTGCGATACAGTGAGGATATGTCGCCAGTATCCTTGGTACAATGCTGCAAGGGCGTATTTTAGACATTAGCTAGCTTTTAAGTTTAGTCTTAGTTTCTTATATAATTATGTAAATATGTTCATGTAAAAAAAAAATTATATAGTTTAATTTTCGTAGAAACAGGCTCTAAAGAAAATTAGTTTTTCTCAAACATGGTATGAAATATTGATGTTATGTGCCTTATAATTGGCAGCGAAGTATGACGTTGCAGGTGCGGCTAGGACGATTGATAGATAATGGAATTTCATACAAACCTTGCAGGCCAAGGCCAGCAAAGTCCTCTTTTTAGGGTTCCGTAGTCAACTACGAACCCTTATAGTTTCGCCATGTCTGTCTGTCCGTCCGTCCGTCCGTCCGTCCGTCCGCCCGTCCGCGGATAATCTCAGTAACCGTAAGCACTAGAAAGCTGAAATTTGGTACCAATACGTATATCAATCACGCCAACAAAGTGCAAAAATAAAAAATGGAAAAAAATGTTTTATTAGGGTACCCCCCCTACATGTAAAGTGGGGGCTGATATTTTTTTTCATTCCAACCCCAACGTGTGATATATTGTTGGATAGGTATTTAAAAATGAATAAGGGTTTACTAAGACCGTTTTTTGATAATATTAATATTTTCGGAAATAATCGCACCTAAAGGAAAAAAAGTGCGTCCCCCCCCCCCCCCCCTCTAACTTTTGAACCATATGTTTAAAAAATATGAAAAAAATCACAAAAGTAGAACTTTATAAATACTTTCTAGGAAAATTGTTTTGAACTTGATAGGTTCAGTAGTTTTTGAGAAAAATACGAAAAACTACGGAAGCCTACACTGAGCGTGGCCCGACACGCTTTTGGCCGGTTTTTTAATTTCCAAACACAGATAATTGTGACATAACATCCAGGTATTTAGCCAATTAAAAAAAACTATAAGGGGCTTTATAGACGTGCCGACTGCAACTGGTACGGGCCCTAGACAATATTTGATTTTGGGTGCGTTTTCATACAAAATAATTTTTTTTCGTTTTTTTTTTTTGATTTTTTTTTTAATTTTTGTTTTTTTATAAGCGTATACGGGGTATCAAAGGGGACGTACCGTTTAGGAGATACAGCCATCTAAAGTTACTATTTTCAGTAGACTTTATTTATTTCATACCATGTTTGAGAAAAGCACTATACATACCTACATACCTACTATACAGGCCTCTGTAGTAATGTACTATTTCTAACCTTTTCTCTCAATACTACTTAACGTTATCACCAAAAGAAATATAGCCCATTATCGCCATCTGCCATCCTTTGTGGAAAAGGTACATGTACACTTTAGCTTCCCGACCCTTGTCTGCTGACATACTTAATTAAACGAAAAGCGATCACAGCCTTAGCACACTTCGGACCATGGCGAACAAATGTATGAAAGAAACGCGTTCCTACGCACACAGTCTAAGCTCGTGTAGGCGAAGGCGAACGCGTACCACGCTTGTGTGAGTGAGTGAGATAAGACAAGTCGACTGTCGACTGGTCGCGTTCTTGATAGGCGTTAAGAGGATACGGTAGCCAAAATGCTAAAATGGAAAGGAGCCCCCCTTTCAACTTGGGAATTTTAGTTAAATACATATTTACAAGTGTTATTAACTAGATTTATCGAAAAAAAAATTGTCCATTAAGAACAACTCAGTCAAAAGATATTTCAAAAAAATCTTTAAAATCGAGGTTCCGCTCTCGACTCTTTCCTCCTTCAAAACTTAATCAATCGGAACGAAATTTGAGAATTTGAATAACAATGAAATAATCTATGTCGGATTATGTTATATGGATTAAGTTATGTTACCAATCTTGAGTATCACACCTTTTTTTGCGCCACAATGAAAAAGGCGGCTTTTGAAAATTTTTTATTGGCTGTAGAGTCTTTAAAAAGCAGAATATCAAAAAAATAAAAACGGTCCGACACAGATAAAAATAATAACAATCTGTGTTGTAAAAATCATTGCTCTATCTTCAAAAATCAGGGAGGAAATAGTAGAGAGCGTTTGTATGGAGAATTGACCCCAACCGTATCGTCTTAAGTGTGAAGCAGGGAGTGGAAAAGGATACCAATGTGTACATTTTAGCTTCCCCGACCCTTGTCTGCTGATATATTTAATTAAACGAAAAGCGATCACACCCTTAGCGTGGCGGCGCAAAGAGACTTTTTGTTTTGCTTTGCTTGTGACTTCCTTCTTGTTATAGGCATAAGAGTGCATAAGAAGTTACTGCGTTTCAACATTGAGTAGCAGTGTGAGAACACGAGGCTTTTTCATATTTAGTGACGATTTGTTTCGTAAAATTTTCAAAATAATGATTTAAATATCATACAAAATACTTTTTGTTCAGACTTATCATCATCCTCCTTTGCGTTTTTCAAAATAATGATCATACAAAATACTTTTTGTTCAGACTTATCATCATCCTCCTTGCGTTATCTGCTCATGAGACCCCAGGCTCAAAATTTGTTCAGACTCAACAGTCTGTACTATTGATTGTGAAAAAAAAATACAAGTAACATTTTTTACTTCAAATAATAAACAAATTAGTGGAAATTATTTGTATAATTCTACCAAACCAATAGTTACAAAATTTCTTCGAAAATGTGATAATATATTGAGCATTGATATGGGGGTCTATCTTTACATTTTTAGCACTCGACTCAGTCACTCGAAAATCTGCGGAACTCGGCATAATGCTATCTTTTGAAATGGGATTACTTGAATGGTGGTTGTATTCGTCAATCATTTAAATTTAATAAGCGTATTTAAATAGGTACCTACTAGGAGACATACCATAGAAAGGAGACTCAGAATCCTGATTATCTGCTAATAAAATATAAATAATCCCTGCATTCTACACCTCGAAAATTTAATTGACTCTCGTTACCAACGTTTTCCCTATTTCCCTTCTCATCATTATTGCATAACACAAGGTTTTCTTAACACAACACCAGCACCTCAAATTTCACTGGCACATGCATAAGTGTGCCTCTAAATACACAATTCTTCGCCATAACAATCTGTAGGGAAACTTTTAACGAGCAATTTCCTCTGCCGGTGTCTGCTTGCTAGATAAATTAAATTTCTCATTAGACTCTATACTACTTATAACGTGGGACGGGGTCCCACCTTTTCATTTCAATCAGATAGATATTTTCATTATCCGTTCTACAAGGGTGAGAGGGCTCACCTAGCGTCTGTATGGGAAAGTCGACGTCGCGCCGACGCGGCGTCTTTTTCCATACAGTTGGCCCGACGCTACGCTCGCAAGACGCTAACGCCGTGTCTTGCGCGGGCGACGGAGGCGCGACCGTCGCGCGACCGTCGCCGTCGCGTCTAATCGCATCGTCTACTTCCATATCGATAAGGTTTGATTTCGTATGCGTCGCATCGCCGTCGCGCGACCGTCGCCCACGCAAGCCACGGCGTATGACGGGGCCCTAAGTTGCTTGAAAGTGTTTACCTACTAGTTATTTACCGTATTTTGACGATAATAATATTAAATTCGTAAAGATAAGTTTTAGAAATATTTGGATATTATTATTTGTTATCATAAAAGATCATATATAATATTTATTTATTTATTTATATTATAAAATAAATAAAATAAATAAATCATCTTATGAAAGTACCACTGCTCAACATACTAATGCAAAATAGATGACACCCTTTTGTCACATTTATGGACAATGACTTTAAAGTAGTTCTCCTGATATGAATTTCATACAACTTTATATTCAGAATATATCGCCATACATAGATTGTATGAAATTCAAACCTTGACGTGCAGTTAGTTACATATGCATTAATGTACTTATATATGTATAAAAAAATTTAATAACCCATTAATTGTTTGAATTACTTTTTAAACTGTATCCGCTAGTAGTGACACCACTTATTTGCTGTGAAACGGCGATTTGCGACTTGCGAGTCATTATAAACCTACTAGCTTTTACCCGCGGCTTCGCCCGCGTAATAAAAGTATTCTTATTGAAACGTTTACAAAAAATAAGATTTTCATTTGGATCCGTAGGTTTCTTTGTAGGTACATCTGTCCGCGATTATTTCGATTAAGGTAAAGCGGGGCAATTCTCGACTGGGGGGCCATTGTAACTGATCTATTTGCTGTACGGTCAGCCAAGAAAGTGATTTACCACTTTTCGACTCTATTGATCGAAAAGTGGTAAACCACTTTTTGGCCGACTGTACCTTACACATATTACTATTGTTTTAAAAGAAATTCTTGCAAGGATTGTAGAATTGTTACACAGCGACCACAGCGTAGGTAGTAGGTACGAATATGTATGTATTTTACCTATATACATATTTATACTGGGGAAACTTCATACAACCCACATAGCCAGTATCTCGACGCTATGGTCGGTAAGGTAAAAAGTACTTCCTTGCATTATCGCTTACAATTTTTTCCATTTTGCTTATACTTATTGCAAACGTAAACATATAAAAGGCAAGCAAACAACGATCTTCTTACAGCACATTGAATGTAAAAGTTATTACGGATGCAGGATACTCGCCGATGCCTACTTACTAATCCCTTCCTATTTACTGAGCCACCTGCATATTACACTGCCTAGATATCGATTGCCGACCGATTATTCCGACCCCAATGTCCCGTCCCTGTCCTCGTCTATCCCCGTCCCCATCCCCTATTCCTATCCCTATTTCTATCCCTATCCTTATCTATACCTATCCCTATCCCTATCCCTATCCCTATCCCTATCCCTATCCCTATCCCTATCCCTATCCCTATCCCTATCCCTATCCCTATCCCTATCCCTATCCCTATCCCTATCCCTATCCCTATCCCTATCCCTATCCCTATCCCTATCCCTATCCCTATCCCTATCCCTATCCCTATCCCTATCCCTATCCCTATCCCTATCCCTATCCCTATCCCTATCCCTATCCCTATCCCTATCCCTATCCCTATCCCTATCCCTATCCCTATCCCTATCCCTATCCCTATCCCTATCCCTATCCCTATCCCTATCCCTATCCCTATCCCTATCCCTATCCCTATCCCTATCCCTATCCCTATCCTATCCTATCCCTATCCCTATCCCTATCCCTATCCCTATCCCTATCCCTATCCTATCCCTATCCCTATCCCTATCCCTATCCCTATCCCTATCCCTATCCCTATCCCTATCCCTATCCCTATCCCTATCCCTATCCCTATCCCTATCCTATCTATCCCTATCCCTATCCTATCCTATCCCTATCCCTATCCCTATCCCTATCCCTATCCTATCCTATCCTATCCCTATCCCTATCCCTATCCCTATCCTATCCCTATCCCTATCCCTATCCCTATCCCTATCCCTATCCCTATCCCTATCCCTATCCCTATCCCTATCCCTATCCCTATCCCTATCCTATCCCTATCCCTATCCCTATCCCTATCCTATCCCTATCCCTATCCCTATCCCTATCCTATCCCTATCCTATCCTATCCCTATCCCTATCCCTATCCCTATCCCTATCCCTATCCCTATCCCTATCCCTATCCCTATCCCTATCCCTATCCC
This sequence comes from Leguminivora glycinivorella, assembly GCF_023078275.1. Classification (NCBI taxonomy): domain Eukaryota; kingdom Metazoa; phylum Arthropoda; class Insecta; order Lepidoptera; family Tortricidae; genus Leguminivora; species Leguminivora glycinivorella. Next base: position 6,468,876 of record NC_062971.1, read on the forward strand.
TATCCCTATCCCTATCCCTATCCCTATCCCTATCCCTATCCCTATCCCTATCCCTATCCCTATCCCTATCCCTATCCCTATCCCTATCCCTATCCCTATCCCTATCCCTATCCCTATCCCTATCCCTATCCCTATCCCTATCCCTATCCCTATCCCTATCCCTATCCCTATCCCTATCCCTATCCCTATCCCTATCCCTATCCCTATCCCTATCCCTATCCCTATCCCTATCCCTATCCCTATCCCTATCCCTATCCCTATCCTATCCCTATCCCTATCCCTATCCCTATCCCTATCCCTATCCCTATCCCTATCCCTATCCCTATCCCTATCCCTATCCCTATCCCTATCCCTATCCCTATCCCTATCCCTATCCCTATCCCTATCCCTATCCCTGTCCCTGTCCCTGTCCCTGTCCCTATCCCTATCCCTGTCCCTGTCCCTATCCCTATCCCTAACCCTATCTCGTTCCTGTCCCTGTCCCTGTCCTTGCCCCTGTCAAATTATCACGCTAGGAGATGAACTTTGAAAAATCCTTTCTTAGTGCTCCTCTAAGGAACTTCCGTGTCAATTTTAAATCTCTTGAACCAGAAGTAAAGATAAAAACTAAACCTATACTTATGGCCATTTTGGATATTTTAACCCCATTGCACAACAACAGGGGAGAAAGTTTCATTTCCACCTCATTAGATTTTAGAATCGTTGTATTTATCGTGATCAGCGACCCGATAAACCATAAAAACGATACCCATATTGTGTTTTTGACTTTACCCCCTTTGGACCCCTTTAGGGGTCAAATTTTCAAAAAACCTGAAACATGTATTTAGTCATATGTCATTAGGAATCCTCCTGTGAAGTTTCGAATAAAATAGTCAAACTAATCTTGTTTCCCCATACAACCTTTGAACCCCCATTTCACCCTTTTAAGAGGTGAATTTTGAAAAATCCTTGGCGTAGAGGAGCACCTCTACGCCATATAAGGAACCTATGTGCCAAATTTGAAATTTCTAGAACCAGCGGTTTCGGCTGTGTGTTGATATATTATGTCAGTTAGTCAGTTTCTTCATTTATATAGTTTTTGATATTTAAACCCCATTGCACTACAACAGGGGAGAAGGTATTTCACTTCCGCCTCGTTAGATTTTAAAAACGTTGTATTTATCGTGATCAGCGACCCAATAAACCGTAAAAACGATACCCATAATAGTTTTTTGACTTTATCACCCCCTTTTCACCCTTTTAGGGGTTAAATTTTCAAAAAACCTGAAACACGTCTTTAGTCATATGTTTTTAGGATTCCTCCTGTGAAGTTTCGAATAAAACAGTGAAACTAACATTGTTTCCCCATACAAACTTTGAACCCCCATTTGACCCCTTAGGAGGCGAATTTTGAAAAATCCTTTCTTAATGCTCCTCTACACTATATAAGGAACCTACGTGCCAAATTTGACATCTCTAGGACCAGCGGTTTCGGCTGTGCGTTGATATGTCAGTCAGTCAGTCAATATCTTCTTTTATATATTTTTTTGATATTTAAACCCCATTGCACCACAACAGGGGAGAAGGTATTTCACTTCCGCCTCGTTAGATTTTAAAAACGTTGTATTTATCGTGATCAGCGACCCGATAAACCATATTACCCATATTGATTTTTTGACTTTATCACCCCCTATTCACCCTTTTCGGGGTTAAATTTTCAAAAAAACCTGAAACACGTATTCAGTCATATGTCTTAAGGAATCTTCCTGTGAAGTTTTGAATAAAATAGTCAAACTAATCTTGTTTCCCCATACAAACTTTGAACCCCCATTTGACCCCCTTAGGAGGTGAATTTTGGAAAATCCTTTCTTAGTGCTCATCTACACTATATAAGGAACCTACGTGCCAAATTTGAAATCTCTAGGACCAGCGGTTTCGGCTGTGCGTTGATATGTCAGTCAGTCAGTCAGTCAGCTTCTTCTTTTATATATTTAGAAGATTTGTTTTTGGATAAGTGGCATATTTAATTCAAAAACGCATCTTTTTAATCCCCGACGCAAAAACGACGGGGTTTAACGTGTCTGTCTGTCTGTCTATTATTTGTCTGTCTGTCTATGTGTGTGTCTGTCTGTGGCATCGTAGCTCCCGAACGGATGAACCAATTTAGATTTAGTTTTTTTTGTCTGAAAGCTGAGTTATGGTAGGACCAGTGCCTTAGCCTACAGATAGGTACCTGTACAAGTGAGTTTCACTTTAGACTGACAGAAACGAAATTTGCCTAATCTTATTGAATTACGAAACTAAAACCTTAACTTCGTTTCTACCTAAGTTGCTAGTTAAGAATATTTTGATGATGTTGCTTGGAGCTGTTCGTTTGAGTTAGAGTAGAAGATTCAAACAAGTATTTGAACAATGAAGTTACAGTTAGCCGCGTCTAATAAGACTGGGAAAATTCGGATATAGTTGTTACTTAAATTTTACCCTATATTATTCATTTGGGGCCGGTACAGCATTTCGCCGTCATCTCATCATCCACTTCCTTTCGTTTCATATCATCTCTCACACAGTCGATCCATCTTCTCTTAATTTACCTAAGCATATCATCATCATCCTCCTTGCGTTATCCCGGCATTTGCCACGGCTCATGGCAGCCTGGGGTCCGCTTTGACAACTAATCCCAAGATTTGGCGTAAGCACTAGTTTTTACGAAAGCGACTGCTATCTGACCTTCCAACCCGAACGGTAAACTAGACCTTATTGGAATTAGTCCGGTTTCCTCACGATGTTTGCCTTCACCGAAAACCGACTGGGAAATATCAAAAGACATTTCGCACATAAATTCCGAAAAACTCATTGGTGCGAGCCGGGGTTCGAACCCGCGACCTCTGGAACGAAAGTCGCACGTACTTACCGCTAGGCTACCAGCGCTTACCAAAACCATATACAAATAAAATAAAAAATACCCGAGGCTTCTAAGTGTCCATAGCTGGATTCGAACCAACCATTATGGCAAAGGCAAATACCAAGTATGTATATGAGAATTTCTCGAAGGCTTGTGACGATGACGCTATCACACACATTACATTTTATTTTAGATACCGGTTTGAATAAATACTATAAATAGCCATTGCTATTAACTATAATTTTGATATATTATCTCTATGTTACCCGTCTGGGTTAAAAAAGAAATATGTACCCTTAGCTTTATTATGTATATTTATGACTCGTCCCATAATACGAACATTACGATCTGATTGTTATTGTTACACTGTATACACGCTCGATATAATACCATATGGTGCGTAAAATGGTCTCGTCGGAAGATCAGCGCTGACCTCCGGGTCGGCATTATGCTGAGACGGGTCCATTTCGTGATAAACTTATCCATCCCATGTACATTTGTAGTTTTAGTCATACTTAATGCATAATGTGTAGTTTTTAAGTTTATTACGAATAAATATTTTGATTGATTGATTGATTGATTAAAATTGCCTTGTATTATGAGAACAGACTTCGGAGCATTTTTAGCTTTGTAGTTAATGGTTAATGATCTTATCATTTTATAAAAAAAATCCAATCAAGTAGAAATCAAAGTCCAAATCTCCAAAATAAAACTAAACTAATAAAAATCGTAACTTAGAAAAAAGTTGTTAATGCAGACAGAAGAGTACAGTCAGCAATTAACAGCTTGTACCAAAGATAAACATTGTAATGAATTGATAGTACCTCTAATACATAGATCCGGCTGACTGAATTTTTCGAAGGCCTGTTTACTTCGGACTATAACGAATGGAAATCATTAAGCTTCCGTTTCGTAGCATCTTGGTAATTGGCAAAACTTTGCTTATTAAAATTAAATAGCTTCTGAACTTCGGATTAAGCGCTAGTGAACTTTACGAGTACTTTCGTTCTAATAGAAGAAAGAAAATTATTTATTACATTCGACTTCGTTCGTAGATAATCTGTGAAAAGCGCTGAAATGCTATATTTAATCAAAGGGCAGCGACTTACAGATGGACGGACAAACATTAAGAAATTATAAGAGTTCCGTTTAGGCTATTTTGGTTCGGGAACCCTACAAATGAGCTTTCGTGATTTGGAATCGAATGGTATTATTGACTGGATTCTATGTCAGTAAATTTTAAAAGCTTACCATTGGACAAAGAGTAGAATCCATACTTAATATTATAAATGGGAAAGTGTGTGTGTCTGTTTGTTTGTCCGTCTTTCACGGCAAAAAGGAGCAACGAATTGACGTGATTTTTAAGAGGAGATAGTTGAAGGGATGGAGAGTGACATAGGCTACTTTTTGTCTCTTTCTAACCCCCCACTTCCCTAGAATGGGGGGTGAACGTTTGTATGGAGCATTCCGCAATTTTCGAATTTAACGCGAGCGAAGCCGCGGGCAAAAGCTAGTAAAACATAATGAAACATTACACATAGGCATCACTGCTACCAGGCTTTAATAATTCTGAAGATTTTAATTTTGAAAATGTTATAAAACATTGTAAGCCCGTAATTTATAACGAAGTTTTCCCCGCGGCAACGAAAGTGATAAGCAAAATCTCGCCTCGTCCCGGTATTCATAAAAAATCCCATTTCTAATGCATGAAGAGCCATAAATATAAATATTTTCATCAGCTTATCACACACGTGGAAGCGTAAATGTACTTCCGCTCGTGTGGGATTCTACGTGTTCTGTACCTAAGTTTGCGTTCAATAAGAAATGTTTTTGCACGAACACGTTACGAATTTGCTCGTCTTTTGATATCAAATGATGTGACATTATATGTTTTTCTCAAACATGCAATGAAATATTGTCTTTACGTTCCTTAAAATGGGCTGGGAAGTATCGCTTTTTGGGCGCAACAACTCGAGAGGACTGTAAAGGGATTTCATATTATTTTTTAGGCCTAGCCTGCAAAGTAAAGTTTTTTTTTATAAAATATTGTCCTTTAGAGCATTTTTTTTTATTTCATTGTATGTTTGAGAAAAGCACTATACATGCCTCGGCGTGAAAACGCATTCCCTATCCTATATACCCACTTGGCCGGAAATCCTCATTTTCCCGGCCTCTGATGTAATGTACTATTGTGTACTTATTATTATCAATATATTACCTGTTTGTTTGCTTTTCTCCTACTTTTTCTACTAATGCTACAGATTGAAAGTAACATAGGGTCAGTTGCATTAACCACATTTGACAGACGCATCATCGTCACGCAGCAGATGTCTTCCCATACAATATCTTCCCATGCAATAAAATTTAACAAACGCTTTAATGGTGACAAACGGTTTGATGCAATCGGCTATTAATCTGCACATTTAACGAGACCCTCAAGTTCCGAACATAAGTCATAGATTTAATAACAATATTAAATCAAACTTCCACAGCGTCATAGGAGTTAAACTTTCTTGAGAACTTTTTTGAATATTAAAAACATCGTTTTACTCAAGTTTTATTATCATGCCTGGTAAAGAATAAAAGTGAACGTGCACCTTCTGTGGGCGAGCTCGCTCCATCGTAAGCCCAATAATTTAAAAAAAATAACCGATGGATTCGAAATATCTCGCCAATAGCGGAATAACAAACTTGAGTAGAACCATAGTATAATAAAGAGTACTATCCTACAGTATGGCCACTCCCGCTCCCCGCTGAAAGTGCCGCCTACCCCCTCTCAGTTACCTCACAGTTACCGCCTGTCAAAAATGCGATGCCCGTCATATTTCACTCATACAAGCATAGTACGCATTCACCTACACGAGCTTAGACTGTGTGCTAGGAACGCGCCTATTTCATATATCAGCAATTCCCGAAAAGTTTGTACATTTGGATCTCATCTCCGATTTTGATAAAAATTGGTAGGCTGATAGAGTCCATGATGCTGAGCCAGATCCTCTAGGTTTCCCAAAATGTCCTAGGTTGTTTGTATGAAACCTTCCTTTTTTGTTACCGAAAATGTATAGAAATCTGGTAACAAAAAAGGAAGGTTTCATACAAACAACCTAGGACATTTTGGGAAACCTAGTGGATCTTGCTTAGCATCATGGACTCTATCAGCCTACCAATTTTGATCAAAATCGGAGACGTGATCGAAATGTACAAACTTTTCGGGAATTGCTCATATTTGATCGCCAATGTCCGAGGTGTGGTAGAACCATGCTTTTCAATATCTGCACGTGGGTGATGTGAATGTTCATTTACTTGACAAATTACGTTGCATTGTTCACGATACTCTCTGTAAAATGACAAAGAAGGACCGTTGGTCCTTACAAAAGTTTGCATTTTTCTCCCTGAATATTGTCAACCAACCTGTATATCAACCAAGTACCTGCCCTTTCTTAAGTCGTTTTTGACTTTTTTAGGACGACCGCCGTGAAATCACCTACCGATATAAACGTAATGTTCTTGGGATCTTAACACTATTGTATTTTTTTTCTATCCATTGAAACCAACATAATTGTCGCTGTAATATCCCTACATAGTATAAAACAAAGTCGCTTTCTCTGTCCCTATGTCCCTGTGTATGCTTAAATCTTTAAAACTACGCAACGGATCTTGATGCGATTTTTTTTAATAGATAGAGTGATTGTAGAGGAAGGTTTACATGTAGGTATAGTACCCGCGCGAAGCCGGGGCGGGTCGCTAGTAAATACTAAATTGAACTTCGAAAACTGAAAATTCCTTTAGGTCTGGACACTTTAGTTGGCAATAAAGACTCGTTTCGTGAAGGTATAGTAACCTACAGAAGTGAACCCTCTGCGAACAAATTTAAAATACCTATGTTATGTAGCAGGTTACTTAACTCTTCAGGTAAGTATACAATATGTAAAAAACCCGGTTCCGATTTCAGCAAGCAGGGTTGCGGCTGGTAATAATGCCGGGCAGTAAAATTACTCTATTATGTAATTAAATGGTTCCTACTCCAATTAGTGTAATTAGAAACCAGCTTTTTCAGCGAAACGTTTTCCTCGCAAAAATCTAGTTGAATACCGCCAGCGCCATCTAACGGCGAGTAGCGTACCTGAAGAAAACAACATGGTGCGCGCCATCTTTTAGTGAGTAGCGTTTAGGAAAAGCAGCTTTGGGACTTACTTCACATCTCGATAGATGGCAGGGTACAGAGGAAAAGCAGAGGAAAATGAACTTTGTCAGATTCCTTATCTCATAGAAGGCAACGGACAACAAAATGTAAGGTCGTATTCAGAGATGGCGTTTCGAAAATGTGGTATATATTAGTATTTATTATAAAATAATCATAATAGTTAACATAAAAGTGTTACTTAATATCGTACAAAAAAAAATGGGGATAAAACAAACCGGAAGCCTGTCTAATAAAACGGTGTTCAATTTAATTTCGACCAAGTATACATTTATTATTATGCGTGTAATTGAAACTTATAGATAGCGGTTTTAATCACTATGAATGAATAAATGGTATGGGTGTGATTGTAGAGGATGAAACTGATAAGTGATAAAAAGGCCGTAAAAAAAGGCAAAATGTGCTTAATATGTTTCAGGTGCCCATGGGCAGCATTGATCGCTTACCATCAGCGACCTGTCTGCTTGTTTGCCTATAGGATAAAAAAAGTGAAATGTACCTGTTCGTTTTATTTGTCTAGTGCATTTTTATTTTCTTTATATTTAATATTTTATGGTTTTTACTTAGGTACTCACTTAATGTTAACACGCTCACGAATAAAATACATGAAAATACATTTAATATATTAATATCTACGTATATAAGTATTTATAAATATTATATATATCGTTGTCTGAGTACCCACAACACAAGCCTTCTTGAGCTTACCGTGGGCCTCAGTCAATCTGTGTAAGAATGTCCCATAATATTTATTTATTTATTTATATTTATTTTAATTTTTCCTTGAGTAAAGAGCAATCGCTACATAACTTTAATATTGTATAATTAAATTAATTTAAAATGTCTACAGTGTCTAGACAAAAAGTTCAAAGGTCATGTAAAATTAACTTCGTGATAAACAGGCGTGCATCTGAAAGATATTGTATGCATGTAACTATAAAAAAGTAATCATTACGTCATTACTCTAGAAAAATAGGGAAATTGCCTGTTCTTAAAATATAATAATCAGACCAGCATGTATGAAATAAAACATCAGATAATTTTAAGACAAACATGGACAGTAGTTATCTTATTTCTATTTAAAAAAAAAAAACCAGATATGACGTCACTTAACTAGATTCCATATTGAGTCCGTATTAAAAAACAGGTCAAATTCGTTTTGACCGTTCTTAAATAGCAGCTGATCTGATTAGAAGGAGAGTAGCCTACTATACCTAGAAAAGAGCATTTACAAATATGCATTGCTCTTTTACAAATAATTATGTTATTGTAAATGTACTACATATTCATATTTGCATTGTAGGCTTGTTTGGAATAAATTCTGTAAATGAATTTTGTAATCGGTTTTAAACCCTTTCGCAGAAAGAGTGAACTAAGTAATCTCTTTCCGAACATATTCTACAGAGAGAGATAGACTTACACGCATCGTAATAGTACTAACTAGTTTTCAAAGGCTTGTACAAACATTGGCAAAATTGTTTTTATTTTCTTTTCACGCTGTCAAAACCTGGCTTCGAAAAAAATTAACACTTCGCCAGGCCATCAATTTAACCCGGAATAATCCAATAAAACTGTATTTTATTTCTGCTTGCTCCTGATATTTCCGCCCATAAAAGGTATTCGGTTTCAGTTCGAGCCATTGACCACCATACTATATCAGATTAAAAGTAAAATTTATTACTTTTGAGCGCCAGCCTCGGCCCAAACTGGATTAACTCGTTTTTGATGAAAGTTATAAACGACCACCAATTTTAAAGTGCTTTCTGATAAAAAGTGGTAAAAACAATAGGTTTATAAATCAAAAATAGCCATAAATACTGGAGGAATTCAAGTGAAACAGCATGTAACCTATATTTCAGCAATTTGGTGATTTGTTGAGTAGTTCATGGAATAGGTACAACTTAAATTTTCGCATAAAATGCACAGATTTTTGCTTGTAAAATTAATGGCTGCTGCTTTAGTTTTCAAATCAGACTATGAAAATCAACTGTAGGTGTTAAAAATGACCCACAAAATTCAATCTGAACTTAAAATACCAACAATCATATGTATAAATGTAGAAATGGGCATGTGATGCGAAGGGATGAAAGTCATGTGACGAGAAAGGCATTGCGAATGAGTGTGGAAGGAAGTAACGGGAGAGGAAAACCGAGGAAAAGGTGGATGGATTGTGTGAGAGATGATATGAAGCGAAAGCAAGTGAATGATGAGATGACGGATGATAGGGAGGTATGGAAGCGGAAGACATGCTGCCCCGACCCCAAATGAATGGGATAAGGGCAGGCGAATGAATGATGATGATTACAGACGACTTATTATTACCAAAGACATACCTATATTACTCCGTACCATACAGGAAAAGTTACGGTGGCCTAGATGGCATTACACCTTTGGGGAACGCTCAGCTAGATGGCGTTAATATTAATATTTGACATTTTAACACATATCAAGCTAACAATATGAACCAAATTGTCAAAACTGAGGTTCAAAAGTTTTTAGCCTGTGTCGAGAGATGGCAGTCAATGCACTGTGATTACACATTTTACTTTGACAGTAACTCTCTATAATACTCGATCCTCTTTGTACTCGATCCTCTTTGACTGTGATTACACATTTTACTTCGACATTAACTCTCTATAAGACTCGATCCTCATTGTTATTACTTACTGCGACGTAGTTCTTATTAGAAATAACACTGTGCGTACTTTCGTTGGGAGATTGGACATTACAATTTATGATTTTAATTTTTAAGTCGGTTCTACAAAATTTTTGGTATTTATCCAAAGGCATTAAGACGAATAACGAAGTAAAATTTTTCTTAAAATCTCAAGCTAAAAACGCACCAATTAATACACGGTGAATTAACCCGTACCGTTCAAACTTTGCATAGTTTAGTATTTTTGAGGTCATAATGAACAAGATTTACTATTAGGACTAATGCTGGAAACGCAAAAAAAAGGCTGTTTCATACATTTCGACTGTCATGATGCCGCTCATTTCAGGGGGTTACCATGACGTGCTAAAGCCGTTCAGTTTAGGTTGAGAGAGAGGGACGGAGCTATGTAACTGCTATAGCTGTGTCCCTTTCTCTCAACCTAAACTGAACGTCTTTAGTACGTCATGGTAAACCCCAGTTCTATGGAACACTTGGAACAGACAATTTTGTTTTCGCGAATTCAGCATTGGTCCCACAATAATAGTACATTGTGCAACAAGGGGATGAAGTTGAATATTACTAACGAGAGTAAGTTAAATCGCGACGGCTTTCCGAGCGATTTAAAACTCGAGTTAATAATATTCATACTCCCCGAGTTACACACACTCGCAATGTAAAAACTGTGTAAATAGATGTAAAAAAAGTTAAGTACGGTACAAGAAATTTCATTATTCCCTTGGGAGAACGATTTTTCTATAACTCACGCTCCGCCTGCGTGCAATAGCACATTTAAAGTGCGGGTGTGATGAAAGATAGATAGATAGAATACTCTTTATTGGCACACCTCAGCAAAAGATACAGTAGAGACAAAACAAATGATTATAAATAGAGTATAAGTAGAGTTATTTATTATGACCTCAAAAGTCACTACTTGTGCAAACTTTGATTGGTCCTTTTTAACCGACTTCAAAAAAGGAGGAGGTTCTCAATTCGACTGAATGTTTTTTTTTTTTTTTTTTTGTATGTATGTTCCTCAATATCTCCGAGAATTGTGGACCGATTTTCAAATTTTTTTTTTTGATCGAACGGGTATAACCCCGAGATGGTCCCATTGGCACCAAGTCAGGGTCTGATGATGGGATCCTGGAGAAATCGAGGGAACTCTTCAAATGTTATAGGAACATGTAATGTTTTTAGTGTATTTTTCAAAGGTAAACCAATATTTACGCCTGATGGTGATAATTTTATGTGGCTGAGCTGATGATGGAAGGTCAACTCCTCAATGGTTAGGAGTTAAAGGATAATTCTTTCACTAGTGTACATGTATTCGGACTGATACATATAATATCAATAGGAACCACTAAAAATCAACAAATAAATAAACTTTTTAACAAAAAATAAAACCGCCTTCAAAAATAAGCGCGTTACAAAACACGGAGAAACTAAAAAGCAAAAAATAATAAACCTTTGAATTCAGATTTCTTATCGTATTGCAATAACTCTAAACATCCAAATTATAAACAAATCAATTATTTTTGGAGTCGGTGCCAGCCTGCGTATGGTTGGGTGGGGCAAACAGGCAATAGCAAGGCGACGAACAGGTCTGGTACCGACTGAAAAAATAATTGATTTGTTTATAATTTGGATGTTTAGAGTTATTGCAATACGATAAGAAATCTGAATTCAAAGGTTTATTATTTTTTGCTTTTTAGTTTCTCCGTGTTTTGTAACGCGCTTATTTTTGAAGGCGGTTTTATTTTTTATTTCACCAATACAGGGTGAAACGAATCCCACCCAACGAATTCGAGTAGAAATAAAAACGCTAATAGTTCCCAACAACGAACGGGCCAGTTGTTCGTGACGTAACTAATTACTTTAGCATTCAGAGTTTTCATTTTTCCAATTCTAGACTTCAAAGACAATTAAGGCCCCAGTGAACATTTTAAGAGAAAATAAATAATCACGTTTATTGAATGAATGAAACCAGTTATTAACTAGGCATGTATTTATATAGCTTCACTATAGTTCAATAATTTAATGTGGCGACTTAACAACACACAGCAATCGTTATTTGTTTTACAAGGGGGCAAAGTTGTTGTTTAACCGCACGTGCCAATATTGATACCCGAGCAAACGAAAGATTCCAATAGTGGAATCTTGAGCATTACGAGGCAGGGTTTCAAGGCACGAAGGTTAAACAAACTTTGCCACCGAGTGAAACACAAACATTTTCACCACACCAACATGAACAAAATACTGACTATAAAACCAAACTAAATCAAATCAAATACATCCATTTATTCAATGGCTTGGCTCGCGTTAGAAGGAGACAAAAAGTAGCCTATGTCACTCTCCATCCCTTCAACTATCTCCACCTAAAAAATCACGTCAATTCATCGCTCCGTTTTGCCGTGAAAGACGGACAAACAAATAGACACACACACTTTCCCATTTATAAAATTAGTATGGATTTATGATTCAAAATCATCATTTATAGGTAAATTTTACCTGCCAGCTTAAGACACCAAGTTAAAATTTGTATGAAATAACTTTGCACTCTTGTGGATAAAATGCACTTTTGCTATCTGTTTTCAAATACCAGTTCGTGTGCAGAAAAAAATGTTGATTTTCATGACGTAACTGGGTTTGTTCCTCAGTTAATTGTAAAAATATGTTTATTTCCTTGATTTTCTATCATTCATCAAAAGTGTTTTTTCACTATTTATATTATTTTGAACTTTTCACAAACATTCTGTGTCAATGTCAATCAATCTAGTCTTTAAAAATTGGCGTCCTTGGAAAAGACGTCAAAACTGGCGTCTGTATTCAATTAATATATTAGGGTAATTTCGAAGTACTAAAATGCTCGGGTAATTTCGAAAGGGGAGTCTTGACATGATAGAAATAATGGTGATTTTTATGTGACTTTCGAAATTAAGTAGACGTCATTCGAAATTACCCCAATATTGGATTACCTACTTAATTGGCAATGAATCACCTGACCTAGGTAGAGGTACACATAAAAGTAATATATTTTCTTCGATACCTGCTCTTAAGGCTAATGGAGATCTGTATAATGCATGCGATATGTGGCCGACCTTGCAATGAATTTCTCAATAGTAGTGGGTAAACTATGACCGCTGTAGATCGAATTCACAAGAGACTGGATGAGGTATAATTACCCATGAAACTTGTGATAAAAGTGTGTTTATATAAGTATCATTTATGGTCTTACATGCAAGAATATCACCATTAGACACCTACCTACTATCTTTTTATACCGTATGCATTGCGAAAAAATCAGCTATATTTACATATTTATACAATTTTGTGCCCCAGCTTTTATTACTTGGTTCATAAATTATATAATTAAATTAAATTTTAATTAGAATAAATCAAGGAATTTCCTTTTGTACAGGATTTTTAAAATTATTACTTTAGTTTTATGAAACGCAACAAGTAACATTTTGTTGTATTATTTAAATTAGATGAAAGTAATATTCGAAGCCAATACACCGCATCCACAGTAGTTTTCTTGAACACATATCGGTGTAACTGGCCAAACAAGATAATATACTATTACTATAGTATGTGGTTTATACTCGTACAACAACTCGGACTCAGTGCACGACGGTTGTCTGCAACAGCGTATTAAAATAAACGTAAGTACTTTACTCATATGTTTATTTATATACCTAGATATTTACTTGCTGATGTAATATAGAGTACATGTACAAGTTATAAGTAGTTTAATATTTATTAAACTACTTATGACTAGTACATATGATATACATTTATATTATCTCAGGTATTATACGTAAAAAAGCTGATAGATACGGACATTGACTGCCACATAATGACACATAATAAAAAAAAAATACTTATTACGAGTAACACATAAAAATCTAATAGACAAAATAAAAGAATGAATTTGTCATTTCATTAAATTGTGTATGTTTATAAGTAAACAAAACTAAATAATGCCAATCCACCACCCACCATATTTTCAACAAAATTATTTGTTCCAAATATAATAGATAACAAAATTAGCTCCAGAGGGCAATTTAGGCGAGAGGATCCTCAGTTTTCAGCGTAATCAAGAAACTCAAAGTTATAATAGACTCTAGTTGTCCCGGCAAAGTTAAAATGGTACCAATTTGTACGCAACGTGCCCTCAAGAACCTCCACAAAGCACTATAAACTACGTTGCCAACGAGGCGAAACGTGCAAACTATGGTCTTCTGAATTTTGTTTTGGGAAAATATTTGACGTTGTAGTCCCCCCTTATTCAAGTGTTTTGTCTTTTCTGTAATGTCGACTTATGCATTTGTGAGAAAGGGACAAAACACTTTTTTCTCTAATCACTTCAGTAACTTTTTTTATGAATAAGGGGGTTAATAAAGCAATTAGTCGTTACTACAAATTTCAAGCTTTTCAAGGTTTTATTTTAATATACGACAGAAGTAGATTTAGCTTTTGCCGTCCCTAATTTTAAATAAGAATCAGGCTTTTAGATATTATACACCGTGTTTCACTTAACACTAAAAACCTGAAAACCGTTTGTTCAGAATCGAGAGTAGAATCGATTGAGCTATATCTTGATGGGGGTAATATTTTTTGTTTTAAGTTGTATTATTAGTTATTTTTTACGTGCCCATTCTACGAATTCGTAATACAATATTGTGCATATCACATTGCTAGAGGTTGTATACCTTTTTCAGTATTTAGGGGTATTAATAATGGCTGGTTACGTGGACGATTATTTTTTCCGCTACGAGTTTGACGTTGTTTGTCAGTTTAATTTTAATGTTTATCATAAGTCATAACAAATTGAACTCGTAACTAATTACAACCTTGTCATTTTGCATGTTGGGTTTAAATTTGCTTACTGTGATTACCAAAGCTTTAAAGTGTTTTACAGTGACATAGCTGTCTATTGGTAAACCTTATGTCGTTGCAGTAACGTACACAAATAAAGAGTTTTAAGGTTTATGATGGTAGCTATCAATTATTTTATTGAGTGTAGAGTTAAAAGTCGAATAGAGCTGTACAGAACAAGAAAAATTCAATTTAAAAAAATAATAATCATTAGATTACAAGATGAATACTCTAGATACGTTTAAAAAAATAAAAATCAGTTGGGGTGTCTGAGGTTTTGAGTGATACCGGAAACACGGTGTATTGTCAAAGACAATTTCTGTGAAAGGAATCTCAGTAGGAGATACATAACAAGTGAATAGAAGATATTTATTTATTTAACTCAAATATGTTATACAGCATAACAGTAAGAACCAAAGCACTGTGTAACTAAAAATACATGACAAAATATTAACTAGATTTAGGTGACGACTTAACGTCGAGGCTTCGTTGCGACGTCTATCCCGGCGTAGAATATGTAAGTTTTTAATTTATTTCGTCTATCAGTAATAATTTTCTTGTGCTATAAGTAATAATATGTTCTGATAGTTATTTAAGGCCTAGCCTCTCTAGATCTAGTCTAGTAGGTAATTACTTAATTAGTTATATATTGCGATTTTATAACGCTTCAGATACTAAAAATTCGTGCAAATATTTACTGTAGGTACCTATAGGGAACGCTGATACTGTATCCTGTTATTTTATCTCTTATCGATCTAAGTATCTTTTATCTTTCATATCTCCTATAAATGTGTCATGATTTCATTTTTATTTACCCATACCTACTAATATTATAAATGGGAAAGTGTGTGTGTGTCTGTTTGTTTGTCCATCTTCCACGGCAAAACGGGGACACAAATTGACGTGATTTTTTAAGTGGAGAGAGTTGAAGGGATGAAGAGTGACAGAGGTTATTTTTTGACTCTTTCCAACACATCACTTCCCTAAAATGGGGTATGGAAGTTTGTATGGAGCGTTCCGAAATTTTTGAATTTATCGCGAGCGGAGCCACGGGCAAAAGCTAGTTAAGTTATATTTGATTTGGTATTTTTTTCTTGTGTTATTGTTACAAGAATTTTCCTTGTATTGGTATAGGAAACACTTTAGTACCTCGACATCCTTGACTCAAGGTTCTCTTTTTCGACCCATTCGCTATGTTTAGCTAACCAACAACTTATCCTAATTCTAAACCAAATAACTAAATATTACAGATACATCCAAGATGGTGGTCACTCTGTACAAGTTAGACGCCAGTCCACCAGTGCGAGCGGTGAAGATGGTCATCGCAGCCATCAATCTACCTGACGTGGAATACGTTGACGTCAACCTGCTGGAACGCGATCAATTCAATGAAAACTATATGAAGGTATTAAGATTGCAAGTTAAAAAAACATCAAATAAATATCTAATTTGTCAATTTGTTAGTTTGTTTGTGTGATTTGTAGTTCACAGATATTTCTACTATGTAGATGTCTCTGGTGTAGGGTTGAAACCCTTATCTGGGTAATTCTGAGAATAGAAAAAAGTGGCTCCGGTAGTTTTTGATTGCAAGGATTCTTTTCACACAATCTGTATAAAAATGATTGGTGTCAGTAGCATCACCGATGATGATGATGATGATGATGATGATGACGATGATGATGATAATAATAATAATTATTATGTTTGCAGCTTAATCCACAACACACGATACCAACATTGGTGGACGATGACTTTGTTATTTGGGATAGGTAACTACACTTTTGAATGATAAAGCCCTTTAAGTTACCTGTGTGCGTCGTAGCCGAATGCACAAACCAATATCTCTTTCTTAGCTATCTATCTCTATTGCTCTTGCGTATTGGCGCGACAGAGCCATACTACATTCTTGCGGCGTTTCGGTGGAGTTTCGCATCGCAAAAATGTCATTCAGCTACGCCGCCTGCCCATAATCCAAATTTAAATATTTCATTCCATTTATTTTACCTGTTTGTCTCAGAGAAAAACAATGTTTTTTTTTCAGCCATGCCATTTGTACGTATCTCATAAACATGTACGCTGAAAACGACTCTCTGTATCCATCGGAACCGAAGAAACGAGGTCTGATCGATCAAAGACTGCACTTTGATAGTGGCGTACTGTTCCCACCAGTACGAGAAGCAGTAGTGAGTATTAACACCTAAAATACTAAAAAAAATATTACATTCAAAAACTTGAAATATAATCAATCAATGTTTAGTTTTAATTAGGCATTCATATTTAAAGCTAGGAAGACCGTCATATGGCAAGGTGTCTCGTAGGGTTTACTCCAGAAAAAAAACTGTTTTTTTTCACGGTTTTTTTTCATGTTTTTTTTCAAGCCAGAAAAAAAAACCGTTTTTTTGCAACCCTAGTGTCTCGTATCTTTATACGTTTATCACCCTGATACAGTAGAACAAAAAAGCACGCGCTTTACAGATTAGTAAATTACTTAACTGTCTCCTGCCAAACGTGCTGTAAATAACTACTGTAAAACATTAACGAAAAGGTTGACCTAAGTATGTAACTGAGGCCTAGTGAAAAGGAGTACAAGTCTCGCGGAGCGCAGGTGAAAAAGGACGTATGTCCCATATACGACTTATGCAGTTTTTCACCTGCGCTCCGCAAGACTTGTTACCCTTTTTCACTAGAGCCACAGGTATATTACTCGGACTCGAGACAAGCTTCATTTAAAACACTCCACACGCTGCGTTACTTACCATAGTTTTTGTCCCAGTCAGCAAACGCCCTTTCACATAAAATTATTCAAGTGTAGTCCCAATAAATGTTGTCTTTGTTAATATTTTTCGACTTTTTCTGCCATAAAATATTGCTATGCGTGAACTGCGGCCATATTTGTTATTTTTGCTTCTTCAGCTGACAGCTATACGTCATTTGTGTGTTGCCACAGATGCTGTTAGCTGTTGACGTTAAATTATGGTCGCGTTCACACTTAAAAATGTTTGTCATTGTTTTGTTCCCTTTATTTTAATGTATAATTTATAAACTCTGGAAATACTGTGTCATTTCAAATTGTGTACTTTTTTGCAACTTTTTATCCTGTTTGTGATGTGTGTGTGCTTTCCGTGTTTTCACTCGCAATGGCCCCGACGGAAGATCAGCGTTGGCCCTCCCAGGCTAACACCATGCTGAGTCGGGACCATTTCGTGGCAATTATTATGTATGTACCTATATTTTTGTGTTGTGTAAATAATTTCTGTTTTCACTTGTCACCAATAAATTATTTCTATTCTATTCTATTCTTATTATATCCTCTTAATTTTAGGGCCCAGTGATCTTCGGCAACGAAAAATCTTTCAAGGCAGAAGTGCTACAAAAAATCCAAACCGGCTACGAGTTCACGGACAAGTTCCTGACGGGGGAGTGGCTGGCGGGTGACGAGTTGACAGTGGCTGACGTCTGCTGCGTCGCCACTATCAGCACTGCGAACGAGATTCTGCCTATTGATGAAGATTTGTAAGTTGGTGTATTTTATGGCCGGTTTTATTTTTATACTAGCTTTTTCCCGCTGCTTCGCTCGCGTTAAATTCAGAAATTGCGGAATGCTCCATACATCCCCCCCCCTTATAACATTGGGGGATTAGATAGAGACAAAACATAGCCTATGTCACTCTCCATCCCTTCAACTATCTCCACTTAAAAAATCATGTCAATTCGACGCTCCGTTTTGCCGTGAAAGACGGACAAACAAACAACGCGAGCGAAGCGGGCAAAAGCTAGTTGGGTAATACATTCTAATCTTGAAAATAATTTTCTCAATGGCAACTTGCATGGGAATTTTCTCAAGAATATTTTCAGTAATTTAAGGAAATTTGGAGAATGTTTTGAAACTTGTACTGTACATTGCTACCTGTGAGTAGAACAAATTATAATGCCTAACTACAGCAAAGAAGAATCATGTGTAGTGCCAAGAATTTTAGTAAGTTCTCTGTTATTTTTCTATATTTTCATCCGTTAAGATATACGAACATATAGTAAAATCTGTTTTGGTGAAACATGAACTCGAATGTCGGTATCAAACATTTATTATTCCTTTAAGAAAAAAAAAATCTAGTTAATAAATATAATATGCCTTTGAAATTTTTCAGATTTCCAAAACTGGCCAAATGGATGAAGCGTTGTTCTGAACTGGAAATATATAAAAATGAAAACGAACCTGGGTTGAAAATGTTCAGTCAAATACTGAAGAGCAAATTGGCTTAGACTCATATTGCTTAAGTCTATGGGGGATGGAGATCGATGCGAGAGACCTTTGCGTAACAGTAGGACAACGTATATTAATAACTAGCTTTTGCCCGCGGCTTCGCTCGCGTTAGAAAGGGACAAAAAGTAGCCTATGTCACTCTCCATCCCTTCAACTATCTCCACTTAAAAAATCACGTCAATTCGTCACTCCGTTTTGCCGTGAAAGACGGACAAACAAATAGACACACACTTTTCTATTTATAATAGTATAGTATGGATAAATAAATAGTATAATATTATAGTTATTTCATAGTATCAACAAAAACAGAGAGACATGGCGACGGAATACAAGAGCTGCCTTGCTGTAAAATCGACTGTGAGATTACTACAACCACTTTGACAAGAATGCAACGACTGACAAGAAAAGAGAGGAGGTACATAATAGTACCTATAGCTACATGCATATGAATATAACAAAAGAATAATACAAATTTCTCGGAACTTACAACGTACATATTTATATATTTAGTGTCTACAAAAAAAAAAAAAATAAAACAACCTCAGTTTTAAATATAGTTTCATAAAAAACAAACATGATATTTTTAAAAGTAATACAAGCAGATAAATTAAAGCTAATTTTATCAATGTTGTTTTATTGAATTGTCTACAAGGAAACTATCCAAAATGTATTTCTCTGAATCATTACCATTTTAAGGAGTTGATTTTAAGTTTAAGTATCTTATTTTAAACTACCGCAAAGGCCTAAGTAACATTAAAATTAATAGTACCTTCATTTGTTTCTATATTTCTTGATTCGCTTTTAATGTATGAAATATTAAAGGGGAGTACACATAGAAGTTACAAATTAAACATCTAAATTGACTCATCATTAAAATTCATTATTTACACGTCGTTTACCCAACGCACGACAGCTGACTTTCCAAATTAGTCTCCCCGCATGCCGACTCGTACACTAACAAATGCGAACATCCTCAACTTGACACACGCTACTGACAAGACCCTTTAAGATAAAGTGTTCCGCTTGAATGAATAAGATATGAGAGCCGGCGACGGAGTTAATATTAATGAGGCTGTTACAGGCTGTTTACAATTGTTCCAACGTTGCCGACGGGCTTACCGCGAACCACGTTCGACTTACTGTCGTGTTTCAGTTACATATGGTTTTTATATGAGCTTAGTGTCCCACTGCCACTTGCAAACATGCCACTTGAAATCGCCGCGCCGTCGAGGTTTGCTGCGGCACATGTGACTACGTCTGCGAAATATCTGAAGAAGTTCTTACGCTTACAATATCAGAGTCGTGGTCAGACATGAGATTTTTATGAGCTTAGAGTCCTACTGCAGGGCAAAGACCTCCCTGTTCATGTATTGGGTCTTGGCCTGTTTTCTAACAGTCCTTAATATCAAAGGCGTCACGGTCATCTCGCCAACGCCATCGAGTTTTGATGCGACTCATGTGGTTACATCTGCACAATCTGAAGACGTTTTTATACTGACAGTATTATAGTCCTGTATAGATGTTTTTGTTCGCGTAAGTGTGCAGGTACATGTAACTGAACGCGACTGTACCTCTCTGTAACAGCCTTTTTATTATAACTGTTGGCAGTACCTACCCAATGGCTCTAGCTTTACAAGATGCGTATGAGTGCCCGTTGAACATTGGAGTCTGAACATGGAGTCCACTCCGAATTCTGACATCCCACGACATCCTAATATGGATTGAATCTGTTTATTTTATTATTACTACTGCATTATTATATTACCATGTTTGAAATGAATATTTTTTATCGAGATTACGTAGATATTGCTGAGATGTGCCAATAAAGAGTAGGTATTCTATCTATCTAAATATAGGACAATGTAAACTTTGTAACACACATGGGTATCGAAAATCTACAATTGTAAAGTTCTACGCGTCCCTGTCACACTTACGTACGAATTTACAAGTGTCGTACAAAGTTACACATGTCGAACGTGGTTCGTAGTAGGCCCTCTCAAACTTAAACCATCAGGGACGGTGAATTGGTTAACCGTTTTTAAAAACTTCTTGTTTGTAAATTGTAAAACAAAAAAAGGTATTTTTTTGTTTAATCGTTTTGTATAATATTAAGTACTAGTTTACCACGCCGTGTTCTTCTAGGCGAAGTAGCGAATGCCAAAAGAGATGTTGGGAGACCATTGCTTCGCTTCAAAGACTGCGCTAAGAGGGACATGGCAGCCTTTAAAATCGACTACCAAAACTGGGAGAAGCTTGCGGAGGAGCGGACGGAGTGGCGAAAGTGCGTTGGAGATGGTCGCAAGTTCGTCGATGAGACCTGGTTTGCGGCGCTTGCTGACAAAAGGGAAAGAAGACACCATAGCGAAACGTCGCAATCGGTTGGAAGCTTTCCTTGTCAGATGTGTGGCAAAATGTGTCGCTCTCGCATAGGTCTCTTTAGTCATCAAAAGCGATGTCTTTCGGACATTGCACCATAAATCGTCTGAAATAGACGCTAAGGCTATATATATATATATATATATATAAGTACTAGTTTTATATGTAACTAACTTTTGGCCGCGTTCTAAATTATCTTTCGCATAAAATAATCAAAATAATCTTGTTTTCCCAAACAAACTTTGAACCCCCATTTCACCCCTTTAGGGACGAATTTTGAAAACTACTTTCTCTGTACACCTTGCCAATGTGTAATTTCTAGGACCAGCGGTGTCGGCTATGCGTTGATATGTCAGTCAGTCAGTTTCTTCTTTTATATATTTAGATTGAGCTGAATCACCAAAATTCCCGTTAAGTTTGTACATTTGGATCACGTCTCCGATTTGGATAAAAATTGGTAGGCTGATAAAGTCCATGATGCTGAGCAAGATCCACTAGGTTTTCCAAAATGTCCTAGGTTGATTGTATGAAACTTTCCTTTTTTGTTACCGAAAATGTATAGAAATCTGGTAACAAAAAAGGAAGGTTTCATACAAACTACATAGGACGTTTTGGGAAACCTAGCGGATCTCGCTCAGCATCATGGACTATCAGCCTACCAATTTTTATCAAAATCGGAGTGAGAACGTGATCCAAATGTACAAACTTGACGGAAATTGCTCCGGTAGGCTCTTCAAAATACTATATACATTCACATTGACGCATCCTAAAAAGCATACAATTAGGATTCGTTATTGCATGAAATGTACTCGTATATCAAAAGCTTTGTTATTTACGTGTATAGTAGTAAAAGAAGTAACCACCCAAAATATTTGAATAAAGTGCTCAAAACAGCCTGAAGCCTGAAGGTTGATTGCACAAAGTATCAACGAGAGTGCCAAAGAAAAGGAAAATTTCTGGCTAAAGTTTTAATTTCTAACAAATTCTTAGTTCTTTGATGATGTGTAGGATAAGTAAATAATTGTTTAGATGAATACAACAAAAAATCTATATTTATTTAGATTTCAAGTATTGGGTTTACGGTACACGTACGAAATGGAAAAAAATATTTGCATAAAATACCTATGTTATTTTAAAATTGAAACTTCATGCGTACTTTTATTTCATATTATGTAATTGTTTTTTTCTACTGTATTCTCTTTTACTTTTACTAGCTTTTATTTAACTTACAATGTAAGTAAATATGTAAGTATGTATGATCGGGTGAAATATTGCGACTCAATTTTGAAACAGATATCTTTAACCGATTGAGCTGAACTTTTGCATTATGTAAATCACGTGACAAAGCAATATTATGGTATCATGGGGCTGATCTGATGGTGGAGCAGAAAGGTGGCCATAGGACCTCTGTAAGGAAATGTCGTATCCCCATCGAGAAAGGGGTTTTCAGAAAAGTCGCGGAGAGCAGTATATGACTGTTGAATGGAAAGTACAGTCGGCGATTTAAAAAAAAAAACATTTTTTTTTTGTATATTCGTCTCATGAAAAGAATATGTATATGAATATGCAATAAGACCGCCTGTTGTTACCTACCACGTTGTATCTATTCTGAATTATGTTTCTTTTTCTTCTGTAGTGTGCAATAAAGTATTTTATTATTATTATTTCATTTATTTATCTCTTTTCTTAAGCTAGGTTTTTTACAATATGAGTATAAAAGTAAAATAAATAAACACTTACAAAACAATATAAAAACATATAAACATATTATAAAAAACCTAACCTAGGGTGCCGCCAGCAGCGGGGCAGGGCCCAAGCTGCCGGTGGTTAGGGCTGCAGAGAGAGGAACCGTCGAACTATCCGCGCTGTTATTATTATTATTATGTATAATAAAATCAAGGATTATTTATATAGGATTTACAATCTTTATACTAATCGTACCTCGATTTCTTAGCGCCACCTATTAAATACTATCATAACTACATTGATCATGCCTACATTTTTTTTTTCAAAATGTGTACCTATCATGTCATATCATGATATTAAAATAAAGAAATATTTAATTTTGTGCTTACAAAAAATAAAAACACGCAAAAATATTTGGGGAAAATATGATACGTGGTGAGTCAGACTGTCCCGAGCTTGTGGAGCGTCTCGTACGACTGTTTGTTCCTGATGTTCCGAGGATAGCACTCAGGCCGCGACGACGCGACCTGTTGGCCGTGCCGCCGGCGCGTACCGTATCGTACAGGAACTCACCGCTGCCTCGCGCCCTCTCACAGCTCAATGCGCTCCTGACATCGACACCTGAGTGCGACTTGTTTGCGTGGCGATGGGCGGCAATATGTAGTAAATGCTTGAGATTGTGTGAGGCGATGGATGCGAGGTGTTCAACTGTTCCTATATAAAAAGTCTGTTAGGTGTATGCCTATTATTGTAAATGTATATGTCTACTTTGTTTTTCTTGTCATGTCAGCCTAAGATACGTGACGCAATGGTTAGCTGTAAAGTCATGTAATCATGTTTACCAATACATAAATAAATAAATAAATAAATAAATAAATAAATAAATAAATAAATGACACTTCCAGGCTGCTAAACAGCGCCATCTAGTTTTAAGCCTAAAAGCCCATACATTTCAGGGGTACGCTTTTTTGTATGGGCTTTGTCAGTCCCGTATTATATCGTCCGTAATAAAATTACGCAAATTGCGCCACGACTGTAAAAATAACCCTTCAGAATTTAAAAATGATCACAAGAGCATTTCTTATTTTTTTGCCATTTTTTTCATTTTGATTTTTTTAGGGAAGTTTAGGTCAATTGTACTCAGAAACACGAGTACTTTCAATCTCACTGGGAGCAAAAAGTGTCCCAGAATTTCCATACATTTTTGTTACTTTCCTCTTTTGTTACCCCACACAACATGTAAGGAAAATGGTAACAAAATAAGAAAATATCGTATGGGACAATTTGTATAACTACTAGGATTGAAAAAGCTTAGTGATTCTGAGTAGAAATATCAATTTTTTTTCCAAAAATATCACATTTCTTAAAAGTGGCGAAAAAAAAAGAAAAGCTCACAAAATAACGAAGTCCTCCTACTTTCTTATTGATATATAGATGTAGGAGGCAAAAGTGAAAACAAGTCGCCTTGGTGAGCGATCGATTACCGTCCCAAAGGACACGCGCATCGTATTTACCCTCTTTTCTTTTACAATTTTCTTCTCCAAAACTGTTTAATCTTCCTGACTTCGAAAATGATCAACAAATAACCAAGAGTACGTAGATATTGCGAAGAAATTGGCGAACACATGAAATACCCGTTTGGAAGTAAGAACTTTTGTAACATGGGTATTTTCGCGAGAGAATCGCGAGGTCTTTCGATCCTGATAGGAAAAAAAATGTCCCAAGATTTCCATTCCATAGACCTTCCATTCCGTTACCCCCATACAAAATGTATGAAAAAATTGTACCTAACGGAATGAGAAAAAACCTTGGGACATATATTTCTCCCATAAGGATTGAAAGAGCTAGCAAGTCTGAGTGGAAACCACATAAAAAATTTCCAAATCCAAAAAAAGTGGGGTGGACAAGTGAAAAAAACCGGCCAAGAGCGTGTCGGGCTACGCTCCGTGTAGGGTTCCGTAGTTTTCCGTATTTTTCTCAAAAACTACTGAACCTATCAAGTTCAAAACAATTTTCCTAGAAAGTCTTTATTAAGTTCTTCTTTTGTGATTTTTTTCATATTTTTTAAATATATGGTTCAAAAGTTAGAGGGGGGGACGCACTTTTTTTTCCTTTAGGAGCGATTATTTCCTAAAATATTAATATTATCAAAAAACGATCTTAGTAAACCCTTATTCATTTTTAAATACCTATCCAACAATATATCACACGTTGGGGTTAGAATGAAAAAAATATCAGCCACCACTTTACATGTAGAGGGGGTACCCTAATAAAACATTTTTTTCCATTTTTTATTTTTGCACTTTGTTGGCGTGAATGATATATACATATTGGTACAAAATTTCAGTTTTCTAGTGCTTACGGTTACTGAGATTATCCGCGGACGGACGGACGGACGGACGGACGGACGGACGGACGGACGGACGGACGGACGGACGGACAGACGGACAGACAGACATGGCGAAACTATAAGGATTCCTAGTTGACTACGGAACCCTAAAAATGGCCCATTAAGGAATCATTGGGCATACAGAGGCAGCACTCGCCAAGGTGTAAGGACTATTACACAGAAGTGCGACAAAATGGCCTCATCTCAGCGCACGTGAGAGAGGTATTTGAAATTTTATGGAATCTAAATGGAACTAGGTAATCGGATTAAAGTGATGGACTTAACGCCAAATACGAGGCTATGGGATAAAAAAACTAAACGCCTGCATATAAATCAGAATTCAATTTTATTTCCCGCAGACGGTGACTCGTCCCCACAAGATGGGCCCTCACAAAAAGCGACATAGATGGCTCACGGGCAACACTGGCGTGAGAACTCAAGGATGTCGTGACGTGTTACCCGCTATCCAGAAAGTACAAGTTTTTTGGGCTATCCATACTAATATTATAAATGGGAAAGTGTGTGTGTCTGTTTGTTTGTCCGTCTTTCACGGCAAAACGGAGTGACGAATTGACGTGATTTTTTAAGTAGAGATGTTGAAGGGATGGAGAGTGACATAGGCATTAACTTTTTGTCTCTTTCTAACGCGAGCGAAGCCGCGGGCAAAAGCTAGTAATCTTATAAACCTCGTAAGATTGCAACACATGCTGCCTTCAGACAAACGCTCTCGACTATTTCCTCCCTGGTTTTTGAAGATAGAGCAATGATTTTTTCAATATATAATATTTTTAAAATAAAACTATGGAAACGGATTCAATCGCGTATAATGAATTTACAATTTTAATCAATTTATTTAATCCGTTTCCATAATTTTATTTCATGAGCGACTATCGCGGTAACCGAAGACAGAATATTTTTATTTTTATCTGTGTTGGCCCGTTTTGATTTTTTTGATATTCTTATTTATTAAAGACGCTAGAGCTCATCAAAAATTTTCAAAAACGGCCTAATTGAATATGGCGCAAAAAAGGTGTGGTATTCAAAATTGGTAACAATTAAGCAAAAAAACTCAACTGTCCGACAAAGATTATTTCATTGTTATTCAGATTCTCAAATTAAGTTTTGAAGGAGGAAACAGTCGAGAGCGGAACCTCGATTTTAAAGATTTTTTCGCAATATCTTTTAACTGAGTTGTTCTGAATGGACATTTTTTTTTTCGATAAATCTAGTTAATAACACTAGTATATATATATAACTAAAATTCCCAAATTGAAAGGGCTCCTTTCTATTTTAGCATTTTAGCTCCTGTATCGTCTTAAGTAGGGAGGAGAATGAATAGGACTTATTTAACTTTAGCTTTACGTTCCCTAAATTCGTAAGTAGGCTTTAACGAAACCTGCATTGAAAGAAACCCCCGACTTCGTTAAAGGCATATAAATCAACAGCCCAATTGCATTCAAGCCAAAATTCCTCAACGCTTGCGTCCCTGAGAGAACAGGGGACGATAGATTCTTCATACAAACGTACTACTCCATATTTTACAAAACTTAAAACTTTTTTGTTATCAAGAATACACGTAAACTATAGAAGTGTCAGGTATACGTCCAATAGGCTTTTGCAACGGAATCAAATCCAATGAAATTTATAAAGTGTCAACATACTTACGTTCGCAAATATTACAAATATGTAATAAATTCAATCATGTCAAAAATTTGTCATATTTTATAATTTTTTTGATATGATTAAAATTTTGAAATAATTATGAAAGTTTATGGTCACAAAGCTATAGATGTATAATGTCAAAACAGATTGAAAAATTTCATTTGTGAATTAGTATGAACAAATTTTCACTCCTTATTTTTACAATAATCAAAAACACGAGAGAGATATTTGAGATTTTATGGAATCTAAATTGAACTAGGTAGGTAAATAATCGGATGAAAGTGATGGATTTAACGCTAATACGTATGGGATAAAAAAAAACTATTTTGAATTTTTGAAACATGATAATTTATGGTCACAAAGCTATAGATGTATAATGTCAAAACAGATTGAAAAATTTCATTTGTGAAATAGTATGAACAAAATTTTCACTCCTTATTTTTACAATAATCAAAAACATCTAGAAGTGCGACAAGATGGCCTTATCTCAGCGCACGTGAGAGATATTTGAGATTTTATGGAATCTAAATTGAACTAGGTAATCGGATGAAAGTGATGGATTTAACGCTAATACGTTTGGGATAATAAAAAAACTATTTTGAATTTTTGAAATATGATAGTTTATGGTCACAAAGCTATAGATGTATAATGTCAAAACAGATTGAAAAATTTCATTTGTGAAATAGTATGAACAAAATTTTCACTTTTTATTTTTACAATAATCAAAAAATGCAAAATAAAAAAAAACGGAGGAGACACAGTTATATGTACACTAGCTTTTGCCCGCGGCTTCGCCCGCGTTAAATTAGAAAATTGCGGATTGCTCCATACAAACTTCGGCCCGGCTTCGGGAGGTGCCCCATTTTAGTGAAGGGGGGTTAGAAAGAGACAAAAAGTAGCCTATGTCACTCTCCATCCCTTCAACTATCTCCACTTAAAAAATCACGACAATTGTCGCTCCGTTTTGCCGTGAAAGACGGACAAAGAAACAGACACACACACTTTCCCATTTATAATATTATTAGTATGGATAATAGTATAGTATATAGTATGGATAGTTGAAATACCTACATCAAACTGTGCAAAAATATCTTAAATAACATCAAGGGGGGAAAACGAGGACAACCTTCTTATAAAAAATTGGTTACAGAGCGGACGTCCCCTTTCGCCCTAAACACGACAAAAATTCGCGATAAAAAGTTTATTTGAATACGAGTGAATGTGAGACTCGTTAGCGGGCCAAGTGTGGCTCGCCCGAAACCGAGTAACTAGGGGTGCGACTTTAACAAGTTTATTGCTTGGAAGATATTTTTCATCACACTTGCTCGTAAACGGTGTTATTACATGCCTGCATACTGATACGTAATGAGCTGTTTTATCGCCCTAGGGCGGTAAAGTAAATACCTGGGTGGGGCCTTCAACGACCTGTCAAATATTACAAGATGGCGGACGAATGTACGAAATGTCAGCGTACACTGAGAGAAAATACAACCAGTTTTCATGTTCGTTCAACAAGTTTTTTGGTTAAAATAGCGCCTACGTGCTCTTTGGTTAAAACAACAAGCTACTTGTCATTTGAATCGGCAATATATATCTCAATATAATATCGGCAATATATATCGGCGACTTGTTGATTCAAATATTTGAATCAACAAGTCTATTTTATAAAAACAACCTGACACATATTGTTTTAAACATACGTTTGGCTGATTCAAACGGATAAACCGCAACAAGTCGAACTTGTTAAATTCACAATGCAAATTTCTCTCAGTGTAGGTATTTCAATACATTTAGTTTAAAATTTGGTTATTACTTCGCGAGTGTGATGAAAAACATTGTGTATATCACGGGCGGCTGAAGTTATTAAGGCGGATTAAGTACAAACTAGGCGGATTAAGTACAAACTAGGCTTATTAACGTCACCACAGTATAATAAAGAGTACTATCGTACAGTATGGTCACTCCTGCTCCCCGCTGAAATCGCCGCCCACCCCCTCTCGGTTACCTGACAGTTACCGCCTGTCAAAAACGCGAACACTCGACCTGTCATATGTCACTCATACAAGCATAGTACGCGTTCACCTACACGAGCTTAGACTGTGTGCTAGGAACGAGCCTCTTTCATATATTTGATCGCCAGTGTCCGAGGTGTGACGTCACTTTCCATATCTAGTTAATTATTGATGTATTTATTTTTTCTTGCATTTATGTGTAAGTATATTTTTTATGCTTCTATGTATTTTGAGTTACTCAGTGCTTTGGTTTTTACTGTCATACTGTGTAACGTATTTGAATTAAAATAAAATAATTCACAATGTACTGTTATGATGAGATGACGTGCGATAGAGAGGTATGGAAGAAAAAGACATGCTGCGCGGACCTCGAGAATTGAGATTAAGGGCAAGCGAATGATGATATTTTATGCCTCGTGTGGTAAGAGATTTTTAACACTCCCTTTACCTCCTGTGGGTTCAATTGTGGCGTAGGCGAGAGGCTGGCAACCTGTCACTGCAATGTCACAAATTTTTGTTTCAACACCTTAATTGCTAAGAGTAGCACTGAGAGCAGTTTCATATACTCTACCAATCTCTTCAATGAAAATACAGGCGTGAGTATTGTACCTCTATGTGCCTATATGTAGGTATGTACATTAGAAACCAGGAAGATAAGACAGGGTCATATAAACTTTGGTATGTTTGTTTATATACAAAAGAGGATTTTTGGATATCCATTCCTACTATCCCTGGGGATGGTTTTGAGGATAAAACAGACGCAAAACATAGGTAATATTTGCATAACATAGCACAATATTTTGTTTTACTACATTGTAGAATTGGTTAGATATTTAAATAGATTTATTTTTAAAATTTTTACATACATGGATTAATTCAGTTCCACGTTTAGTTCAAGGCTTGTGTTGGGGGTGGTGGCGATATAATAGGTGCTTAAATACATGGCTAATAATGTGATAATATTTATTATTGGTCGCCTGACCTGTTATTATTTTGCAAGTTAGGTAATATCTTTGCTTTTTTTTTACTTAGAGGTAATATAACAATTAATAGTGCGCTTTTAAAGTAAGTTTATACTTACTTTCCTGAAATACTTTTTTGGAAATAATTTGTTCTAAGTAAATATATAGGTAATAGTTATATCAGATATAATAGTACTTTCCCATTCAATAATATTGGCGATCATAAGTAGATTTTACTTAAAAAGGCAATAATATTGGCGATCATGTAGATTCTACTTATGAACGCCAATATTATTGAATGGGAAAGTACTGAATGGAACGAATGAGTGAGTTTAGAAATATGCATCTGACAGATTAACCAATAAAATGGTAGCTCTTGATAAGTAGGATTGGTGACTTCCGGTTCGAACGCCATCTTAGCGGTTTCGTGTCGTGATTTTTTTTTTACTCATTAATGTTGTTTAAAGTGTAATATCGATAGCTTATTATGCAGTAAACTAATATTGTAGTGAGAAGCTGATGAAGAATTAATCTCGAAACGCGTTTAGCCTCTTTTTTGTTGTCAACGGCCGGTAGTCCACGTGCTCTTGTAAAATCTAGCTATCAATTTTACGAGTGCTAACTCACCGTACACTGTCGTACTTACCGTACAAAAATTATCAATAATAAGCTCACATCACCTTGACATTGGCGAAATAGTCCCAATGGACTGAAACCATTTAATTTTAAAAACTGAACTGAAGTACGGCTGTATATCGATCGATGCAGGTGTCACTCACAAATAACGTAACCACAAAATTAAAATTTTGAAAAAATCCCCCGACATAGTGGACCGGCTTTCATGAAACATGCCTAAGAACACTCCCGACTAACTCAGCTTTCGAACAAAAAAAACTAAATCTAAATCGGTTCATCCGTTCGGGAGCTACGATGCCACAGACAGACACACACACAGACAGACAGACAAACAGACAGACAGACAGACACGTCAAACTTATAACACCCCTTCGTTTTTGCGTCGGGGGTTAAAAAATAGTACGTGGAGAACCTCCGCGCGGACAAGTGAAACTTCGTGAAGTGGAAATAAAAGGAAGAGGTATTTCAAAACTCGCGTTGGCAACACAGCGTTAAACGTTTAAGGAGCGTAATTTTTTTTGGAAGTCAAATTTCTAAATTGCAACTTCCTACTGACAGTGTTAAAGTTTAACGTTAACGTTTAACATCAGTAAGCGTTAAACATTGAACACTATAAGTTGGAAGTCGCAACAGAAGTTTTACTACAAAAATTTTGTTCATTCCATTCGTGACAACATTCGTGGTCTGTCAACTTATATTATTCGCTCCTATTAGAAATATCAACAACTAAATAAATAAAGGTCATAAAACTGCAATGCAATTCTTTCTGTTAACTAGCTTGTCTCGAAAAGGCAATACATTTAGTTCCCGACAAGCGCTGGACGTGGAGGAATTTGTTGCCCAGCGATGTTTATTCGATTCGTTCGTTGAAATCCGTTGTAAAAGTTTTGATTTTACTAGTATTGGTTGGCAAACGGTAAGCCGGAATAATTGGTTTCATATAACAAAAGACAGAAGAAAAACATCTATAGAAAAGTTAGACATTTAAAATCTGAATTAAAAATAAAATTTCCAATCGATATTTAGGTATGTGCCAACAAGATAAGAAAAGAGGTAAAACACCTTAACTATTTACCTATATTATAAAATCAACTTGCGACAACATCGCCCTGGTTTCGCACGAGAAGTAGGTAAAGCAAAAATAAAAGTTCGCTGATTTTTTTATAGTTAATTAAAATTATTTTAGGTTGTCTATTGTTTGCCCGACAGTCATTTAACATAATATTCATATGCCCGAATCTAACTTGCCTGAATTTCATTTGCCCGAATGATTTGTTTACTATAAAAATTGTATGACATACTGGTTGTTTACCCGAACATTACCTTCCATAATCATACAATGCCATACTATTTGTTAGCCATATTATTAAGTGCAATAATATGGTTTAATATAATATTCAAACGCCATAAGCAATTCTTGCCATATTAATTGTTGCCCATATTATTACCTAACCTACTTTCTGATAGCAGTTTCATTTTCCAGGGGGTCACAGTTCTAACCTAACCTAACCAACTTTCTGATAGCAGTTTCATTTTCCAGGGGGTCGCAGTTCTAACCTAACCTAACCTACTTTCTGATAGCATTTTCATTTTCCGGGGAGTCACAGTTCTAACCTAACCTAACCTACTTTTCAAGCAGTTTCATTTTCCAGGGGGTCACAGTTCTAACCTAACCTACTTTCTGATAGCAGTTTCATTTTCCAGGGGGGTCACAGTTCTAACCTAACCTACTTTCTGATAGCAGTTTTATTTTCCAGGGAGTCACAGTTCTAACCCCACCTACTTTCTGATAGCAGTTTCATTCTCTAATACTTCTTGTAGTGTCGTCTCTGTGATAATTACGCATTTCGATGATTCTGCCAAATCACATTATGGAAATTGACTTTTCTGGTCGCTAATTTGGATGACAAATGATGGTATGGAATGTGGTAATTACTGATTTCGATGATTCTGACAAGTGACATTATGGAAACTGACTTTATGGGAAACAAAGTTTCTGGCACTTGATTAATATAGTAAACAATGATTATGGCATAAGATGTTATGAGAAACAATTTTATGATTGTTGAATAGGGTGGCAAATAAAATTATGGCAAATGAAATTCTGGCAAATGGGGGTATCCCGATTTTAATGTACCTAATTTTAAAATACTGTTGGCTACATTTTTTTTTTGATCTAATTGTAAATAGTAAACGAATAATGATTATGACGATGTACTATCAGCTGCAAAAGTGCATGGAGAAATTATGAATGAATTCATTGATAAATTCGCCGTGCACTTTGGCAGCTGATAGTACAATTAATACAAATAAATATATATATATATTTTTTTTCTTCTAAAGATATAGTATGGATTCAGCAGCTTTTGTCACATTTCAATCCTTTACACAAAACTTCGACAACTGATATAGTTATACCAAAACCTTCCACAAAAATCAATCTATTAATGAGTAGAAAACTACATAGAAATCCGTTTAGTAGTTTTTTGAGTTTGCCGTGAGGAAACAAAATGAGGAATACAGACGTTTTATAAAGTGTAAGAGAGGTAGATTACCTACATTAAATGTGAGTGTGTTTAGTAAAGCGTCCTGTTTTTTGTCGGTTACCATTAAGGCGAGATTTATTTTGTATCTTTATATGAATAAACTGACAAAGCGGCTTTATAGCAATTGACAAAGTGGGACGTTTTCCTGTACACACTCACTAATATACTTACTTTATTTCTGTAAAGAAACGAAACAAGCATTTTCGAAACTAGCGGCATCCCTAGTTTAAAGTAAATTCACAGTACGTGTTTCCTTAATGAAATTAACGAAATGAAATTATGTCTTTACATCCCGAAGTCGAACACGCCCAAGTAAAACCGTATAATAAGACCATAGACGGAGACATTTGATATAACACTTACCAAGTTGTATATATGTTACCAATATTGTTATTGTTCGGTTTTAGCACATATTGTTAGCGACCTCATAGAGTAGGTAGGGAATAATCTTTATGATATTATTATTATTGTGGCAACAGAATAAATGATTATCTATCTATCTATTTGTTTTTATTGAGGTGGAACAAAACAATTTAATTTGATTGTTGGTGTCAGTATAATATTTTCTGTATATCAAGGAAGGTTATCGCCAAGTTTCAAGGCTTAATAATATTTGAAATGGAAATTGACAACATTTCATATTTTTGAGTACTACTTTTTATTGTTTGGTTTGAAAGAACTTAATACTAAAAGATACACGTATTTTTTTATTTTTCCAAAAACTGCTATTTTAATGAGAAAATCCCTTCTTATTACTACTTCGAGCAGAAAGAGCGTAAGTTACAAACGTCAAGACGCAGCTTCGTGACGTCAAATGTGTTGTTTCATACACCTAAGAAAACGACAAAATCTTTAAAAAAAAAAAGTTTTAACAGTCAGCTCAAACAGTCCGGTATGTTTGACTGTCAAGTGTCACTGTCAACCCATAGTGAATGACTACGAACCATAGACTAAGCCATGAAATTTTTAATATCTTTGCTACGAACTGTGATAAGTGTCACTGTCAAACTCAAGGGACATCCCAACTGGAAGATTTTTTTCTTATAGTGGCAGCTCTAAATCAGCTATTTGACGTCACTTCCCCTTTAAACTATTTTTATGATTTTTTATACTAAAAATACGGAAAAAAAAATTTAAAAAATATTTATGTGATCTACAAGCGTATATCTCGAAATGGTTTTCGATTTAGGGACATTGAAAATTTTGAAACGTTGTCAATTGTAGTGAAATTTTAACTAGAGAAAAAAAGTGTATTTATGTAGATAGGACTCCCGTAGTCACTGGTCATTTATAATTTGGGATACTTGGACGTAGGAACCGTAACTCTAAAATTAAAGTTCATTTTAGTCTGCTAATAATATAAAATAATTATTTTTAATCGGTTACTGCGATAGTTACTCATGAAATAAAACTATGGAAACGGATTAAATCGCGTATAATGAATTTACAATTCATTCCTCAGTCACCCGTTGACCACGAACGCTGTAAAGTGTTCGAAACGTCGGGATGAATTGTAAATTCATTATACGCGATTTAATCTGTTTCCATAGGTTTATTTCATAATTATTTATCATTTTCGTTGTCGCCTTACCCCACTTACTTACTCGCGCGTATCGGCTTACCGTCTTGCTGGCGTTTACCATTCCGCGTCGGGGTAAAGGCGGATTAAGTCACAAGACTTAATAGATAAAACTTCCTACTATCTTGGCATACTAAATTAACAATGATGTAGAAGTTTTGATAGGATACTTACATATACTAAGCCTGTATCTCCCAAAGGGGTCTTAACGACCGGTCTGGCTCAGTCGGTAGTGACCCTGCCTGCTAAGCCGCGGTCCTGGGTTCGAATCCCGGTAAGGGCATTTATTTGTGTGATGAGCACAGATATTTGTTCCTGAGTCATGGATGTTTTCTATGTATATAAGTATGTATTTATCTATTTAAGTATGTATATCGTCGCTTAGCACTCATAGTACAAGCTTTGCTTAGTTTGGGGCTAAGTTGATCTGTGTAAGGTGTCCCCAATTTTTTTTTATCTTATCTTATCTTAAATCTGCGGGGGCCCTTACGGATACACTTCGACCCATCGGGATCTTTTGTGCAATTACCCCCTACGATCCTAAGATCCTTCAGCTATTCAGGAGCTTCTCGACCATCTCCACGTATCGGATGATGAGGCTCATGAGTAGCTCTCTGAAGTCCTTCGGTGCCAGGTAGCCTGCTCCAAAGCTCTCCCAAAGGGGTAGACAGAGCACATAAAACTGCTCAAGATTCTGTGCTTAGTATTTAATGAAAGAAAAGAAAATTCTGATATTGCAGTAACAGGTTGCCTGATTGCTATAGTTGAAACCATATCCCACAGTCATCTACGATACCCACAAGAAGAAAGGGGGTGGCCATTTTGCATATAATAATAATGTGCTGATTAAGCCCTTTCATGATATTATACAAAATGTCAATACTTACATAAATAAGTAAAGCGTAAACGAAAAAAAAAAATATAATAATTAAATAAATGACAAAAACTGTATTATATTATACAAAATGTCAATACTTACATAAATAAGTAAAGCGTAAACGAAAAAAAAATATAATAATTAAATAAATGACATAAACTGTATTTTTACATTAACTATTTTTTCACTATTTTCATTACATTACATCTGTATTATTACATTTATAAGCTGTATTTTTACATTTACTATTTTCACTTTTTCGTTACATCTGTGATATTATATATATAAACTGTATTTTACATTTATTATATTGTTATCTTACTATTTTCATTACTATAAAACTCCCGTGAGACTCATACATATTTAAAAATATTTTATTTTAAGCGAGTATATTTTATTTTACGTGAGTAACCCGCTTAAAATATTTTTAAATATTTTCATTACGTCTGTATTTGTAAAATCAGGAAGTGATTTTACCAAGAAGTTAAGGGGAGAACTGTAGCCTATCCAACCTAAGTGCCCTAGCACCCTAAACAACCCTACACATCCCTACAGCCCTAGCCCTAACTATAAATTAATAATACATATATTTAATAAGTACAGGATATCTGCACCATGAGACCTAAGGTACAGACGGATAGGGAAGGAAATGGGTAATGGAAAGGATTTTCTCACTGCTACCAACAGTGAGAGGAAAACCTTATACTCAAATGATACAGCCACGATGTCCAGGATCAAAGAGATTTATTTACACTTTTTACAAGCTATTTATACTAAATTATTCTATGTTTGCGTAATACCACGCTGCAGTTTCTTCATATTTTAAGTGCAAACGTAGTTTTTGCAAGCACGTGAGCCGATGCAGTTTCTTGTCCCAGATTGATGCTGCTGATGTCAGTAGGTATGTTCACTGCACGTGAACAGTATTATTATTACATATATAAACTATATTTTTACACTTACTATTTTCATTACATCTGTATTATTACATATATTTATACATTTCTATATTTCTATCTATGGAGCAGGATGGAGCAGTGGCGCGCGGTGGCGCGCGGTGGCGCAGTGGAGCAGTGGAGCAGTAGCGTGCGGTGGCGCAGCAGAGGATGGATGGAGCAGTGGCGCGCGGTGGCGCAGTGGAGCAGTGGAGCAGTGGCGCGCGGTGGCGCAGCAGAGGATGGATGGAGCAGTGGCGCAGTGGAGCAGTGGAGCAGTGGCTCGCGGTGGCGCAATGGAGCAGTGGCGTACGGTGGCGCAGTGGAGCAGTGGAGCAGTGGCGCGCGGTGGCGCAGTGGAGCAGTGGCGCGCGGTGGCGCAGTGGAGCAGTGGTGCGGCGCAGTGGAGCAGTGGAGCAGTGGCGCGCGGTGGAGCAGTGGAGCAGTGGAGCAGTGGAGCAGTGGTGTTGGGGCAGCCAGAGAGAGAGAGATTGTTGTTGTTGCTGTTGCTGCCGTCGCTGCTGTCGCCGCTCATTCTCCTAGTTCTCCTAGTTCTCCTCCTCCTCCTCCTCGCCCTCGTCCTCCGGTATTATTCCAGTGTAAAGTGCTTCCAGCCATCTCTTATTTACTCCAGTGACCGCCCTCACCAACCACAGCGGAGGCAGGTGTTTTTGCGGGCAGTACTTCTTAGCTGGTGTGTCTGTTTCGAATGCTCCATGTTTCTTGAACTCCTTCCTTCCCCTCTCCACCATTAGTCCCTTATGTACGCTGCTTTGATGACGCAGCATATGCCCATTTCGCGAGACATACCCACATAACGTACACTGCTTGATTTTGTGCTGGTTTCTTTGGTTGTGGGGTTTTGTTGGTGTTGTTGTTACCTCTTTTGGGTTTGGATTTCCATTTGGAGTTGGGTTTGGAAGTGGAAGCATCTGTGGGGTCTGTGGGTGTACTGGCGTATTTGTTGTTGTTTTTGTGCTTTGTGATGCCCTTTGTGGTGAAGAGGGTGTTGGCGATGGTGATGATGATGAGGAGGAAGTAGGTGAAGGCAAAGGCGATGGTCGAGGCTGTGATGCAGGAGCTTTTGTAGGCGTTGTTGATGTCGGTGACATCGGTGGTGGCGTCGTTGGTGAGTGCAGTGAGCGCGGTGAGTGCGGCGGCGAGGCAGTCGAGGCAGACGAGGCAGACGAGGAGGAGGACGAGGACGTAGACGACGACGACGATGATGATGATGATGGTTTAAATTGTCATCGTTCTTCTGTTGTATTTGCTGCTGTTTTGGGTTTCCTGTGTTTTCTGTGTTCGGTGAAGTGTTGCGTATTATGTCTGGTAGAGGTGGCGATGGTAGCGGTGTTGTTGATGATGGTGGTGGTGTATGTGAGTGTGATAGCCTCTTCCTTTTTTCCCCTTGGGGTTTTTCAGTTGGTGTCCTTTGCCCCGGCGCTTCATCGGCGACGAACCCTAGATCAGCCGGGTATTATGAGGTCGCGGTCCATAGTTTCGTTTTTCCCCTCGTGCCTCCCGCGTCTCTCTCTTTCCGGGGTCCCGTCCAGGGTTTGGTTCAAAAGGCCGAGGCTGAAGCTGGTTTTGATTTTGGGGCTGGGGTTGGTTTTGTTGTTGTTGTGCATTGTCTATGGACGTGTTCGTGTTCGTGTTTTCACGCTCCCGGTTGCACTTTTTCTCTTTTTCTTTTTCCACCTCTTTTGCTATCAGTTTGCTTACGATGTCCTTGACCGCGTTTATTTCTATCATTATTTTAGATTGGTCCTGTACTATTTTCTCCATTCTTTGTTGTACTTGCCGAAGTTCTTCCTCCATGTTTGTGCTTGTTTCGGAGTGTCTATTTATTATAAGTTTTGTTTTTCTCTATGGAGCAGTGGAGCAGTGGAGATTGCGGCTCAGAGGGCGTCCGTACACTTTGGCTGCTGTTGCTCTTATGTGATTTGTTTGTTCCTTCCGATCTACTAAGGTATGGGGTATGGGGGGGTATGGAGCAGTGGAGCAGTGGAGCAGTGGAGCAGTGTCGTGGAGCACCGTCGTGGAGCAGTGCCTTGGAGCAGTGGAGCAGTGAAGCAGTGGAGCAGTGGAGCAGTGTCATGGATCATATGTAAACTGTATTATTACATTAACTATTGTCACTGTTTTCACTATTTTCATTACATTACATCTGTATTATTATATTTATAAACTGTATTTTTACATTTATTGTATTGTTATCTTACTATTTTCAAAATTGTATCTTACTATTTAAAATTAAATTGTTATTACATATATATAAACTATATTATTATTATTGCATATACTTATACGCAGCACACAGTGGAGCAGTGGAGCAGTGGTGTTGGGGCAGCCAGAGAGAGAGAGAGAGATTGTTGTTGTTGCTGTTGCTGCCGTCGCTGCTGTCGCCGCTCATTCTCCTAGTTCTCCTAGTTCTCCTCCTCCTCCTCCTCGCCCTCGTCCTCCGGTATTATTCCAGTGTAAAGTGCTTCCAGCCATCTCTTATTTACTCCAGTGACCGCCCTCACCAACCACAGCGGAGGCAGGTGTTTTTGCGGGCAGTACTTCTTAGCTGGTGTGTCTGTTTCGAATGCTCCATGTTTCTTGAACTCCTTCCTTCCCCTCTCCACCATTAGTCCCTTATGTACGCTGCTTTGATGACGCAGCATATGCCCATTTCGCGAGACATACCCACATAACGTACACTGCTTGATTTTGTGCTGGTTTCTTTGGTTGTGGGGTTTTGTTGGTGTTGTTGTTACCTCTTTTGGGTTTGGATTTCCATTTGGAGTTGGGTTTGGAAGTGGAAGCATCTGTGGGGTCTGTGGGTGTACTGGCGTATTTGTTGTTGTTTTTGTGCTTTGTGATGCCCTTTGTGGTGAAGAGGGTGTTGGCGATGGTGATGATGATGAGGAGGAAGTAGGTGAAGGCAAAGGCGATGGTCGAGGCTGTGATGCAGGAGCTTTTGTAGGCGTTGTTGATGTCGGTGACATCGGTGGTGGCGTCGTTGGTGAGTGCAGTGAGCGCGGTGAGTGCGGCGGCGAGGCAGTCGAGGCAGACGAGGCAGACGAGGAGGAGGACGAGGACGTAGACGACGACGACGATGATGATGATGATGGTTTATTGTCATCGTTCTTCTGTTGTATTTGCTGCTGTTTTGGGTTTCCTGTGTTTTCTGTGTTCGGTGAAGTGTTGCGTATTATGTCTGGTAGAGGTGGCGATGGTAGCGGTGTTGTTGATGATGGTGGTGGTGTATGTGAGTGTGATAGCCTCTTCCTTTTTTCCCCTTGGGGTTTTTCAGTTGGTGTCCTTTGCCCCGGCGCTTCATCGGCGGCGAACCCTAGATCAGCCGGGTATATGAGGTCGCGGTCCATAGTTTCGTTTTTCCCCTCGTGCCTCCCGCGTCTCTCTCTTTCCGGGGTCCCGTCCAGGGTTTGGTTCAAAAGGCCGAGGCTGGAGCTGGTTTTGATTTTGGGGCTGGGGTTGGTTTTGTTGTTGTTGTGCATTGTCTATGGACGTGTTCGTGTTCGTGTTTTCACGCTCCCGGTTGCACTTTTTCTCTTTTTCTTTTTCCACCTCTTTTGCTATCAGTTTGCTTACGATGTCCTTGACCGCGTTTATTTCTATCATTATTTTAGATTGGTCCTGTACTATTTTCTCCATTCTTTGTTGTACTTGCCGAAGTTCTTCCTCCATGTTTGTGCTTGTTTCGGAGTGTCTATTTATTATAAGTTTTGTTTTTCTCTATGGAGCAGTGGAGCAGTGGAGATTGCGGCTCAGAGGGCGTCCGTACACTTTGGCTGCTGTTGCTCTTATGTGATTTGTTTGTTCCTTCCTATCTACTAAGGTATGGGGTATGGGGGGGTATGGAGCAGTGGAGCAGTGGAGCAGTGGAGCAGTGTCGTGGAGCACCGTCGTGGAGCAGTGCCTTGGAGCAGTGGAGCAGTGAATCAGTGGAGCAGTGGAGCAGTGGAGCAGTGTCATGGATCATACGTAAACTGTATTATTACATTAGCTATTGTCACTGTTTTCACTATTTTCATTACATTACATCTGTATTATTATATTTATAAACTGTATTTTTACATTTATTGTATTGTTATCTTACTATTTTCAAAATTTTATCTTACTATTTAAAATTAAATTGTTATTACATATATATAAACTATATTATTATTATTGCATATACTTATACATTTCTATATTTCTATCAGAGCAGAGCGCCGGAGCAGCAGAGGATGGATGTAGCAGTGGCGCGCGGTGGCACAGTGGAGCAGTGGCGCGCGGTGGCGCAGTGGAGCAGTGGCGCGCGGTGGCGCAGTGGAGCAGTGGCGCGCGGTGGCGCAGTGGAGCAGTGGCGCGCGGTGGCGCAGTGGAGCAGCGGAGGTTGGATGGAGCAGTGGCGCGCGGTGGCGCAGTGGAGCAGTGGCGCGCGGTGGCGCAGTGGAGCACCGGAGCAGAGCGCCGGAGCAGCGGAGGATGGATGGAGCAGTGGCGCGCGGTGGCGCAGTGGAGCAGTGGCGCGCGGTGGCGCAGTGGAGCACCGGAGCAGAGCGCCGGAGCAGCGGAGGATGGATGGAGCAGTGGCGCGCGGTGGCGCAGTGGAGCAGTGGCGCGCGGTGGCGCAGTGGAGCAGAGCGCCGGAGCAGCGGAGGATGGATGGAGCAGTGTTTGTTATTTACTTATGTATTGTTGAACTTTTTAAGTGTGTCTATTATGTGATTTATATATACTTTAAAACTTTCTATACAACTTTCTTATTTAGGGTTCCGTAGTCAACTAGGAACCCTTATAGTTTCGCCATGTCTGTCTGTCCGTCCGTCCGTCCGTCCGTCCGTCCGTCCGTCCGCGGATAATCTCAGTAACCGTTAGCACTAGAAAGCTGAAATTTGGTACCAATATGCATATCAATCACGCCAATAAAGTGCAAAAATAAAAAATGGAAAAAAATGTTTAATTAGGGTACTCCCCCTACATGTAAAGTGGGGGCTGATTTTTTTTTTCATTCCAACCCCAACGTGTGATATATTGTTGGATAGGTATTTAAAAATGAATAAGGGTTTACTAAGATCGTTTCTTGATAATATTAATATTTTCGGAAATAATCGCTCCTAAAGGAAAAAAAAGTGCGTCCCCCCCCCTCTAACTTTTGAACCATATGTTTAAAAAATATGAAAAAAATCACAAAAGTAGAACTTTATAAAGACTTTCTAGGAAAATTGTTTTGAACTTGATAGGTTTAGTAGTTTTTGAGAAAAATACGGAAACTTACAGAACCCTACACTGAGCGTGGCCCGACACGCTCTTGGCCGGTTTTAATTATATCTTCTAAATTA
This sequence comes from Leguminivora glycinivorella, assembly GCF_023078275.1. Taxonomy (NCBI): domain Eukaryota; kingdom Metazoa; phylum Arthropoda; class Insecta; order Lepidoptera; family Tortricidae; genus Leguminivora; species Leguminivora glycinivorella. Next base: position 6,510,746 of record NC_062971.1, read on the forward strand.
TATGGTTCTATTTTGTTAATTGCACAGAGGGTTTCATAATTCAAACGGGGGTTTTGATACCGCGGACATTGTGTTATGAGATGCTTCATCGTCTGTGGCGTGACATCGTCGCATGGACATGCATTAGAATCTGTGATGTGGAACTTATTCAGATAAACCTTGCAGTACCCATGTCCAGTTAGTACCTGAGTCATCTGAAATGACAGTTCGAAGTGTTTTTTGAAGGTTTCGATGTGTTCTATCGTCGGTAGCCATTTTTTCAGATGAGCTCCGGTAATGCTGGTCTGGTATGTAGTGTCAACATTTTTAGCAGTTTCCATGCGATGATTCCTCTTATGGTAAGATAGCGGGAATCTACTGTAGTCCGGTGCCTTGTGAAGCATGGCCGCTGATTTTGCCATCATGTCGGCCTCTTCATTGCCAAGGAGGCCGGCATGCGCCTTTATCCAGCAGAACTGTATATTCCGTCCGTGTGCTTTAATTTTCACGATCATCTTATGTGCCCTGTTTATAATGGCGTTTGTGCTGTTGCGGTAAGCAAGTTCGCATAGCGCAGCCTTTGAGTCCGAAAAAATAGTTGCTTGTTCCAGACCGAGGTCCCAGCAGCTGTTGCAGGCCTCCTCTATTGCAAGACATTCGGCCTGGAACACCGTGCAACTACTGTGCAGCTTGAGCTTTTTTGTGTAGCTGCGGCCATCCGGATAATGTATAACTACAGCGGCCCCCACTACTCCATCATGTTTACTACCGTCAGTGTAAACTCTGTGCATCTCAGTGGTGTAGTAGGGTTCTAAGTCCTGAGCATTATTTATGTCATTTATTTCGATTAGGACTCTCTACCTCTGGCTTGCCTTGGCTGGCCGTCCAGAGTGGAGTCGTTAGGGCTACATGCCCCAGGGGTGGAAGTGAAAATTTGCATAAGACGCGAGTTGGTACAGTGGCTTAACAGCCACTGGGCAGAAAGCGGTGTACACCTCTCGACACCCTTGAGTTCTCATACCGGTGTTGCCCTTGAGCCATCTTGGATGTCGCTTTTTGTGGGGGCCCATCTTGTGGGGACGAGTCACCGTCTGCCGGAAATAAAATTGGATACCGTTTTATTAGGCAGGCGTCCGGTTTTTTATCCATAGCCCAGTATTTAGTCCATCACTTTCATCAAAATAGACCAGTTCATTTTAGATTCCATTAACTCTCAAATAGTCCTTACACCCTGGCGGGTGTTGCCTCTGCGTGTGTCCCATGATACGGGCAAGGGCAACATCCGCTCGGTGTACCCCTTACATTTCATTAAAGTGTCGAAAGGGCCTCTACGCGTTGGCTTCGGCCCCGCGCACGCCTCCCAAAGGTCCGGAATACCATTGTTCCGTGATGGGAAAGACATACAAATAATAATATGATTTCGCCAAGTAACCCAAAAACTCTCTAGTTTTCAACTAGAAAAAAAATACGGTGGTATGGAGTAGTTTAATATAAAATAGATGACGATAAAGAACCATAACATGGCTCGAAAAACTGCAAAAACTATTTTGATCATACAATAATAGTACATTACGATACAAGTGCGTAAAAAAGGAAGTTCGAAACGAGTGGCGATAGATTAAAACACGACCGAAGGGAGTGTTTTAAATCGACACGAGTTCCGAATTTCCTTTTCGCACGTGTATCGTACGACATTTTTCAGTACAGATGAACCTCCGAAGTTTCGACCTGGCATATAATGAACCACTTCTCGCACTAGTGCGTAAAAAAACACCATCTGTACTGAAAACTATTTTGAGCATAACTGGCGCTGTCGCCCGCGAGTCCATACTTAAAGTCGCGCTTGATGTAGGGACTCGCGCGCGAGAACGCGAGTTGTGTTAAGCCTATAGGCAAGACATCAGTTTTATTTAAAATTACCAAGAAATATCACCTCAAAATACACAGAACTGAAAGCGTAAGGAACATGCTCTTAATCACGACCGCTGTAAAACAAACTTGTCTAATAAAACAAAACATGGCTAAAGCCATTACAAAGTTTTCTTCGACACAGACGTCTTAGGCTTCTGAGGAAGTAGTACTTTGTTTGTATTACCTACTTATCATGCGGTTAATCCATCCTCCAGACAAAGTTCAAAAGTATTTTTCTTTTTGGGTAAAAAATGTACGATCCAGCTACTTTCGTTGGAAATGCTTACACTTTACACAAAATTACAGCTACTTACACATTCTGCCCTACGAGTGTAGCCGAGAATTAAAGCTCGGCCACACATGCGCGTTTTGAGAGCATTAGCGGAGCGTCAGCGGAGCGCATTGATAGCGGTGCGCCGGACGAACGCTGGCGTCAACTTGCCTTGTAGTATGTTAGTGTGCGTCAAAATGTAGAAGCTAAATTTGACCCACTTCCCGGTTTCCGATTGAGCTGAAATTTTATACACATATGTAAATCACGTGAGAATGCAATACTATGATATCATGGAGCTGGTCTGATGATGGAGCAGGAAGGTGGTCATAGGAACCCTGACATGAAACGTCGTATCCCCATCGAGTAAGGGGTTTTCAGAAACCTCTCGGAGAGCAGTAGATAAAAGCTTGTGCCAAAAATGAAAAAAAAAAAATATTCGAACATCTGAGTACCTGTGTTTATGGTCTGATACGTGTATATAAAACGATATATATCTTTATATAAATATGATGGAAATAATCTCTGTATCGGATAGTGTCTTGGTAGCTTCGATAGAAAAACATTGATCTGTCGATGAATCCAGATCCAGACCGTGAATTTTCACATTTACATAAATAATCGCTATAAATATTTTTTTCTAGAACTTGGGCCACACTATCAAAGTTAGAGTGAAATAATGAAGTTGATTGCAGCAGAGCTTGATTAAAGGCAAGATTAATAACACCTGACTAGGCTTGTTTATCCGCAGCAGACTCCGCTAATGCTACGTTCACTTTGTGCGTTAATTATGATGCACACGTGTAGGATTCAATTCGATAGAATTTCTGAAAATACGTAGAAGATCGATCTAGTTTGTAATCAGTTGGGTGATCAAAGTAATTTCGTTATGTATGCATGTTTTCAGATGTTTAAATCGCTAAAATATCACGTGTGTATAATTTTTCATATGTATCAGACATTAAGGCTTGTGGTGCAAAGAAATGGTTTCATATAACATGTTTCATAGAACTTTGATTGCAAAGATGTTAAGCGGATAGTCCGTATTGTTGACTGTAATAAGCCTTAGTTGTCACTTTTACTGTTATGTATGATATACAATACATTAAAAATACTCTTGATTGCATACCTCAATACAGGAAGCAATGCAGTAAGTATAAATAGGTACAGCACTAACAGAAGAGGTAAAATTATCGGTCTTATCGGTCATAATGATACAAACTTATTCTTAATGGAATTTGAGCTAGCAATAGCATCAGCAGCTACTTTTATTACCTATTTTATTACAAGTTGGTTGAACAAAACCAAACGTAAATATTATATACCATATACGTCGTGGAATGCTTATAGTGACCCTGCGACACTCCACCTAAGGCGGAGACGAGAATTCGTTTGTGGTTTTAGACGGTAGTCCTCCTGGTTAGTCCGTCATCGCCCCTGGTCCCCCGGACGGGATGGCATGCGCAAATGCATTTCCCCAACGTAAAAAAAAATTATTGTATACCTATTAAGAAAGTACATACAATCACTTCTGTATAGGCAGACCTAACCCTTTATTCTCCGTCTAAGTAGGCATTTAGTCCATATCATTATTTTACTTGACATTTAGAAAACAGTCCTCAATTATATTGTCAATATAAAATCTTAAAATAGACGAGTAAACATTTGATTCCGCGGTGTCTTCATTTCTGATGGCAAACATTTTGATTACCCTTCAGGTTAATTAATGTTAATTTCCGTTAATCACCGAAGCAACAATCTCGAACTGGCATTTATGTAATTACATGAATGCCAATTTGCTTAACACGACGTTGTGTGAGGTACACCACTTTTGGATAAGTAAATATTTAGCGAAATGTTAATTAAGTAACAACGGTGACATAAATCTATTTATATTTTGCCAAATAAACAAATAAAATTGTTTAAGATACTTAGTTACGCGACTATACTTATTTACATATTATATAAATTATAAACAGTAAATTGAGCAAGTCAACTATGGCCCCGGTCAATATAAAACTGACAACTTCACCAATGTTTAACTTAGGTAGGTACGCGACTAATGTCTTGACCCCCTTCCCAATAGACCACCCAAAAACAGCGGTAGTAGTTGTTCCAAATTGTATGGTGTGTGCTTAAATTTGATAGGCCAGCTAGAAGTAGTTGACCAATTCTACGCTTCCTTCTACGATTTGGGTTTTTTACGGCCAACGCTATTTGAGAATATCAAATTGAGAAGAAATGTATATGTATACTACTACTAGATATACACTAATTTACTTACATAATATATACATTAAGACTGATCATGTAACGCAAAAACTAGCTTATGTCTAAAATCGTTCGTTAGGCATTGTACAAGTATTTACGTTTAAATTAAGGTTGAAATTTGTTCATCAACATCTTTTTATTCTTTGTACAACAAGAACTGCGTAAAATATTCCACAGAGTTATATTATTGGATGTCACAAGAAAATGAAGTATAATTATAACATGATCCGGCTTTGGTAAAATTTGGTGTTAATGAAAAACAGCCAAAAATAAAGGCAGGAAACAGTATTCAAGCATCAAAACCTTTGAATTAAATTTGATACTCTTTTGATTTGATACCTTTGTGACATCATCGCTATTTATTCTAAAACGTATTTTTTATTTAGTTAAATTCTCCATCCATGTGTCCTCCACGTTAAAAACTCCATATAAGTACATGTAGGTATTATATATATGTATGCATGGTAGGTGTAAAGTTTGCCTGGAAATCGTTCTTTAGCAATAGCCGATAAGGTACGAGCATCCAAATTCCTGATAATATTAGCCTAGTTTCCTGTTTTTAAAATAAAATATTTTATGCAGTGCATGAAATAAAGCACCACATACCTAATTAGAAGAAAAATATGGACAGTAGTTATAACAAACATAATTTTTATTTAATAAGTCAAAGAGAAAGATACAAAGTAAAGGAATTGACCGTGACGTCACTCCTCAGTACTTGTATTTCCTAGTAATTCCACATTAGCAAATCGTTTTGACAGTTCTTAAAAAAAACTGATTTGACTAGTAGGAAACTAGCCACCTAATATTACCTCTTAATAAATTTTATTGTACGTATGTACCTATGTATATGCCAACTATGCCAACTAAATAGGTTGAGAACCGGCTGCGGCCGTACCCGAGCATTTCTGCACAAATGTGGATGGATAGAATCTCCAGGGTGCAGTTGCGGGGCTCCCGCGCAGGACATCGAGCACATCGTTCAGCACTGCCCTATCAGCAAATACAGTGGAAACCCTGCGGACTTGTTCACCCTGCATAATGACGTAATCCAATGGATCCAGAACCTTAGAATACCTTTATAAACGACTGAACAATTAAGCCATACGAATAAATAAAACCTATGTATATTATGTTTTCATATGTACATTTCGGTCATTCGAAAAACTGCGGGGCACTTCTCGATGAGATTAGCCTAGGACCGGGATAAGTGGCGTACACGAAGGGAGACCTATGCTCAGCCGTGGGCGATTAATGGCTGAAATGATGATGATGATGTACATTTCTGAGTTTGTACAATAATCTGACGACCGGTCTGGCCTAGCGTGTAGTGACTCTGCCTGCTAAGCCGCGGTCCCGGGTTCGAATCCCGGTACTGGGCATTTATTTGTGTGATGAGCACAGATATTTGTTTCTGAGTCATGGATGTTTTCTATGTATATCAGTATTTGTGTATTATGTATATCGTTGTCTGCGTACTCACAACACAAGCCTTCTTGAGCTTACCGTGGGACTCAGTCAATCTGTCTAAGAAGTTCCTATAATAATTATTTATTATTTATTTATTATTTATTATCTGAATTTTTACTTATTGTGTAATCAATATCATAAGCAGAAGTTCTACTAGCTAATTATTTGCTTGCATAATACAGACGTGTGCTAAACGGTAAAGTTGGTAACAAGTTTACGTCGAACCAACTACAGTAAGATAACAAGACATGCGACCGGTGGACGTGATTCAAATTTAAACTAACACTAGTGTACTAACTAGCTATCGTCACAATCGCTTACTCTTCATCATAGCTGGTCCTCTCTATCATCTCGCTCTTCTGTAGTGGCACGATAGGGACAGACTGCGTTTCACCACGCAGCGTTCACGTACCTATGTCACGTTGGCAAGGCCGGTTGGGATGCCTGGGGGCGTAGCCGAATGGCATTTCTGCGCAAAACGCCACCGAAACGCCGCAGAAATGTAGTCTGTCTCTGTCGCGCCAATACGCAAGAGTGATAGAGATAGATAGCTACGAAAGAGATATTATCGTGAGCGTTTGTGCATTCGGCTACGCACGCTGGGATACCTAACAAAGGTTCCAATCGCTTACGCGTCGCCTTCGTGAGCGTTTCGTAGCTAGCTCTAAGCTCTCTATTGCTCTTCTACAGGGTGGGCTCTGTAACAAAAGCAAAAAAACTGAACTGCAGGCGATACTCCTTAAACTGATCAACATTTTGCTCAGCAACTTTTAAAAATTATGAAACTTAACAATATTCGTACTACTTAGTAAAAACCTACCTCTTAGTAAAAACTTTCAAGGGTTATCACCCTCAATAATCAAAATACTAGGGTAAACTCGCCTCATTCGGTGACACGCCTAATTGACAACATTACATATTTTTGAGTACAACTTTTTATTGTTTGATTTGAAAGAACTCAATACTAAAAGATACACGTATTTTTTTATTTTTCCAAAAACTACTATTTTAATGAGAAAATCCCTTCTTATTACTACTTCGAGCAGAAAGAGCGTAAGTTACAAACGTCAAGACAACAGCTTCGTGACGTCACATGTGTTGTTTCATACACCCAAGAAAACGACAAAATCATTTCTAAAAAAAAAGTTTTAACAGTCAGCTCAAACAGTTCGGTATGTCTGACTGTCAAGTGACTCAAGTGTCACTGTCAACCAATAGTGAATGACTACGAACCATAGACTAAGCCATGAAATTTTTAATATCTTTGCTACGAAGAGTGATAGTGTCACTGTCAAACTCAAGTGACAACCCAACTGGAAGATTTTTTTGTTATAGTGGCAGCTTTAAATCAGCTATTTGACGTCACTTCCCCTTTAAGCTATTTTTAAGATTTTTTATACTAAAAATACGGAAAAAAAAATTAAAAAAATTATTTATGTGATCTACAAGCGTATATCTCGAAATGGTTTTCGATTTAGGGACATTGAAAATTTTGAAACGTTGTCAATTCGGTGAAACAACCAAAAATCGTCTTTCGGAATAGTGCTTCAAAGCTTGTATCACAGAATTAGGCGTGTCACCGAATGAGGCGAGTTTACCCTACTTATTTTTAAAAGTCGCTGAACCAATGTTTGATCATTTAAAGGAGTATAAGCTACAGCAGTATAATTGTTTGCTTTTGTTTCAGGGCCCACCCGGTATAGTGGAGTGACAGAGCCAGACTGCGATTCTATCGCCGCGGAGCGTCACCGATTGTCACTGTGGTTAAGCCGGCTGTGGTTTAGAACGGACTGGAACTAAATTGAGTTTTTGCCGTTCCGGAATAACTAACTGGCTCTTTGATTTTAAATTACATTTGCGATTAATGTTTTATTTCTGATGAAATTGGAATTTTATTCTAATTACGAGTTTATAAGCAAATTTTTAACTTATTAGTAGGGTAAACTCGCCTCAGTCGGTGACACGCCTAATTCGGCGATACAAGCTTTGAAGCACTATTCCGAAAGACGATTTTTGGTTGTTTCACCGAATTAGGCGTGTCACCGAATGAGGCGAGTTTACCCTAAGTACAGTAATCGGCAGTAAACACATAATAAGTTAATGAGGCACACTGACATTTTATCCCACCAGACGGCGCCTGTGAAAGTGTCTATGTCTAGGTATGTCACTGTCATTCGTTTATGTGTGTGAGAGAGAAAAATATCTTCTTCTCGCTCTCACGCATGAAATTCTTTATCTGTGCAATGGACTTATAAGGTGGCGCCATCTGTCATAATCTTTGAGAGTGCCTCCTCATTAGGTACGTTAATTTCTCAAGGGTCGGCAATTGGGTAGGTACAGTAAAACACCAATGACAGCTAAGTGAAACTGACAGTTGACATCGCTTTTTTATCTAATTTCATACATTTAGCACGCCCAAAGGCATTGTCACCTCATCTGCTATTAAATTTCAGAAACGTCATTTTGGTCACTTAAAAAAGAGATAATAAATAAATTATACACAATAAATATAAAAGAGCAACCATTCCGTGATCGTTATAACGACTATAAGAAAAAAATATTATTTGCCTATCTTCAAAAAAAAAATACCTTTAATACAAAACGCATTGTGTGATCTCTGCAGTTAGTACTCGGATCCCATCACTTGCACTTTATGCTTCTTTGACCCCATCAAGTAAAATATGTATTTGACTATCATACATCTTGAGAGGCCATTAAAACAGTAGTATTATGAAACGAATCGGAAGGCGAGTTCAATAATAAGATAACACGAGGAATACAAACGTTATCAATTCATTGCTTATTGCAGAAATGTATTTTCTTCGCGAACCCGAACAACAAACAAAAATAGATTTACCTAAGGAAAACTATTTGCAAAGATATCGTATTGCAAAGCTATCTCTAGATTGCTAGAGAGTAAAAGAATGCATAACAAATAACAGCTTGAAGAAAAATACAGGGTGGGCCAAAAATACGTTGACAAACGTCTGTATAATTATTTTTCTGTCCTTACACGAATTATTGTCGTACAAATTAAAATGTGAAACCTTAATAATTTTTGACCAAATAAATCGAATCGTCTTCAAAATATCCTCCTTTGGCTTTGAAGTACAAACGCAAATATTAGAACAAATTTACGATTAGTCGCTGCACCCCTAGTATGACTTTCGTCTAACTTATTGCACGTATAGCTTTTAAAATATCCTAATTTTTGTAATCAATAAATGGGTTAGCGTTTTACGATTGATTAGCGTTTTAAGTACGGTGAATTTACATAAGTAGGCTGAAACGTATCGAGATTAAGAATCTGGAAAAAATGTCTTTACACAATTGGTGGAAATGGACATTAATGCTGTTGAAATATCCATGGTGAATGCAGAAATAAAAATATACAACATATATAGATAGGCCCAAAAAATATTTTCGGTAACTTCGATATTTTGGTTTATTTCAACATTTCCCTATTCTTTGTCAACGTAATTTTGGGCCACCCTGTACAATTATATACCAACTTACGTATTCTATGTTTTTTAACCAACATATCAATTTTCTATGCACTCATTCATATTAAGCACCTTGACATGACAAGTAATATATCATAGAATATGACGTCAACAGACACCGTCAAACCTATTATTAAAGATAGACAATGCATTTGCTTCTTTTGATTTCTACAAGCTACAATCAGTATCAATATTTCTTTTTGAAAAATGATGGCTCAGTCGAACAAAAGAAATACGGTCCTTGAACTCTAGACCGCTTATTAATCTTTATAACCACGAATAATGGCGACTAAATGGATATGTTGTTTTGTAGATAATGTTGTATACAAACATGTCACGAACTACCTAGCCGAAATGACAATCATTGACGATAGACGCCGATTGAAACGCAGTCTGGCTCTGTAGCGCCAATACGGAAGAGCGAGAGATAGCTATCTACAATAACGATATTATTGTAAGCGTCTGTGTATTTGGCTACGTACTCTGTTCTTACCGTACGCTTAATAGTTCAAGATGACGCGCGAATTAAACTAATAGTCAGGACAATGGGATAGGTGAATAACATGTATGAAACGACGATTGAAGGTGAAAGGACCAGTGCTGGACAGTGTACCAGTAAATGCCTCTTTCAAGCTTGTCATTGTTAATAAATGTGATTATGATAGAAGGGTATGTCATCTATTAGCGTGACGACCACTGGTACTTTTACCTTCCTGGGATAAAGTTCAAATTATCCCTGAATGATAAAGCTTGAATATTCTTATACAAGTTGTATAACGATCGACATTCTCATATATGTGACAGTCCACATCGAAAGGGCCCTTGTGGTTGGTGCTTTCTCGCATAGTGCCGTATGAGTATAAGGGCCAGTTAGATCACAGTTAACAGACACGTCAACGTCACCACCAGAAGTCTATAGAAATTCCCATAGAAAAATTTGCGAACGCTCAATTCGGTTACGGGCAGACGGTTCGGTGCAGTCACCGGCATAAAGAAGTGATGATTTCTGTACCTTGTCGCTTTTAATCGTTTGGCAATTTTGGGCCACCCTGTAATATGACAAGGTCCAGCAATCATTACTTATTTATGCCGATGACTTTGCAACTGGCCTTTAGGGCGCCGGTAATAATGAAGTAAGCAATTAACCCTTTCGATATGGAGAGTCACATATCATTAGCGGTCTGTGTGACCACCGCCTGCTTTTGATGCCTTGTCAAAAACATTTTGGTTGACTGGTAAGCCGAATCATTGTCAGGTTATATACCTTTTTTTGGTATTGTAAGTATATGTAAATAATGTATTTATCTAACTTATTGATGAAAGCAACTCAATTCAATTACTATGTTTGAATAAAATTTAAACCATTTAGTAAATTGTTCGTATTCAATATTTTTGACGGTATTTGAATAAAGTTTATCTTTTATGTAGCGAGAGCTCATTGGTTTTTCATTACACTAAAATGATAAAAAAAGATTGAAAATAGTAATATAAAATCTTTTTTACTTAACAAAGTTATATTTTGTAAATTATCATGTGAAATTTTTGATACAATATAAATAACAACTTGTAAATGTTAAATACCTACGAAAGCATTATATTATTATGTAGAAAATAAATTCTATGGACCAAAAACTTGTAATTTTATACCTTTATGTAACTTTCCGTTGTAAAAAACAAAAAATCTCATCAATGGAGTTGGTATTTCTAGACCAATTCCAATAGATTAAAAGTAAATAAAATCATGAATCTCCCACTGTCATTGGTACAGTCAGGATCGAAAGCAACGGACGGAACAACGCTCCAGAAAAGTCTAGGAACTGTTAAATAAAAAAAGAAAAGTAAAAGATGTATACCTTATCTCCATAATATGACGATCGGTCTGTCCTTAGTGGTTAGTGACCCTGCCTGCTAAGCCGCGGTCCCGGGTTCGAATCCCGGTAAGGGCATTTAGATGTGTGATGAGCACAGATATTTGGTCCTGAGTCATGAATGTTTTCTATGTATATGAGTATTTGTTTATTATATATATCTTTGCCTGAGTACCCACAACACAAGCCTTCTTGAGCTTACCGTGGGACTCAGTCAATCTGTATAAGATCGTCCTATACGAGTAATATTTATTTATTTACTAATTTCATTTATTATACGTGATCAGAGGCAATCTGGCGGAGAGTTGTATCAACATATTCTAACTGTGTGAGTTTTACGACCTACCGGCAGTTGATTTTCTTTGTCTGTATCTTTAGATATTTAAATGAATGTAAAAAAATCCACCTTCAAAAGGCTTCTAATAGACCATATGAGAGTAAATGTGACATGACCAAATAAGTAGGTTGAAAACTGGTGCCGTAGCCAAATGGCATTTCTGCGCCGCGAAACGAAAACGAAACACCGCTAAAGGTAGTTAGATATCTACGAGCGTTTCGTTTCGTGAGCGTTTGTGCCATTTGGCTACGTATACCGGTTGCTCAAATGCTCAGTGACAGATACCTACTGTTTGGATTTGTATTTGGTTGGCTAACGGACAAAATAGTTCGTTACACGAATAGGTTGCCTAGATAAATTGCACTCACAACAAAACATATACAACGTGTGGATTCCATACGGGCGAATAATGTACCCAGTTATAGTATCTGATGGTACGAATCGTATAGGATAATCATTTTGGACATGACATAAATGTCATGTCGTAATAATGACGTTTAGGTAGGTACGCTAATTGATGTGGACATAATACATTGCGTGCTGAATTATTATGTATGAAAAAAAAAATCTCATCTATTAAAAAAAAAGATGTAGTTGGGCTCCTTAGATCCGATACTAATCGTGATTAAGATATTCGCCCGTATGAAATACACACGCTGTATAGAATTTCAGATACTTATAGTGCATTGTCCGCTACTATTGACGCTGACTGTACAATTGTGCATGTACAAAATCACACATAGCCGAGTCCGTGCTGTGGAGGACTAAACCCGGATTTACGGCTATCAGATGTTTTCATAAAACCATTCGGAAAACGCAATCGGGATCAACACTAGCGCAATTAAACAGGTTTAAAATAGCACTTTTATTGATACTATTATCAAATGCTTATAGCACGCCTAACGAAGACATTTAACTGTCCGTCGGCGGAAATAATTCGTGTATAGGCGAATTTTGGCATAGTTGTAGGGAATGGTGTTGTAATCCACATACTCAAAGTACTGATGGGTAGGGGAGGAGCTAACGGGTGGAGGGGGCTGTAAAGGTCCCTTTTTTAGTTTTTCGCGAATAACTCTTAAACTGTGGCACATAGCAAAAAATGTTCTGAAACACAAGTAATCTTCATAAAATTCTCTGCAAAAAAGTCTTATACACTTTTTATCTGGGACCAATCGTTCATGAGATATGGAAGGGAAAAGATGGACAATAAAGGAATAAACTCATTTCTTTATGAACAATACGTTTATTCTTATAGAGTGTCAAGCCAGGTTCAAGTAACAAAAGTAGCAAGCAGCACCGTGTGTAATATTACACGAACCGTTTGGAGCCACATTTGACCCCCTTCTAACTCAAAAACTATTTCACATAAACGTGTTAAAAAGAAACCAACGCGCGTAGTAAAAGTATGAGCTATAAGCGCTCCTCAATAAGCCGGGTACTAGCAGACCGATATCCCGTACATTTAAGGCGCCGTCTTGGATTTTTGCCTTTGAAATCCTTCCGACATCCGATATCGGATCGGATAATGTGAAACGCACTAAGGCGGGCTGCTAGTACCGGGCTTATTGAGGAGTGCTTATAGCTCATACTTTTACTACGCGCGTTGGTTTCTTTTTACGTTGCATTATAACACGTTTATGTGAAATAGTTTTTGAGTTTAAGGGGGTCAAATGTGGCTCCAAACGGTTCGTGTAATATTACACACGGTGCTGCTTGCTTCTTTTGTTACTTGAACCTGGCTTGACACGCTACCGCGTCTCTATAAGAATAAACGTATTGTTCATAAACAAATGAGTTTATTCATTTATTGTCCATCTTTTCCCTTCCATATCTCATGAACGATTGGTCCCAGATAAAAAGTGTATAAGACTTTGTTTTGAGTGTGCTATTAAGCACACAGACAATAGAAAATATTGAAAGAATTATACTGTTTATTTGAGTTTAGAGTCTGGCTAATGAAAGTTGAGACTGGGATATATTTAAAACTTTTTAAATGGCAACAATCGCTCAAATTTCAAATACGTCAAACGTCACTTATCTGTCGTGTCAGTTGTGAAAAATATTGCGGTTTTCTTCAACGTAATTTGTTTATCATGAACAAAACTATTAAATCTAGTACTCGACATTTACTATTTACCATGATGGGTAAATATAAAGAAAAACGAGACGAGCGGGATGAGATTTCGGATCTGAAAACAGTGCATTTACGTACGATATCGGATTTCATAGGTTAGTAAGACATGGTAATTTTGATACTTTCTTTGTATAAAATATCTACTAACGGAACTGTTCCCAAAATAGGCATCCATTAAAATATTATTGTACGTCTTTCAGCGGCAAACATGGAATTTGCAGAAGGTTTGGAGGAGGTACAGAATGCCGTTCAAAGTCTGAAGGACCTAGAGGAACAGTCGCGTATTAGAAATCAAAATGAATACCTTGAAGAGCTGTCATCTCTAACCGGTAAATATTGCCATGAATGGATAGATAATAAGTCCTTTTGGTAACATTCTTACACAGTTCAACTTACTCTTACTTAATCTGTATAAACAGAGTATATACTTCCACTAATAGACAAATATACACTAGTGCATTATTTAATTACATAGAAATTTTCACTTATCACATGTGTCTCAAAAAGTGGTTTTACTCTTTTAAGTTTACATATACTTTGCTTATATATTACTTTGAATTTTTCTACTGTATAGTTGTATAATTTTTCGTGTCTCCATACAATACCTTACTAAATTATTTATGTTCTTTGCAGAAGTTAGTGTCAGTACTCTCAAGAGAATAAAATATGAAGGTGGAATAAACAATGGTGTCTGGGATACTCCAGGAAAAAAGCGACCACATAAGCCTACAGTATCAGATTTGGATAACTTTGATATTGACGCTATTAAAAACAAGATCAGTGAATTTTATGCGGTAAAAAAAGAAGTACCAACACTACGGAGCCTCTTGGCAGAGTTGAGGACTAGCATAAATTTCCTTGGCTGTAAAGAAACACTCAGACGGATTTTAAAAGCCAATGGGTATGAGTTTGAAAAAAAACCAAAATGAGCGGTACGTTCTAATGGAACGATATGATATTGCTGCATGGAGGCATCGATTTCTTAGGGAAATTGCAGAAAAACGTGCTGCGGGAAAACAAATTGTGTATTTGGATGAAACCTATGTGCACAAAAACTACAAGCCTAAAAAATCATGGCAAGGTCCGGGCACAAGTGGTGCAATTGAGAGCATTTCCTCTGGGAAAAGGCACATTATTGTGCACGCTGGACATGACGATGGTTTTGTCCCAAATGCTCTTTTAGTTTTCAGCACAAAATCCAAACTGGCTGATTACCACCATGACATGAACGCCAGTAACTTCAATAAATGGTTAAAACAGAAACTCATACCAAATTTGGATAAACCTAGTGTGATAGTTATGGACAATGCCAGTTACCACAGTGTTGTTAAGAATAAAGCCCCTACAACTCAGACTAATAAACCGCAGATCAAAGAGTGGCTCACTGCTAATAATATTCAGTTTGAAGAATATCACTCAAAAGAGGAATTGTTAGTACTTGTTAACAAATACAAGCCAGATCCAGTGTATGAAGCCGATCTCATATTTCAGGAACATGGCCATGAAGTTTTAAGACTGCCACCATATCACTGTGATTTGAATCCTATTGAGCTAATTTGGAGCCTAGCAAAAAGGAAAACTGCCAAAAAAAAAATAGGGTTATCTGCACAAAACACAGAAAAACTGATCCACGAATCTTTTGCTAGCATAACAGCAGATGATTGGAAAAAAAATATACATCATGTCATTGGCATTGAAGAAAAGTATAAAGAAAGGGACCACATCAAAGAAGCCATTATAGACAAATTTATCATTCATGTGGGAAGTAGCAGCTCGACCACATCATCGGAGACTTCATTGGAAGTTGAGTTTTTGGAGAGTGATTTTGATTATTCCTCTTAAATACAAAGTATAACGGTTTACCGACTTTAATTTCTTTACCTGTATTTATATTTACCTACCTTAAAATAAAGGTGAAGTATGATGACCGAAGGAATGTTCATCAGCAATTTTTTTATGAGATGTTTTTTGATTCAACCTTTTATTTTCAGGCTTAGCCATGAAATTGAGACTAATTAATCGAATTTTAGATACATTTAGGTTTACTTATTTAGTTTTTTATTAGTTTAATTTAAGATAGTTCTTAATAATAATCAATGTATTTTTCCTGTGGTTTCTCTTTTCTTTTATTCCATGTATACTAATATTATAAATGGGAAAGCGTGTGTCTGTTTGTTTGTCCGTCTTTCACGGCAAAACGGAGCGACGAATTTACGTGATTTTTTAAGTAGAGATATTAGTTAAAGGGACGGAGAGTGACACAGTCTACTTTTTGTCTCTTTCTAACGCGAGCGAAGCCGCGGGTAAAAGCTAGTGACTTATAATAATAAATAATTTAAAGAATTACATAGAAGAATAAAGGGCTTGAAATGACGTCAGAATAACCATATCTATGGCAATTTCCCGTGGTGGTTTTCCGATGTGACCATAAAGGGAGAAAAATCATGAAAGTACCTTTTATAACCTAAAATATACATAATTTTTATTTTTTGGGATAGGAGGCAAACGAGCAGACAGGTCGCCTGATGGTAAGCGATCACTGCCACCCATGGACACCAGAAACACCAGAGATGTTGGAGGTGCGTTGCCGGCCTTTAAGATGGGTGTACGCTCTTTTCTTGAAGATTTTCTTTAGATACCTGGGGGATTACCATGACGTACTAAAGACGTTCAGTTTAGGTTGAGAGAAAGGGACACAGCTATAGCAGTTACATAGCTCCGTCCCTCTCTCTCAACCTAAACTGAACGTCTTTAGTACGTCGTAACCCCCCTGTATATAAATTACACAAAAAAGTTATACATAATATCAGTTAATCATATTTATTTCATCTGCATAAACCAATAATGTAAACTAAATTTACATTCAAGCGCAAGCTGCGAAAACATTTTGAGAAGTATCAAGACTAAGTATATTTAGAGCAGGTATATATATATATATTTAAATGTATATGTATGTATATATGTTATATTTATGTAAATCTATAATATGTAATTTATATGTATTTATTATTAATATATGTATTTATTATAGTTATTAGTGTCTTAAATAGGTAAATATATTTACATAAGTCCCTATTATTTTTTTTCTATAACGTAGTCCAATAAAATCAAGTCTTTAGTGTTCTTTACATATCCCGCACCTTTTTTGGTCTTCTCTGTTTGGCCTAAAGGTTGACTGGTAGAGAATGCCATGTAGCATTAAGTTCGCCTTTTGTAACTGTATATTTTTACTGTGCAATAAAGTTTAAATAAAATAAAATAAATAAATAATGTTTTAAATACGAGTACCAACCACTTCGTCTAGTTATGAAAATAGAACAGGTTATGGAATCTGCTTATGAGCCATGCATGAATATACTATTTTATCCAAATATGGATTTTTAATGACAAATGCTTGTATTGTAGTTTGTAATTGTAATTTTCATCCCTCATTCAAACAGCTTTCATAATTGTAATAACTTCAGATACATACCTAAACGCATATTTATTTAGACGGAAGATCTGATATTAAGTATCCTTCAAATAAAAAAGAACATTTTATTGGACATCAAAAATTATAAACTAATAAGTTATGAACCATGTACATTAACCTAAATCTAAATATAGCCTAAATTAATACTATAATAAAAATTCCCTTTTCGGCAACGTTCCGTAGATGCTGGCAACATTACCTCGCTGAATCGCAAGTATCGCCCTGCCTTCATTAATAGGACTAATAACCTAAATTTTTGTCTGAATCAAACCATTGTATTTATTGTAAAATCTTATCTACTCAGATAAATTGTAAACTTTGTTGCGAAAATCATAAATCTGAGTCCTCATAACAGTACTGATATCATCCGTTCGCTACAAATCTCTATATTGTTAGCGCGAGATGCGAGATTCTTTATAAGGTTTCTACGAAATGATACGGCGGTATTAGAAAACGTCAGCTACATACCGGGTGTAATCACAGCGGGGCTTCGCCCTACGAACAAGAACCTGTACCAAGAGTTTTTGAAGTAGGTATTTGATAGCGTACAAACTTTTTGGTGAAGGGAAACATCGTGAGGAAACCTGACTAATTCCAATAAGTCCTAGTTACCCTTCGGGTTGGAATCTCAATCGCTTTCGTAAAACTAGTGCCTACGCCATATCTAGGGATTAGTTGTCAAAGCGAACCCCAAGCTCCTATGAGCCGTGGCAAATTCCGGGATAACGCAAGGAGGATGATGGCTCGATTACCTAAACATCGCGAAAATATGCGTAATTTTCGGTTTTAGTAAATAACCGCTATGAAGTTTTTACTATGAACGTCACTTTCCTTGATATTTAAACCACCATCCTTATCATATTCATACTTTTCAAATCAAATCAAATATCCTTATTATTCCTTATGTTGCATAAAATATGGATAAACGTCTATATAAATGTAAGTGTTTACATTAAGATAGACTTATCCTTATTATTCCTTATGCTAAAATAATTACAAGATAGACAATGCATATTTTACCAGCAACGGGCATACAAAATACAATCATGTACACGTCTGGTTATCGCCCCTTGCTGAGCGTATGCCACTCTTGAGCTAATCTTATCCAAAAGTGACCCGCAATCTTCCAAATCCCAACTATCGACCAACGAGTCTATGATTTTGAAGTTTAGTACCGAACGTTACACGCCCCATAGCTCTTTGTGCTACTCAAATTTTATGCTTAGCCTTGTCTTAAAATCCGTATTTCATGATGGTCAGGACACACTGGATAAAGAAGCGGGTCTTTATATGTAGAATGCTAGCGGGTTTAAGAGGCTACACGAGCGAAAATGCAAAAATGGAAAAGGGGGTTCCTTTCAATTTGGAAATTTCAGTTAAATATATAAGTTTTATTAACTAGATTTATCAAAAAAAATTATCCCTACAGAACAACTCAGTTAAAAGATATTGCGAAAAAATCTTTAAAATCGAGGTTCCGCTTTCGACTGTTTCCTCCTTCAAAACTTAATCAATCGTAATGAAATTTGATAATATGAATAACAATGAAATAATCTGTGTCGGACCGTTTATTTTTTTGGCTAATTGTTACCAATTTTGAATACCAAACCTGTTTTTGCGCCATAATTTATAAGGCCGGTTTTGGTAATTTTTGATGGGCTCTAGCGTCTTTAAAAATAAGAATATCAAAAAAATCAAAACGGTCCGACACAGATAAAATAATACATTACGATACAAGTGCGTAAAAAACTCGTGTCGATTTAAAACACTCCCTTCGGTTGTGTTTTAATTTATCGCCACTCGTTTCGAACTTCCTTTTCGCACGTGTATCGTACGACGTTTTTCAGTACAGATCCTCCGAAGTTTCGACCTAGCATATAATGAACCACTTCTCGCACTAGTGCGTAAAAAAAACACCATCTGTACTGAAAAAAATAATAATCTGTGTAAATAATTAAAAAAAATTCCCTGGGGCCAGCAATTTTTAGTTTGGCAATAAATCCTATCATCCAAAATTTGAAATCTAAATTTAATGTTTGGTACTTGGATGACGGGACCCTAGGAGGCGACGCCGACACTGTATTAGCCGATCTTACAGTGATCATCCAAAGATTTAACTCCATTGGCCTACAACTAAATTTTGATAAGTGTGAATTATTCATTCAAAATTCCTGTATTAACAAAGATGACGTTGTTCAAAAATTCAACTCTCTCGCGCCTAATATAAAGTTACTCGACAAGAGTAACCTTTGCCTCCTAGGATCCCCCATCTTCGAAGAAAATTTTCCTAGTTATGTTCAAAATTGCGTTTCCAAATTCGAAGAACACTCTCATCGTTTGCTCCAAATTAGCCCTCACTACGCTTTGACTGTTATAAAGTTTTGCCTATTCGTCCCGAAATTAACTTATGTGCTTCGCTGCTGCACTCTTTGGAAAAATCAAAATCTTCTTTCACAAATAGATATTATAATTAAAATTAACCTAGAATCCGTCCTAAATATAAAACTCAGCGAGCAGTCTTGGACCCAGGGATCCCTTCCCATCCGGCACGGTGGGTTAGGGATCCGCAAAATTTCCAGTGTGGCATTACCAGCTTTTTTGTCGTCAGCTCATAGCTCGTCCAGTCTCATAGGAAAAATCCTACGAACAAACTGTGAGGCTGCGGGCTTGGCTGACGCCAAAAATGCTTGGTCAATTGCTTGCCCCGGTCAAAATTTTCCCGAATATCCAAATTCTCAAAGGAGCTGGGACGACATTATATGCAAATTGACCGTTAGTTCCCTCCTAGCCCAATCCGACACTGAGGGACGAGCCAGACTCCTAGCAGCTGGAACCAGCGAAGCAGGGTTCTGGCTCCATGCACACCCTTCCCCAAATTTGGGCACATTTTTAACCCCCGATACTCTCCGTATTTCAGTTTCTCTTCGTCTTGGGGTCCCGGTCTGCGCCCCCCATCGCTGCCCCTGTGGCCATGAGGTTGACCGACTTGGGCACCACGGCCTTTCCTGCCAACGAAGCGCTGGCCGCTTCTCGAGGCATGCTGCCCTCAACGACGTGATCCGCCGGTCTCTTGCGTCAGTCAATGTGCCGGCCCTTTTAGAGCCGACCGGCATATCTAGGACGGACGGTAAGAGACCGGATGGGATGTC
This sequence comes from Leguminivora glycinivorella, assembly GCF_023078275.1. NCBI lineage: Eukaryota > Metazoa > Arthropoda > Insecta > Lepidoptera > Tortricidae > Leguminivora > Leguminivora glycinivorella. The sequence continues at coordinate 6,531,111 of NC_062971.1, forward strand.
GTTGGTTCCGTGGAATATGGGACGGGTGCTGGTTTGGGACGCAACTTGCGTTGACACACTGGCCCCGTCTCATCTCCACCGAACCTCTGTGAGGGCAGCGGCAGCAGCAGAGGCGGCCGAGAAAATAAAGGTAGGAAAATACAGCGGTCTCGGCGCCGAATATATTTTTATTCCATTCGGCGTCGAGACCCTTGGTCCGTGGGGCCCTGGCGCTCTGAGTCTCTTCAAGGACTTATCGAAGAGACTAAGAGACGCCACCGGTGACCGAAGAGCTGGCAGCTTCCTCGCTCAGCGTATTAGCTTGACAATCCAGCGAGGAAATGCTGCCAGCGTCTTCGGTACTATGCCACAGGGGCCGTTTTTAGATTTACTTTAGTTTAATTTTAGATTTATTTAGTTTAATTTAATTTTAATTTTTATTTTATTATAATATAATTGTCATGTGATGTAAGTTTCAATAAATACGAGATGTTACGTAAAAAAAAAAAAAATAATCTGTGTTGAAAATATCATTGCTCTATCTTCAAAAACCGGGAAGGAAATAATCGAGAGCGTGACCCCTCCTGTATCGTCTTAAGGGTCTCCCCAAACATATCGACGCCGAACGACGTTAGTGTGAACATGCGTACGGACCGTACGGTTGCTTTCAGCGGCGATGACGTATAAGCGACTTCGTACTAACGATCGATTTTTGATCGGCTAGCACCGATTCCCCGTCGATCTGTTTGGGGAAACCCTTACGCCGTGGCTTGCGTGGGCGATGGTCGCGCGACGACGATGCGACGCATACGAAATCAAACCTTATCGATATGGAAGTATGAGACGCGACGGCGACGGTCGCGCGACGGTCACGCGACCGTCGCCCACGCATGACACTGCGTTACGCTATCAAGTAACATTATATAAAGTGTCGGAGCTCATAGTAGAGGTTAAGCTGTAGCCTAGCGTGCAGGTAAATAGTATGAGGTAATTGGAATTTGATAGATTTTGCGTTCGCGTCGTGTTTATAAATGGGTTAATAAACCACTCTTGGTTCTTTAGCTGAGGAAAATAGGGAATGTAATTTACCTGCTACATACAATGTTGAAGCATATGAGAACAGATAATGTTTCAAAACGTTATTGAAGAAGAAGAATGTTGCAGACGTTTTCGTAGATTATTAAACTTAATACTGTTGACTGATTGAAGATCGTAGTTTTTTTTTTCAGCATATGTCGTCGCGTCGCATCGCATACATTTTTTTATGAAATAGCAGACGAGCCGCCTGATGGAAAGCAGTCATCGCCGTCCATGGACATGAGCAACATCAGGGGAGCCACTTTATGCGTTGCCGACCTTTGAGAATCCTAATTACCTGCTTTTTGAAAAACCCCCTATCATAGCGTGAGGGAAACACCTCAGAAGGTAAGCTTGCACGTTTGGGGCAAAACGAGCGAGAGGCCCATTTGTTCTTGGTTTGCCACGTGTCGAGAAAGTGAGGATCAACTTTGTTTCTTTGGCGGGAGGTGCGGTGATAAAAGCGCGACGGTGGCACCAAGTCAAGGAGTTAGTTTATCGCGTCGCGCGTCGCACTTCCATAGAGATCGAAGGTTTGATCTCGTCGCGTTGCGTCACTTCGTAGCGCCGTCGCGTACTCGTCCACGGCGTCCACGTCCATATTGTAATGATGCTCCTACACCGGCTGTTATACAATATTATACTCGTATGAGAAAACCGAATAATTTTAACAGCGTATTCCTCGTCATCTCTCTCTCGGCCGGTTGGAAGGCCCAGATACCGATGGATCGATGAGGTCCAGAAAGACCTGTGTTACTGAAAGACTTCAAGAGCGAATGGCGGAATCTAGTGTCGGAGGCCAAGATCCACTTCGGGTCGCTGAGCCATCGCAGTAAGTAAGTAAGTATTCCTCGTCATATTACAAAAGTAAAATGTCGTATAAGCTTTTCTAGATTTCTTCAGATTTATAAGCATTAAAAAAAAACTATTACTTATTGTTTCTCAGAACAAAACGCTATTTTGATGGCGATGATGCCGTTATGGGTGCGTCCCACGAGATATAACGTTAATATATATAATTTCATGTTACTAACGTTCAGCAGCAATAATGAACGTTAGATATAACACCAACATCAATACTTTTGTAAGAAATAACGCTGAATTGCCATAATATTAGTTTTACATAACGTTTTTTAATATAACGTTTACGTTACTTAATTTTAGTTAATATACCATACACTACGTATACCGTTCACCATGCACAACATTTCTTAATATAATGTTTAAATTAGCTAATTTCAGTTTATATACCATACACTAAGTATACCGTCCACCATAAATAACATTACTTAATATAACGATTATATTAGCTTAATATCAGTTTATATACCATACCGTTCTCCATAAATAACATTTAACTGTTGCTAAGAGATTAGGTTAGGTTAGAACTGCGACCCCCACACAAAACTGTTGCTAAGAAAGTAGGTTTAGGTTAGGTTAGAACAGCGACCCCCATACAAAACTGTTGCTAAGAAAGTAGGTTTAGGTTAGGATAGAACTGCGACCCCCATACAAAACTGTTGCTAAGAAAGTAGGTTTAGGTTAGGTTAGAACTGCGACCCCCACACAAAACTGTTGCTAAGAAAGTAGGTTTAGGTTAGGTTAGAACTGCGACCCCCATACAAAACTGTTGCTAGGAAAGTAGGTTTAGGTTAGGTTAGAACTGCGACCCCACACAAAACTGTTGCTAAGAAAGTAGGTTTAGGTTAGGTTAGAACTGCGACCCCCACACAAAACTGTTGCTAAGAGAGTAGGTTTAGGTTAGGTTAGAACTGCGACCCCCACACAAAACTGTTGCTAAGAAAGTAGGTTTAGGTTAGGTTAGAACTGCGACCCCCACACAAAACTGTTGCTAAGAAAGTAGGTTTAGGTTAGGTTAGAACTGTGACCCTCACACAAAACTGTTGCTAAGAAAGTAGGTTTAGGTTAGGTTAGAACTGCGACCCCCACACAAAACTGTTGCTAAGAAAGTAGGTTTAGGTTAGGTTAGAACTGCGACCCCCACACAAAACTGTTGCTAAGAAAGTAGGTTTAGGTTGGGTTAGAACTGCGACCCCCACACAAAACTGTTACTAAGAGAGTAGGTTTAGGTTAGGTTAGAACTGCGACCCCCACACAAAACTGTTGCTAAGAAAGTAGGTTTAGGTTAGGTTAGAACTGCGACCCGCACACAAAACTGTTGCTAAGAAAGTAGGTTTAGGTTAGGTTAGAACTGCGACCCCCACACAAAACTGTTGCTAACAAAGTAGGTTTAGGTTAGGTTAGAACTGTGACCCTCACACAAAACTGTTGCTAAGAAAGTAGGTTAGGTTAGAACTGCGACCCCCACACAAAACTGTTGCTAAGAAAGTAGGTTTAGGTTAGGTTAGAACTGCGACCCCCATACAAAACTGTTGCTAAGAGAGTAGGTTTATGTTAGGTTAGAACTGCGACCCCCACACAAAACTGTTGCTAAGAAAGTAGGTTTAGGTTAGGTTAGAACTGCGACCCCCATACAAAACTGTTGCTAAGAAAGTAGGTTTAGGTTAGGTTAGAACTGCGACCCCCACACAAAACTGTTGCTAAGAAAGTAGGCTTAGGTTGGGTTAGAACTGCGACCCCCACACAAAACTGTTACTAAGAGAGTAGGTTTAGGTTAGGTTAGAACTGCGACCCCCACACAAAACTGTTGCTAAGAAAGTAGGTTTAGGTTAGGTTAGAACTGCGACCCGCACACAAAACTGTTGCTAAGAAAGTGGGTTAGGTTAGGTTATTATGCATTTAAAATCTTACACACAGAATGAACATTACGCCTTTTGATGTTAGATTAATTGAAAAATATATGTTATTAATATTAGGTATCCCAAACGTTATAAACATAGATCTTAGATATTATGAACATTACACCTTTTGATGTTAGAATAATTGATTAATATATGTTATAAATATTAGGTATCCCTAACGTTATATACATTAATCTTTATATACACTGATATTATAGAGAATAAACATTATCCACTTCGAAATTAGATGATTTGCTATTATCGATTTTGAGCATTATAACCAGTGAACGTTATGCTGAAAAAGCTTATACAAAGTGAGCGTATATTTTATAAGTAATATACGATAAGTTCTTATATCTCGTATTACTTACCCTGCCGTTATCGGATAATCTAACCTATCCTCATCCATAATATGTCAAAAAATAACTAGCAACCTTCAAATCAAGAGTGAACAGGCATGTTATGGGCGAGCTCACTACATCGTAAGGCCTGATTTAGACGGTTTACGAACTCGCATGCGATTTTAGTTACACTGCGGGCTGTTGAGGGTATATACAATTTTGCACAGCCATCAATTACCGTAATGTAATAAAACTCGTATGCGAGCTCTCGTACTGTTTAAATGGGCCCTCAGCTACGTCTTTGCCTTTGGCTAGTTTGTGGCTAAGAGTAAGCCCATTTATTATAAAAAAAATAGTAACTCATTGCAAAAAAAAGTATTATTTTAGAAAAAAAAATTTTTTATAGTAAGTGCCAGTTTTACGAATAACATTTACTTTTTATGTGGAAATAAATCCAAAAATCAAAAAATTTTTTTTGCGAAATTTGCTTGGCGTCATATAACATTATATTTATTTTGCCCTCAGAAATGGGTAGCTAATATCTTTCGGTTCTTTCATGTCACACCATGTACAACATGGTGTGACAGGGACAACGTACCTAACTGTCGTTCGTATCACGCTGTGTTATAACAGTCAGTATGGGAGCACCATTAGAGTGAACAGGATGACATAAGGTTATTTTAGATCCTGCTTAAAACGTCTCTATCTAAAGTAAGAGAAACAGCTGTCACTCCCCACAAACTTTGATAAGGATGAATATTCCAGTCCCTAAACCTGATCAGTGTGATCCAGTAGGATATATCGGGTCGTCAAATTCAAAGGGAATTACTTGGGACTATTTATGTAAAGTAGGGTAGAGGCACCTTTTCCCATGTTGCCTTTTTACCTTCCGAATTTCTTATCATTCTTAAGCTTCGTATCAGATTTTAGACTCTGTGCTGAACGTAAACGAAGTTATATTTGCGAGATACATATTAAATGATAAGAGATTTTAAAAGTTATAGCTTAGATATTGGTCCGATGTGGATCGTAAATTCTCATTCGCTCGGGAACTATTTTCTTTGGTATATCGATATTTTTTTAGGCATCCGGTTATGATCTTGAGTATTTCATGGACTAATATTTTAAGTAGGTATGTAATTAATGAGGTAGGTATTGGAATAATGAAATTATTTAATAAATCAGTAGGTCACAGTCACAGTTTCGTTTTCTTTCAACCCCTTAAAAATTTGCCAAGAGTGGCACTGAAGCTTTAGTAGTTTCATGTGTTCTGCCCTTTATGGGATACAGGCGTGATTGTATGTATATTGTATGTATGTATAGGTACCTACTTGTGAAGCTATGATATTCTGCCCGGGTTCCCTCTATTTGGCATACCTTTAATTATCCGAAACGATTTTCGCATAGTAGACTTCGCATAATCGGTTTTCGACAAATGTTAATTTGGCAGAAAACTTATTTGTCATAATTTAAATAATACGAATATTACTTTGTCCGAAAATAAGTTTGCATAATACTGTTTACGCCGATTATGTTCATGAATAAAACTGATTCGCATAATTATATTTGTCATATTTCTTAAAATCAGAATAGCCACCCTTACTAAACGCTGTCAGAAGAGTCGATTAGTTTAGGGTAGAACTGCGACCTCAACAAATACAAATTTTTGTCAAGGATAACCGTTGGGTTAGATTAAAACTGCAACATCAATATAGTATTACCTATGACAAACATTCTGCGTGGTAAATTTTGATTAAACAATGTTATGCACAAATAATTTATGCATAAAAACCATTCGGCGAATAACATTTATGCACGAAATATATTCGGACTAACAGGGGTATGCCTAGAGATTATGCGAAAGGTAAATTATGCCTATATAGATTATGGCAAAAAAAAATCTGGATTGTAGAATTTTGCCAAAACTAAGAGAACCATTCTGCCTATATAATTATATACTTATTAAGGAACATTATGAGATTCTTTCCGGTAACCGATTTCTTTCCGTCATTCTTCGGATCTAGTGCAAGTAGTCATAGACATGACGGATCATATTTTAACGAATTCGGAACGGATGCAGTGCGAAGCCGCTCTTATATCTTTGATCCGACAAAAAGATGTTTACTCAAACAAATAGGCTGATAACTTCATAGGCCCAAAGGCGATTGAAGCTGACGCCGACGGAATATTGATATGACATCTCCATAGTCCCTTCAGACTCTTCAGAGGTATTCGCAACCTTGAGATCGATTCTGATTTGTTTTAAATCTGTTTTTTAATTTATTGTGGAGCCTTGGTCCATGGGACTACGCCGGCTCCGTAAAGCCACTTTATATTATGAACAATAAATATACAAACTCATTATTAAAAATAAGTCAAAACAAAAGTAGAAAATATAACAACCGAATTTGTATATATATCTATAAAAGAAACTATATACAAATTCAGCAGTCTTTGACAAGGGTTCCACGAGAATTGATTGGAACACCCATATGTCGGTCATCGTGTATCCGTGGACCTCAAAGATCTGCATTCTCTTCGCTCGAATCCGGACACACTCCAGAAGTGATTCCCCCCCTTTAAAATTGATAAGGGCGTCGTCTTGTTTTGATACAGCGTTGACAAGCGCTCACGCCTTATATTATAATGTAGATATATTCACAGTAAATAAAATTAAAACATAATATGGCTTACATCAACGTTCAAGACGGCGTCAGTTCCCCTACAAAGTGAAATTGGGTTGGAATCTGTGTTCCTAAAATATTTATTACGTATTTTTAGTGACAGATAGACGCTTTAATCATAATAGTACGTCCTGATTTAGACGGCGTGCGAACTCGCGTGCGATTTTAGTTACATTGCGGGCTGTTGAGGTTACATACAATTTTGCACAGACATCAAATACCGCAATGTAATAAAACTCGTATGCGAGTTCTCGTACCGTCTAAAGCGCGCGGTTGTTTTATGCGGAGATCGCAGCGTCAGACGAATGCGATCAACGGATGCGTCTACCGCGTCTGCGTTCCAAAACAAGGCACCCTTTTCTTTACGGCAAACGCATGCGTTAAACGCTGATGCGAGTACATTGTCATTTTTTTTACGTGGGAGCTACATAGTGCAATATTGTTTTATGCGTTTGACGCTCCGTTCGCAGCGGTATTTTAAAATTGTTTGCGATTACCGCAGCGATTACTTGAGAAGGTATATTTGGAATTTAGTTTTAAAGTGTCTTTCAAGCAGGTGAACGTGTTAAGTTAAAAAACTCACCAGACTTCTCGATTATTTCGCCAATTTCCATCCACTTTGTAATGTTCGTGTGAAAGATCATAGAAAAACCGGTCGATCTCTAATTAAATCAATCAGGAGTTTATAACCCTCCTTTGAAAATGGCATAATTTTACTTTTCTTTAAGTTTGCCATAGTGATAAAATTAATAATTAATTAATGTCATAATTAATCGAGTTGAGATGCAATGCTAAATGATTTATTCTTCCTCCATCAAATGTGGGTAGACGCACAAAACAACACGAATATGCGCAAGCGCTAACAGCTTGCGTTGAACGGCCACGTTTCACGCAATAAACAAGGATGTTCCTTACATAAACTATGAAGATAAAATATTTTTATATGCGCGTTTGACGCATTGCGTCTCACGCTGCGCTTGCCGCTTCATCAACCGCGTAAAACAATGGTCTATAATTATATTACCTGACTTGAAATGATCTGCGTCTATCGCACTGCGTGTAACGTAGCGTTTATCGCATAAAACAACCGCGCGCTTAAATGGGCCCTACCCCTTGTGCTGCCCTACCTCCGGTGTCACTGTGGCGTGGTCCTTCTGGGATACCCTGTAGACCGCCTCCATATTTACTGATGGTACCTACTTAATCATAATATCCCGATTTAGTGTATGATAAAATTGATCAGTTGCATCAAAACATAAGTTAGAATTGTACGTAAATATTTTTCTCAAGTGTATTTTATTTAGTAATGACACCACTGAAAATTCAATATATAGGTAGATAAATATTCAATAAATATTATAGGACATTCTTACACAGATTGACTGAGTCCCACGGTAAGCTCAAGAACGCTTGTGTTGTGGGTACTCAGACAACAATATACATAATATACAAGTACTTATTTATGTCACCATTTGGATTTCTTTCACCCCTTTTTGCCAAGAGCGGCACTGAAACTTGAGTAGTTCATGTGCTCTGCCTACCCCTTTATGGGATACAGGCGTGATTATAGGTATGTATGTATGTACCTTCTTATAAATACATAGAAAACATCCATGACTCCGGAACAAAAGTCTGTGCCAAATAAATGCCCTTACCGGGATTCGAACCCGGGATCGCGGCTTAGCAGGCGGGGTCACTACGCGCTATGCCAGACCGGTCGTCTAAATAATAATGTACTAGTATAACACTATCAAGTTTCGTGTTAATCACCATTTCAAAAGCTGAATCTTAATTCCATCAGTCGTAATGGAAATTGTTTCTCCTATACATATACAGATTGCCTTCAATTATCATTAGTGTGAATAATTCAGTTGTTATTTAATACGCTTGGTGCGATTAGTCATGACTTCAAGAGATTGATGTGATATGGAGAGTAACTGAAGCGCTGGTGGCCTTGCGGTTAGAGCGTGCGACTTTCAATCCGGAGGTCGTGGGCTCGAACTCAGGCCAGTACCAATGAGTTATTTAAAACCTAATGGAAAACATCGGGAGAAATCCGGAGTATTCAAAATAAGATATACCTCTTTGGGTTGGAAGGATAGATGGCAGTCGCTTTCATAAAAAATAGTGGTTACGTCAAATCTATATATATCGTTAAATAGATTATATATATTGTCTATATATATTATATATATCGTTGTCTGAGTACCCATAACACAAGCCTTCTTGAGCTTACCGTGGGCTTCAGTCAATCTGTGTAAGAATGTCCTATAATATTATTAATATTATTATCTTGGATTTAGTTGTTACATCGGACCCCAAGGGCTGTAAAAGTACAATGCTGGACAAGACAATTAAATACTTATGTATTTCAAAATTGTATATTAGATTTTTTTAATGCTTCAAGGAATTACCGTAAACTACAGCATGTAGCAGTAACATACAGATTTTTGTATGAAAAATGTTTGTGTGTAGTTCCGAATTACAGAATATCATGCGTATTACTTCAGAAAGGACCACAAAAATCGACTATTACCCAACCACAACGCGTAATTCGTATGAAATTATTACCAGAAAATCAATTGATCATTTTATAAAAATACTATAAAACGTATTTGACATGAACATGAACATTGCCAAAGATTCTATTCCTTATCAATAAATTCAATAACCGTGAAAAATAATCATGCGTGCCATCCATTGCCGATTACGTTCACCCTAAAGTTCCCCATTACTTACATAACAGGCAATGTACACATCTCCAGCTTTAAAGAGGAGGTGTGTAACAAACTCACACAGGATAGGACGCGCTAACTTCAGTTACTCAGTAGCGCTTCAGCTCTCGTGCTGAGCGGATGACTAAAGAGCAGAGGCGATTTTTTTTCAGAAACTTTCAGATATGAAATACGCGTCGGTCCCTGCGGACTAGCGAGAGTGAAAAAAGTTGAGTGCAGTGAAGTTTTTGACTGGTGAAAAATCGTAGTAGAAAGATATTTTTCAAGTGAATAATATGGATGACAGTTTTGTTATCTTTTTTGTGGAGACCGCGTGAAGGCGTTTCCTGGTATAGGTGAATATCTCATTATTTCAGACTTAATTATATTATGTAGGTATGTTTTTTTGTTCAAAATAACAGTTTTATTCACAGGGCTGAATTATTAATTTATGGGCGGCGTTTTTATTGAAAGTTTCAGTAAATATAATGACGAAAAAAAAACTAGATATAGGAAGGTCAATGGATTTTATACGCAGGAGTTTATTAACATTTAAGTATTTATTCATACTTATATCGATTTTATAGGGATTTTCAAATGTTGCTTCCATAAAAAAACAAATAAAGGAAACTTAATAATATTATGCTGTATAAAAAATATAGTCTTAAGTTTTAACTCCTATTATTTTAAGAGCAGACAATTTGTTTGCGTGGTGTTCTAGGAATTTCACCAGCCTATTCCTCCCCATGGGTGTCATAGAAGTCGACTCTGGGATTTAGGTTCCATTGTGAAGTAAGCGATGTACTAGAAAGTAGCAATCTATCACTGCAATATCACAATTCCGGTTTCTTTCACCCCGTTAATTGCTAAAAGTAGTAGACCTGAAACTAAATTACAGACCTAAAAATCATCAACCAATATGTACGAGTACCTACCTGTCACAGAACAAACGATTCATTATTAAGTAGGTGACCTAAAAAATGCGTTCGTGAATAAAACAACCAATAAAATGTAAACGTCACTCCATTCGTATTAGATTTCGTCAAACATTTCAACAAAAAATCCCAGTCGTTTTTTTACATTGGGATAGCTTTGATATCATTATCTGACACTTTGTAAGAAAAACGTGTACTGGCTGAAAGAAGATTTTAAATGAACCTATACGGCGTAACAGCATGTTTAGCCAACGAAACTAAATTTCCCTGTCGCACTTAAAAAATTACATTCGATAAATAAAAAGAATAGTTTAAACTAAAATAGATAGCATACGCCAAGAAAATGCGATCAAGCCGTTGGTGATGAAGCCTGGATCGAAACCGTGTGAAGATCCGGGCTCCTCTCTAACATTAACCTCGCTCGCAAATTAAGGGGGCCAATTTAAACCATCGCTGAAATACTACTAAAACATGAAAATCAGAAGATCGAAGGACATACAAACATAAAAAACCCGGCCAAGTGCGAGTCGGACTCGCCCACCGAGGGTTCCGTATCCGTACAAACTTACAAAAGTTAAAATAATCTCATGTATCTCATATGTATAACTTTAAAGATTTGACTATAATTACCTACAGGTACAGCGCCATCTCTCGGCGGTTTCGCTAATTTGCGCGACCTGATAAGTACGTCATTTTTTTAGGGATAATTCTTTTTAATGTTAACCAAAGAGGATCGAGACTAAAAGAGAGTTACTGTCAAAGTAAAATGTGTAATCACAGTGCATAGACTGCCATCTCTCGACACAGGCTTAAAACTTTTGAACCTCAGTTTTGACAATTTGGCTCATATTCTTAGCTCGATATGTTTTAAAATGTCAAATATTAATATTAGCGCCATCTAGCCGAGCGTACCCCAAAGGTGTATGGCCATCTAGCTCACCGTACCTTTTTCTGTATGGTTTTGGGGTATGTTTTTTTCTTAGACTTTATCGGTCTATACGAAGTTATATAGGTCTTTGATGTTAACCGATTTGGACAGTTTTTTCTTTATTTTAAAAGAGATTTTTTTTATCGTACCTAATATAATCTCGTATTAATTTGTAGAATGTTAAGTTGAAAGTTAAAATCTGAAAACTTTTTGTGAATTAAAAAAAAGTTTCCAAGGTAGAGACACGATTTTATTTTTCATGTAAAATTTAGCATAAAACCAATATTTCGTAAAAAAATCATAATTTACGGACGCTATTTTTTTACATTTTCCTTCATAATTCTTTTTTTTTCCGCAACAAAAAAATTATAAAAAATAGTTTTGATATGTACAATTTGAGCTCTTTCTAACGATACCCCACTAAACTTGACCTAACTTAACCTGACGTTTACAGTATGCCCCCCTTCCATTTTGACCATTTTCTATAATTAATATTGATATATTTTTAAAAATAAAAGTTTCAGCTTGTAGAGGTTAAAAATATACATAACTGTTCCAAATTTCAAATCGACAGCGTAAGTAGTTCTCGAGATATTTATAAATGTGACAGACAGACAGACAGACGTACAGAGCGTCGCCATAAGGGTTCCTTTTGTAGCTTTTTGGTACGGAACCCTAAAAAGTATATAATTATGCAACTAACTGTAAAAATAATGTTAAATCACATTAAAACCATATTTTAGGTATTGGCTACGTGCACGGCAATTACGCCCACTACCATGTGAACCTGAAGTGTAAAATGTCAAAAAATGACATGTAAACAAACATTATATTTTAACGATTTTTCGTTAATTTTAAATACATCGAATAACAAGAGCTACTATTTCAAGTGTAATTTAGGTAGATAGATTATAAAGACATGGATATAATACCAAAAATCAGTTTCCAAAGCCATTACTCACGGTATAAACTTCCAACCCCAGACTACAGAAAGAGTCAATAAATTGGTGCTGGCAGGGCATATAAGGAATCTTGAAGAACATAGGAGTAATGGTACAAGTTCTTCGAGCTAGTGATATGGTATTCGCTAAACCTCCGTCCCGTTAATGCCATATAAAACAAATCTAAACGTATGTACCTAGTCTGAGTCACGTCCGCGGCCGCACAAATATCCGACACGGGCCTATTCCCAGGCTAGGCCTGAATCTTTAAGCATAGATAAATTAGATAATCTTTTACGGTAGGAAAAATACTAACAGCGTATTGAACAATATTAGGTAAACAAAGCTTAAATATTATTTATTATAATGTTTTGTTTTAACATGTCACTTACGTTTTCTTTTCACCGTAGCTATCCATTTAGTTCTTTGATCCAATTTCCAGTGTGCTCTAAGAAACGCATAGAACGTGCAACGACTATTTATGCCATTATTTTTACAATTAACAACGAAACAACATTGATGCCCCATATCAAACATTACACATTGTATTATATTTTATGAGTTTTGATAGATGACAACCACAATCAGTGTCGATTTTGACCACCGCAAGCACTGCGATCGCTTTGCTTACCCCCTCCATGCACTTCGCACGAAGCCAATATGGAATGTTTGAGAGGCTGTCTCTCACGCGTATACTACCAATTTCGTCGAAAACTTCACGGTCGTGTAGATCAGAGATAGGACTATCAACACCATCTACGGTGCAATGAAGAAAGAGCTTATACGCTATCTGGACATATATGGAACTACAGTAAATGATGTAAAATATGGAAGATATTTCGATTAGTTACAATTGCCCCGTAGTTACTATTATCCCGACTGACCTTACTCTTGTTTAGTTGCTTTTCGGTACTACGCCAGCTTAGTATCTTTTCTGCCTACCTTAGCTTAGCAATAAAGGGCTTCCACTAAACTGTTATCACTGCCAAGCGGCGATCGCGCGCTCGAACCCGCAGGAAACAACTTCGTCTGCCTTATTACTAGAGATGCTCTAAATTAACCGAATACCGAACACAGAATATTCGGCTAGTCTCAGCTCTTCCAAAGCGCCAACAATAGTTGGCCGAATACGGTTTACATCCATACTAATATTATAAGTGTGTCTGTTTGTTTATCCGTCTTTCACGGCAAAACGACGTCCTATGTACAGTCGAGTTCATAAATATGTGTACATTTTTTCGCCGTATTGCAACGAGTTAAGGTGGAGAAATTTACATTTATGAACTCAACTGTACGTATTTTTTTAAGTGGAGATATAGTTAGTTGAAGAAATGGGCAGTGACACAGGCTACAATTTGTCTCTTTTTAACCCCCCCATTTCCCTAAAATGGGGGGTGGAAGTGTGTACAATGGAGAATTATGCGATTTTCGAATTTAAGGCAAAAGCTAGTTTATCATAAAAACAGTCCGCAAAATATCACAAAGTGTACTGTGAAATTATGATTCTGAAAACTGGTAATTTAGTTAGAATCAATGGAATCGAACATTATACTATAATCTAAATGATTTTGTGATAAAAAATGCTTTCCAGGATAACATTTCAGAAAACCACACGTTTTCGGTTATTTTTAATGTGATTTTTTTCGTTTTAGGTATGTGTATTCATTTCGTATTCGGCCGCATGATGCCTAGGTACTTACTTACTATTCGGCTGAATACCGCATATGTCTTACATTTGACATTGTTGCCGGATAGCCGAACACCGAATAGTTGTCCAATTTTCGTGTCAATCTCTACGTATTACACTATTTGGGTGGGCTCCAATTTGGCAGTTGGCTAAACGATTATATTAATCAGAGGTTTTCATAATTGAGCTATACCTACCTCTGTATTAAATACATCTCTGCCGTCCTAAGGTAAAAGGCAGCTATTCGACATTTTGCCGAAATTGACTTATTGTAATATTCGTAATGTACAGGTTAAGCTGCATCGACCACTTTTTTCCGTTTTTCGATATGTTGCCTAGTTTCCGAGAAAATTTCTCTAAAAAGGCAGTATTTGCACTAATTTTCCAAGATTTCCTAGCCAAAAAAGCAGCTATTTAACAAAACTAAGCTAAATCAACGTATATGCAGATATACGTTTTTTTACGCTCTGGTTAGGTTGACATGTTATCCAGTATTACTAGCCTAAAAGTACGTAAAAGTGAAAAACTAGGCTAAAAATACGTACAAGACGTTATACGTAGTTTTAGCGTAGGATTTTGATCAATTTTTTAAACTGATACTAGTCTAAAAAAGCGTATATACATTTTTTCTGTAAAAAATGTCAAATACGTCATTTAAGCCTAGTATCGCTCGATTGTTTTACAACACAATATTAGTCTATAAAAACGAATAAGTGTTATACGTTCTTCTTATTTTGTATGGGTGTCATATTAAACGTAAAAAAACTTTTAAAATGAGTGAAAGTGCTGAAAACTAGCCTATAAAACAGTATGTGCTCCAACCTTTGTCAATCCACCCGCCAGCCGAAAGATACTTTATGCTATGGAAAAGCCATCAGTGACGAGCTGCGAGCACCGGCGCAGCTTGTGGCTGACAGTACGAGAGCGCAGCTGGCTTTTTTCGCGCGAAATATTGATCGAAACCAAACGAAGTTAGGAAAAATACTGAATGATTGCATTTTTGATACGTTTTAACAATAATAACTATTGTTTACATTTCCTACATCATTTCTATTGTCAGTTTTATTCGAGATACAAACATTTAACTCGATTTTCAGATATTATTGCTCGAAAGCAAATACGTCTTTTTAGCGTAGTTTGCGGTGGGAAAGTTGTTCGTATATAGTTTTTTTTTGCAGCAAACACTATATGAGGTATATTAATATTCCACGGTTTAAGTATTTAACGTTATCCTTTTTGGTTGAATTTACAGTAAAACAAGTAAATAATTTGCAATTAATGAATAAGAACGTTAGAGATGAATGTTGATATAGAGAGGGAGGGGTAAATCCAAACAACGATGAATGGATTATGTGAAATAGGATATTAGAGAGAAAGATATGAGTGTTGAGATGACGAAAGAGGAGAATGAAAGAGGAAGACCTGTTCTACCTACCCCACATAAAATGAGATAAGGGTATGAGGAATAAGAAGGAGAAGTATTGGCAGTAGTCTACATTTTCAACTATGTTTTATTTTACAAACATGGAATATTAATATGAATATAATAGGAAATTGAATATGAAAATAACCATATTTTTGATAACCAGTATCAAAAAGCATAGGCATGTTCGTGTGAAAGTTAGGCCTATATAATAAACTTACGGGGTCATCTGCCACTGTTTCCAGAAAATCCATTAAATGACTATTTTGTTGTAGTCGAATTCAATTTATAACTAATTATTTTGATTGACTTTGATTTTGATACTCTCTATAAACTTTTGGATCGCAATTTTTGTATTGTAACATTGTTGAAGATTTTTATGGTTACTAATCCAGTCATTTCTGAATTGCTCGATGTTATCTGTTTCTTAGCTTAATTCATTTCAGGGTAGTTCGACGGATTTAATGTTTTCGCAACAAACTCGACATCATTCTCTTGATACCAGACCGGTACTTGGCGAGCGTAGTGAAAAGCAGCTTAATCGGACCAGAAGAATATTTGATCCCTGTACTTTCATATAATTAAGCAGAACCTGCTTATGAAGGCATTCCTTCTTGTAAATCTAGGAATGTAAGTTTCCTTAAACAAAAAACGAATGGACAAATTGCTTGCCAAACCACTTTTTGCCCAAATTTTTCGCAAAAAATCATTTTATCGTAGGTATTTGAACCCTATCAGAGGTTGAGGTACCTCTTGGTCGTTTAACTTCCGAGCTCGAGTTTTGACGGGAGATTCCTGAGTTTGGATGCGTTTTGGATGTATTTGTTTCATGTATATAACCAGCCGCAGTGAATGACGCTCTTTAGCTTACTGAACTATTGCTACATATTCGCACAATCTCTAATAGAAATTGGTAAAATTGTTTTTTGTTTGCAAACTGTTCGTCACATAATAATTATATTATCTTTTTCTCTAAATTTTTTTATAGAAAAGAGCCAGGTTTTTGGAGCGACCATGAAATTCTTCTAAACCTGTATGTGTATAATTCATGCGAAACCATTTGGTAGTAGGTAGTGTAAACTGCTTTCTAACTCACATCTTGTGCGGCCAATTTCATAGTCATCCAAATCCTTTGCAGATAGATTGGTCACAATTAAAAGCCGTTGTTGTTCTACCTCTCATCTTGGCATTAAAATTACATAATTATAATTTATTTTGCCTCCAATTCTCAGAAGTGACGCGATAGATTGACATATGACATATGATATAAAAATTGTCCTTTTTTTCAAAGCAAAATAACAAATTGACCTTTTTTATCATTACTTACTAACTTGTTTCCATTAGCAACGTAAGAAAGTTTCCACAAAACTCCGAATTAGTACACGTATGTTTAAAATAAAAATAAAAATAAAAATAAAAATCATTTATTTCAGACAATACAGTCCATAGTATGTTAGTTACAGAAATACTTAAATTACTATGTTAGTACTTAAACTAAGATGTTGGGAGGTCCAGTGCCTAACAAATGCACTATCCCATCTACCTGCCACTACAGCTAAGAGACTGTGGCGACTGTCGCGCACTCTGCGGAGCGTCGCGGCGCAGCGCTTGCGCAACGTCGAGTGGAACCCGTCCACATGCGCGTCGGCGAACATGCCCGACGCGCTGCAGTAACGCGGCAGTCTCAACAGTACCCTGAACGCATCATTGTACTGTACACGTATGGCATTTATAGTACGCTGCGTATATTTCGTCCACAGGCTGCAGGCGTACAGCGAAGTACAGTAAGCGCGAAAAAGTGTTATTTTAACTTGCGCTGTACACCTGCTGAACCTACGGGCGATCATATTAGCCCTAATAGCTAACGCTCTGCGCTCTCGCTCAATGTCTTCGTCGTCACGAAGGTCTTCGGTGACCAAATGCCCAAGATACTTGAACGTATAAACCCTCTTTAATTGTTCTCCATTCAAACGAATGGGTGGGACGTATGATGGGCATTTGCTCCCCGCCTTGAAGATCATGTACACACTTTTTTCGACGTTATATCTTAGGTTATGTTTTTTGGCATAAGACTCGCACTTTTCAATGAGTATTCTTATACCACCGACCGACGGGCTCAGCAATACCATGTCATCTTGTAGTGTAGTGTGACAACCCTGATGATATATCACTCATCTCATACAGAGTGACAACCCTATGCTCATGCAGCTGTGTGTTATGGATCATAGAGTTTTACGATGTAATTATAAGTAATCATAAAGTTTATGGTATAATTAAAGTAATGATTATTGGTCATAAAATATACAATAAAATGTAATGTTAAAACAGATGGGAATGACTATTGACCGTGACCAGGATAGTATATAAGCACGATTTTTATTGAATAAAGATAGAGTATTGACTTGACTTTTGAGTTATCATTACACCCGAAGCACCCCACACGTCATGGCGACCCTAGCCAGTCGTGCTACTCGAGCCAGCCCGAGTGCGACCCCCCGCCGCCGTAACTAATCCGCGCCGCTTTTGTCTCTCATATCAACTCAGTCGTCACCTTACCAGTTGGGCAGCTCGAAGCAGCCTATGTGTGACCCACCGCGAACACCAACGCCGCCGACACCACGACCACCATCGCTATAGCCAAGTATGGACCACCACCACCACAGAAACCATCGCCACAGCCAAGCACGTCCTCGCCACAACCGCGCATGTAATTACCAGCCGCAACCGTCATCGTCGCCATTCAATTGGACTGAACAATGCGAAGACGCGTTCAAAAATCTAAAAATAACCATCACAACCACTACCACCACAAAGATGGACAATAAGAAGATCGAGCGGCAATATATTGAAGTGGCCATGCGTAAGCCGAGCGCCGTCGGAGCCAGCCCAGCGCAACATCGTCCACCAGCTACTCCGCACCGCAGCGCCACGGCCCCTTCGCAGCACCGCGGTCCCTCCGCAACGCCACAGGTTCGCACCGCAGCACCACGACGCACTTGGTGGCACCGCGTGCCACACCCGCCCCAGCCCAGCGCACAAACAGCGGAACAGGGTAAAATATAAAATCCATTACATATTCACACTAATCGCTATTATGTTTCCATAATAAGTTTTAATTTTTTATATATATATATATATAAAAATAAGTATATTAAAGTTCTTGTAGGTATTTTAAAAAAAATGTTTATAGAGAGTTATAAAAAGCACCAGATTTTTTTAACACTATTTGAGTCTATCAGACTCCAGAAATCGATTAGTTCATAAATTACAATACTTCAAAATAACAAAAGAAAAGACAAACAGACTCAATAAACAAATCATAATAAAAATTTCTAAAAGTTAAATAGTAGATCGCGGAAAATTCATACGAAACTATCAAGTTTTACATAATTAATAACTACCTATAAAAGGTGAAACAACTCTGTCAGGACATCTTATAATAAATTAATCAGAACTCATGTTCCATGATAAAAAATATATATATATATATATATATATATATATATATATATATATATATATATATAGATATAAAGTATCTATTCAACATACAACTTGTTGCATTCAAATATCCCATTACTGTACAAGATCAAAAGCTTATATGGGACCCAAAAGAAATTCGAAAATCGAGAAATGGTCCCATGCCATTGGTATAAAAAAAAAAAAAACTTCTTCTTTTTTTCTATAATTCTGTTTTGTTGTTGTACTATATGTACTATAATAAAAATTAAAGTAATCGAATACAAAATAAAAGTCGTGCTATTGAAATTGACTGATTTTTATCAAATATAATTAATCTTATTCTTTCCAATTTATTGTACGTTTCCGGTCGTAAATATTAATAGAAAAAAAAAACACCTTATCAAACGTATTTATTATTATTTAATAATCAGGCAGGCAGTTAAAAAAAAACTGACATAGCCTAAATCCAGTAATCACTTAATATTCGTAAAATAAAAAAGTGATGTATAGATATAATTTATTTTCTCTCTCTCAGTAGTAGCGAGACCGGACAGATCTCAGGCTGTAAGGTACTAAGGACAAGTATATATATAAAAAAAAAAAAAGAATTTTAAACTGCTGATATGTAAAATTAATATTATTTAATGACAGTAAAAAGAGGATAATATAAATTGTATAAACTTAAATAAAAAAATAAAAAATTAAATAATTACATAAGTATGTTTACAAGTAACAGAAAAAAAAAACATAAGAAAAACGTCTTGTCGGGAAAGCAAAATCAGTTAAGTGTCGCAACCAACGATTAGCCTGATCACCTAAAAGTTATTGTGACTCTTAAATGCTTTTATGTTTTCAAACCGACATTATTAACAATACTGGGTATAGCTAGTAAATTATAATGTAAGCAGAGTACACCAGGATACAAACCAGACACAGCCCCTTGAAACCAAAACCAATTCGAGCGAGCTCTCAATTGTGAAGGTCCTTGGGCACACGCAAAGCTATTGCGTTCTAATGTGTGAAAGCATATGTCTGGAAAAACATACTACATTTATTGAGTATGTATCAGCGCGCTATAATAAATATATTTTTTGTATCCTTAATATTTATGTATTGTAATGTAGGGTCGGCCGACCGGATGCGCTAAAATGCGCAGTGTACTCTTTAAAAGAAAAGTGAACTTCATGTATCACGAAGAAGCTTACATTATTTCCCAATGCAGACATTAAGGTACTATGGCTCATGGGAATTGATTTCTATGTAATACAAGCAGGTATGAAATCCTTGACGGCTGACCATGATTCGATCGAGAATCAATCGTGGAGACTCTTGGACACACAAAATAGTGTGATGCTTAAAAGCAATGCCTGAATGTATGAACAATACTAAAAGTATAATTGTAATCGCCAGTAGTAAAAAAAAAAAAAAAAAAAAAAAACAAACTCCTCTAACAAGTTTAGTAAGCAGGTTTTATCTGCGGAAAAGAGGTGTAGGTACTAAAAACAAATACTTTTACCCCAAACAAAATTGATATCACAAAACGACATAGGTATAAAAATTTATTAAAATAGGAATACAAATCTAAAAAAAAACACCTTAAAAAAAAAAAGAGGGGATAAGAATATGAAAAATAAAAATAACCACAATACTCACTACATCAATCGCTATACGTACAACAAATTTTTTTTTTTAACTCAAATCACAAGTCAGAATTACTGCATACACAACTCACAAAAGTAACTAGAATACAAATATCATATAATATATAATTATAACCTCAAAATTAGAAAGTTCAAATAAACTAACTAATTTATTATATTTTATCTCGAGCAAAAAAAAAAAATCTGAACTACCAAATAAATTAACATCTCTTGGCATTTTCTTGTTAAAAAAAAAATACTATAGCGTGATTACACTATACAAAATAGTTTAAATCATCTATAAAAATACCACAAATAATCAGACCTTACTAAAATAAAATGACAAAAATATACATAACTCGAGTACAACTCACGTACAAACACGTTAACAAAAAAAACAACCAACTTAATACAAGTAAAAATCAGCCAACAATAAATTTCAAATTAATCGGTATCAAAAATTCAAAATAAAAAAAAAAAAAAAATTAGAAGTCGAACTATTTTCACCACAATATAAATACCCAAAACCAAAAGTGTAATTTTACGCAACTACATCCTTTCTTTTATAGCGTGTAGTAGTAAAACTAAAATCACAAACACAACGCAGTTAGACAAAAAAAAATGAATAGAAAATACTTCAAAAAAATACCTAAAGCATAACGCGAAACAAACACGAAATTATTAGTGAAATTGTGTGATGCTTTAAAAGTGATGCCACAATATATGAAATATTATATAATATGTTGTAATTGCCAGTGTGAGCGATAATTTTTTTTTCTTGTAACCTGAGCAAATAAATATGTATTGAGCTGAGTAATAGCCATAAATGAAAATGCGTTGTGTACCCTTACCGTTTCTGATGCATTTCGTCTGCACACACATAAGGTTAAAATTGTTTTTATCCCTTTCAAATAAATACAGAAGTCAATATGACAGGCAAACAGATCTAATGGAAGATTGTAAAGTGTTTATGAATAATGTCATTAGTAAAATTGAAACATATTATGATCGGATGACACCATCCAAGTAAGGAATTGCTAAAAAAAAAAAAAAACAATCTCCAATTGCACAAGATAGCATCTAGATTATTTAGCAATAAGAACAATTTATATCCTTTACCACATAAGGACCAACTAATGTATCCCAGTAGAAATAAGTAAAAAAAAAAAAAAAAAAAAAGTAAAAAGCCAAAAACAGTTGTCATGTATAATCCAACTATTTTTGACTCAAAAAAAGGGGAAAGCTGTAGTGTAGTGTGACAACCCTGATGATATATCACTCATCTCATACAGAGTGACAACCCTATGCTCATGCAGCTGTGTGTTATGGATCATAGAGTTTTACGATGTAATTATAAGTAATCATAAAGTTTATGGTATAATTAAAGTAATGATTATTGGTCATAAAATATACAATAAAATGTAATGTTAAAACAGATGGGAATGACTATTGACCGTGACCAGGATAGTATATAAGCACGATTTTTATTGAATAAAGATAGAGTATTGACTTGACTTTTGAGTTATCATTACACCCGAAGCACCCCACACTTCAATCTGCATAACTTATGTTATTAAAACACACCCTATCTACATGACAACCAACATGGGTATTGCTGAGCTCACCGATCAGGGCATCCATATACAAATTGAACAGCTTCGGAGAGGTCAATCCCCCCTGCCTTACCCCACACTCGAGTCCGTACTCGTCGGACATTACATCACCCCACCGCACACTATTTCTCTGGCCAGAGTACCAACACCTAAATATGCGCGTGAGTTCTCGTGGGAAATGCACTTCGTCAAGTTTTTTCCAAAGTAAATTGTAATTAACAAGATCGAAGGCTTATACAGACGGCACACTTATCATCTAGGCTTTGAGGAAAAATGACGATTAGATACTAATAATTGACTACTTTACTGACTAATTTAAAAGAGCAGGTATTATTGTGTACTGTAAAAGTTTATTATAATTATATTTATCACTATCCAAAAAGAATCGATAGATCTAGTTTTTTCTTTAAGTAAATAGGGACAGAATGGCGTTTTCTTGTTTCTTTGATACATACGTTTTTAAACGACGTATTTGTTCCAATTTCTTCCAAATATACTAATCTATAAAGCCGTATATACGATTTTTTTGATAGTATGCGTTCTTTTAGACTAGCAGTACAGTCGAAAATCTGGAAAACTCACTAGGATACTAATTAAAAAGGCCGAATAACTACGATACTGCCTTTAACTTAGAATCTCGAGTGCTAGATGGGCATTGTTGCTAAGCAATAAGATAGTATGTGATTATATACGGCGTTATAGCCTAGTTTAAGAGAAAATCCTAGATTAGAACACCGTATAAAGCGTGTTTTACCGCTTTCTTGTCTAGTAATATCTACCATTTTTGAAGCTTAATACTATGCAAAAAGGCTTTTATCGAATTAAAAAAAAACCAGTCGCTGTACAAACACACAAATAATGTCTAAAATAAGTAAACACTTATACCTACTATATACAAAAAGAAATAATGAAAAAAGTTAATCCGTTTTGTAGAAATTCAAAAAAGAAGGTTTTTTGCGATTATCTCAAAACTAGCTTTTGTCGAATAGCTGCCTTTTACCTTAGGACGGCAGATCTGTATTATTAATGGCCCTCCCATTTTTTTGGAACAGCATGGTATTAGTCAATTTCCCCACTTTTCATTATAGAAACAAATAGGACAGTCAGAACAGATGAATAATCGTTTTGTATCAAAGAATAACTTTTAGATACGAGTACCTACTTTATTTATTAAGACGATACGGTAGGGGTCAATTCTCCATACAAACGCTCTCGACTATTTCCTCCCTGGTTTTTGAAGATAGAGCAATGATTTTTTCAACACAGATTGTTATAATTTTTATCTGTGTCGGACCGTTTTGATTTTTTTGATATTCTGCTTTTTATAGACTCTAGAGCCAATCAAAAATTTCCAAAAACGGCCCTTTTCATTGTGGCGCAAAAAAATGGTGTGATACTCAAGATTGGTAACAATTAACCAAAAAAGCTAAACGGTCCGACATTTATTTAATTGTTATTCAGATTCTTAAATTTCGTTCCGATTGATTAAGTTTTGAAGGAGGAAAGAGTCGAGAAGATTTTTTTGAAATATCTTTTGACTGAGTTGTTCTTAATGGACAATTTTTTTTCGATAAATCTAGTTAATAACACTTGTATATTTAACTAAAATTCCCAAGTTGAAAGGGGGGCTCCTTTCCATTTTAGCATTTTCGCTACCGTATCCTCTTAATAATTATAAGGAAAAAGTATATAGGGCAGTTGTCAAAGTTTTGCGACTTAGCAAAAGTTTATTTTCGTTTTGCACCTGTGTAGTTCAAGTTAGATTTGTAAATAAAATAATAAATATTGGGGGACACCTTACACAGATCAACCTAGCCCCAAACTAAGCAAAGCTTGTACTATGAGTGCGACGATATGCATACTTAGCAAAGACATATGTAACTCCGTATAGACAGCAGAGCTAGAAAAAAACGTACTTCAGAACCATATAGAAAAAGTTACGGTGGCCTAGATGGCGTTACACCTTTGGGGGACGCTCGGCTGGATGGCGCTAATATTAATATTTGACATTTTAACACATTTCAAGCTAAGAATATGGGCCAAATTGTCATAACTGTGGTTCAAAAGTTTTAAGCTTGTGTCGAGAGATGGCAGTCTATGCACTGTGATTACATATTTTACTTTGACAATAACCCTCTATAATACTTGATCCTCTTTGATACTTAGAAAACATCCATGACTCAGGAACAAATATCTGTGCTCATCACACAAATAAATTCCCTTACCGGGATTCGAATCCCGGACCGCGGCTCAGCAGGCAGGGTCACTAACCAACTACGCCAGACCGGTCGTCCTTTTCCGGTCATTTTTTTCTTACTACATACTACTATTTCTTGATTACTTAGGTACAATATTTAGAAAAGACAATGTTTGCCTTTTTTACCTACTTTTTTGAAGATTTAGGTAAAACGTTTGCGTTCTCATGAAAGTGTCCTTAATGTCTTTCATACAATTTATTTATAAACGACCATAATTCGGCCTTTATCGCAAAATTTTAACCGACACAACTTCTATGATGGATGGTCTATTGACATGGAAAAACATCTTTTGAGGGGCTTTGAAAAGTATCCCTGTATTCATTATATTTACGCGGATAATAGTTGATTTTTTGTACCTATGAAAAGAATATAAATCATGTAGGTATATATAATTATTGCGTAGTTTCATTTGATTTTATAGTGTAGTAAGTATGTATGTACCTAATACGTATGTAGGTACGAAGGTATAAACTCTTTTTTGTACAAAACATAAATGTGGCACAGGATAGGGAAACTTATCCTTTTAAGGGATTTTTCAAGCCAAATTGTTGTTGCCAAGCCAAGTAGTTGAAATAATTGTGAATAGTACCTACTTACTATACATAATATGTATTTGGTTATTTTCCCAAAAAAATATAAAAAAAACTTGAACTATGTTTATTAATTAATGAATTGCGTTATCCCGGCATTTGCCGCGGCTCATGGGAGCCTGGGGTCCTCTGTGACAACTAATCCCAAGATTTGGCATATGCACTAGTTTTACGAAACCGACTGCCATCTGACCTTCCAACCCAAAGGGTAACTAGGCCTTACTGGAATTAGCCCGGTTTCCTCACGATGTTTTCCTTCACCGAAAAGCGACTGGCAAATATCAAATGAAATTTCGCACATATGTTCCGAAAAACTCATTGGTACGAGCCGGGGTTCGAACCCGCGACCTCCGGATCGAAAGTCGCACGCTCTTACCGTTAGGCCATCAGCGCTTATATAAATAACACGTATGTATTCAAAAACATACGTGTTAAACATACGTGTTACATACATGGGATATGGGTTAAATTGTGGCGTAGGGGAGAGGCTAGCAACCTGTCACTGCAATGTCACAGTTTCGTTTTCTTTCAACCATTTGTTTGCCAAGAGTGGCACTGAAGCTTTAGTAGTTTCATGTGCTCTGCCTACTCCTTTATGGGATACAGGCGTGATTGTATATATGTATGTATGTATGTATGTATTCAAAAAAAAAGAAAGAAGTTATTAAATAAGTTCAATTAAAAGGGCTAGCATGATTTTAAGAAATAAATGTTCAGACAGGCAACCTTATTAATTTGAAAGCTGTGAAACGGTTTTAAAATTATGCAGACATTTTTGTGTTAAGTAATTTAATATTGCTTAAATAGTTTTAAAAATGAATATTAACAAGGAGAAACATTTATTAAAAGTAAATTATTCATTGGTACTTGAAATATACATGTTAAAGCGTTAATAAGGTATTTATAAAATTCACGAGTTTATTTACATATTAATTTTCTCCGCTCTGTAGGTATATCTATTGTTTTATCCTAATTTTATTTTAACATAGGTATCGTTAGCTTAAAAACATTCTTATTTAATAAAAATACTCTCTTTATTTATATGAACACATTTACATAATTATATAAGAAACTAAGACTAAACTTAAAAACTAGTTAATGTCTAAAATAGGCCCTTGAGGCATTGTACCAAGGATACTGGCTACATTTTCTCGCTTTATCGCAATACTGATACGTTGTGCGAGGAAGTCGCCAGCTCTTCGGTCACCAGTAACCTCAACCAGATGCTTCGCGATTTCTGTGAACAACTTGTTCGCGCTAGGACCCCATGGACCTAGAGTTTCTACGCCAAAAGGTACAAAAAGTTATTCTTTGCCAAGACTTTTGTATTTAATTTACTACGTTTCAAAATTTAATTTTAGATTTCAAAGTTTATTTAATTAAAAGATTCATGTACCTAAGACCTATCATCGACCAGCCGGCGTACTATGCTTCCAATTTTATCACTTATCCACGTGGATAAGACATCCTGTCACTCTCACACTAACATACTTGCCAAAGCGTGACATAGATAAGTGATAAAATTGTAAGCTAGATAGGCCAGCAGCTCTTATATATTAATATTCATAAGTTCATAACATTATAAAACCTTAAGCAATCAATCACTGTAAAATGAACTTCAAAGATGAAGCCACGTCATCGCCAGACCAACAAGGAACAATTAAACGATAGTTACAAAGTAACCGGTAATTTTAACTTAAAGAGGCTGTCTGGGATAATAATTAATACTGGTTATTTAAGTTTAGTTTAAGTGCCTGTTAATAACTTGGAGGTTTGAAGACTTTGAAGTTGGAAGTTTAATGAACATTATTTGTTACTATTAATTATTTTTACCTGAATATAAAAGATAGGTGGAGTTAGATCAAGCTAAGGTTTGTAATTAAGGAATAAGTCATCATCCTCCTTGCGTTATCCCGGCATTTTCCACGACTCTTTAGAGCCTGGGGTCCGCTTTGACAACTAATCCCACGAGTTGGCGTAGGCACTAGCTTTTACGAAAGCGACTGCCGTCTGACCTTCCATACCCGAAGGCTAACTGTGCCTTATTGGAATTAGTCCGGTTTTCTCACGATGTTTTACTTCACCGAATTTAAAGTCGTACGCACTTACCGCTAGGCTACCACACGCTCCAAGGCATGTGTAAGATAAGTTTAGTAAACGTCAAAATTTCATGGAAATTCATGTTTCAAATAACACATGCTCCAATGGGGTGTCTCCAACGCTGTCGACGTAGGCTATGATTAATGACTTTAATATGTGTATGTGTGTGTCTACCTATGCTACCGTCGCTCCCAAATGAAATGTTTAGTGTAGCTTTTAACTAAATGGCTTTTAACTAAACCTGCTGTGGCTTAAGCTTTAAAAGGTGAAAATGGCCCGTTTTTTTATGCTTAAATGGGAGGATTTTAGAGCTCGACGAGGGTGTAATGTTAGGGTTGGCCAAGCGTCTATAGACTACGGAGACTGCTTACTGTCATGCCGGCCATTGTTTACTGCCGACATTGTATAAAAATATACATACTATCATATAACCGCTAAACAAAAAGAGATGTGTGTCTAAACAGAGCAATAACGTAACCACAAAATTAAAATTTTGAAAAAACCCCCGATATAGTGGACCGATTTTCATGAAACATGGCTAAGAACACTCCCGACTAACTCAGCTTTCCAACAAAAAAAACTAAATCTAAGTCGGTTCATCCGTTCCGGAGCTACGATGCCACAGACAGACACATACACAGACAGACAAACAGACAGACAGACATACACGTCAAACTTATAACACCCCGTCGTTTTTGCGTCGGGGGTTAAACATAAATTAGGTACGTTGGTATACTTTGACATTTGAGTATTATATTCTTTGCATTTATGACTGTGGCAATGTAACAGTCAACCAATTGGAACCCTAGGCCACTGTAGAACTATGTCATAGTGACGTTATAAATCAGATTGTAAGAAATCTCTTACTGCTTGTCATTGTGACATGGTTGTAGAGTGGCCTAGGGTTCCAATTGGTTAACTGTACAGTTTTATCTACATTTAGAAAATTTATACAAGATGTCAGATACTTTTGGTGCATTATTTACACGCAGTAAGGTACAGCGGGACAAATTTCCACTGGGGGGCAGTTATAACTGACCCATTTTTTCCATTATTACACTATTAACTTGAGTTCTACATGTATCCATGGAACACGCGTGCCATATATAACCAGTGGACCCTCTAATTAATAATGCAAACATTGTAAAACATTAAAAAAAATGGATCAGTAGCATTTGACGACCAGTCTGGCGCAGTGACGACCGGTCTGGCGCAGTCGGTAGTGACCCTGCCTACGCCGCGGTCCCGGGTTCGAATCCCGGTAAGGGCATTTCTTTGTGTGATGAGCACAGATGTTCCTGAGTATATAAGTATTTGTATATTATATATATCGTTGTCTGAGAGTGAGTACCCACAACACAAGCCTTCTTAAGCTTACCGTGGGCCTCAGTCATCCTGTGTAAGAATGTCCTATAATATTTATTTACTATTATTTATTTGACCCCCAGCCGAAATTGTCCCGCTGTACCTTATATTGAATATGCGGATTTCAGAAAATGTATCGTGTAGTTAATTTAATTAATTTTGCTGATACGCAAACGATTAATGGTTCAAATAATTATCAGTTTTAATAAATGCCCTATGATGGTAACACACTGTGTTATAATACCAAGTAGCGTAAATCCTGTTTGAACGCACAAGCCAAGCGAACTTTGTTATATGCAGTTTGCTTCGGGATCACCCATGTTGAGTAACAATGTTACACAGTTTGAGAACCGACGAACTTGGCCACTTTGATTTTAAGCTAATAAGTTTGATAGATTTACTAAGCATAGATGTGGTAACATCTGCATCTAAACTGAGAGAAAAAACAACGAATTTTCATGTTCGTTCAACAAGTTTTTTGGTTAAAAATTAAAATAGCGCCTACTTACTCTTTGGTTCAAACAACAAGTTAGATTTTGTTAACGCCGTGGCTTGCGTGGGCGACGGCAATGCGACGCATACAAAATCAAACCTTATCGATATGGAAGTATGAGACGCGACGGCGACGGTCGCGCGACCGTCGCCCACGCAAGACACGGCGTAAGTGTAACTAGTACATTCTTCAAGTTTTATTTTATTTGAATCAATATTTTATTTGAATCAACAAGTCGATTTTATAAAAGCAACATAAATCATATTGTTTTAAACACATTTTTGGCTCTCAAATGGTACCTATATTCTTTTGCGTATCACTCTTGACAGAAATAAATAAATAAATATTGGGGACACCTTGCACAGATCAACTGAGCCCCAAACTAAGCAAAGCTTGTACTATGGATGCTAAGCGTATATGATACTTAAATAGATACATAGATATTAATATACATAGGAAACATCAATGACTCAGGAACAAATATCTGTGCTCATGACACATATTAATGCCCCTACCGGGATTCGAACCCAGGACCGCGGCTTAGCGGGCAGGGTCACTACCGACCCAGCCAGATCACTGACTGAGCCAGATCGTGCTGTGACTTGAGAGACACATTTTACAATAGGCAGAAAAACAATATTTACAGATTTTGGTTATTAAAAGTGTATGAGGACTACGTATTTCCGATTAAAAACGTGTGTTATTTTTTATTTACTTTGGCCACTGAAAACTCTGTCAGCGATGTAAGTGACGTCATTGAATTCGAACCTCACTGCATGTTAAAACTTAAAACAATCACTGACATATTGAACTTTATGCCTTCATAGTTAAAAAGTCAGAAAATGTTGTTTTCGAGTAGAATGACCTGATGCACAGTTAATCTATAGATTAACATGACTGTGTTGTTTTCGCCTGATTACGTAGGTAATAGTACATTACGATACAAGTGCGTTAAAAAGGAAGTTCGAAACGAGTGGCGATAAATTAAAACACGACCAAAGGGAGTGTTTTAAATCGACACAAGTTACGAATTTCCTTTTCGCACGTGTATCGTACGACGTTTTTCAGTACAGATGAGCCTCTGAAGTTTCGACCTGGCATACAATGAACCACTTCTCGCACTATTTAGTGCGTAAAAAAAACACCATCTGTACTGGAAAAGTATATATCATAACATTTTTTTGCTGTTTTTAAGTCATAATAAAATATGGTAATATTTTATTTCGGCTAATTGAACAGTTCTTAATCATATAAGACAAACTTTAAAAATAAGTATAAGTAGCCTATTTTCCGCCATTCTTCTCTGATGGCTGCCCTGCGAGTGCCCACATGTACTGGGCTATCTATTCCTTCACGGTCTGTCTATCTCATAGGGGGATCTATCACGACCTCGAATCCCCGCAACTTTGCCCTGAACCACGAGTCGTTCAATGGCAAGGTTTCGAGATACGTGCCCAGAATGGGAGGATTCGAGCTTAGCTTATAGACTATAAAGAATAGGTGCCATTTAACCTAAATACTGGGTGTCCTTAAAACTGACGCCAAAATTAAAAGGGGTGATAAGACATCTCAATCAGCTATCATATTAAGCGAATTTTAACTAAACGAAAATGTCAAGGTTTTTGAGATTTGGGCGTTTAATAAATCTCGTGCTTAATAAAACGTAAATAAAATAAAAAAGTGTCAATAACTCCATTGCTTTTGTCAGAATATCATTTGTTTAATATCTCTCTTACAATCTACCTACATTTTCCCCGGTTGTCCCGTCGCATCAGGCCATTACACCTATAAAAACATAAACAAATGAGGTCAGTATGCTGTCCTACTTTGGCGTGGGACATTTACTCCTCTACTTAGTTGCAGTAACCTGTTTAAGTTACAAACCGTAAACTTACGGGACCATTGTAAAACTTACAATGAGAGCACACCTGGGCCGTGCGAACGAGATTAGATGGAAAAGTGCCAGCGCATTTTTATACAACTTTTGCAGTGGGAGACACGATTTTAAACTGATCAGCTTACGGAAAAAACAGTTAGCTCGATAATTCCTTTTCATATAAATGCTTTCTTTTACTCTTTATAAAAGAACTTTACTTATTGAAAGTATGCTAATATTGTATGCAAAATTTGATGTCACATAGGTACCTATAGTGTAAGCGTAGCAAATCTATGAAATTTTGTATTTTCTGAATGTTGAATTTTTTTTTTGAGTCAAATGAGTCTTAAAATTATTTTAATTTAAGTAAATAATACTAGTGGGTATTAAAATACTAAAACTCATCAGGTGTTCCGTAGGGGCATTTCTAGATCACTAGCTATTTATTATGATTAAAAAATATGGTCGCCTATTAATTATATTTCATGTTATTTCGTAAAACAATACAGATAGGTATCGTGGCACGTAAACGAAAGAGAAGAAGAGGAAAGGATGACAAACGAAACGTATAAAAGTACGAACATTCATTTATAAGATTCCCAAAGTACCTAGCAGTCCTACAAAGTTACAAGCAAAACTATTAAATTACCGGATAACATTCTAAACACGTTCTCAACTTTGCACTTAAAAGCAAGCCGGGGAAAAGTTGCATTATTCGACTTGAATTAGTAACGACCCCACTTCCGAGTATTCCGATTTCATTATGAATATTATGGGAAATTGCGTTAAAAATCTGACTTTTATTGTAAAACTTAGTTTCCTTGTAAAGCTTTTGTGCGTAATTCTTTTGTTAAGGTAAAAATAGACTTATATATTATGTATAAGTAGGTACCTCATAAGGCACTGGTCCCACCGTGAGCTAGTAAACTATGAGCTATCGGCTATAAAAACGAACAAAAGATAATCACTCCCGTGTAAATAAAAGAGACACGGCGATGCTTATAGTTACTCGCCGAGCGGTGAGCTATCAATGTCGCCGTGTCTCTTTTGTTTGCACGGGAGTGCTTATCTTTTGTTCGTTTTTATAGCCGATAGCTCATAGCTTACTAGCTCGCTGCGGGACCAGTGCCTAAGTACTAACATTATGCGCTCTACCCGGGGGTCATGTACTGACTACCTGCAACTAACACCTTCTGTAATGTACATGACTTTAATGTTAAAGAAATGATAATTATAAAAGGTACTTTAATTTGTGAGGTAAGTTGCCGATTATTTGATCATAAGGATTTAGTTTCTGAACACTTTCATTATGTATTTATATAGGTATATCTCGCTGACGTGTCTGTTTGGCCTCCATGGCTCAGTTGGTCAGAGAAGCTGGACCGGTGTTCCAGGAGATTGCACGTTCGAGTCCTGACGGTGGAATTGTTTTTTACAAAAATTTCTAATAAAACACGTACCTATTGTAAACATTGTTAATATACAGAATTGTTAAAAACAGTTTTTAAAGTGTGTTTTCTCAGAACATTATAAATAAACAATATTTGAATTAATTTCTAGGAATATACAATACTTTATATCTACTATTTTTAGGATTTTGAAAGGCATCAAAACTTGAAACAAAATAATAACTACAGCTGAAAGCTGTATTTTATATGACATGAGGTTAAATTCCAGTAAAGGGCGAGGTAGGGTGTGTATTACTTCATATCACACTTTGCCACGCACTCAGGTGTCACTGACATATTACCTCTAGTTTTGAGGTAGAATATAAATTGGTTATAATGTGGCCGACAGCCTGCAAAGAGATTATAATTATGTAATATTTGCTTATTTCTCAATATGAACACATTAAAAGTGCTACACCGTCTGTTATGTGAATAGTTGTAATAATTAGCTACCGTGTAATTAAGGTAAAAGAAAAATAATTTTAGAATCTAGGAATTTTGTTAAGTACCTTTCATAGGGTGGTCCACATTTGTATGGAAGAAAAATAAATATGACTAATCCTTTCTCCACATGGTTCCCTTTGTTCTATTATGAATTAGTAGTTTATGTACCAAATTTTAACCCATTTGTTCATTATTTACAGGTCGCTCAAGATACATTTAAAATTGGATATCTCCTATAATAAAATAAAAACCGAAATAATAAAAACATTGCAAACTGCCCGGTTCATGTTTTATTTAGCTCTAATGAAATAGGGAAAAATATAATTAAACCATTAAAATACCTCCATGTAAGATTTTTTCTTTAGTCAAGTTCATTTCATACATTTCAGTATGGCATTATTGCTTTATTTTGAGCGACCTCTAAATAAAGTCTGATTGTTCTCAAAATTGGTTGACATGATTTTAATAAGTTTTCGCGTAGAAATAACCATGTGGAGCTCAAACAATAAAAAAAAAATTTTTTTGGACCACCCTATTTCATATCCATCTTTACCGAATATTATACGAGATGGCGCTGTATTGCGAGCGGCAATTTCTATAATGCGCTAACGAAAGCTTTATATTATAAAGGTGATTAAAATTAATAATGTGGAATTTTAATATTTATAAAATGTCTTAACGTATAGTTCAAAAGTTTTCATAGCAATGAAAATATTATTTCCATAATTTACTCTTTAGGGTGAAATAAAAAGGACCGTTAAAACTTTAAATAGTGACTTTTGAGGTCATAATGAACAACTTTTATTATGGGACCAATGCTGAAATCGCGAAAAAAATTTAGCTCTTCCATAGAAATGAGCGGTACCATGATACTAGTCGAAATGTATGAAACAGCCAATTTTTTTTTTGTGGTTTCAGCATTGGTCTCATAGCAAAAGGTATGACCTCAAAAATCAGTATGCAAATTTTGAACTATTCTTTTTATTTCACCGTGTTTAAATAGAGCACCAAATTAGTACTGATGGTACCTAACTACTGTCGAGGATTATTAATACGAAAACAAAAAGCAATCAAGTAATTAGTGTTCCGCCATAATTGCCTGTCATTTAAATTGGTTTGTCTATAACTATCTCGAAAATTGATAGTTACGGTATTTATTCATTAATTAAGTACGAGAAGCCGTTATGAAATGATGTAGGCCACTGGGTTTGTGTTTAGGTTCTCTGTTATACTCGAAATAAAGTTAGTTCATAAACTTTAAAACTTAAAATTTTAAACAGAGACTTAAGAATGCTGAGAGTACGTACTTAAGTATATTAGCTACTCGTATCACAGTATACGGCCTGGTTCAAAATTTTTGATACGTCTAATATTAGCTCTACATGCGACATGGATTTAGTACATAATTGTCAAAAGTACAAATTGTGTGATTTATTATGTAAGTACCCAGATAACGATTTATAAAAAAATTAAAAATATGTACTTCATTAATCGGAAGCATGATACGCCGGCAGGTCTTTCCGCCATCTCATCTTTAGTCTACCTCGGCCTCTGGTAATTTGTGGCGCCCATTCGATCGCTACCTTGGCCCATCTCTCCGGATGCATCCGACAGACGTGTCCCGCCCAATTCCACTTGACCTTGGCTGCCTTCACACCAACATCTGTGATACCTGTTTTGGAGTGCAGCTCCGTGTTCCTTATCCGATCGATTCTACGGACTCCAAGTATGCTGCGCTCCATTGCTCGCTGACAAATCTCGAGTCGGGACTTTTGGGCTTCTATCAATGACCTAGTTTGGGCGCCATAGGTTAGGATAGGCAGGATGCACATGTCGACGAGTCTGCGTTTTAGTGCGATTGGAAGGTTGCCCTTCATTAACGCCTTCATGGACCAGAAACTCATCCAGGCATTCTTGATGCGTTGATCATTTTGCTTGGATTTCCTTGGTACTTCATTAGGTTTAAAGACATTTATTCCCATTTAAGATATACATCACTTCCATGAGAACATTGTTGTTACATAAATACATCATGCATTTAACTAGGTTATTGTCACCGTAATTGTTAAGTAGGTAGGTAGACAACACATACCTGCATTAAGACAAGAAAAAAAAAATACTTATGATAAACAATAATTTTCAATAACATGCAAAAAATAATACCAATACAAGTACTAATTAGCAATTTTTTGACATTTAGAATTTGTTCTAGAAGTTTCTAGACTAGTATTTATACAATTTGACATTTTATTGAATTAATTCAATGTAGTTTTAAAACAATATTGTTCATTGCACACATAAATTGCTCTGATATTTAAAACAAGATGATAATTTTACATTGTTAACTATTTAAAAGCCTATTTAAATAAATAATATTTAAATAGATTGATTGATTTTACAGTCTTCGTTTTTTTGCTTATTATGACTAATAGTTATTTGTTTTACAAGGGGGCAAAGCTGTAGTTCAAACGTACGTGTCAATATTGATGCCCGAGCAAGCGAAAGACTCCAAATATTGAACCGCGAGCGTAGCGAGTGGTCCAGAAAGTGGAATCCTGAGCATTGTGAGGGCTTCCAGGCCCGAAGGTTAAACAAACTTTGCCCCCGAGTGAAGCACAAAATTTTTCACCACACTAACACGAACAAAATACTAACTACAAAACATCACATTAAATCAAATCCATCAATTTATTCAATGTTTTTTATGATTTATAATCATTATTTATAGATAAATTCTACCAGCCAGCTTAAGACATCAAGTTAAAATTTATATGAAATTACTTTGCACTCTTGTGGATGAAATGCAATTTTGCTATCGGTTTTCGAATAGCAAAGTCATTACATAAAGAATATCCATGATTCAGGAGTAACATCCTGTGCTTATCATACCATTAAATATTTACCCTTACCGAGACTAGAACCAAAGACGATCGGTTTCACAGCCTTCACATGCAAGTTTTGAGCCCTAAACTATTTCTTGGAACTTATGTACATAGTATTATAAGTTATAAGTTCCAAGAAATCAGTGGTATCGGCCGAAATCGAAGAAGGAAGGTCTACGACCACTGCTTCTTTGTTTACCCGTTTGACAGATAATTCTAATCTTAAAAGAAACGAAGTATAGACGTCGTCGTTTGTAAAACTGTCATTATTGACACAGACATATTGACATATTCAATCGATATCGTATCTTCATCTAATTAATATAATTATATATCGTATCCTAAAGCAAAGACATATGTAACTCCGTATAGATGGATAGGGTCTAAGAAAAAAACGTACCTCGAAGCCATAGAGAAAAAGGTACCGTGGCCTAGATGGCGTTACACCTTTGGGGAACGCTCGGCTTGATGGCGCTAATATTAATACTTGACATTTTAACACATATCACGCTAAAGAATATGGGCCAAATTGTCAAAACTGAAGTTCAAAAGTTTTAAGCTTGTGTCGAGAGATGGCAGTGATTACATCATCATCATCATCATTTCAGCCATTATTCGCCCAATGCTGAGCATAGGCCTCCCTTCGTGTACGCCACTCATCCCGGTCCTGGGCTAATCTCATCCAGAAGTGCCCCTCAGTTTTGCGAATGTCGTCCACCCAACCATTCACCCACTGTGATTATACACTTTACTTTCACAGTAACTCTCTATAATACTCGATCCCCTTTGCCTAAAGTTAGAACCAACCCTATAATTGTTGTTAAAGGTCGACTAAGCCATCCCGAACCTTAGAGGCTTTTCTAATAGGGAGGGATCTGGAACTCGTCCAAGGTTCTTTTACAACTTGGCCACGGACTTGGAATATAAAGTGGCATATTCGTAATTACTTTGACATTCTCGTTAAATTGTATCATGTCGTGTTATTAATATTAGCAGGGGCGGCTCACTCCGCGATTCGCAATAGAATTCAATGTCGGCTGCTCGCGTGCGGTCCGTTTGTTAATGTAGGTAAGAATTTAGAATGGCGGCATTTTGTGAACATCAAAGGAGTGAGCCTTCTGTACTTGTACTATTATATATTCTGTGATATTAGTGGAGTGGTTTTCTAGCTTCGCCATCAGTAGACTTGATTGCTTTTTCTTTGATGTACTTACTGGTATATATTTCAGTTCACACCATAGAGACAAGATTTGCTTGCTGCAAGACTTTGCTCTTTATATGAATAAACTAAACAAGCGAATTTAAATTGGGAATTTAAATTTACTAAACACACATATAGTTTCAACTTTAAGGTCTAAAAAAGTGTGTAAAGAAACAGTCAGTGTTTGTCTCTATTCTGAAACGAGGATTTTGTTTAGACGCACGATACTTATTTTTTCTACTCCCGTGTTGTTATTCGTCATTTACAGTGTCGTGCATAGATCGTTAAAACCCTACATAAAAAATGCCCGCCCCCGCCCGGCGCCCCGCGCACCCACGCATACGATATAGTTCTTAAAGTATTGTTAGGTAGCCTTTAAGGGATATAGCGTGGGTGCCCGGGGCGCCGGGGGTTGCGGCGGCGCGGGGGAGTGTGTGCGACAGGGTGAGTGCAGGGTCATTACAGAGGACAAGTCAAAATACAGGGAACAGTGCGAATTTCACGAAAGTTATTCTAGAAAACTATTAAAAAGTAAGTGCATGGTCGTATAAAAAGTATTGTATGCAACGGTGTTTAACTGAGTCAAAAAATACTCGTGGCGTCTTAATAACAATTTTCGGTTTCGCCTCAAATTGTTACCACGCCACTCGTCTTTTTGACCTCCTTTAAACGCCTGTTGCATAAAATACTATTATGCAACAGGCGTTTAAAGGAGGTCAAAAAAGACGAGTGGCGTGGGTAACATTTTTCACACTGTTTCCTGTATTTTGACGCAAAGGTTTGCACTGTCAGCTCAGCTGCCCAAAGCCTTCCCGCGCACGCGCGCAGTATCGTTATAACAATGCTTTGCCATCGTTACAAAGCCAAACAATGTGTTTTCAGTTTTTTCGATACTGCGCGCATGCGCGGAAAGCCGGCGGACGCTGGCTTTGGGGAATAGACTTTTATGTAGGGTTTTAAAAATCTATGCACGACCCTGTAAATGACGAATAACAGTTCGGGAGTAGAAAAAACTACTTACTTACCTACGTAGTAAAATTTTACGATGAACTAATAGCATTTCTATATTGCAGGTTTTGTGTAGGTACCTAATAACAAAATATTCCTAGGTAGTACCTGTACAGTTAATACTACACAGTTATACTGTACCTGTAACAGTCTGTGAAACCTACTAAATGTACATCAGTACCTATTATCTATTATTACATTAACTAGATGCTCATTCTATTCCGTGATAGCTCGGCCAAAAAGTCGATTTTCCATTTATCAATTAAGAAAATACTCTATTTCCAACCGTTTTCTTCGTTATTTTCTTTATTTCAAGTCAACAATCTTTTAAGATTATTTTCAGGGCTAGCGAGTATAAGAGGTTTATTTTATATTACAAAGAGTACCTGCCTTAATAAATACTTAAATATGTACTTACTAGCTTTTGCCCGCGGCTTCGCTCGCGTTAGAAAGATACAAAAAGTAGCCTACGTCACCATCCCTTCAACTATCTCCACCTAAAAAATCACGTCAATTCGTCGCTCCGTTTTACCGTGAAAGACGGACAAACAAACAGACACACACACTTTCCCATTTATAATATTAGTATTATAGAAGTATAGAATATAGATGTATATACATATACATATAGTGTTTTCAGTAGATATATAAGAATTGTATTATTCCCTTCTCTATATCATGAAAAGTGATGGAATATAATGAAATGGATAAGGCTTTTGGAAGACTTGGTTACACTTATATTGACCGGGATATAGACCGTGATTACCTTTCCGTGTTCAGTGATAATAATACATGCAACTGCGTCGAAATATCGGGACATTAATATGGGAACCCTCCTTGGAACTTGTACACTCCTTTTTGCTGTGTACTTAACACAGCAAAAGGGAATGTACAAGTTTCTAATGGGCTGGCAACGCGCATGTGACACTGTTTGCGTTGCATGCGTTCATAGGTTACGGTGACCGCTTTCCATCAGGCGGACCGTATGCTTGTTTGCCACCGACGTAGTATAAAAAAAAAAACATTAAAAACCAAAAAGGTAATCACGGTCTATATCGCGATCAATATAACTCTAATGAACCTTTCAAAACCCTCACTTTTGGTTAGCTTTATAACCTGTTACTGCAACACTTCAATTTAGTTTTCTTTCAATCTCTTATTTGCTAAGAGTGGCACTTGAGCAGTTTCATGTGCTTTCAGGTATAAAGGAAGCAAAGAATTGTGATTTTCGTGCGATTCCTCTTCAGTCTGTGAGCAAACACTCCAACTTAAAAATACATTTCGCTTAAAATTCATTGTTATTCCACAGACTAAAAATCAATAGGAAGCGGCAAACGTCAACATTCCTCTTGAATTGTTGGATGCCGTCATGCAAAGCAAACTCGTCCCAAAAGGTTCGTTCCATTTCTGATAAATAAAGTTAAAAGGGTTGGGTAGGTACTTCCCAGAGGAGGTAACTCGGTTACAAGTATCCAACAGGCCAATAACCCACGCGGATGAAATGTCAACTAAATTTGAATTAAGTGCAAACTTGAGCTGCGGCTTGTTTGTTTCTTGCAAAAAAATATCCAGGCTAATACTTCCTATTGCTTCGACAACGAAACATTTTAGGTCTCTCTATAATCAATCTAAGCGATTGTGTTCTTGGATAGGCACCCTGGACCTCTAGCTATGAGTACTACAGTTGTTGACGCTCCATGGCGAATGATAACGCAATTACGCTATATACTAGCAAAAACCTGTATAACTTCTTATAGACAGATAAAGTCTAAGAAAAAAACATAGGTACCTCAGCACCATATAGAAAAAGGTACGGTAGCCTAGATGGCATTACACCTTTGGGGTACGCACAGCTAGATGGCGCTAATATTAATATTTGACATTTTAACACATTATCAAGCTAAGAATATGGGCCAAATTGTCAAAACTGAGGTTCAAAAGTTTTAAGCTTGTGTCAAGAGATGGCGGTCTATGCACTGTGATTATACATTTTACTTCGACAGTAACTCTCTATAATACTCTATCCTCTTTGATACTAGTAATAGGGAACTTGACTGTAGTTAAAATAAAATATTTTATACCAATCACGAAATTATAAAGCATCCGATAATTATTAGAAAAACATCGACAGAAATTTAAATCAAATGTCTATTTAATACGTCAGGTAGAAATATAATATAAAGTTACTCAGTTGGCCGTGACGTCACTCAATTCAAGCAAGTCGTTCAAATTCGTTTTGACAGTTCTTAATGAGAAGCTGATTTGACAAGGAGGCAAGTAGCCTATTCATCAATCAGTACTTAAGCTACATCCTTTTACTAGTCTGAGTAATGCGTGGTTAAACTATTTCGAGTTCGCGAACACCGTGTGACGAATCAATCTTCAAAAGCAACATTAAAGTCTTGGAGCGGAACACACCACGCTGATGGCTTGTCCGCTAGGGAGATATTCGTCAGGCTGGTTGAAAGTTTACGCCACGCTGTCGCGCCCTATTATTTATCATTCCGAATAAAGTTTAATGTGAATAAATTGTAAAACTTAAGTTTAACGCTTTGTAAGGAGCGTTTGACAAATAAAATAATGCTTGTATTTGATAAATGCTTAAAAAAAAGTTACCCGGCAACCTTCAAATCTAGGGGTGATGACTACTATAGAACAATATTATTATATAATGGTGTTAGAAATCACTGTTATGCAATCAATTTGCGCTATTAAGGTTCCCGACAAGCCGCTATAGTTGTTGCGTTATACAGCTAAAAGGTGTTATTAGGAAGTGATGTAAACGTTTATATCACCATTTTATAGAGCCGCTATAGGCCTGGTGTATAACAGGATCAAATATGACTACTATAGAACAATATTATTATATAATGGTGTTAGAAATCACTGTTATGCAATCAATTTGCGCTATTAAGGTTCCCGACAAGCCGCTATAGTTGTTGTGTTATACAGCTAAAAGGTGTTATTAGGAAGTGATGTAAACGTTTATATCACCATTTTATAGAGCCGCTATAGGCCTGGTCTATAACAGGATCAAATAACCTACTAAAGAACAATATTATTGTATAATAGTGTTAGGAATCACTGTTATGCTATCAATTTGCGCTATTAAGGTTCCCAACAAGCCGCTTATAGTATTTTTAGTAGTCGTATTTTAACAGAAATTAAAACCTAACTATACCACTATTTTGGGATATAGTGGCTTTGGAAAACACTGCTACAGTATTTAACACTGTAGTAGTGATATGAATACCATTATAGAGCTATTTTGCTGTATAATGAAGTTTTCAGGATACGTTTATATAGCTTTGAAAAGCGTTAATAGTCGTTTTCTAATGCCTTTTATATCTCATCGCCGTATACGTCACAATGACTCTTTTATATCACAGAACTGTGGAATAATGGTTTCGGTATCTCTTTTAAAACACAATAGCGTTATAGCTGAGTTTACTATATGTTTTATAAAAAAAAAACTGTTTAGAAGATCTTTCTATAGTAAAACATTGAAAACAAGTATTGTTTTCTATATAAAGAACTTATAAGTTAAACTGGATCATAGTTGAAGTCTCATGCAACCCTAATGGAATCCACAATGGCGGGCTTATGGCAGTGAATGCGTATGATAAGTGACATAGTCGAACTATAAAAGCGTATGTTTTACTTCTTGGATCCATAGTAGAAAATATGGTGCCAATAATTTTATTGTATTAAATTATATTTATTTATTTTATTCAAAACAGGTATAAATCGAGGGCGCACTTAAAATACTCCATTAAACTAATATTCTTTTAACGGTAAAATTTCCATCGCATACCTTTTTGCAGTAATGATGGAATTATACGAAATCCAAATTATTTTGATTGA
Source organism: Leguminivora glycinivorella (assembly GCF_023078275.1). Classification (NCBI taxonomy): domain Eukaryota; kingdom Metazoa; phylum Arthropoda; class Insecta; order Lepidoptera; family Tortricidae; genus Leguminivora; species Leguminivora glycinivorella. Next base: position 6,572,826 of record NC_062971.1, read on the forward strand.
CACTAAACTTCACAAGTTCACACGCCACTTTTCATAAAGTTCCTCGTTTAGAACAGTTTTTGTTAAATATTACACACATTA